>NW_025767148.1:0-712500 GCF_003918875.1 Haliotis rubra
GAACGATGTTTTGCGTCGTTGTCCTGCACAAAGGTCCGCCAGAACCTTGAGCAGATGGAAGTAAATGTCCCTCGAGAATATCGGTGTACCGCTCACTGTTCATATTCCTCTTCAGCATACACTGAGGGCGTTGCCCTAACACAGATATGCCACCCTCATCACGTTAAATTTCGGACTGTACTTTTGGGCGCTGATACAAAGGTTTTACAGTTTGTTTGGTCCAGAATTTCAGTGTATTAGGAAACAGCCACACAGGTGAACTTTCATCTGAGAAAATCAGATTGTCCCAGATTAAAATGTATATGCTGCTTAGGCACCAGTTCAACCTTCGCTCCTTTTGTTCAGGTAGGCTTTCATGATCGGTGATGGAATTCCCCGACTTTTCTGCCAACCCATTGCATGCAGCTCAGTTCTAATTGTCTCCTTACAGACAGCCACAGTTCCTCTATCAATCATATCCAGCCTTATGTTTTCCTAAACTCCTTCGTTTGTTTTAGAAACAAGAATACCAAGCCGCCTCCTGTTACCGACAGTCAATTTTCTGGGCCTCCCTGCGCCTCCCTTGTGCTCAATGTCATATCCATTTGCTATATGTTTCTAAACACGATAAACAGTGGATAGAGGGATGCCTGTTCTGCTTGAAATCACTTTAGCTCATCTGATGTCCTTGTTATAATACTGTAAAATCAACTTCCTCTTCTCTAAATCATCCATACTGAGGATCACTGAAAATGTCGTCTGCTAGCAAGTAAACAAAGGGGATAACTGTTCACAAACTAATGAAAAGGGGATTAATGGAGTTGTCTCTCTTGAATGAAACCAAGCACTTGATAGCTGGTCAAGGTTCGTTTATACTAGAAATCCAATTCAAACATATTCCTAAAATTCTCCATAATTTCTGGTCATACTATATAACAGTCATGCTACTGGCCAATACGACATAGTGAAATAAAATAGTTTTAATTATAATTTAGTTGTTCTACTGTCCTTCGATGGCAGCATTTGAAAAGGTAAATATATTTATTCGTAATATATGACCTTTTGTCATCACGATATGGCTGAAATATTGCCAACGTGACGTAAAGCTTTTAACTCACTAAGTCCTTTGTGTGTGGCCACTGCGACATCATCGCATAATGTTGCCTTAGCAGCATTGTGTTGCCAGAGATTCCGAAATGGATGGGTAACTTACACAAAAGACGATGTCGTATTGGCCAGTAGCAAGATCATTATATAATGTGTTTAAAAGATGATATTTACATATTTAATACTTAAAGGCTTGATAGTGAGTTAGAAAATTATATATAAATTTTATATTCGAGATGTTTATTAATGTATTTAAGAGCTGTTCTAAGATGCCTAGCGGTTAGAACAATCGAAAAAAACAAACATTATCAGACAATATAGGTATAGTTTTTTGATGACGTAACATTTGAATGACGTTATCCCGTCACAGCGTCATTCTAGTGTGCCCCCTCGTAATCGAACCATTTTACATTACGTCACAATGTAAGCGACGTCACGATGCATGTCAGTTGTCATCGCCTCGTACAGCCTCCTACAGTAAACAACTGCGCTGCATCCCGTCTCTTGGTTTGCAGTTGCTTCACTCACCTAACATCACTGGTGGAAACATTACGTTTATGTTTTCTGTTGTTTAAAATGTCTCCATTCGACTCACAAGTTTTCAGCGACACGGTAACGTTCGCAATGTTTACATTCCCACAATGCAATCGTGGAATGTCGCTTGACTACTCAGCTTCGTCTGGATGTACTGATCTAAACATACGTTGGTAGTAGAAAAAACGTAGGGGGGCAGACACATCAATAGAACAGCGCGCCAGTTAGCCCTGTGCGAGGGTTCTTAATTTAGCTCACCGACACCGTTGTTTGTTTTCTGCCTTAAATTAATCGTAATTATCCTTAGAAAGTATTAAATTTGGCATCTTAGAAAAATTAATATGGCAGTTGGTTATGCTGCTCTTACCTGGTAATCGAGAAGATATTGACTTGGAACCAGTGACAATGGCACAAGCAAAGTTCTGCGCCACCAATTCTTGGATCCATCTGTAAATACAGATTCATATGTATTATATTTACGTTTTACTGAATTCTTGTCCATATCGTAAATGTAATTGTTTAGGATTCCTTGAATGTGATTACTGTTAGGTCTACTTGTGGCCGCAACACTTGCCAGGAAGGAGAGGAAATCAGACGGAGATGATATGCTTTCTAGTTTACTGTTAGGAAGATTAATTCGTTTTCGAAGAAGTGGAATAAGTGAAGATTATATACATCTATTCTACAACTCCTCATAAAGTGGATTTATTGTATGCAGAGTGTTGTTTATTGCGGCGTTGGTTGAGCGAATGCTCGTCTGCTTCAAGGTAAACCCTCTTCGGAAAGACAAAGCCTTAGAACTTGGCGGTGTACAGTGTTCATATCAAATTTTGAGCGAACCAGTGATCAATACAGGTGTGCCTACCCAGCTGTTGAATTAGAAATGATTTTCAAGAAATCAAGTGCCTTCAGGTATTTAGCTTTAAGGTGGTTAATATGTGACTGAATTTAAATGGGAGTGAAAATGTAACCTCTTCTCAATTGCCTGCATATTTTTTCCACGGCAACAAACATTAGCGTTGAATTTGTTGTGACTGACTCTCTATTGTATGCATATTTTTAGAATATTAAGATCAAGCGACTGAATCACTTGAAAACTTTCAAAGACTATTTATTTTAGTACTAAATAAAATGACAGACAAGATACTGCCCTGCAGAATACACTGACTGTGATTATAATGGTCAAACAGAGCTGAAATGAATCTGACTTGAAATTGCTTGTCTGTTAAAAACTGTGATATGAGATAAACCAAAATCATGTAAATCAATTGAAATTCCCTGCTTCCAAGCAGCATTGTATGTTTTCTCAAGATCAAGGAAATATGAAACGAAATACTGTTCAGATACTATGGTATTAAATTTCAGACATGATTCGGGTAAATGCTTCAAGAGCTTTATGTTGTATATTAATAGCCCCTGTTGCTGTATCATGAGCTTGCTCAAAAGGACATTACAGAGCTCATGTTGTGAAAACATTTCGTTGTAGTTCTGGCTTCATAGGTTTGAGAATGGTGTGGAAGGAATCATTGTACTCCATGTACTGTCTTGAAGTAAAGATACCTGTATTTTTTTAAGATATATTTATTGAAGACACTGATGGTTGGTAATCCTGAATCAATGATTTTTCTTGGTTGAATGCCTCGTTCTTTAAAGTTGAGATATTTCTCAGTGCAGCGCTCAAGGAAGGGCAAATAATGTACAAGCACTGTCACTAAGGTGACACAAATCCCCGCAGCAAATTATCAAATCAAACTAAAAAAGTAATAAAAGTGAAGGTCGTAGTTTAAGATGAAATTAAATGCTGTGTAGTTGTTCAAACACACAAATATTTTCAAGACTCACTTTGACCTTGACATGAATGTCATGGTGTATGAAACATGCCAAAATAGTAATAAACAGAAGTCGTGAAAGTCTATGTAGAAAATCTTAACATGCAATGTAACATGCTGAAATCTTCAAAGTGTCACCGTGACCTTGAAAATTATGTGAAGGTCACCAATATCAACTGGGCCCGGCGCCTTCCCTTGATGAAGTGAATGGTACTTGAGGTATCTCACTGACAAGCTTAACATGCTGAAATCTTCAAAGTGTCGCCGTGATCTTTAAAATAACGTGAAGGTCACAAAAATCAACTGGGCTCTGGGCCTTCCCTTGATAAAGTTTGGTGTCAAATATGAAGAAGTCGAGTGAATGGTTCTTGAGGTATCTCGCTGACAAGCTAATAATGCAGGTTAACATGCTGAAATCATCGAAGTGTCACGGTGACCTTGAAAATTATGTGAAGGTCACCAAAATCGACTGAGCTCTGGGCCTTCACTCGATAAAGCTTGGTGTTGAATATACAGAAAGTCCAGTGAATGGTACTTGAGATATTTTGCTGACAAGGGTAAAAGGTTTAAGTCCCCTTGTGACCTTGAAATGACTAGGACCTTTTTTATACTGTGATGAACCTAAGTACCAGATATGAAAAGAATCTCGTGAAAGGTTCTTAAGAAATTCCAATTCGTACGTATGGACGGACGGACGGACGGACGGAGCCTAATACTATATCTCCCGCTTCGCGCTAAACGCGCGGCGGGGGATGATAATAGATACAAAATACGTTAATCTGTATGTTTATACTTTCTGTATCTACTTGTTTAGCCACAGACCCATGCCTCAGCTCACCATGTATCAATGGAAGGACATGTGAGAAGGCTTCCGGTACAAACGGCTTCCGTTGTAGATGTAAGGTCGGATTCCAGGGACTATCTTGTGAAAAAGGTAACCGACATTTGGTGCATTTGTATGACTCATCAAGCAGCATCGTGAACAGTAGTACCGTATGCGACTACTGATGTTGACAGTCAGCGATAGGTCATGTTCTAATAATGAGTGAGAATTAAAATGTATCTTCACATTGGCAATATTTCAGCCATATCGTGACGAGAACAATTAATTGTTATACATAGTAATCAAGGGTAAGTTATAAAAACCTGTCAACGAAGGACAGTAAAATAACTACATTATCACAGATATGAATTTAAAACTAGTAATCAAATCTAAAACAGTTTAACTTTAGATGACAATACAATATAAAAACAGGCTATAGATTGCCAACAACTGAAGGTAGATCACCATACTAGGGACCATGGGGGCTTACAGTACATGTGCTTCCTGTGTTCTAATAATGACCGGAGGGATTGCAATGTAGACTAGTGAAAAAAATAGCTCTTCGTCAACGTCCAACTGAAGGAGGGCAGATAAACAGTCCAAAACGTTGGGGAAAATAGGGTTGTATTAGGTAGCATGAACTGCCACAAGTAGCTAATATCACAGTATTTTGAATTATTGTTTTGTATCACAAAACCTCGAACAATAATCCGGTCTGTGTACACATAGGGTGAATACATGTATTTTCCAAAGAAAGTTTTTTTTATTCTGAAATCTATAAGGACAGTTTTTTATTGCTTTTGTGTTCATCGTATGCCAAAGTAGTATGTTAGATTTGCAATATCCGGAATAACATAGAAGCTCTTTCTTCTTCGATTCGTCCCCTGTTTTGATTTAATTGTGTGAACATGGGTATATAAATCAATTTTGTATAGTGATCGTGCCAGGTGTTCGCGGAAAGGTGTTCGTGAACGAACCTTTCCCCAAATGTTAACCACACACACACACACACACATCGCCCAGCACTCCAGAGGAAAGGAAATTGGGGTAAGTCAGTGAGTGAGTGAGTGAGTGAGTGAGTAAAGACTTAACGTCACATCGGCAATTTTTCAGCCATATCGTGACGAGGAAAAATTGGACATTTATAAACAATATGTATATATTATAAAACCTGTCGTCAAAAACAGTAGAACAACTAGACTATCACAGACACAAAATATAAAACTAGCATCTATCTCTAAAACTGGATTTCAAATTAGGACAATACAATTAAAACGGGCTATAGATCACCAGCACCAGAACCTACAGTACCTTGCCACCTGCTGGATTTACACCATCCCCTCAGACGCTAGCGATTGTAAAAAAGTTATGCGATAACTTTAAATCACACAAATGCTACGTTTAGAAATTCTGGTAGGTTGAAATGTACTTTGAAGGTTTTTGGGACTTACGTATAATTGGGGTAATTTGTTAATTGCAAAATAGAAAATATATATATATGATGTGATCAAACTGGGTAGTTGCTTCTGACATCACCCTTGCCACTGATGCATCAAATAAGGTAAACTTACCAACGTATCTACTAAACAGAACTGAGGCCTTAAACGTTGCACCAACGATCACAAACATTTGACGCAATAAAGTATTCCAAGAAACAAGTTCCTATATTGTACCAAACGTCTTTACACATTAAATAAAGTAAACTTACCGACGTGTCTACTAAACAGAACTGAGACCTTAAACGTTGCACCTACGATCACAAACATTTGACTCTCTTTGAAATCTTTCGAGAAAAAAAAAACATGCTGTATTGTACCAAACGTCTTTACGCGTCCATGTCCAAATTCGGTTTACGGATGAGTTTAGGTATGCTCTCTCTTCTGTCCTTGATGAAGCTATTTGGACACGCCTGTACACGTCAAACAATAACAAAATGTCATCTTAGCATGTTCGAATCCCAAATTACAGATTTGATATGACTACTGATTTGACAGTAAGGCTTCTTGGTGTCTAAATGATGCTAAATAGCTGAGATCGTATCACTTCACGAATTACTACCAAATTGAGGCGATGGGGTACCGTTGTGTGATTAAAGCGTTCGATTGTCACGCCGAAGACCCGGGTTCGATTCCCCACACGGGCCCAATGTGTGAATCCCATTTCTGGTTTCCCCGCATTGATATTGCTAAAAGAGACAGAAAACTAAACTCACTCACTCACCACTCGCCAACTATGATGGCAGGCTGTAATATTATCAACTTACTGGACATCATTCGAGACTCACTTCTAAGGGTCACGTTGTTCAAAATTGGGACCTGACTCATAGTTTGCAATACTATGCCTACCTCAGCGACGTAGACCATAAGTCTGCGATCAAGAAATTTCTGCCTGGCCTTAATTTGCTCATTTACGCATTGACGTGCTGTGGCATAAAATAGAATCAACTGACTTGTACTCGCTGATGTTCCACCTTAATTGGTTGTACAAGCAATAATTATGTTCATGACACATGCTTAAGCACCTACTCAGATAACACGCTTTTATTTTTCAGAATGTGAACAAAAGAGTCTCGACATTCTTCTCATAGAAGATGTTTCTACATCAATCGGGGAAGAAAATTACAAGAAAATAAAGGACTTTGAAGTTGAATTGGTCAGTGCTTCTCACATCGTGTCCGAAACCGTAAATGTGGCTCTGATGACCTTTGCAGGAAAGGCAAAGTTGGTGTTTCCACTCAAGTCATACCGGGACAACAAAACAGCTGCTGTTCAAGCAGTTAGCGTTCCCCAAAATGAAGGCGGTTCGACGTTCCTTGGTGATGCTATCAATATGGCTGTATCTGATGTGTTTGTCGAGAGCAATGGCGACCGCCCTGATGCTGAAAATGTAGTAATCCTATTTACGGATGGCCAAAGTGGTAAATCGTCTGTCATTTCCAAGAACATTGAAAGTCTTCATGCAGAGGCAACTGTCTTTGTTGTTCTCATGACCGCAGGAGTAAACAATGCTACCATAAGCATGGTTCCGTCTCCTCCCTATAAAGACCATGTCTTCCTTTTAAGCAATCCTCTGGCCCTTGATAAAATCAAGGAGAAAACCATCTATGAGAGGTGCGGATTGACCATGATCTGAGAGTTCCGAGAATAAACCTCATGTAAGCCATAACAGAAGTTTTGTTATCATTTAAAGATCACTTCTGTCTCAGAAGTAAAGACATTAACGCCATTTCCAAGCCAGAATGGCATTGCTTAAACCATGGATTTGCATGGACGTGCCAAACCGCACAAACAGGGCCCCGTTTCACAAAGCTCTCGTAAGCCTAAGATCTCGTAACTTTTCTCGTAGCATTCGTATCTCATATGTTACAGTATAGGAGGTACGAATGTTACGAAAAAAAGTGCGAGATCTTGATCTTGGGCTTTAAAAGTTTTGAAACCTGATCAATAAGAGGCGAATAACGGCATCGGATGGTCAGGCTTGCTGTCTTGCTTGGCACATGTCATCGTGTCGCCAAATTGTGTAGATTGTTGTTCATGCTGTTGATCACTGGATCGTCTATAGTGAGTGAGTGAGTTTAGTTTTACGCCACACTCAGCAAAATTCCAACTATATGGTGGTGGTCTGTAAATAATCGAGTCTGGCCAGACAATCCACTTATCAACAGCATGAGCATCGATTTGCGCAGTTGGGAACCGATGAAATGTGTCAACCAAGTCAGCGAAGATGACCTACCGATGCCGTTAGTCGCCTCTTACGACAAGCATGGGATACTGAAGAGCAGTATTCTAACCTGACCTTCACGGGTCTGTGATCTGTGGTCTGGCCCTGGTAAGTCCATCTGCGAACTGCTTCAACAACGTCATTTGGATCACAGCCGGGATGGTCCAACATAATGATCAGAAACCTCTGCAGTATTGTGTGTTGCATTCAGTTGCAAGAATGAGTGAGTGAGTTAAAATTTAACGTCATATCGGCAATATTTGAGCCATATAGTGACGAGAACAAAGTTAGTATATTTGATAAATATCTGTTACGAAGGACAGTAAAACGTTAGCAACGTATCACAGAATGCAAGTATAAAAATCTAATTATTTCCAATTCTAAAATGCAACTCGATGTGACATATATTAACATTAAAACACGGGCTATGGACCACCAACAACCAAAGCTAGGCCACCTTACTGGGGTTCATGGGGACTTACAGCACTTCAGCTTCCTGCATGAATCCCCAGCAGGATTTACACCGTCACTTCAGCCACTGGTAGTTATAAACAGTGCTAGCCAGACATTAAAACAATACAATTGAAGCAAGAACATTCCGGTTGTCTGCAATGTACTATAATACTATTATGCAACCATAAGGGGACGATCTTTTTACAATTCTTCAACCCCAATAAAGAGCAATATAATCACAGTTTTTGATTACATCAACCTCAGTTAAAACATATCCATTCAAAAACTACTGAACAATCCTATCTCTTTTAAAAAACCTGTAATTAAATGAGAATTGATTGTGTTAAAAAGACACTTTAGATGTGAAACTTGGTAATATGTATCCCTTATGAGAGAAAATTCCACACAGTCAAAGCAAAAACGTGCTTGACCGTGATTAATCTCATCACAAAGGGATACAAAACGGAGGATCTTCCCCTTTCAATAAATATTCATTTGTATATCTGCTGTGGCCAATACGACATCGTCGTAATATGAACTCATCAAATCTGGACTGACAGCCCAAGTAGGTGTAACCGATATTTGGTTTTATTGCATGTAATTTATTGATACCTACTTGGGTGTCCACTGCTTTTGCATGGTATCTCTGATATAGCACCTTATGATAGGTTTCATATCGCTGTATAGGATCTGAAGTGGTGTCTCAGATTTGTCGAGTGCTGCTTTGGCAGTTGTATCTGCCATTGTGTTACCATGAATTCCAACATGGCTTGGTATCCAACAGACGACGATGTCATATTGACCAGAAACAAGTTCATTATGCAATTCAATAATTGCAGTTAAAAGTGGATGTTCATATGCCATGTTATTTATGGCTTCAAGACACGAAAGAGAATCAGAAAAATATTATATACTGGTTAGACTGTGATTGACTTTTTAAATATTTTAAAGCTATTAAAAATGGCATATGCTTCCGCAGTAAAATGGAACAGTGAGCAGGTATTCTGGATGAGAGAATCCTGGATCAATGACAGTGGCACTGGCAACAGCCCCGCCATCCTTGGATCCGTCTGTAAATATAACTTTGTAAGTATCATATGTGTTTCTTAGGTGGTTATATTCTTGCTGATACATAAGTTGATTTGTTTCTGATTTTGTTTTGTTTAGTTAATGTTAAATCCACTTCTGGTTTTACAAGCTGCCATGGTGGGGAAGACAGAAGTTGAGTAGGGGCTATATTGTCCAGATTAATGTTAGCTGCAGAAACATCACTTTGTTTACGTATTCCAAGGGGTTGGACAAGAGAAGGTTTCTTTGTGTACAGTTCTTTATAAAGATGATGGAAAACACAATCATACGCTGGATTGGATTCCACAGAACGTAATTTAGTGATATATACTGCAAAGCTAATTGAATGCGACGTTGTTTAAGTGAGGGCTCATCAGCCTCCACATATAAACTATTGATCGGCGAAGTTCTAAATGCTCCAAGGCAAAGCCTGATGCCTTGATGATGAATACAGTCTAGTAATTTTAAATTGCTTTTACAAGCCCCACCATAAATGATGGAGCCGTAATCAAGTTTAGATCGGATAAGCGCCCTGTATAGTTGGAGGAGGGTTTTCTGATCTTCTCCCCACTCTGCATTGGAAACTACCTTTAATATGTCAAGTGCCTTCAGACATTTAGTTTTTAAGTATTTTACATGAGGTAAAAAGGTCAGATGGTGATAAAAAATACCGCCCAGAAACTTGGCTTCTTTCACAACTTTGATAGGGTGCCATCTAAATTTAATTCCTGGTCTTTGTGTGGTTTATACTTTCTGCAAAAATGAATACAACTGGTCTTGGATTTCGAGAATTTAAATCCATTTTCAAGACACCATTTGTGGATTTTATTTAAACATAATTGCAGTTGCCTTTCAATAGTATGAATTTGTTTACCTCGACAAGAATCAGTTGCAAGACATGGTTTATATACTATGTGCACTTACAGCACAGACACGTCAGCGACGTAAAACCATACTCACTCACTCACTACGTAGGCGTTGCAAGGTTATATTCTTCACCGTGTGTAACTGTTAACACCTGATGTCACTCATTGTGTTGCAGATAACACTATGTCATGGTTGCACACAAAAAGCTTTAAATGTTAAGTTCCCTGTATTCTTCAAAACATACGGTATACTTTTGAATTAGGAGAATTCTAATTCCAATAACATTACATTTGTGAAGCAAATAAATCGTGCAATGTTGTAAATATGTCTGTAATTACTGATTAAGAATGGACGGCTGGTATAGGTCACACGAAGGGATGACAATAGCTTTTTGGTTTGACTCGCGTATATATCTCAGTATCTATCAAAAATTAAGTGTTAGTCCAGGACTGAAGAAATACGTAAATATATACATGGAAAAAAGTATCGCAAAACGTATTTAACAGCCATGTTGGCTATCTATATATTTATCTATATTAATATCTATATTTATATCATATAATATCATATAATCTTTGTGTTTATATTGTTTAACCATTCGGGCGCTCCATTTTATATTTGTGTGAGTGGGTGAGCGAATGTTGCATATCGCCGCATCAACAATGTTGCAGCTATTCGTGACGAGAAAACGTCTCCCGATGAATTGATGTTGAAAATCACTACAATATCAGTCAAGTATCACATTCAAGGGTAAAAAACTGATGTCTGAAATAAAAACCTATATTTTTTACATACAGTTTGATTTATTTTACATATGCTAAAATCGAGTGGTTAGAACATCGTCATAAAAACGTTGTCTATATGGGAAATGTCAACACATTCAAGCAAAATGCGCTTAATAGTAATCGGTCTATGGCAAGGGATGCAAAAACGGCGGAGCTTCTCCTTTCAATCATTCTATGATTGAGATCCATGTGAAGCATCACGTGCGATACCTGCACCCGTCAGCAGTACGTCCTTGAAGGGGGTTGAAGTATCGTAAAATTATTGTCCTCCTGAGAGGGTACGTAAGTCCCAAAACTTTTGAAGTCAATTTAAACTTACCAGGATTTTAAACGTAGTATTCTTGTTATTTTAATTTTTTTGCTAACATTGCAGTACAATCGCCAACAGCTGAAGGGATGTTGTAAATCCAACTAGGGTCCATGCAGGTAGCAAATGTACTGTAAGTCCCCATGGTCCCTAGTATGGTGAACTTCCTTCAGTTGTTGGCGATCTATAGCCCAGTTTTATATTGTGTTGTCCTCCATAGTTAAAATGTTTTAGATTTTATTACTAGTATACATTTGTATCTGTGATATTCAAAGTCAAAGATATGTATTGTACTTAAGGCCTCCGGCCCATATACAAGTAATACAAGTATATATACAGCACATGTTACAGACATTTCACAAAGGAATTACAGTTCAGATAAGATATTGCTTCTAAGGAAAACAGCATGTTTTACATAAAGCGCAAGATTACGTATTACATTTTCATTTTTGGAAGATAGAATGGAAGCAAGGCAGATGAAGGATATTTTAACAGGTAATTATTTGGGATATTTTTTTTTCTTAAATCAGCATAATGTGGGCATACAAAAGCGAAGTGAATTTCATCTTCTATAGCCGAGTTACATAATGGACATATCCTTAAACGTCTCTCTATTGAAAATCGTCTGCCCTTATTTACTGATAAGTCTAACAAGCCCAATCGAAAATTGACAAGTGTGCGTCTGATATTTCTAGATGTCAATACAGATAGATATAGTTGTGGTTGAATTAAGCTCTTATGTGATCTATACAACTGGTATCTTGAACTATTGTCTAGACAGGAATGCCATTCTTGATAATACATGCTAACAGATTGTTCTCGAAATTGCTTAAGAAATAGATTAATATTACCAACTGTTTGATTTAGCCACACAAATCCAAAGCCATGAGAAAATAAAAGAGTTCTAATATGAGACGCCCATGTTGTCTTACCCCTATCATCTAAATGTACAAGCATGTTATAAGCTAGTTTGGGGATTCTTTGATCGTGCATTCCAAGGATCTTTAACCAATATTTTAAACATCTGATTTGTGAATTTATATATATCGGATATCTACCGCATTCTCCATAAACCATACAAGTTGGTGCTGCTCGCGCTACATTTAAAAATCTGTCACATGCTAAAAGGTGTAGTTTCTCTAGACATTCTAGTTGTTTTACTGTCCTTCGTTGACAGGAGTTTATACTATATCTTTAATTATTGTTAATCTATATGTTGTTTTAGTCACGATATGGCTGAAATATTGCCAAAGTGACTTTAAATTTTAACTCACTCACTCAGCAGTACGTTCTTACAACGGCTGAAGCCAGTAATGACCAACAGACAGGCCCTGCAAAATAGCCCAACACAATGATGTGAAATCTTGTTTGAATGTGATGTGAAATGTTCTTGGCCTTACCGACAATTCAGTGTATTGATCAGTTAAGATGAAGTGGTGGTCCAAAGGTTTCACTTTGGACACCCTATTTATGCTCATTTTTGTTGAAGAGAATGGACGAATGACTAACGAATTACTAAAGGCGCCCAAGGTGTTCAACGGGATTTCTTTGACGTCTGAATCCACACTGTATATCTGTTATAAATTATTTGATTCGAGATGCCAAACGAGTCTGTGGTTAATTGTTCTTTCCATCGTGAGGCGGTGGGCTAGCCGAATGGTAAAAGCGTCCTCTCGTCACAATGAAGACCCGGGTTTGCATTCCCACATGAGTGAAATGTGTGAAGCCAATTCGGCGTGTCCCCCGCGGTGATATTGCTGGAATATTGCTAAAAGCGACACAAGACTTGATTCACTCACTCACACTTTCCATCGTTTTACAAATTCACCCTGTGAACGCAATTAAACGGTATTTCATAGGATTTATAGTATCTTTGCCTGGTTTAGGAATTGGAATAATAATTGCTGTGAGCCGAGAATCTGGGAATTCCTATATGTTGTTAAGTGTATCAAGAGGCACGAATAATGATCCATAAAGGAAATGCTCCAGCAACTGATTATGGATTGTATCAGCCACAGTTTCTTGACATTTGTCAATCGCTACGGAGATTTCATTTTGAGGAAAGAATTCATTATTGTCACGATCCAACCAGATTGGTATTATTTTATGTGCGCTTCCTTGATTCCCCCAAAGCCAGGGGAGGGTACTCTAGTTGACTGTCGGCAACACTGCGTGTTTTCAAGAAACATGCAGAATGTAGAGCAGAGCCACGAGTGATCGAGTGAGTTTAGTTTTACGCCGCACTCAGCAATATTCCAGCTATATCGCGGCGGCCTGTAAATAATCGAGTCTGGACCAGACAATCCAGTGATCAACAGCATGAGCTTCAATCTACGCAATTGGGAAACGATGACATGTGTGACAATTCTAACGTTGATCTTCACGGGTCAGCAGAGCCACGAAGCGATATAGAAGGGTAGGAATGAACTAAGACTTCACTGTACACAGTTATTTAACGCTTTCAGAATACAGTTTTTGAAACATGTCAGGCATATTTAGCACATTTTGCGTGAACTTGCTGACATGTGGTAGACCACTGCAGAGTGCAGCAATCCAGACTGTTACAGTCAATCGTCTCTAAATTCGCAGAGAAGGAATAAGAGGAGAAATAATTGGTGAGAAAGAAATTTAGTGAGTGAGTGAGTTAAAATTTAACGTCACCTCAGCAATATTTCAGCCATATAGTGCCGAGAAAGGTTTTACATACACAATAAAAGTAAGTTGCTAAATATTCAGTCATCGAATAACTGTACAATAACTAGAGTATCACAGATGGAGTTTATAAATAGCATGTAAATGTAAAACTATTTTATTTACCCAACAGGCTATAGGTCGCCAACAACTGAATGTAGATCACCATACTAGGGACCATGGGGGCTTACAGTGTTTTTGCTACCTGCCTGGACCCTAGTTTGATTTACACCATCCCTTCAGCCGCTGGGGATTGTAGGAAAATTTAGCCAACAGTTCAAATAACACAAATACTACGTTTAAAAATCTGGTAAGTTACAAGTTTACTTCGAAGGTACGTACCCTCTCAGGGTGACAATGATTTTACGATACTGTAACCCCTTTGAGGATACAGCCACTAACAATCGCAGTTGCTATTTATCTATTTACACAACATATTGTTCAAAAGTTATCTAACAATTCTATTTATTTAAACAGAAACCAAACAATTATTCAATGATAATTTACATTACAAAAAAATCCTTAATTGTTTTGTAACTGGAATATTTAACCCTTGTGATGGAAAAACCAATACCGTCAAGCAGGGCATGCTTGATCGGGGTTCTTTCATCACAAGGGATGCAAAATGGGTGGTCTTCGACTTTTAACAAATAACGGCACCCGTGAAGAGCCACCTACTCGTGGTGGGTGCTGGTTAACGCTAAGCGCCTTTCAACCCCCCGTGTGGACTCGGGGGCATATTTGGTCCACCAACCTGTTTGCCGTGGGTTGCGCCCCTGTGTCGGTGGAGGACGGGAGTCTGGTGGTTAAGGGAACTGGTTCCAGGAACGGCGTTCCTTTGCCCAACACACCACTTCGCCCCTAACTTCACCTAGACGGGTGGTTGAATGGGCCCGGTTCAACCAATCGGCTGGTCATGCCAAGCCCAGTGTATGTATATTGTGATGCACAAATTTAAGAAACTGTTTAAAATTTATCATATGTCTTGGCTGCATGGTTATATATTTGAATTCCAAATGAGTCACTTCAATTTTGTAATTTGCCTAGAGTCTTATGCGCAGAAGGCGGTGGCTCATGGGCCAATCTGGTGGAAAAAATATTTGTTTAGATTTTCCGCTTGAGTATATCATGCGAGTATCCTTGGTGCTGCAAGTCGGAGACCCGCTTGTTTTTAGCATTATCCTTGTGATACGGATGACGAATCAATACTAACTCAACATGGACTACCAAACATGGACTACCAAACCCCCCCCAAAAACAAAACAAAGCGTTCACTCAACAATGATGATGAGGAACAACGACCCTCAAAATCCGTTGCTTACTGGCCTCGTTTTCTGATTCTCAAGACGCTTGATAAAACTCCCTTAAATCTGAATCCGTTTGCGATCTCTAAAGGTGTCCACGGAATAGCAGGAGAAATTAAAGGCGTGAAACGCTTGCGTTCAGGATCTCTATTACTCGAATGTAATAGAAAACAGCAAGCAACCAACCTGCTCTCCACAGAAATGTTTGTTGGAGTTCCATTTATGGTCTCTGCACATAGAGCTCTGAACACCAGTAAAGGTATTGTAAGAGATCGAGATCGCCTATTCGCAGATATGACAGAGATTGACATTGTAATAGAAATGAGGGATCAGCTTTCCCTGTGTATATGCTTACAATGGTTTTTCTTTGTATTGTGTGAACAAAGATCTTCAGTGATGCCATGAAGGAAAAAGGTCGACAAAGAACTTGACAGACTCCTTGCAGAAGCAATATTAATAGAACCAGTACAACACTCGGAGTGGGCCACTCCGATAGTCCCTGTACTCCCTCTGTGGAGACTACAAAGTGACAGTGAACCAAGCATGCAAGCCAGACCCATACCCAATTCCTAGGATCGAAGATACGTACGCCAAACTCTCCGGAGGAAAATCGTTCACAAAGATAGACCTCCGTGGCGCCTTCCTCCAGCCTCCGCCAAGCCCTGTGCATGGTGAATATTTTTTGCACATTTTCGTCATATTTTGGTGTTGGCTTTTTCAATTTCCAATTTACAAATTATCAATATATTCAAATGCCTAGAGTCCTATGCCAGAAGACGGTGGCTCATGGGCCAATCTGGTGATGTTGACCTCCAAATTCAATATGTGTCCAATTTCTTGTCATGTGCAAGAACCAGCCTGATATTTAATTGGTATACAAATATTGCTATTTGTGTCATACTTGCTGGAGTATAACATCCCTGTATCCCTGGTGTCAGCATCTTGGAGATCCGGTGCTAATTGACATCGACCTTGTTGACACTCCATGGTGGGTGGGGAGCAGGGATGCCGAATTATTTTCCTTTCATCACGGCGTCCCCACAAGTTGGTTCATCTCGGAATGAAACGAAGAGGCGGCTGAACGAGTTGGATAACGCTAACGCAAATATTTCTGCAAACGTTGAATCATTGGCTCGATTCCTAGTTATTGAAGCTATGGATTTTCTGCCAATTAAACTAAACCCGTTTGCTATTTCAAAATCTATCTCTAGGATTTGTGGCGAGGTAAAGAATGTCACTCGTCTCCTACTGGTTCACTTCTGGTGGAATGTGCACAGAAGCAGCAATCTCTTAATTTGCTATCAATTAAAACTTTTGCAAATGTTGAGATTGCTGTGTCTGTTCACAGAACCCTAAATACTTGTCGGGGTATCATACGTGACCGGGCACGCTGTTTGTATGATATGAGCGATGAAGACATTGCTACAGAGCTTGAGGACCAAGGTGTTACGGCAGTAAAGCGTTTCACCATCAAGAAAGAGGGAATCTGTACTAAAACAAGTACGTATCTGTTGACTTTTGCCAGATCTTCGATTCCGCAATCCATCAAAGCAGGTTACTTTAACATCGGAGTGGATGTGTATGTCCCCAATCCACTTCGGTGTTACAAGTGTCAGCATTTCAGACATGGGTCTCATTCATGCCGTAATTCTGCAGTGTGTCATCGTTGTGCAGACAACCATGACGGTACAGACTGTCAGAATGATTTTAAATGTGCAAACTGTGACGGCCCACATGCTGCTTCATCCAGGTCCTGCCCTATGTATCAAAGGGAATCGAAAATTATGAAAATCAAATGTGAAAAGAATATTCCTTATCTTGAGGCCAAGAAACTTTTCACAAGTCAGTCTTCATCTCAATTAAATATCTCGTATTCCGCCGCAGTCACCCGCACTGTAGAAATGTCCTCTACTGCATGTCAGACTGACTTGACTTGGGTCAGCTCAACCTTTTTCATCAACGTCAGCGATGAAACCAACTACCACAGTCATTCATTCTACGTCTGGTTCCCAGACGGACAAAATTGATTCCGTGATACCATCTCAAAGGTCTATGGCAAAACCAGCCAGCGACCAACTTAAAAAAAGAAAAGAAAACAACTCACAAAAGACAAACCACCTTCTTTACCTTTAGTAGTTCCAACTCAGAATGCATTTGGACCTCTAGATATGGAGGGTACTCTGTCCTCACAGGACAGGCAGAGAAACAGTTCCTCACATCTCCCGTCAACGATCGCCAATTGAGCCACCATGACACCACCGACTTTAATGCAATGGAATTGCAGAGGACTAAGGAATAACTTTAATGAGATACAATTATTCATACAGGATTTTAAACCGTCAGCATTATGTCTACAACTGACTGACTGAGTTTGGTTTTACGCCGCTTTTAGCAATATTCCAGCAACATCACGGCGGATTATGTCTACAAGAGACATATCTATAAAATACAGATAACTTTAATTTACGACAGTACAGTGATTATCACTCTTTTTCTCCTATAGGAGATAAAGCAACAGGAGGTGATTCCATTTTGGTACGACAGGGTATAATACATAGCCCTGTCCCTCTTAACACCAGTCTTCAAACTGTAGCTGTTCGTATTACACTGCACATGGCACTCACGTTGTGCAGCTTGTATATACCTCCGTCTTCTGATATTCGACTGTCGGATCTTAAGAATCTATGTGATCAGCTTCCGAAGCCATGTCGATCTCAACGGTCATAACCCGCTTTGGGGAAGTCTCCATACTAATAATAAAGGTAAAATCCTTAAGGAATTTATTTCCGATAATCACCTATGTATATATAACGATGATTCTACCACTTATCTACATCCAGCTACGGGAACATATTCTTCCCTGGATCTGTCAATCGCCGACTCCAGCTTGTATAATGAATTTGAAAGGGTGGTCCATGATGACCCATGTGGGAGTGATCACTTCCCCACCATTCTCAAAATAATCATGGGTACAATGTGTGAAGCCCATTTCTGGTGTCCCCCGCCGTGATGTTGCTGGAATATTGCTAAAAGCGGCGTAAAACCAAACTCAGTCAGTCAGTCAGTCAGTCAAAATAATCAACCGTGGTGATGATCCGTCTTTATCGAGAAGGAACTTCGCCAGGGCTGACTGGTCATTATATGAGACTCTGTGTGCTGAACGCTTGACTCATGATCGTTTTAGGAACAGTGAAGATCCTATTCAGTCGTTTTCTGATATTCTTAATGACATTGCTGACAGAACAATTCCTCAGTCCTCTGCAGTTCTACATATTCGTAAACAATGGTTCAATAACGAATGTAAACAGGCCAGAAAGTGTAAGAAGAAAGCAGAAACATATTTTCGCAGTCATCCTACTCTCCATAATTTAGATAAAGTTAAATTTTTAAATGCCAAGGCGTGACGCGCTTTTTAGAATAAGCGTCAGTCTTGGCGAAACTATGTTTCAAAATTAAATCAGCGCACACCGATTTCTAAGGTGTGGAACATGATACAAAGAATAAAAGGCAAAGGTTCCAAATCTACCGTTCACCATGTAACTCGTTAAGGTCGAGAGACGCACATGTGCGACAAATTAATTAGCTTCTCACAGCGAGAGCCGCACATGTACAACAACAGAAAGCACCTCTTATTCAGCGAGGGCCGCACATGGGCGACAACAGAAAGCACCTCTTATTCAGCGAGAGACGCACATGTGTGTCGTACTTTAAAAAACCGCACTGTACCTATTATTTCAATCAATTTAGAAGTACTGAGCAAAGATTAGCTTTTCGTACGAGAGTTGCTACCTTTAGCGTTAATCAGAAGAAGTATTTAAAGTGTTCTGATAGCAATTGCTAATCATTGTCACAGGCTTATACAGCGTTTGGTAAATGAACACATGTCGGCGAGAAAGTGAGTGAGTGAGTGAGTGAAAATTTACGTCACACCGGCAATATTTCAGCCATATAGTGACGAGAGATGTTTTACATAAACAATAAATTAAAGTTACTAAAATCAGTCATTGAAGGACTGTAAAATTACTAGAATAACACAATTCCAACTAAATCTAGTGTGGAAAGTTAAAACTGATAGCACTATTTGGACAATACAATATAAAAACAGGCTATATATCGCCAACAACTGAAGGTAGATCACCATACTAGGGACCATGGGGACTTACAGTACCTTTGCTACCTGCATGGACCCTAGTTGGATTTACAGCATCCCCTCAGTCCTTGGCGATTGTAGGAAAATTAAGCCAAAATTATAATCACAAAAATACTACGTTTAAAACATTTCGGTAAGTTTAAATTTACTTTGAAAGTTCTAGGACTTCCGTAACCTCTCAGGAGGACAATATTTTTACGCTACGTCAACCCCCTTTGAGGGTACAGCCACTAACAATCTGAGTTACCAATCGAAACTACCAATCATTAAAATACATCTATCTACAAAACATATTATTCAAAATTCATCTATTAAATCAATTTCTTTAAAAAATCCAATAATTATTTGAAAATTAACAGTCTTAAAAAAATCCTTAACTGTTTTCACATTGAAGTATTTATCCCTTATGATGGAAAATTCAACACAGTCAAGCAGGACATGCTTGACCGAGGTTCTCTCATCACAAGGGATACAAAACGGAGGATCCCACCTTTCAATAGGTATGCATGAGTATATCTTGTGTGGCCAATACGACATCGTCGTATGGTGACCTCTTCAAATCTGTACTGACAATCCAAGTAAGTGTAACCGATATAGGGTTTTATTTCATGTAATTTATTGATACCTACTTGGGTGTCCCACTTCTTCTGCATCACATCACGGATGTAGGTTCAGAGTAATCAGAGTAAAGGAAGAAGAACTGGTGTCACAGATTTGTTGAGTGCTGCCTTGGCAGCAAGATCGGCCATTGTGATTCCAGAAATGCCAACGTGGCTGGGTAACCAACAGAGGACGATGTCTCATTGGCCAGTAGCAAGATTATTATATAATTCAATAATTTCGATTAAAAGTGGATGTTTGCAAGAAAGATTTTTAATCGCCTGAAGGCAAGAAAGAGGTCAGAAAAGATTATATATTGTTTATACTTACGGTGTGTATTAATATATTTTAAGGCTGTTAATATGGCGTTAGCTTCCGCTGTGAAAATAGAGCTGTTATCAGGCAATCGAGAATATATTGTGCTGGACCCAATGACAGTGGCACAAGATACAGCGCCACCATCCTTGGATCCATCTGTAAATAAGGATTTATATGTATTAGATTTATTTCTTAACTGACTAAATGATTGTTTATACTGTAATTCATTAGTTTCTGATTGTTTAAATGTGGTCAAAGTTAGGTCAACTTTGGGCCTAACCAACTGCCAAGGAGGAGAAGAAAGAAGACGGGAAGGAGCTATATTGTCCAGCTCAATGCCGCAGCAGAAATGAATGGTTTAATTCTGTGCCCAAGAGGCGGAACAAGAGAAGACGTTTTGTTGTATAGATCCTCACAAAGAGGATTATAAACACAATTATATGCAGGATTGGACTCGTTAGAATATAGTTTAGTTACATACTGCAAGGATAATTTTATACGGCGTTGGTTAAGAGATGGCTCATCGGCCTCGACCTAGAGACTATCAACAGGAGAAGTTCTAAAAGATCCAAGATAAAGTCTTAGACCTTGGTGATGGATAGAATCAAGTATTTTGAGGGTGCTTTTACAGGCTCTGCCGTATACAATAGGGCCGTAATCAAGTTTCGAACGGATGAGAGACCTGTATAGGTGTAGTAGGGTAGTTTGGTCCCCTCCCCACTTTGAATTTGAAACGACTTTTAACAGATCAAGTGCCTTCAGGCATTTAGCTTTAAGTGATTTAATGTGTGGCAGAAAAGTTAAATTTGGGTCAAAAATAAGACCCAAGAACTTGGCCTCCTTTTCTTCTTTGATGGGGGTGCCGTTTAAATATATTTCTGGATCTTTATGCGGTTTATATTTTTTGCAGAAATGTATACAATTAGTTTTTGTTATAGAAACTATAAATCCGTTTTCAAGTGACCATTTTTCAATTTTATTGAGACAAATTTGCAATTGCCTCTCTATTGTATGCATATTTCTACCTCTACAAGAAACATTAAAATCATCCACATCCACAAATCCATCAACTGAATCACTTAAAACCCTTGAAAGACTATTGATTTTAATCCTGAATAAAGTTACAGACAAAATACTGCCCTGTGGAACACCTTGGTCTTGATTAAAGTAGTCCGACAAGGTTGATCTCACACGGACTTGAAACTGTCTGTTGGTTAAAAAATTAGATATACATTGAGGCAAGCGACCTCTCAACCCAAAAGCATGTAAATCTATTAAAATACCATGCTTCCAAGTGATGTCATAAGCTTTTTCAAGAAAAAAAAATATGGATACCGCATGTTGTTTTTTATCCCCCGCAACGCGTTTTGCGGGGGGTATTAAAATGGACTCCGTCCGTGCGTGCGTGCGTGCGTCCGCCCGTCCATCCGTGCACATTTGTCTTTTCCGGAGCAGAACTCTAAAACCGTTCAATATTTCTTCACCAAACATGGCACATAGATAGATCTGGTGGTGTACTGGTGCCTTTTGGTAGTTTTTGAATTCTGGATAAATTATTTTTGACTTTTCCGTGGCAACAAGTTTGACTTAGCATGAAATTGGTGGTAGTGCTCTTTTCCGGGCTGAACTCTAAAACCGTTCACTATTTCTACACCAAACTTGACACATAGATTGTTCTGGTGGTGTACTGGTTCCTTTTTGGTAGTTTTGGCATTTCCATGGCAACAAGTTTGACATAGACTGAAATTGGTGATAGTGCTCCTTTCTTTAGCAGAACTTTAAAAACCTTTCAATACTCACCTTCCACTTTTCTATATACACACCATTCATCCATTCGTCGTGCAAATGACGTTAGTGCTAAATCAGGTTTTCCACGTGCAGTCGATCACGTGATCTTCGCATCAAAGTTTTCTTCATATGCACGTGTTTGCATTGGCCTCAAGAATTGAAAAAACACTTTTAAACCACAGTTCTAACGGTACTTGAAATGCGACGATTGACAAATGTGCAACGTGAACGTTCCGTTGGCATGTTGCAAGCGGGAAGATCAGTTATTGACGTCGCAAGAGCAATGGGATGCAGCCGTCGTACTGTGTATGACTTTCGAGGTCGTCTACAACAAACTGGCACCACTTCTCATCGCCCAAGGTCGGGTCGTCCACGTGTGACATCACGAGCAGAAGACCGTCAAATCGTCCTACGTCACCTACGTGACAGATTTCTGCCGGCTACACGAACCAGGGCTGAGATGTTTAGAGGTCGACTGTCCTCACAGACCATTCGAAATCGGTTGCCGGCTGCCAATCTCCATTCTCGACGTCCATATCGTGGGCCAATATTGACGCCGTTTCATCAACGTCAACGTCTGCTGTGGGCCCAACGTCACCTCCGATGGACCCAGAGAGACTGGAATCGAGTCGTCTTTAGCGATGAATCCAGGTTTACCCTCAGATTCGCAGACGGCAGGCATAGAGTCTGGAGACGACGTCGTGAACGGTATGCCAAGTGTTGTGTACAGGAAGTCGACAGATTCAGGGGCGGAAGTTGCATGGTGTGGGGTATTTTCTGTGGGAACAACCGTTCCCGACTTCTGGTCATCCGCGGAAACCTCACAACTGCTGCTTACCGCGACCAGGTGCTCACCCCTGAACTCGTTCCTTTCATGGCGGCTTATGGCCCAGGTCTACAGTTCCAGCATGATAATGCTCGGCCGCATACCGCGAAGTTGACACGAAATTTCCTTCAAAACGCTGCAATCAACGTCATTGACTGGCCATCGAGGTCCCCTGACCTTAATCCAATAGAGCACGTTTGGGCTGCACTTGGGAGAAGGCTTCGTGGTCTTAGGAACCAACCTCAGAATTTGCAGGAACTTGGCGCTGCCTTGCAAGAGCAATGGCGCAGAATCCCCAACCACGTATTCACAAGCATCAGGCAGTCGATAAGGAGACGGTGTTTGGCAGTGGTGAATGCGCGGGGCGGCCATACACGATATTGAACTGAGAAATTTCGCATTTTTATTCTTGTGACTTGACATTCTGTATACCCATGTTTTGGAACGGCGGTGTAGCCTAATGGAACTGATTATGGCACTGTCAGTGTATCGAGTACATCACACAGATCTCAGCAATGAAATAATAACAATTTAACCATCTTACCATCTCTTGTTCTTTTATAGTGCCCTGAAGAAAGAATGTGAAGTTTCTTTTTTTGACTCAGTATATTTGACATAATCATAACTCGTAGACATAATTATGAAGAGTATTTTGCCATTGCGGGGGATATTGATGACTTTGTCTTCTTGTTGATAAAAGAATTTTTAACAAATGATTCCAAACGAACCAAGTGGTCAATCGTACTTACGGAAACCACATTGTATATCACTGATTAGATTGTTGTTTTCTAAAAAACCATACTAAGCGATTATTAACCATTCGCTCCATGGTTTTACAAACACAGCTAGTTAAGGAAATAGGTCGATAATTAGATGGATCTGTATGATACCTGCCAGGCATTGGAATAGGAACCACTATGGCATTTCGCCATGAAGGAGGAAAACCCGTTGTCCAAATATGGTCAAAACTGTTAAGTAAAGTTTCAAGACAAGATTCGGGCAAGTGTTTTAAGAGTTCGTAGTGAATATCATCAGGTCCTGTTGCAGTATCATGAGCTTGTGATAAAGCAGTGTGAAGTTCATGTAATGAAAAGACCTCATTATAATCTTCACCATTATCAGACTGAAAATTCACTTTTTTCTTTTCTTGTTGTGTTTGATAAGTCTGAAATTTTGGATTATAATTTGAGGAGGACGAATGCTTAGCCAAAGTTTCCCCTAACTTGTTTGCAATATCAGATTTTTCAGTTAGTATGGCATTATCATCTTTGAGATGCTGAATATGACAAGATCTGGAACCCTTACTTTTAATTTTTTGGATCATGTTCCATACCCTTGACATAGGAGTACGGGAATGTATTTTGGAAACGTAATTTTTCCAAGTATGACGCTTAATGTGCTTAAACGTTCGTAGAACCTTAGCATAACTGAGTTTTACATTATTTAAGTTATGTACAGTAGGATGGCTGCAAAAATATTTCTCTGCTTTCTTCCTACTTTTCCTAGCCTGTTTGCATTCGTCATTAAACCACCGTTTACGAATGTGTGGGTTTACAGAGGACTTAGGAATAGTATTATCAGCTATATGTTTTAGTTTGTAAGAAAACAATTGAATTGGATCAGGAACATCCATAAAAAGGTCTGATTTCAGTTTTTCGAGGCAGGTGGCCTGAAATAAGGGCCAATTGGCCTTAGACAAATTCCATCTTGTTAAAGGTGGATCATCGGTAGGGTTAATTGCTGTAAGTACTGTGGGAAAATGGTCACTCCCACAAAGATCATTATGGACTGACCATTCAAATTCATTATAAACGTTTGAATCAGTGATTGACAGGTCTAAAGAAGAATATGTTCCCGTTGCAGGATGTAGATATGTGTTAGAGCCATCGTTAAATATGCATAAATTATTATTAGAAATAAAATCTTCAAGAAGTTTCCCTTTAGTATTGGTATCAGTACTTCCCAATAGTGGGTTATGTCAATTGAGATCACCCATTATGATACAGGGTTTGAGAAGTTGGTCAAATACATCTTGCAGATCAGAATGGTGAAGTGTTGAAGATGGAGATATATATTAAGAACAGAGAGTACTGGTTATTTGTAAAGAAAGACGAACAGCAACAGCCTGGAGATTGGTTTTAAGAGGAACAGGGCTATGGATAATGCCGTGTCTCACCAAAATGGAAGATCCACCAGTGGCTTTGTCACCAGGATGTGAAAAAGAATGATAACAATGGTACTGACGCATTTCGAATTTATCATTTTGTTTCAAATAAGTTTCTTGTAAACTGAGTGAGTGAGCTAATATTTGACGTCACATCGGCAATATTTCAGCCATATTGTGACGAGAACATTTGATATTGAAATGAAATATATGTATATTATAAATAACCTGCCGACGAAGGACAGTAAAACAACTAGAATATCACAATTAGAATTAAAACTAGCTTAGAAAGTTAAAACAAATAGCACTATTTGGACAACACAATATAAAAAGTGTCTAGAGATCGCCAACAACTGAAGGGAGATCACCATACTAATGACCATGGGGACTTACAGTACATTTGCTTCCTGCATGGACCCTAGCTGGATTTACACCATCCCTTCAGCCGTTAGCAATTTAGCAAATCTAGCCATACATTCTTGTAAACTGAATGCTGATCGTTTAAAGTCTTGAGCTAGTAATTGTACTTCATTAAAATTGTTCGAAAGTCCTCTGCAATTCCATTGGATTAAGGAGGTATAATTCATGTTATAGCGGGTGGAAGTACGGGGGATCTACTTTTCCCCTTCCGGGGCGAACTGCTCCTATTTCGGCGAGAAAGGGGGTTATCACATGTTTTTACAGATGAAAGTGTCTGGTACTCTTCATTGGGAGTGGATACTTAAATGCTTCTTATGCACATTGATTAAATTAGATGTAATGGTTTAGAGGTTACTGAACATTATAAAAGATAGGAAACAATATACGAAATTTCAAGGACATACAAAGATTTCAAACACCATAGAATAGTTTGAATTTACTTTTTAGGTATTATTACGTTGTCATATTTCATATAACGAATCGTAAACACAAATAATTATACACCCAAGCTCGAATAGATTAGACATAAATTAAGTTACTAAACTTCATCTCTTAGCTTGTAAAAGATTTCTAAATGTAGGACAAGCAACGCCAAATTGTATGGTTTATGGGGAATGTGGGAGATATCCAGTTTATATAAATTCACAAATCAGATGTTTGAAGTATTGGCTTAAGATTCTGGAAATGCATGAACAACGAATACCTAAAATAGCTTATAATATGCTTGTTCATCTTGATAGCATGGGCAAGAAAACTTGGGCTTCACATATTAGAAATCTTTTATTTTCTCATGGCCTTGGATTTGCATGGTTAAATCAGACAATGGGTAATGTAACTCTGTTTCTTAAACGTTTCCGAGAACAGTCAATTAATATGTTCCATCAAGAATGGCATTCGACTCTCGAAAATAGTTCAAGGTATGATCTATATAGGTCCTTTAAGAGCCTTATCCAACCAGAAATATATATATCTGTATTGACATCAAGAAATATCAGACGCACATTTGTTCAGCTCCGACTAGGTTTATTAGATTTAAGTATTAATAAAGGTAGAAGATTGTCTATAGACAGAAATATCAGAATTTGTCCATTATGCACTTCATCTATTGAAGATGAAATTCATTTTATATATGTATGTCCATATTATGATGATCTTAGAAGAAAATATATTTCAAGTAGTTATCTATCAAAATATCCAACAATAGCCTTTGTCTTGATTCTCACTTCCAGAAATGAAACTGTTATCCGCAACCTTTCTCTATTTGTAAAACATGCTGTTGTCTTGAGAAATGATAGGTTATCTAAGCAATAACCATTATTATTGCCATTGTATTATGTACTGTAGTTATGTATATGTATTTCTAAGATGCCTAGCGGTTAGAACAATCGAAAAAAGAATACATTATGAGACAATAAAGGTATAGTTTTTTGATGACGTAACAATTGAATGACGTTATCCCGTCACTGCGCCATTCTAGTGTGCCCCCTCGTAATGGAATCATTTTACATTACGTCACAATGTAAGTGACGTCACGATGCATGTCAGTTGTCATCGCCTCGTACGGCCTCCTTCAGTAAACTACTCCGTTGCATCCCGTTTCTTGGTTTGCAGTTGCTTCACGCAGCTACCATCGCTGGTGGAAACATTACGTTTATGTTTTACGACGGTTAAAATGTCTCAATTCGACTCACAAGTTTTCAGCGACACGGTAACGTTCGCAATGTTTACATTCCCACAATGCAATCGTGGAATGTCGCTTGACTACTCAGCTTCATCTGGATGTACTGATCTAAACTTACGTTGGTAGTAGAAATGCGACGTTCATATTGCCCCATATGGTTTACGTTAATGACAGATGTAATTAAAATAATTCAGAGAAGATATTTAATCCGAACGTAAACCGTCATCAAACTGTTATCATTTGTTTTTTTCTGGTAACGTTCGTCTTAACGTAGGGGGGCAGACACATCAATAGAACAGCGCACCAGTTAGCCCTGTGCGAGGATTCTTAATTTAGGTCACCGACACCGTCATTTGTTTTCTGCCTTAGATTAATCGTTATGTATATGTATGTAACTCCTTGTATATGGGTCGGAGGCCTTGAATACAATAAACTTGACTTGACTTGACTACTAATTTAAAGCTTACTGAATTGTAACTATTTATTTTTCATAATCTAAAGTTGATAATGTTACCTAATTACTCCGCCTTTACATCGAAAATATATACATGTCAGTGTTATTACAGCAATGAAATATTTTAGTACGTTTGTTACAAAACACAGTAAGTTGGTATTTAAAAATATTCTTAATAATAGACAGAAGTAATATTATCATAAGTCATTACATGTAAACCATACAAAGGTATTGCAAGCATTTTTGTTCAAGCTTTTTGAAGTTTCATGTTGTTTTGAATTGTCAGTTTTCTGTGCAATTTACATGAGCATTGTGTAAAACTTTTGTATTTGATCTCTGTAATTATCAAATCCGGTATAATTATCGCGTGTATCAATGAACTCATACTATCCTGTTGTATTGACGATGGATCAAGAGAGACTATCAGTTACGGTATCGATACACATGCGTATAATCATTCAATCAGATTATAGTATTGAGATAACTGAATACCTCTTTCGACCTTGAAATAACAGCCTGCTGCCTTCGGTAGAATGCATGTGTAGTTTCGCCCTTGTTGAAATGTTTGTCCCGTGTAAAATAAACAGATGCGCTGTTCTATCATTGGACAACTTGCTTTATGGTGTCACGCCCCTTTCTGTAATGTTTATGCGGAACCGTATGTGCACACATACACATCTGTAATCTTATGAACCTCGTTTGCATTCAGTGTAAATATAGGCACGCCCATCTTCATAAATATTTGGAGGAATTCAACTTCAAGTTTATACAATATAATAATTCAGTATCGTGTCACTTTTTGAGTTCTATAATACGTGTACTTTAATTTGGATATTCATTCTTATCAAGGTGAAGATCATATTTACATGTAAAGCAAACCATTACTTTTAATGTACTAGTTGTGAGCGTAAAATATATATGAAAATAAATACTATCTCTACTCAATGGTTGGATTTCAATTGCTAAAATGTGTTTTCGATCTCTGATACCAATCGGTTCTTGTCTACTATTTGTCTTAGGTGTATATTTCATTCATCTTTACGATTATGTATGTTTACAATACACAAACTGCTTCATGATAGCATATCGACTGGTCAACGACATAGCCAATAAACAATCTCTACCCAAGCTGTTACATTGTCATTTAAAAACCAAAAAAGTCCTAGCACCAAATTTAAAAGCAGGCAATTCGTTAGTCACATTACGCAGTTACAATTTATGATACAGATCAACTTCCCTCAGGTAGTTCACTATCAGATGAGTGCTCACGCGGGAAAACAGATCTTTCAGATTTGTTGCATCATAATGTGAGTCCCTTGCAGACGACAAGTCCACACAGTCAAGCAGAATATGCTTGATGGTGAAAACCTCATCGCAAGAGACACACATAGGGGGTCCATCCCCATCCGTCTTCAGCTGATAGTCATGTGTAAACCGACTGTGGCCAATACGACATCGTCGTAAAATTACCTCATCGCGTCTTGACTGACAACCCAAGTAGGTAAAACCAATTGTTGGCTTCAATTCATACAGTTTATTTCTTCCTACTTGTGTGTCCCACCTTTCTTGCATGAGGTCCCGAGTATAGCTTTTGATAGTGGGTTTGAAATCACTGTACCGGATCAGCAGTGGAGATAGGGGCTTGTCAAGAGCTGCTTTAGCTGCAGCATTGTTTTTTGTGTTACCTGCCATGCCGACGTGACCCGGCAACCAGCAGATGACGATGTCACATTGGCCAGTAGAAAGGTCGTTGTAAAGTTCTAAAATGTCCAGAATGATTGGGTAACACGATCTCGTTATGACGTCATCACAACCGTCATATCTCGTAGTCACCGAAGGCGAAACGGAAACG
This sequence comes from Haliotis rubra, assembly GCF_003918875.1. NCBI lineage: Eukaryota > Metazoa > Mollusca > Gastropoda > Lepetellida > Haliotidae > Haliotis > Haliotis rubra. Next base: position 29,721 of record NW_025767148.1, read on the forward strand.
CCTAGTCCAGGCGACTCCGACGCACCAATCAGCATTGAAATTGGACCCATACGGACCGAATTACGATCGTTCGAAAGTCGAATCGGGTCACGCGATCACACGTGACGTCATCACAAACGGGGCCTGTCTCCATTCGTCGAGTTTTGCCTTCTTTACGTCCGATTCTCAAAATTCTTTTTTTAAATCGCATCTATTCGTGGAGACCTTTCCTTCAAATGCAGTGTCGAATGACCACACGTGACGTCATCAGAAACGGGGTCTTTCTTATGTCGACGATTTCTTGCCTTCTTTACTTCCGATTTCTAAAATTCTTTTATTTTTGTTTAAATCGCATCTACTCGTTAAAATCTTTCTTACGAACATGGCGGCGCCATTGTATGACGTCACGGTGCCATCATGTTGTAGTTTGGTCACAAGACCATTCTTTCCTATCCTATGGTGCTGAGATTGTTCTGACCTAAGCTATCGTTTACCCCTAGTCTAATGAGGGATAATATATTATATAATATTTATATTTAATAAGTCATTGTCTATGTTTTTAGATGGACAAGTACCAAGCTATTTTTAAAAAAATGGTGAATTCTTTCGAGTCGAGCGAGGAACTGAGAGCTTAGGCCATGGAGCATGACGTTGAAAATAACGAGTACGTTGTCCTGCATGAGTTTAAACTTGTTTGCGAGGAAATTGCTCAGGATCAAGCGGATACGTCACTTCCCATTATCGGAGAAAAAGAACCCGACTTTGGGGCTTTTGTATCCAGTGGCCGGATGACTGGCAGACATCACCAAACCCTGATGTCATGAATTGTCCTGATGGAACCCCAGTCGATTTATGCATGAAGGGTTGAAGTCTCCGACTACGTGTGCACCATCATTCAAGAGATCTCGTTCCGACGAAGAGAAGAAGCATCTGAGTTGGCATCTCTTTGCATTGCCAACGGTTATTAGAAAGACAGTTCATGTCCGGACACGTCCGGACCATCATTCAAGAGGTCTCGTTCCAACGAGGAGGAAGAAGCGGCTGAGATGGTGGCTCTTTGCATCGCTGATGGGGATCGGAGCGTCAGTCCGTCTCGACTACATCCCGATCATCACTCAAGATACTTCGTCATAACGAAGAGGAAGAAGCGGATGAGTTGGTGGCTCTTTGCATCGCCGATGTGGAATTGGAACGTCAGTCCGTCTCCGACTACGTCCGGACCATCGCTCAAGAGATCTCATCAAAATGAAGTCAAAGAAGTGTCTGAATTGGCGTCTCTTTGCATTGTCGATGGTGCCTGGAATGAACGCCTGTTTTCTACCCTATACACTAGGGGGAACCCTCCAACAACTCGAGTCTGAAGAAGAAGACGGGAAAGGGTCTCCCTTGTAAAAACTGCGGTAAGGTTTTCCCCAAAATGTTGGATCTCAGAAGCTATTGGTCTACATGCACACATGGTCCAGTATCAGTCGTGTCAGTTGGACGATCCGCCAGTGGTCTAACAACTCCAGTGTCTCCAAACACATCCTTGGAAGAAACTAATACACCGCAACTCCTACCCGTTTATATTCAAGGGACCAACCAAGACTCACCCAGTATATTATTGAAAGGATTTGGTAGACCCAATTACAAACCAATGACTTGTAATCCTGAGAGTCCCGATCAAACACCTGTCAGTCCCAAAAGACATGAGTATCCCTCCCCTAGTTCTGACACAGCAGCAACAGCGAAAACTGAACAGGCAGCCTATCACTTTTCATATCAGAGCGAAAAGTCTTTTTCCAAAAATACCGCCATCCAGCCAGTGTACGAGGTCAAATTTAATAAAAAATGGAGAGGGCAAAAATTGCAAGACTTGGAAGATGAACTTCGTCGTATGATGGATGATGTGTTACACAGGGCTAGAGGCAGTCTCGCCGACAATGATTTGGGTTGCGTTGTTGTTGTCATCAACTGAACGCAACTCTTCAACCTCTCCCACTGATCCGTAGAAAGAATAGTTCCTTTCTCGTTCGTCAGCTTTTAACTTTCGTGATCCCAAGTCCACTTTCTAACATCCACTCGGATATCGTCTGAGTTGAGGTAGAGACTATCCTCCAAATGAATACTGTGTCCCTTAGTCCCTTCTTTCCTAGCTTCGTCCACTAGCGCGCAACCATCGGGTAAACTAAGCCATTGTTTCAAGTTCAGACTCAGACCCGACTTGGTAGGATAAGACTTGCTGTTGGCATACGTAACAAATTTTCTGATTTATATACCCAGCTTGCCATTCCACTTTGTTGCCTAATTCCAAATGACAACGTGAATTCGGTTCCACTACAGTTTGCGCTGAGAGAAGCCTCTGGATATCTTTAACTGCTGAACTCATGCTCAGCATCGGTGTCTACCAGAGGTTTGCGTCGTCATAAAAACCTCACCACTACTTTATAGGAATAACCCTGAAATGATTATAACGGCGAATGCCTCTGATTGGGTGAAAGTATAATCGGAAACCAATCGCTACGCTTCCTAAGCCACGCATTTTCCGACCGAACAGAGCATGACGTCACATGGTCGAATGCCCCTGATTGGGTGAAATTATGATCGAAAACCAATTGCTACGACGCTTCCTAAGCCACGCCCCTTTATGATTTTCTGAGCAAAGAGGGTATATACAACATCCAGCATACCCACGGCATGGAGACGCTGGTTTTCTGTAAGCCGTGGCGTGACTATACGCTGTTTAGGTTGAAATTAACGTGTTTTCCACAAAATTCAAAGGTCACAGAATAAGCAATCGTTCTTCAATTTTCAATATCAGGTGTGTGAACTTCAGGTGTCAAAAAGCATGCAAAAAGTTATTAAGTTCATTGTGCACAAAGGGCAGGTGCCACGCGCGATACGTGACATCAAATTCCATGCAAAGTGCTTTGCTATATGTGTATTTAGGGTTAAATAACTTTAATCATGCAATTTTATGTTACGCACAGTTACTTTTTTCCGTTAGTATAGATCTGAGCAAGCAGAAGATGTCCTTCGTTTAACACACGCTCTGTTGCTAACAGCTGGTGACTTCATAATGTCTGTTGGAATAATCCAGTTTTCGACAGCCGAATTGGTAGTGTTCATCTGGGCGAGGTATGTCAATATTTTAGGACCATTCTCCTAGGAGACTTTAATGCCAAGATGAAAGATTATTTAGACTACATACCAAATGATTTTCTGGACTATATCATGGAGGATTCTGATAATTACCCAACTGATGATTTTAACCTGCCAAGATCTACTAGAGGTAACAAAACCCATAACAAATATGGATAAAATTAGCTGATTTGTGCTGCACCTTTGGTATTCACACACTCAGTGGGAGGTTATTTAAAGATACTGAAGGAAATTTCACATGTTTTACTCACAATGGAGCTAGCGTGGTGGACTATGTGATAACTAGCTCACAACTTTTCTTATACATCTCTGATTTTGGTGTGCACCATAGGGAGGATTCAAACCATTTCCCTTTATATTGCTCTCTGACATTTGAAAAAGATATGTCTCAAGATGAAGATAACAGTAATATGTTGCATACAAATCAAGAGGAGCCGTGTAGCAATATTATCAACAATAACATACAAAATAATAACAGTGCTACATGGTGGAAATTTGTATGGCCTAATTCTAACAGTAGCCAGGAGCTGTTTCTAAGTAAATTTCAGAGTGAATTCAGAGAAATGAGTGATGAAATCTTCAGACTTATTGATGAGAATGTCACTCTTGCTGTAAATAAACTCACTGCTTTATATCAGACTGCAGCACAACATTCAAGGAGAAAATATGGGAAATCTGTTTTTGGAAACAATAATCTGTCTCAACAACAAACCCCATGGTGGGATCAGGAACTTGAAATTTTGAACAACAGGAAACATGCTGCACTCATATCACACACAAACTATGGGGATGATTTTAGCCATTTTAGATCGTTGCGTTCACTTTTCAAGAAAACCTTTGCAATAAAAGGTCAGCTTATCAGGACAAACAGAAGGAACAACTCGTTCAAGCCAGAGATAATCCTAAATTAGTTTGGCGCATTCTAAAATCATCTAGAGTGACACCACAAATAACTCAACAGATACAACAATGGGCTGAACATTTCAGGAATCTGCTGTCTTCCAACTGTGCAACTAACTATGATGCTATTATCAGTGATATAGAAGAAGAGATGTGTCTGGCAGATACACCACAGAATATTAATCTTCCCTTTACCAATGATGAAATCTGCAAATGTCTTCAAGAGCTAAAGAACAACAATTCTCCAGGACCAAATGGTATTGTAAATGAATTGAACAAGTCTACTAAAAGTTGTATCACACCAGTACTCACCAAACTCTTTTATAACATTTTATTCACAGGAGTGTTCCCACAGGAATGGGGGAAAATAATCATTTGTCCCATTCATAAGGCAGAAAATTTGAACATCACTGAGAATTATAGAGGTATATCTCTTATTGACTCAATATGTAAAATGTTGACAAATCTATTGGAAAAAAGACTACAATCTTGGTGTAACAACAACAATATAATCCATGAATGTCAAGCTGGCTTAGACCTGGATATTCAACCATTGACCACATCTTCACCCTACAGGCAATAGCACAAAAGTTCCTCTCTAAATCTAAAGGGAGATTACACTGCATCTTCATTGACTTCTCCAAGGCGTTTGACAGGGTTGATCATGAGGTTCTATTGAACAGTTTGAGGAAAGTGGGTCTGAATGGGAATTTTATCAAACTCCTGACATCAATGTACTCTAATCTATCAGCATGTGTGAGATCGGCTTATCTGAATATTTAAATGCAGCATTGGAACCCGTCAGGGATGTGTCTTGAGTCTAAAATTGTTCATCATTTACTTAAATGAACTCATATAAGAACTTGAACAGAAAGGCGGGGAAGGAATATTTTTAACAACAGATTTACCCAATATTTCTGAACTTGAAGTTGTTAATTCTTACAGGTATCTGGGTATATTGTTTTCCCCAAAACTTTCATGGAGTAAAACATTCAGCTGTCTTACTGCACAAGCCAAGAACGCCATGTTCAATATCACTACTTTTCAAAAGAAGCTTGGAAAACTGGGCTATGAAGATAATTTTAAAGTGTTTGAAAGTATGATTGTTCCAATATTATGGTATGGAGCCGAGATCTGGGGAACTTCATATAACTAGCTGATTGAAAGTATCCAAGCATCATTCTGTAAAAATACTTACTAAAAATACTCAAAAATAACATGGCTCTAGGGGAATGTGGCAGACTCCCCCATCAATATATCTACATGACAAGAGCAATAAAATACTGGACAAGATTAATTCACCTTAGAAACAACAGACTACCTCAACAGGCATATAAAATGTTCATACACTTGATGACGTTGAAAGATATTCATGGGCTACCTCAATTAAGAACATCCTTTTTTCGCTTAGGTTTTGTACAGTATGGATCCAACAAAATATTGGTGATGTAGGTTTATTTCTTCAAGAATTTAAAATAAAACTCTCAGACAACCTTTATTAAGACTAGCACTCCTCCCAGGAATCTTCCTCTAAATGTGAATTTTATCATCAATATAAGTCTCTACCCAACGTTGAATCATATATAAGAAATGACATACCACAGTATTTAAAATATTATATATCAATTTTAGACTAAAAGTTGAAACTGGAAGAAAAAACAAAATACCCCATGAAGAAAGAATTTGTGACTACTGTTAAGAGAAAAATATAAAGACTGTGGAAAATGAATACCATGTACCTCTGAAGTGTGGAAAATTCTGTCATCTAAGAAGAAAATATCTACCAGCTCGCTTTACAGACTATCCCACAACTACTAACTGCATACACTTGATGGAATCTACTGACAAAGATGTATCATATAAACTTGGACTCTATCTATCTAAAGTATTCACCATAAAATCATCCTCAAAAACTTAAACTTAATGCATGCAGGATAATATGTTTGTAATTTATCATGTATTATGGGCCTAGGGCCTTTTTACCGAATAAACTTGTCTGTCTGTCTGTCTTTAATTGGAATGTTTTAGCTTTGCTCGGTAGTTTTATGTTATATCTGTGATTATCTAGTATTTTTTACTGTCCATTGCCGACAGGTTTTAATCTTCAAAATGTTTTCACTTTTATTGTATAAATTGTTTTCGTCACGGTATGGCTGAGATATTGCCGATGTGACGTTAAATATTAACTCACTCACTCGAAGTGAAAACACTCCCTTTACACATCATCTTCGTTTATGGGCATCCGCTAACTTCGGCACATTTTTCCGAGTTAGAATTGACCTTCAGTACCCCATGCTTGTCTTAAGAGGCAACTATCGGGATCGGGTGGTGAGACTCGCTTACTCGGTTGACACAAGTTATCGTATGCCAATTGCGTAGATTGATCCTCATAGTCCAGGTTCGACTATTTACAGACCGCCCACATACAGCTGGAATATTGCTGAGTGCGACGTTAAACAGCAAACCAACCAACCCATTAACCAACATCGTTTTTTGTCTGTACACGATGTGACGAACTTATATTGTTTCTTCGTGGTCGTACTTACCCCTCTCAGGAGGACAATAGTTTTAAGCTACTCAATTCCCTTTGAGGGGAGAGCCACTAACGATCATAGTTAATTATTCATTGGACCAATTTTAAAAATATTTTAAAGTACAGTACATGATAAAAAATTGGAATTAAATCAATTTCTTAACCAAGCGAAGAATTGAATAAGGACTTACATTAAAGAGATCCTATAAGGTTGAAACTGTGAAATATCAATCAATTGTAATGGAAAGATATTAACGACATCGTAGCATGATGGCCCCTTAAAATATAAACTGAAAACCCAAGTAGGTATAACCGATAGTTGGTTTTATTTGATGTATGTTATTTATACCCACTTAAGCGTCCCTCCTCGTTTGCATTAAATCTCTGATGTAGCTCCTAGTTATAGCTTTAAAATCACTGTAAGGGATGGTGTCGCAGATTTGTTGAGTTTTGCCTTCGCAGCAGTATCAGCCACCGTATTCCAGAAATTCCAACATATAGGTAAACAATGCAGTATTGGCAAGTAGCAAGATCATTATATAAAACAATGATTTTAAGTGAAAGTGAATGTTTACAAGACAAATGTTTAATAACCTTAAGGCACGAAAATATCATACATCATTTATATCTGTTTATGGATAATTATAGCCGTCAATATGGCATAGCTTTCTGTAGTGGAAATGGAACTGCCATTTGGTAATCGCAAAGATATTGATTGTTCTGGATCCAATGACAGTAGCACTAGAAACAACACCACTATCCTTGGATCCAAGTGTAAACATAGATTTGTAAGAGTTGAGCGCGTTTCTTAATTGACTGTATTCTTGTAGGTGTGAAAGGTGGTTGGATTCTGATTTTTAAAGTTGGGTTAAAGTTAGATCTACCTTGAATTTCCCCCGTAATTCGTTTGTTTGTTTGGGATTTCTTGAATGTGATCTGAGTTAGGTCTACTTGTGGCCGCACTACTAGCGAGGAAGGAGAAGAAAGCAGGCGTTAAATGGGAATTAAAACTTTAACTGCATTTCTATTGCATGTATATTTTTACCACAGCACGAAACATTAGCTTTGGATTTAAAAAACGTTCAGGTGTTGTCAAGTGGCTGCACAGGAATATTACTGATAGATAGATCTGTAACTATCTCTCCATTGTATGCATATTTAAACGACAAAACCCCATTAAATTCATTAGATATAGTGATCCATCTACTGAATTCCTTAAAACATTTGAACGACTTTTCATTTAAATACTAAATTAGGTAACCGACAGAATACTGTCCTGCCAACACATCGGACTTGAAATTGTCTGTATGTTATAAACTGAGACATACAATGAGGTAAAGGACGTCTTAAACCAAATTCACGTAAATACTTTAAAATCCTGTTTCCAAGATGCATCGTCTGCTTTCTCAAGATCAAGGAAAACTGAGACTTCATGTTGTTTAGATATACTTTAAAAAACAACAACAATTATACATAAGAATAAATTAAAATTTTAGGAAAATGTTTGACTTATATAAAACCAATCCATGCTGAATCCCAACATGTGGGGGAATGGTTGCCAACGACAAAACGTTTGAAAAAAGAAACTTTGAACACGTCTGTAGTGAATCCAAATCCCTGGACTGCGCCGAGACTCCGACCAGACAGTGCTCTAGGTTATGCGAAGCCAGACTTTCTTTGCCAGAAGACCAGTTCAACGTCACGTCGTTCCCTTCATCAATGTCAACGTTTGATCTTTGGAGCATGACAATGCTCGACCTCACGTTGCACGTATTTGACAGGACAGAAAACATGTGTAGGTGTTATCACGATCATCCGATTTGTCCCCCATTGAACATCTATAGGATACTCTTTGATGGACGCTTGCGCCAGCGTAATCCACCACCTCTTACACTACAAGAACTGCACATAGCACTTCAGCAAGAGTATCAAACCATTCCTCAGGACAGCATTCGGCATTTCCTTTCTTCTATGGGTCACCACTGCGAAGCTGTTATCGATGCTCATAGTGGTCACACCAGATACTGACATTTACTCTGACAAAGGTGCTTTAATGGCCTTCCGTGCTTTCACCAAACACTTTCTGGATAAACATGTTTTGGAAATTTGTAAAGTGATGAGTTTACTGACCCAGTGTAATTGAGCAATGATGTCATGTTTGAATCAGTTATATGCACTCAGTACGTAAACTCCAAAACAGCATGTATAGTTTATTGTTTTTGAAGAGCATATTGTAGCATTATTAGCCTCGTTCTTTATAGTTGAAATATTTCTCAGTGCAGCGCTCACAGACTGACACATAATATATAATATTAGTTACAAAATACGTTAATAAGTATATTTACACTTTCTATACCTACTGTTTTAGCGACAGACCCATGCTTTAGCTCACCATGTTAAAATGAAGGGATCTGTAAGAAAGCTTCCGGTGCAATCGGCTTCAGTTGCAGATGTAAGGTTGGATTCACTGGACAAATATGTGAAAGAGGTAAGGGACACCCGGTGCTTTTTTCTATCAGCATTGATGTCGGTAGATTGTTTAAAACCTTAATGACTCATCTAGTCACGAATAGTAGTTTCGTACCTGGCAGTCACCGATAGACTGGCATGTGAGTGTGCAAACTTGGACCTGTCAACGTCCAACTGACGGAAGACAGATAAACAGTCCAAAACTTTGGGAAAATACGGTGGTTATGTTGCATGAACTTTCCCAGCTACCTTGTATTAGAGCATCTTGAATAATTTTGTATGATAAAACATCGAGCAATATTCCAGTCTTTGTGAGTTATGAACACATATAGTGAATATATGTATTTGCAAAAGGAACTTTGTGGATTCTGAAATCTCATTTATTTATAGTGAGTGAGTTAATATTTATCGTCATTGCGGCATTATTTCGGCCACATCGTGACGAGAACAAATAATCAGTAAAGATCAATAATATTTACGATGAACAGTAAAACTACTAGTGTATCATCACAGATAGAGATATAAAGCAGCATGTAACTAACATTTATACTATAATCTAGTGTTGATTTGCAATATCCGCAGTAACATGGAAGCTCTTTCTTCTTCCTTTCGTCCCCCGATGAGATTCAGTTGTATGAACATGCGTATATATTTATCACGTACATATTGTAAACGCTGGAGGTGGTAGTGGAAGGGTTTTCGTAAGCGTACCTTTCCCAAAATGTGACCTAACACAACACCCAAACGTACTTTTTGGGTAAATTGTTCATTGCAAACTAGCTTGTGACATCATTTGTGCCACTGGTGCAACAAATAACGCAGGTCTACCGACATATCTACCAAACAGCACTGAAGCCTGTAACGTTGGAACTTAGATCACAAACATTTGACGATCTTCAAAATCTTGAGAGAAAGAGCATGCTGTATTTTACCCAACGTCTTGAACTTCCACGTCCAAATTAGCTATATATGATGAGTTAACGTATGCATTCATTTCTGATCTTAATGAAGCTTTTTGAAAACGGCTGGGAACGCCTTACAATAACAAAACCTCATCTTCGCATGTTCGAGTCAAATTACAATTTTGATGTGACTACTGGTTTGATACAAACGTATCTGTGTCCGAAGTGTAAAAAGGATGTTAAATATCTAATTTCGCATCTCTTCACGATTTACTCCCAAACTGGGAACAGTGTGTGACGCCCATTGCTAGTGTCCCCAGCTGTGACATTGCTTCAACTGGCGTAAAACTAACCGCACACAGTCACGACTCCTAAACTATGATGACACTGCTGTAATAGTATCAACTTACTGGACATCATTTGAGACTCATGATCACTTCTAAGGTTCAGGTAGTTCAATATTGGGATCAGGCTTGTAGTTTGTAATGCTACTACAGTGACGTAGATGAGTCTGCTATCACGAACTTGTTTGCTCATTTACTGATTGGCCTGCTGTGGCATGAACTATAATCTACTGATTCAGAATAAGGTGATATTCCACCTCTATTGGTTGTACAAGTGACAATCATGCCCACGCCACATCCTTTGAACACCTACCCAGATAACACGCTTTCTATTTTTCAGAATGTGAACAAGGCAAAATCGATATTCTTCTCATAGAAGATGTTTCTACATCCATTTCGAAAGTAAATTACGGGAAAATGAAGGACTTTGAAGTTGAATAGGTCAATTCTTCTGATATAGAGCCCAACATCGTAAATGTGGCTCTCATGGCCTTTGCAGGAGAGGCAAAGTTGGTGTTTACACTGAAGTCATACAAGGACAACAAAACAGCTGCTGTTCAAGCTGTTAGCGTTCCCCAACACGAAGGCGGTTCGACATTTCTTGGTGATGCTATCAAAATGGCTGTATCTGATGTGTTTGTCGAGAGCAACGGCGACCGCCCTGATGCGGAAAATGTAGTTATCATATTTACGGATGGTAAAAGTAGTCAGGTGTCTGTCATTGCCAGCAACATTGGCAGTCTTCATGCAGAGGCAACTGTCTTTGTTGTTCCCGTGACAGCAGACATAAGCAATTCTACCATACGCATGGCTGCGTCACCTCCCTATCAAGACCATGTTTTCCCTATAAGCAATCCTTTGGCCCTTGATAAAATCAAGAAGAGAACCATCTATGAGAAGTGCAAATTGTAATCTGTCAGTGTAGTGACAGTTTCAACACTAAATCTCATGCAAGCCACAAGTGTAAGTTTTGTTATAACTTAAATATCAGTTTTGTAACAGAAGAAAAGTCATTAATGCCATTTCAAATGCATTGTTGTAAACATGTATTTTTATCGAGGCGCCAAAACGTACATCTAGATAAGTAACTAATGGGACTGGGTGTTCAGGCTTACAGGCTTGGTTGACATGTCATCGTATCCAGACCGTCGCCATATAGCTGGAATATTAACAGCAATCAAACCAAACCAAACTCGGACTGGAACTTTGATTCCGGTTTTGACAAGACCACAGAAAGTTTTGGCATGGGAAGAGACAGGTTGATTTTACGTACGCGTGGATCAAATCTGAAGGTACTCCTTTTGCAAATTTGTTTTAGTTGTTCCATTGAAGTTATTTACCTTTGATTAAAATGCGAACTCCAAGGCTCATACAGTTTGATGCATAAAGTGAAAGTAGGTTTATAAAGAATATATTTATACCAGGAACTCTTTTTCTGGTGATAATTATCATTGACGCAAGTATATGCAGAATTAGGTGTGAGTCCTGTCAATAATACATACTGGAAAACTGGCAAAATAGCCTGGAAAAGTCATAATAATTATAATTTGTCGCGATAATAATAAATACTGAACAACACAGTAGCGTCCGACACCCCTCAAAGGTCTTTGTACAGACAAGTGCAGTTGGCGTAAGAGGCGACTTACGGGATCGGTTGTCAGGCTCGCTGGCTTGGTTGACACATGATATTGGTTCCCAATTCAGCAGATCGATGCTCATGTTGTTGATAACTGGATTGTCTGGTCAGACTCGATTATTTACAGACCACCGCCATATAGCTGGAGCATTGCTGAGTGCGGCGTAAAACTAAACTCACTCACTCACTCCAAAGTGCAGATTTATGGCCAGCCGTTTTCAGAATGAATAAATTACTGATATCTTAAATTGTTAATATAATAAAGGTATATTGAATGGAAATAGAGATACCCTGAATTGAATTGAAAATATCTTGAAATGAATGAAATATATCTCGAATACAGATAATTATAGATTTCTGTATATCGCTAAATGAATTAAGGATATGGTGAAACATTGATGGTATCTTGAAAAGAATTACTGATATCTTAAATTCGATTAATGACATCAAAATAGTATTTAAAGATATAAACAAATTCATTATTCAACGATATCCCTAATTCAGTTCGTGGTCTTTTGCAAGTAAATGCATATATCTTTAATTAATAACTGATATATTAAATTGTTGCTATTACTAAAGACTCCAGGGCGCCATTTCACAAAGCGATCGTAGCGCTAAGGTGATCGTAACTCCCATACCTTAACATAGACTTACGACAGTCGTAGCGCTACGATCGCTTTGTGCAACGGGCCCCAGCTTATTATCCTCCGCCGCGCGTTGAGCGCAAAGCGGGGAATATAGTGTTAGGCTCCTTCCGTCCGTCCGTATGGAATATCTTAAGATCCGTTGACTAGATTCTTTTCATATTTAATACCTAGGTTCATCACAGTATAAGAAAGGCCCCAGTCAGGTTTGGTGACCTTGACCTTTATTTCAAGGTCACAAGGGGACTTTAACGTTTTACTCTTGTCAGCGAGATATCTCAAGAACCGTTCACTAGATTTTCTTCATATTCAACACCAAGCTTTATCTAGGGAAGGCGCAGAGCCCAGTCGATTTTGGTGACCTTCACATGTTCAAGGTCACAGCGACACTTTGAAGATTTCAGTATGTACCTGCATGTTAAGATGGTCAGCGAGATATCTCAAGAACCATTTACTAGATTTTCTTCATATTTGACGCCACGCTTCACCCAGGGAAAGTGCAAGGCCCAGGCGATTTTAGTGACCTTTACTTAATTTTCAAGGTCACTGTGACACTTTGAAGATTTCAGCATGTTATTTAGAATAACCTGAATTCGCTGGATTTTCTTCACAGCCTTTGATTTCCTGCCCTTTTGGGGACTGGAATAATATCGTTTGCGGTTCTTTCCTGTTAATTGTATTACAGATATCAATAATTGACATAAAGATCTCTTCAACATTGCCAGTGATATCTTTGATTTGATTTTAGATATCACTATAGATATTGATGATATCTCTAACTGAACTGAAGATATCTCTAATTGAAATAAAGATTTTTATATTGCGTTTGAGGATACATATAAATATTTCAATATATCTTGAACTAATTATGTACAATATGATCGTAATTGTTTTATTCATATGTGTGTCTGTGTGTGTGTGTGTGTGTGTGTGTGTGTGTGTGTGTGTGTGTGTGTGTGTTGTGTTTTGACATTTTTAAGTTTTTGAAAAGCAACATAAAAAAACCGTTCAGCACTCCTACACCCCTGAAGATCCGGGTTAGAAATGGTTTTCAGCAACCCATGTTCGTCGTGAGAGGCGACTAACGGGATCGGGTGGTCTGGTTCGCTGACTTGGTTGACACATGCTATCGTGTCCCAACTGCGTAGGTCGATGCTCATGATGGTGATAACTGGGTTGTCTGGTCCAAATTCGATTATTCACAGACCGCCTCCATGTAGCTGGGATATTGCTGAGTGCAGCGTTAAACAACAAACAAACAACCTTCCTCTAGCTCTGGAACACTACTTTGTCACTAGCGCTTCACGCCTGTCAGACATGGATGAAGTACCGAATCAGTTTCAATTTGAAACATTCCTTGGAAAAAAAATCACACGAACATATCTCGTCTGTATATTATCTGCGGTGGAACATTAAAAGAAACGTTTGGGGTTTTTTTCGTTTAAAACATATGCTTGTCATCTTTTGACAGATACATTGCTTTGCGTTATTAGTTGTGTGTGTTTTTTTCTTCACATTTTTCTAGCAGAAGACAAAAATAGACCAGCACAGTTCATCTCCCCCTGGCGTAGATAGTTCCTGAAATGGCAAAGGTTGCCTCTCTGTTCCTGGAATCTGGAGGAATCAAGAAGCATGCAATGTTGTTAACGTGACAGGACATCACTATGTTGGAGGCCGTTGCCGAAAGGAGGTTCATCAGAACTGTACAGAGTATGGTTTGTTGGTTCAATTAGTCCTCATAGGCTGATGCTGGTAAGAAGATGTGACTTAATTGATGTTTGTTGTTTAACGCCACACTCAGCAATGTTCCAGCTACATGGAGGCGGTCTGTAAATAATCGGGGTGGCGGGGTAGCCAAGTGGATATAGCGGTCGCTCCTCACGCCGAAGACTCGGGTTCGATTCCCCACATGGTTACAATGTGTAAAGCCAATTTCTGGGCTGTCATCCGCCGTGATATTACTGGAATATTGGTAAAAGCGGCGTAAAACCCAACTCACTCACTTACTTGCTCACTCACTAATATTGTGCTAACAGCCGCGTAAAACTAAACTCATTCACCCACTCACTAAAGAACAAACAATTGTTGCACTGTGTGTTCAAATTGAACCCGACCGCCTCCGTGGTGTAGTGGTTAGAGCGTCCGCCCGGAGAGCGGAAGGTCGTGGGTTCGATCCCCGACCGCGTCATACCAAAAGACGTTAAAATATGGTACTTGTTGGTCCCTGCCTGGCGCTCGGCATTAATGGGTACAACAAGGACTGGTCGGCTCGGAGTCAGTATAATGTGTCTGAGTGGGGTATTCATGCTTCACTGCGGCATGGTATCTCAGTGAGATAGCACCATAAAACCAGCTTAAGTCTGGGCTAGTACAAGCAGTCGCACATACACATACACACGCATGCACGTCGTAATATGAGCGAAATATTCTCAAGCACGACGCTAAACCCAATTTCACCTCACCTCAAATTGAACCCAGTCGGGAGTCTGTGCAAGCCAGATCGTCGATTGATACTTAAGGTGCTTCATCATAGCGTTATGTAAGCTGCCATGTCACTGAGGCGTGTTCAACACATTCCTGTGCACACACTGCACTTGTTGTTCACACCTTAATGAGGCGCCCAACTTGCTGTGCAGGTTGAAAATCATAATACTCCACGGCCCATAAGCAGCTCTAAGTCTTCCTTTCAAGCTCGTTCGAAACGGAGGAGTAATTTCATCGCTGCTGTTGTCAAGATAATTATTTTCTTTGGAAGTTTTTACAACATTGCGAGCATTTAATTACTTGTTGCTTAATCTGTCCGTATTACACGGTGGAATTCAAATTGGAAAATAATCAAATGCATGTTAGAAGGGATGTGTGCAAGTTTCACAAGAAAGGACGGAACCTATTTGTATGTAATCGGGGATTATGTTAGCGAGTGAACACATGTCTGCAGTTATTTCCGCCTAAAATATATGGGTCTGTGTGATGGTAAATCGAGTGCAGTGCACAGTGTGCACAATGACCATATATGGAAACATCGTATCATCAATGACCATATACAATATGTAAAACATCACAGAGATGAACATAATATACATATCATCAGTTTACAGACTTTACCTCAGTAGTACACAATAAGTGCAGTGTTTCTTTGATCTCATTGTCAAATATATACATGTATATAAGTGTTAGATGTTTACAGATTTTACCGGCATCACCAGTTTCGTTGTACACAAGTACAGTCTTTGTCACTCACTCTAACATCATGCTGTTATATGCACAATATAAGTACATGTATATATACATGTGTTATTTACAATATAAGTACATGTTTATATATATATATGTATGTTAAGCAGGAGTTTTACAATGCATGGAATTCTATGAGACCTGAGCAGAGCTTTCTGTAAAATCAGAATATCACTCCACGATTTTGCTATAAACAGGAAAAGGCGTGAGAATGGTGTAAATAATTTAGATACAATTTGTCCTCATTGTTATATTGTGCTAGAGAAGATGAGCTTCATGTGTTACTTGTTTGTGGTAAATATTCATCTCTAAGGACTAGATTTTTGCCAAACAATTCTGTCACTGATACTCAAAGTATGATAAATTTGTTAAATAGTACAAATATGAACGTTACTAAATCTGTTGCATTGTATCTAAAAATGTATTTAATACCCGGTCCCACACGTGACCAAATTTTTTCTGTCGTGTTGTAGTACAATACGCAAAGTGGCCAAAGTACTGAATAAACTCCTTGAATTCTATGACAATGCTCGCTCCTTATTTTCCGAAATCGTTTTCCGATTGCCACAAAATGTAAAATTGAGTACGTTTATCTCTTAATTGTTACAGATTACCTGGAGGGGGTGAAGGCCACAGACCAAGAGACCATAGACTGACCGTTAATAGGAATGCTTGAAACGAGTGACATTTGTTTAATTAAGCATATTTATTGGACTGGCAAACAGGCAACATTCTCACCTTGATACCACTCCATTACAATGACATGGACGTGTATCATATGCTGTACCAAACATAGACAATTATATATTGAAATATTTGAACATGAGACGTTTATTCAATATTACCGGTTAAGCCATCACATAATTAGATTACAAGTAGAAAATCATAGCATAAGACTTCATTGGTTTATTTAAACTATCAGATTCTATGATGACTATATGTACTGACCGAATTATTTCTATGTTTGGTTTATAGAATTTTCAACATTACCATATAAAGTGTTTTTATAGTCACGCCCATGTCAAATAATGGTGTCATTTGGACACAAATAAATAGTGAAGTATTTTCACAAGTAGCTCCACAGGAGCAGGATTGGTAACTTGAAATTAATCTTTGGGCTTTATATGAATTTAAATCACTTCAGCCTACTCTGAGGCGAAAATGTATTACATGGCAGAATTACCTGACAGAATTACCTGACAGAATTACCTGACAGAGTCAACTGACAGAATTATCTGACGGACTCACCTGACAGCATCAGCTGACAAAATCACCTGACAGAATTACCTGACAGAATCTATTTCCAAGATTTATGTCAATTGCAAATCGATCTCTCCAAGAGTGATCTTGTCTGTAAAGCTACTTAAGGATAGTATTAATTTAAAATCTTCTTGGAGATAAAATTTCAAATAATATTTTAAATATAACGCGTGACATAAAATTAACTTGGATATAACTTTACAACACGAATATAAATTTACACGTACAAATCAGCAAATAATAATAACATTGTCTTTTGTAAAATGGAAGATCGATGAACACCTGTTTCTAACTTATTTAATATGTCATGATGCTCATAGCTGTGGCAATCTAAGATTTACAACATTTACACATCTTATATTGGCCTGTGTCTTCTCCATCGTCAGGCACCCGTGAAGGTCCGGGTTAGAATTAGTCTTCAGTAACCCATGCTTGTCGTGAGTGGCGACTAACGGGATCAGGTGGTCAGGCTCGCTGGCTTGGTTGACACATGTATCCCAGTTGCTTAGATCGATGCTGATGCTGTTGATCACTGGATTGTCTGGTCCAGACTCGGTTATTTACAGACCGTCTCCGTACAGCTGGAACATTGCTGAGTGCGGCCAAATCAGTCAACTAACCATCGTCAGGCGCTTTCATTAGTGTAAGTGTGTTTAAGATTCCTGGTTGAGGCACCAGAGCACGTATAACGCATTTACGTCTAGCAACTATTTTGAAACATTAAAGGCATATTAGTAATTTAGGACCCCACGTTCAATGTAAATACCATATGCCTATCATCTTCCACCTCACAACTGGCAACATCCGTGAAATGTGGAGACGTTGAGAGATGAAAGCTTTGGGTAAACATAAAGCCCCGGGCTGTCAAACTTCAGTAACATCACATGCTTCTCATTTTAAATCCCATACCCGCCTGATATGCGGAGTCTGACTTATAAGCTGTATATTAGGCAGCGTCTCGTAACACCGGAGTAGTTCATTGGAAAACAGCTTTTAAAGAGTTCTGGTCTTGGAATGGGTTGGCATAACGGTTAATAATAACTCCTAAATCGCCATTATTTAGGGAACACACATGCAGTTGACGTTAGCTGACGTGCGATTTAAAATTGTCTAAATGATGCAGGAGATTGGTGGTGATGTATAAGAGTAGCTGTCAGCTGTAAGTAGACGGTAGCTCTCTGTAGCTGTTTTCTATGAGTAGCTCAAAGCTCTCAGTAGCTGTTAGCTCTAAATATATGTCGACTCAGTGTACCAGCGAGTAGCAAC
This sequence comes from Haliotis rubra, assembly GCF_003918875.1. Classification (NCBI taxonomy): domain Eukaryota; kingdom Metazoa; phylum Mollusca; class Gastropoda; order Lepetellida; family Haliotidae; genus Haliotis; species Haliotis rubra. Next base: position 48,029 of record NW_025767148.1, read on the forward strand.
GACTTTACGCCGCTTTGAGCAATATTCAAGCAATATCACGGCGGGGGACACCAGAAATGTGCTTCACACATTCGAACCCGGTTCTTCGGCGTGTCTAGCGAACGCTTCAACCACAAGGCTACCCCATGGCCCCTTTATTGCAATGAAGCGCCTGATGTAGCAGACATCCTCAACGCCGTTGCCACCTGCCCCGTCCATCACCACGCCCCGACCTCTGTACTACGTGTCAACGTATCGGTGTCTTCACCCTACCTCTCAACCATAAACACAGCCATCTTGAAGCTACACTGTATGTTATCCGTCAATCAACCCAATCAGCTTAATCGTTTTCCTAGCACATTCTCACAAATAAACCATCTCGATGGAGAAATAAGCTGGGGTGGAGATGGGGAAGGTAAGACGGTGGTTAGGACTGGAAGACAAATATACAACAGAGGGATTTATCTGCCCCGCCTCAACCCATGGAGTCAATGGCAACCACGTTTGGCACTGGATGAATTGTTTCACTCTCGACACATGAACATACATGACGGTATATGAGGCCTTACATCGATCTGACCTTGACAGGCAAGAACGGTCGACATGGGTGTCTGGTATTTTGACAGGAAGCGTAACAAAAACATGGACCTCATCTGACAAAATTCCCCCGGGGTTAAAGTTCCGCAATCCTAGTCTGACCTTTGACCCAAGGTCTTGCCAGTCCAAGGTCACAGAGAAAGGAACATCTTTTTATCATCTGATCCATCCTTGTGTTGCTAAGCTCATTGTGCAGGTGGTCTCTTGCAGCGTCTCTGCAACAACACTGGATACTAAATATAATAGCGTTTGTTCGTTGTAACCCTATACGACAACGTGAAAAAACATTTGGTCCGTCCTCAGATCTCTTTACCGGTGTCTGACAGAAAATTCAGATCCCCTGTACAAGGAGAACTGGGAGAGACAGGGATAACAATATATCCCCCACCCCACAATACCCCCCGGACGCTACTGCCAGAGGTGGACATGATTACCCTTTTTGTCATTACTGATTATCAATGATTACTCGAGTTAAATATGTTCATTTCTTTCAGACATTGATATGGCTGAAATATTGCCGATGTGACGTTAAATAATAACTCACTCACTCACTCTTTCAGACATTTTTCGGCATTTTAGCTCAAAGTTACTTCTCCGATATTTATCGATATTTCATTGATATTTAGTTTACGATTACCGATCTCTATGATGTACATTGATAGCCAGCTGTCGTAATTACCATCCTCGGCTATAGTTGACATTCAGACCAAACGGAATCTGTTTCGCAAGATAATCGAGACTGGTTAGACTAGTAGTTAAAGCGTTCGATCGACAAACCTAAGGCCCGGGTTCGATTCCTCACACGGGGACAATGTGTGAAGCCCATTTCTGGTGTCCCCCGTTGTGATATTTCTGGAATATTGCTAAAAGCGGCGTAAATCCATACTCACTCACTCTGACGTCTTATATATTATATATAGCATACTAGCATGTGTTAGCAACCCTGGATATCTGACCGGGACGAGTCTTTCGTTAGATGTTATAGATTAAACCAAATAAAATATTTTCCCACGATATATTTTTAAATAATATGGATTGATTGATTTATTGATTGATTGTTGTTTAACGCCACACTCAGCAATATTCCAGCTATATGGCGGAAGTCTGTAAACAATCGAGTCTGGACCAGTCAGTCCAGTGATCGACAGCATGAGCATCGATATACGCAGCTGGGATACTATGACATGTAGTCAGGACGACTGATCCCCCGAACCGTTAGTCACCTCTTACGACATGCGCCAACGAGTGCAAAAGAAATGCATTTGTGTCAACATAAGCTTCTGATCTGATGGCCAACATACTCAACTGTTTCAAACTCAACAAGTTATTTTAATTTGAATCTTCTGAATGTCTTCTGAAATGATGAATGTTTCATTTGAACGAAATACATGTCAGATGCTTGATTGGCATTAGGTACCCATTCACAGCTGGGTGGACTGGGACACATAGTCACAGTACTTTGTCCATGTTCACTGCTCGTTGCTGTACCTGCAACTAGGTGTTTGCACGTATTCATGTAGCCACCATCTAGTCATTTACCAACGGATTCGTGGGTTCTTTTAAGTGCACAGGGTTGTGTACTGTACACTAGGGGTTGTTACAACACTGAAAGAGTCTGCACACAAAGTTGACTCCAAGGTTTTTACACCCGGTCACATGTGGGCTCAGTCCCGGCACCTCATGCCCGCTGGATCACTAGCCTGGCGCCTTAGCCAGCCCGCTGGATCACTAGCCTGGCGCCTTAGCCAGCTCGCCCACTGCGCCAGTAGGCTACCCCTTCGCCCCACAGCATTATTCTAAAACATTCACATATCATACCAACAAACAAGCCAGTTCGCCCACCACGGCCCCATATTCAGTGGCCTGCAGCAGGCAGTTTTATCTTTAATAATGTATTTATTTTATATTCCTGCTTACAGTTGTAATCACATTCAGAGGAAATTTAAACTTACCAACTTTTTTAAATGTAGGTTTTTTGGGGTTTTACGTTCTAAATCTGTTGATTTAAATAAGTGTGTGTGTGTGTGTGTGTGTGTGTGTGTGTGCGTGCGTGCGTGCGTGTGTGTGTAATCTTAAGTTGTAATTGTTTAAATTGTACATTTAAGATGAACGTTTACATATGATAACGTTTCCAAAAACATACAGATTACCCAATAATTTCAGATAAGAAGATCGTGTCACAATAACTCGCAACATATCTGTCTCAATTTTACTACTGAATATCACAACAATTCACCTGAAGGCCCAGTCGAGACGACAGCAAACTTTGTAAACGTGCGAGATTTGTTGTTTAGCCGAATACCTTTTTTATCACCTTACATGATACATTCCGCACAAAAATAATGGATCTTTTGTCTGCAAATAACTTAATCACGACAGAAAATAGACAAGAATGATATCCAAATTATCTCTACGACCTATGAATGTTTCCCCCGAATTATAAACGCAATCTTTTCAAAATGTTAAATATTCTTGTTTCTACCTGATGGAGCTGTTTTGAATGCCTACTTTTTTTCAGCTCATAAATTTGGCTTTCATATCTCTATTGTGAGAAAAGAATGCTAATTATGTCTCTCAATATATAAATCACCAGCCCTTATCATTTGCTCAGTACAGCACACTGGCACTTTTAACAAAGCGTTTTATGTTATATAAATATCCCTCCACAAATCACAGTCTTGGTGGTTTTCTTCATATCCAGTTGAACTCAGAGCAGTGATCCCACAAAGCGAGCTTACCGCTCTCGGTTGTAGCTGTCGTGTTATAACAACGGCTAGCCTTGCTCCAGGGCTGTACTGAATGCTAAGCCCATGGGGGGTATAGTAACTCTATCCTTGAAAGAGGTATCAATACAAAAAGGCATCATTACAAAAAGGTATCTCAAAACACTAAGGTATCAAAACACAAATGCATCATTACAAAAATGCACTAATACACTAAGCTATCAATACATACATGCATCAATATACAAAGGTGCTGATAAAGGTATCTCAATACACAGGAGTATCAATACAAAATGTTCACTTTTCAAAACTTACACAAATATGCAAGTGAGTGAGTGAGTTTAGGTTTATGCCGCTTTTAACAGTATACCAGCAATATCACGACGGAAGACATCAGACAGAAATGGTTTTCACACGTTGTACCCATGTGGGGAATCGAAAGCCGGGTCTTCGGCGTGACGAGCGAACGCTCTAACCACTAGGCTACCCCACAAGAAAAATATGTAGACAAGCAGAGGGTTAAATCACGTGCAATCAAATTGCATGTGCCAGATGTGACAAGTAAATGGTGATAAGCTACTGTTCTTTACTCCAGGAGATGGAACCCGCTGGGGATCCACTACACCATTACTGATTATGTCGTGATAACCCAGTAAGTGTAAACCTGCAAGGTATGCCCACCATCAGAAGCAGAAAACATCGCATTACATCGAGGGGGACACGTATATTTCGCTCTAACTGAAAATAGCATGTCAAAGGTTTCTCTACAATTCTAAAGATGGACTAGTTTCAGATCTTGCAAAGACATGCATCGGAAGGTAACTTGGCATATAGAGGGTTAGCTAAAAAACAGCCCTCAACTAAATATAAATCAAGCAATCCAAATCTTTGACTGTTAATATGACGGAAAGTCATCCAATACTATACTGAACATATTTTATATCATATCTGAGGGCATACCATTATCCAAGAAGTACCAAATGACAGATCGTTTTTCATTTTCTGCAGTTTTGTTAGAAATATTATACCCCAATGTGTTGTGATAATATCTCGTTAACCACATTACCCACATATGTGAAATTTTGGATATGACTTTGCTAAAGATTCCTTCAAAATAAAATGGAAGCTTTTCAAACATTGGACAAGAATACAGTTAGTTTACGTACATTTTGATAGACCCACGGAGTTTGTTAAGAAACTTTTTCCTTTTCAGGACATAAATTCTGCAAAAAACTCACAGAGTTGGTCTGGTGTTTATTATGATCAGCGTTTCATTGAGCATTACATATTTGTTAGTTTCCGAGTTAGATTGCAATTCATCGGTCTGCTGAGCCAAACGGACTATAGGCATATAGAGGGTTAACTAACCAGTGATAAACACGCAGGTGCCTGCTATGTTACGTAAATAGTGATAACCCGAGAGATATTCACCACGGGCGACCTCCAACACTGAAAACATAGTGATAACCTAGTTAATGTATACTTGTACGTCACATCAGCCAGTCAGCAGCAAACAACGTCGGATACACGTACATTTTACTTTGACGGAAAGGTCTTCTCAAAGGATTGAATGATGGCTGAGTTTCCATGTCTTTCAGTGCTTCTGATGTGTACGTCCATGGTCTGGTTTTGTAACTGCCATGACAGTACTGTGTCTGTCATGGACAGACTAGACCAGTTGGAGACGGAACTGCTTGATAACAAGATGGATTCTCTGCGAATGGAGAAAAGGCTACTAAATATCATAGATGATGCTAAGACAGCATTGCGAGCTGAACTAAAGGAAAACATACGGGATCAAGTGAAACAAACCATGGCTGAGATTCTGCAAGGAGATTCTCTTCAAGACATTGTGAAAAGTGAGGTCGTCTCAGAACTGAGGCATGTGAAACATGGTTACCATCAGATGAAGAGACAATTGCATCATGTGTCAAGATCTCTTAAAGACCTTCAGGTCAAGACGATCGTGTTTCATGAATCTGTCTTGGAGAAGGCCCGGGTTTGTAATGAGACGGATCAGTTCAAAATATCACAACCGAAGTCATCTCTTGTGCCTGAGTCTTCTCCCGTTACTGTTAATACTACGTCTACCCCGCGATCACCTGCTTTGACAACGCCAGTGACGAGACCCAGACCATCGGCGTTGACAACGTCAGTGACGACACCCAAACCATCTGCGTTGACAACGTCAGTGACGACACCCAGACCATCTGCGTTGACAACGTCAGTGACGACACCCAGACCATCTGCGTTGACAACGGCAGTGACGACACCAAGGCCGAATGAGGAGAAAATTAGGATCCTGATTGCTCCACTCTGGTCACGCTACAAGCATCAGTTTCGTCAACTCAACATCCACAACAACTCCCTCAGTGTCTATCCGTATCATAATGTGAAGAATGTTGGTTGTGTTGCTTACATAGCAAAGACTAAAAAACTTCTCATAGGATTAGACAACCCTGATATGATAGTGTCATCTACACTGGACACAAATCAAGCTACAGTGCTACATAGAGGAGTAGAAGCAACTGGCATGGCAGTGGATGAAGGGCAGGACATCGTATTCTTGTCCACGTTTCGACCACAGTACACAATTTCCAGAATGTCTACAGAAGGTAAAGACTTTAGTACTATCATTAACTTATCCAATTACGGAGGCGTTCCAAAACAAATCACCCTTGATACAAGGAGAAAGAAGATATATGGGTGTAACTACGGGAAACTGTTCTCGGTGACATATGATGGACAAGGTCTTGAAACTTTAGCCACAGGACGTTACATGTATGGGGTAGCCCTAGATCAGACAGCTGGTGTGTTGTATTATAATGACTGGAAGACACTGATGAAGATGACGGTGTCCAATCATTTGAGTTCAGGGGTGACTACACTTTATGCTAGGCCCTGGAACATGATACTGTATAGGGACACCATCTACTTCAGTGGGAACGGTCCTATCATTGGTGCGGTTAATCTGACTCACAATGGTGTTGCTTTTACTCGCAAGCCAATATTCATGGAGGGGTCTGTTGATTTACTTTTGTGTTTGATTCCCCGAAATCCGTAATAAATAATTCCATGAATTTGAAAGTACTCAATCCTAATTGGTCAATCTGTAGTTTCGAATCAGAGTAAGCACGTCTGATTTTAACAGCTGATTTTACTACCACATTACCTTGGAAGGTAATATTTAAAGAAAAATACTAACCCTTGATGGTTTATCGTGTATTTTTCTAAGGTGTGTTGATAAACCTGCTGTGTATTGTATTTTAGTTAGAATATCATAACCTGTTGCATATGTATACTTCATGGTTATGCTGCCGTCAAATCGGTCGTTTCAATTGGAGGTGGATATTGTGATTTGAAAACCCGTGATTGAACCATCATTAGTTTCTCGCTAGTCCGTGATACAAATCCAGTTTCCTCTCACTGAACATCATTGTGAATAATCAGTTCACATTAACGAGGCACCCGTGACTACGTCGCTTGCAGACACAGCATCGTACGGATTGTGTACGAGACCGGGCAGTACATGGCACCGAGCAAGTGAATGGCATTTTCCGCGGCAGCAGCTCCTGTGTTTGACATGGGAAGCGGAATATTCCCTCTCACAGGTCCTGAGGAAGAAGTTGTCATGGGATTTGTTTACTGTGGACTGTGCGACTGGTTTGGCTTTTCGTCGTCTCTATTGTTGCATTTAAAGAATTATACTTGCATGTTACATTTTTGCTGAACGGTGATGATTAAGTTTCACAACTGTTGCTACGTTGCCCTTTTTGCTGTGTTTGCTGTTTTACGCCGCACGCATCAATATCCAAGCTATACTGCGACGGTCTGTAAATAATCCAGTGATCAACAGCATGAGCATCGATCTTTACAATTAGCTAGGATACGTTGGAACGTGTCAACCAAGTCAGCGAGCCTGATCACCCGTTAGTCGCCTGTTGCGACAACATGGGTTTCTGAAGGTTCATTCTAACCCGTACCTGTCTCCAGTCTAACGATCCCCATTTTGTTTGACCTTTTATCTTGGTACCCTCAAAAAACGCAAAATCTACAATAAATGCATCAAAAACCTCAGGAAACAAAAAATATGCATGAACTATTTTGTGTGTTTGAGATTGATAGAAGTCCCCTAGAATCACACTTAAACATTAATGTTCATAAAACATCAATTTGAAATTACAATCGCTTGTTAAAGTGACTCCCCCCTTCATGTTGACTGAAAGAGCTCGTTTTGGAGACACTACCCATCCCCTTTCAGATGACGTAATCATAATGACATAACCTATTCTGATGTTTCACTTATTCATACATGATGCCAAGGGTTCAAACTAAACACTGAATGGTCACACAAGTGTCAGCTCACAATATATTGTAAACAGTGCTAGCTTGAATATCTAGACACAATGTTTTAGGAATTTTGAAATGGGGGTGTCCTTAAAAAACAGCCTCCGACTAAATATAAATCAAGCAATCCAAATCTTTGACTGTTGATTATGACGGAAGTCAGCCAATACTATACTGAACATATTATATATGATATACTCTGAGGGCATACCATTATCCAAGAGGTACCGAATGACAGATCGTTTTTCATTTTCTGCAGTTTTGTTAGAAATATTATACCCCAATGTGTTGTGATGACTAATATCTCATTAACCACATTACCCACATGTGTAAAATTTTGGATATGACTTTGCTTAAGATTCCTTCAAAATAAAATGGAAGCTTTTCAAACATTGGACAAGAATACAGTTAGTTTACGTACATTTTGAGAGACCCACGGAGTTTGTTTAAAAACCTTTTCATTTTCAGGACATAAACTCTGCAAAAAACTCACAGAGTTGGTCTGGTGTTTATTATGATCAGTGTTTCATTGAGCATTATATATTTATATATTTTCTGAGTTAGATTGCAATTCATCGGTCTGCTGAGCCAAACGGACTATAGGCATATAGAGGGTTAACTAACCAGTGATAAACAGGCAGGTGCCTGCTATGTTACGTAAATAGTGATAACCCGAGAGATATTCATCACGGGCGACCTCCAACACTGAAAACATAGTGATAACCTAGTTAATGTATACTTGTACGTCACATCAACCAGTCAGCAGCAAACAACGTCGGATACACGTACATTTTACTTTGACAGAAAGGTCTTCTCAAAGGATTGAATGATGGCTGAGTGTCCATGTCTTTCAGTGCTTCTGATGTGTACGTCCATGGTCTGTTTTTGTAACTGCCATGACAGTACTGTGTCTGTCATGGACAGACTAGACCAGTTGGAGACGGAACTGCTTGATAACAAGATGGATTCTCTGCGAATGGAGAAAAGAATACTAAATATCATAGATGATGCTAAGACAGCATTGCGAGCTGAACTAAAGGAAAACATACGGGATCAAGTGAAACAAACCATGGCTGAGATTCTGCAAGGAGATTCTCTTCAAGACATTGTGAAAAGTGAGGTCGTCTCAGAACTGAGGCATGTGAAACATGGTTACCATCAGATGAAGAGACAATTGCATCATGTGTCAAGATCTCTTAAAGACCTTCAGGTCAAGACGATCGTGTTTCATGAATCTGTCTTGGAGAAGGCCCGGGTTTGTAATGAGACGGATCAGTTCAAAATATCACAACCGAAGTCATCTCTTGTGCCTGAGTCTACTCCCGTTACTGTTAATACTACGTCTACCCCGCAATCACCTGCTTTGACAACGCCAGTGACGAGACCCAGACCATCTGCGTTGACAACGTCAGTGACGACACCCAGACCATCTGCGTTGACAACGTCATTGACGACACCAAGGCCGAATGAGGAGAAAAGTAGGATCCTGATTGCTCCACTCTGGTCACGCTACAAGCATCAGTTTCGTCAACTCAACATCCACAACAACTCCCTCAGTGTCTATCCGTATCATAATGTGAAGAATGTTGGTTGTGTTGCTTACATAGCAAAGACTAAAAAACTTCTCATAGGATTAGACAACCCTGATATCATAATGTCATCTACACTGGACACAAATCAAGCTACAGTGCTACATAGAGGAGTAGAAGCAACTGGCATGGCAGTGGATGAAGGGCAGGACATCGTATTCTTGTCCACGTTTCGACCACAGTACACAATTTCCAGAATGTCCACACAAGGTAAAGACTTTAGTACCATCATTAACTTATCCAAGTACGGAGGCGTTCCAAAGCAAATCACCCTTGATACAAGGAGAAAGAAGATATATGGGTGTAACTACGGGAAACTGTTCTCGGTGACATATGATGGACAAGGTCTTGAAACTTTAGCCACAGGACGTTACATGTATGGGGTAGCCCTAGATCAGACAACTGGTGCGTTGTATTATAATTACTGGAAGACACTGATGAAGATGACGGTGTCCAATCATTTGAGTTCAGGGGTGACTACACTTTATGCTAGGCCCTGGAACATGATACTGTATAGGGACTCCATCTACTTCAGTGGGAACGGTCCTATCATTGGTGCTGTTAATCTGACTCACAATGGTGTTGCTTTTATTCGCAAGTCAATAATCATGAAGGGGGTTGTTGATTTACTTTTGTGTTTGATTTCCTGAAATCCGTAATAGATAACCCATGAATTTGGAAAGTACTCAATCTTAATTGGTCAATCTGTAGTTTCGAATCAGAATAAGCACGTCTGATTTTAACAGCTGATTTTACTACCACATTACCTTGGAAGGTAATATTTGAAGAAAAAAACAACCGTTGATGCTTTTTCGTGTATTTTTCTAAGGTGAGTTGATAAACCTGCTGTGTATTGCATTTTAGTTACAATATCATAACCTGTTGCATATGTATACTTCATCGGTCGTTTCAATTGGAGGTGGATATTGTGATTTGAAAACCCGTGATTGAACCATCATTAGTTTCTCGCTAATCCGTGATACAAATCCAGTTTCCTCTGACAGAACATCATTGTGAATAATCAGTTCACATTAACGAGGCACCCGTGACTACGTCGCTTGCAGACACAGCATCGTACGGATTGTGTACGAGACCGGGCAGTACATGGCACCGAGCAAGTGAATGGCATTTTCCGCGGCAGCAGCTCCTGTGTTTGACATGGGAAGCGGAATATTCCCTCTCACAGGTCCTGAGGAAGAAGTTGTCATGGATTTGTTTACTGTGGACTATGATTGCGACTGGTTTGGCTTTTCGTCGTCTCTATTGTTGCATTTAAAGAATTATACTTGCATGTTACATTTTTGCTAAACGGTGATGATTAAGTTTCACAACTGTTGCTACGTTGCCCTTTTTGCTGTGTTTGCTGTTTTACGCCGCACGCATCAATATCCCAGCTATACTGCGGCGGTCTGTAAATAATCCAGTGATCAACAGCATGAGCATCGATCTTCACAATTAGGATACGTTGGCACGTGTCAAACAAGTGAGCGAGCCTGACCACTCATTAGGCGCCTCTTGTGACAAGCATGGGTTTCTGAACACCCATTCCAAACCGGAGCTTCACGGGATCTTCTCGATCTTCAAGGCAGCAACTTCTGTGTTTGACGCGGAAACCAGAATGTATGCTTGATATCACCACAATTGTTGCTGTTGACAGAACATTGCGTGCTGAGATGTTGTGACCAAATGCATGCAACAATGGGATAGGTGTTTTGAAGGTGAACTTTGTGCTTTAAAGGGTTATATACTTCACTGAACTTAAAACTTGTTTCATTTGGTTTGTTGTTTATAGACGATCTCAATTTCATCATTTAGCTGTTTATCTGGACATGTTTTGTTCCAGATAGCTGGTGTCCTCCCAAAAGTTAGACGTCCCAAAAGTTAACGCGTTAAAACAACAAAGGTTATGGTTGGTTGCACTGAGGTTCACTACATTGTTACCTTCGTTAATTAATGGACTAGTCCAAATGTACTAATCCAACAATGGACAATTTAAATGGTCAATCAAATCTGGAACACGTTTTCATGGATAACAACTTCTTTATTTCGTGAGTGCGACGTTTCGATACAGATTCTTGTACCGTTGTCAAGCAAGAGTGCTTGACAACGGTACAAAATCTGTATCAGTCGCACTCACGAAAAGAAGAAGTTGTTATCCATAAAAACGTGTTCCATATTGTACGTCTCAACTTCTAAAAATGCCACTCAAACAAGCCAATCAAATCATTCAAGATTTAACATTTCACATCTTTCACATCATTCACTATACATGCAAGAATGTGAACCAAGCCTGATTGATTTGACTGACAACTGGGGTGTCTAACTTTTGGGACGTCTCACTTTTTGGAGTAAACCAGATAGCTGACTGAGAACGTTTATATATCCTGCCAGCATTGCATGACATTTCCCAGATATATAGATAAAACAGATGTTAGGCTATCAGCCGTGTGTGTTTTTCGTATCGAAACGTTTTTGTTGTATTACTCTTTTCTGCGGCATTAATATCATTTCAAATTAAATGGAGCGGAACCGTCATTGTTTTCATTAGTAGACTGCGAATAAAATACTTGTGTGAAATTTCTTATTGTGGTGTGCAAAATGTCGGGTACTCTCTCTCAGATATGTCGTGTTTTTGTGTTCATTAGTAGACTGCGAATAAAATACTTGTGTGAAATTTCTTATTGTGCTGTGCAAAATGTCGGGTACTCTCTCTCAGATATGTCGTGTTTTTGTGTTCATTAGGACTGCGATTAAAATACTTGTGTGAAACTTCTTATTGTGGTGTGCAAAATGTCCGGTACTCTCTCTCAGATATGTCGTGTTTTTATGTTCATTAGTAGACCGAATAAAATACTTGTGTGAACCTTCTTATTGTGGTGTGCAAAATGTCGTGTACTCTCTCTCAGATATGTCGTGTTTTTGTGTTCATTAGTAAACTGCGAATTAAATGCTTGTGTGAACCTTCTTTTTTTTCTTTCTTTTTTCTTCAAGCATCTATTACAGAAATCTTTGCCGCCACGGTTAAGTACACATGGTCCCTACAAGTCCCACGTGCCTGGGGTCAGCTGGGTTTATTCTCATTCTCAGTTTTGCGGCCATGAACTTTGTGGGCATAAATTCCAACATGGGCTTCGGCTGAGTATCGAGGGTAATAATGATCTCCGCTCAACTGCTGGTGGAACAGCTTGCCACCTTCCTGAAAAGCGAGGAACATGGCGTCCAATGTCTGTTGTTGGGCGTCCAGCCGACTAGACGACTAATGGCATCCCAGAGATAAAATACTCGACTGGACCAATCTACATCCTGTTGGCTGGCCAGTGGAATATTGTGATATTATGGAGTCGAAGAAATTCAAAATGGGGGAAACGATTGACGATATTATGGAAAACAGCAGAGTAATGTGTATGTCGTTTCAGACGATACGCTCACTTGGTGAACTGATATCAGCATTCTGTCACTCAAACGAAAAGTATAAGATTATTTTTTTTCATATCCTTCTACAAATGTGTCCGCAAATATTTCATGACATCGAAACTATGTGCGAATAAGTAGGATATTATATCACCACGAAAATGTATTACTTATACCTGACAAAAACTAGTTCAGCATCTATTAATGAACATTATCCAGCCTCATGTAAGAATGTCGAGTTTTGATTGGTTCACGTGACTCTGATAAAATACCATGTACATCCGTCACGATCCGCGAGCAGGGAGTACAAAAGTCGTCTTATCCCGCCACGCCTCGGTGACCACGCGAACTGAGAAAAGCGTACATCGCCAAGCCTTTAGTAACGTGCGCTGCATTGAGGTCAGTCGATCAGCTGGTGTCAACATGGCATCTCACATAAATAAAAACAAGTCGATTCGATGCGTATTGTTTTCTTTTGATTTAGTAAAAACATTCGGCTAGATAAATGCGTTATTACATCGTGTCGAGGGAAATACGGGGTTTTATCAGTCCCGAGTAAAGTTGTGAATACAAATACAACCTTACTCGGGACTGATAAAACCCCGTATTTCCCTCAACACGATGTGATAACTTATAATGTTATTGTTGCACTTACACTACAGCCATCACAACACGGGGTATACAGTATCCTCATCACCTTCAGTGTAGACCATTAGCATCAGTCATTACACAAACATAATGTAATACTAAGTGCAAGACAACGCTTTAACGTAATGGCCTTTCCTCGACAGGTCGTTTTTCTATTTTCCATCAATCATATTTGTCGATTTAGCTTTTTCTTCTGCAACTAACGGGATTGGTGGTCAGGCTCCCTAACTTGGTTGACACATGTCATCGTATCACTGGATTGTCTGGTCAAGGCTCGATTAATTACAGACCTCCGCCTGGAATATTGCTGAGTGCGGCGTTAAACAACCAACCAACCACCTTTCACCTGTCCCCCAATAGTAAACACATATTATTTACTGTATATCTATTCTGTGGATCTTGCACTACACCCTTTTGCTGAATATTACCATATGACAACCTACCTACCGTAATATCAAGAAAGCAGGATGTCCTTTAATTTCTTAAGGTGAGGTGAGGTGAAATTGGGTTTTACGTCGTACTTGAGAATATTTCGCTCATATGACGACGTGCATGCGTGTGTATGTGTATGTGCGGCTGCTTGTACTAGCCCAGACTTAAGCTGGTTTTATAGTGCTAGCCCACTGAGATACCATGCCGCAGTGAAGCATGAATACCCCACTCAGACACATTATACTGACTCCGAGCCGACCAATCCTTGTTGTACCTATTAATGCCGAGCGCCAGGCAGGGACCAACAAGTACCATACTTTAACATCTTTTGGTATGACGCGGTCGGGGATCGAACCCGCGACCTTCCGCTCTCCGGGCGGACGCTCTAACCACTACACCACGGAGGCGGTCGGGTTCAATTTGAACCCACAGTGCAACAATTGTTTGTTCTTTAGTGAGTGGTTGAATGAGTTCAGTTTTACGCCGCTTTTAGCACAATATTCCAGCAATATCACGGCGGGCGACACCAGAAGTGTGCTTCACACATCGCAACCATGTGGGGAATCAAACCCGAGTCTTCGGCGTGATGCTCGAACGCTTTAACCACGACCTTCCGCTCTCCGTGCGGACGCTCTAACCACTACACCACGGAGGCGGTCCTAATTTCTTAAGAGTGGTATGTGAAACTTAGAACGAGGGAATGATATTGCTGTAATTTAACTTTCGTTCAGCAAGAGCATGAAATTGGTTTTTTGTGAAAACATTCTTAATTTGGTTTAGTTACTTTCCAACATTGATCTCTTCTATTAAATATGAAAATTTAATGACTGTTCGTTTATATATTTTCATCTAATCAAATTTGCCATAATCGTGATAGAGTCGCAATCGTACAATCGACTATGTATCGATTTATGACGGATGTGGTAAGGGTTTTGTCGTTTCTATTCACAATTTCAAGATGGCCTGATTCTTACCTATTACCATATGACAGGTGTACTAGAGTAACTGATTCTTACCTATTACCATATGACAGATGTACTAGAGTAACTGATTCTTACCTATTACCATATGACAGATGTACTAGAGTAACTGATTCTTACCTATTACCATATGACAGATGTACTAGAGTAACTGATTCTTACCTATTACCATATGACAGATGTACTAGAGTAACTGATTCTTACCTATTACCATATGACAGATGTACTAGAGTAACTGATTCTTACCTATTACAATATGACAGAAGTACTAGAGTAACTGATTCTTACCTATTACCATATGACAGATGTACTAGAGTAACTGATTCTTACCTATTACCATATGACAGATGTACTAGAGTAACTGATTCTTACCTATTACCATATGACAGGTGTACTAGAGTAACTGATTCTTACCTATTACCATATGACAGGTGTACTAGAGTAACTGATTCTTACCTATTACCATATGACAGATGTACTAGAGTAACTGATTCTTACCTATTACCATATGACAGATGTACTAGAGTAACTGATTCTTACCTATTACCATATGACAGATGTACTAGAGTAACTGATTCTTACCTATTACCATATGACAGATGTACTAGAGTAACTGATTCTTACCTATTACCATATGACAGATGTACTAGAGTAACTGATTCTTACCTATTACCATATGACAGATGTACTAGAGTAACTGATTCTTACCTATTACCATATGACAGATGTACTAGAGTAACTGATTCTTACCTATTACCATATGACAGATGTACTAGAGTAACTGATTCTTACCTATTACCATATGACAGATGTACTAGAGTAACTGATTCTTACCTATTACCATATGACAGAAGTACTAGAGTAACTGATTCTTACCTATTACCATATGACAGGTGTACTAGAGTAACTGATTCTTACCTATTACCATATGACAGATGTACTAGAGTAACTGATTCTTACCTATTACCATATGACAGATGTACTAGAGTAACTGATTCTTACCTATTACCATATGACAGATGTACTAGAGTAACTGATTCTTACCTATTACCATATGACAGATGTACTAGAGTAACTGATTCTTACCTATTACCATATGACAGATGTACTAGAGTAACTGATTCTTACCTATTACCATATGACAGATGTACTAGAGTAACTGATTCTTACCTATTACCATATGACAGATGTACTAGAGTAACTGATTCTTACCTATTACCATATGACAGATGTACTAGAGTAACTGATTCTTACCTATTACCATATGACAGATGTACTAGAGTAACTGATTCTTACCTATTACCATATGACAGATGTACTAGAGTAACTGATTCTTACCTATTACCATATGACAGATGTACTAGAGTAACTGATTCTTACCTATTACCATATGACAGATGTACTAGAGTAACTGATTCTTACCTATTACCATATGACAGATGTACTAGAGTAACTGATTCTTACCTATTACCATATGACAGGTGTACTAGAGTAACTGATTCTTACCTATTACCATATGACAGGTGTACTAGAGTAACTGATTGTTACCTATTACCATATGACAGATGGACTAGAGTAACTGATTCTTACCCATTACCATATGACAGATGTACTCGAGTAAATGATATCGTGTAACGTCTTAGTATTATATAGTAACTGTGTCAATGTCATTACTGACATTACCACATCAAGTAGCAATAACAGGGAGTGTAAGTGAGAAAATAATCTGTCACCGGTGGGGCAGGATACGCTCACCTTTTCGCGAACACCTGGTATCATCATTACTTCATTGTGATTCATAAACACATGCGCTGTCTTCGTATCACATAGTGACAATCACTGGATTGTCTGGTCCAGACACGATTTGTTTACAATCAACATCGTACAGCTGTAATACTGCTGGAACACATATATACTCATGATATAGTCACGGTTGTACAATCGACTCTGCTGCTAGCAGCGATTTCTGATGGATGTGGAAAAGGTTTCCAACTTTGCTTCTCTTCTCCTTCTTCTGCTACCTATTGACCGCCACCGTGGTGCAGTGGTTAGAGCGTCCGCCCGGAGAGCGGAAGGTCGCGGGTTCGATCCCCGACCGCGTCATACCAAAAGACGTTAAAATATGGTACTTGTTGGTCCCTACCTGGCGCTCGGCATTAATGGGTACAACAAGGACTGGTCTTCTCGGAGTCAGTATAATGTGTCTGAGTGGGGTATTCATGCTTTACTGCCGCACATACACATACACACGCATGCACGTCGTCATATGAGCGAAATATTCTCAAGCACGACGTTAAACCCAATTTCACCTCACCTCTGCTACCTATTGCACTAGATCCAGGTTGGGGACCTCTTGTGCACTGATCCCGAGAAGCAATAAGGAATCCGTGGAGCTGCAAGCTCTTCCATACCTAGAATCAGACGCCTAGACCGCTCAGCCACCGCGGCTTCCACAAAAATGTAAGTCGGACAACAAAAGTACTAGAATCTGTACTTTACTAAGAAAGTGTAATCCCAAATATAACATATGTTACATTTGACCACTTTCTAAATTGGCATTGTGTATTTCATAGCTTTCGGCCGTGGGATCCGTGCCAATTAACACTTATCAGAGGGGTACACAAAGTCCTCAGTCTAGACTACCAGTTGTCCGACTTCATTTTTGTGGAAGCCGCGGTGGCTGAGCGGTCTAGGCGTCTGACTTTGTGTGCTGGCGATTAGGTGCCTGACTATGAGGGTGTGGGTTTGAATCCCGGATGGGACTCAACCAAAAAAGTACTAGAATCTGTACTTTACTAAGAAAGTGTAATCCCAAATATAACATGTGCATGTTTGTTTACTATGTCATGAAGCATCTGAAACAACCACTCGTGTATTGTGTATTATCCATGATATATGGGAGAAACTTTCAGATTGGCTGAAAACTGACCTGAGTACATTTTAGTGATGAAAACATATCGAATGTTTCCAGATGAACAAGCCTTTGCCTATGTTTATGACAGGTGCCACCGGTAGAGCATTATACGTTCACGTTTTCGCGAACACCTGATATCATCACTATTTGATACCGATTCATAAATTCATGCTCCTTCATTATATCTTATAGTGTCAATCACTGGATTGTCTGGCCCAGACTCGATCGTTTGTAGACTGAATGTGGCGTCAAACAAACACAGGATATAGTCACAACTGTACAACCGACTCTACCTTTAGCCAAAATGTCTTACGAACACGGAAAGAATTTCGTTGTTTCTATTTGGATACAAACATACGAATAGCAATTCACTTAATGCAGTAATCATGGTACCAAATTAAGGCTTTACAGATGTAATAGAAAACAGTTAAAACCACTGGCTCAGAGTCCCTGAACCACATTATTTTCCCTAATGCGTTGCCCTCCCTGCAAAGCTAAAGCACTATTTGAAGTAAGTCTAGGCCCCGATTTCTCGAAACAAACTTAAGTCTGAGTTTTGACTTAAGTTACAGTTTTTACTCAAATTTGAGAAAATGCATATGCCAGAATGAACTGAAATCGACATTGAACTCAAACTTAGTAGACAATTTGAGTTTGGTGGATGGATTACTTAAGTTGTTTGGGCTTTTTTTATTTTTAAAATGCAGTTGAGTTAAAAACCCAGCTGTTTCAACTTGTCAAACTCAGTTTGAAATTTGAGTAAAAACATAAGTTTGTTTCGAGAAATCGGGGCCAGATTTTCTGGGACGCCTTTTCAATCTAAATGGATTTATTTGATACTATTATACATATTTTGAGACTAAGCGTTAGTCTAGTTTCCATGTCTCTACACTTGTTATTTATTCAGAAACATTTTAAATACAGTAATAAGTAAAAATTTAGAATTAAAAGAAAAACAATTACTCCGGCCGTTTTTAATATAGCGACACTGGAAAAATATAACCCGGATGTTCACAGGGGAAAACAGTTTAAATCGTCTTGATGTGATTGTACAGTTAGTGCTGTTAGAATCGTATCGCTCTGGGATTATGTTACATTGAGTTCCCACATTACCTTCTGATTAAAAGAACCCTACAAGTTTCCCTCTAAACAGTCATGATATAAATTGTTGTGCATGTTAACGATTAGATTCTAACCATATGCACACCGAACATAAATAGTGGTTCATTAACTACGTCGCGCCGTCCAACACAGGCGCTAGCCTTGCTCCAAGCTTTAAGGCTGTACTGAAGGTTTAGCCCATGTATAGTAATTCTATCCTGTAAAGATGCAGGTCTAGATCAGCGGACAGTCAGAGTGGGGTGGGGGGTGGTGGTAATTTATGAAAAGTATTGAAAATCAAAATGAAATTGTAGTTATGGTTAGGTAGATATGGTTTCGTCTTGAAACCTGTTTTTACGCCCCCGAGTCTAAGGACGCCAGTCTGTTAGAGGGATATTAATATTGTTTAGAAATTATCATTTAAACTATTAATCATTACCTTTCGAGACTCGTGCAAGTGAACACAGGCACCGGCGTTTCTCAAAGCTGCTTGTTCAATTAATCTCAGCGCATCTCTGGTGGCAGAGCCGAGGGACTGGTAGTTTTGTAAGAAGGCTCTGTGAGAAGCACTGAAACCATTACCCGTCGTTCAGTGAGAGATACAGATGGGAAACAAGCAGACTGATACCCTGTTAGTCCGCGATATGCAGGATAATCAGATTCATCAGTTAATGTGCAACATTACCTCTGCCAATTAGAGGAGCTCCTTCCTTTGGAGTTCACTTAATGATTTGATAAATGGATCTTGGAATTTCGTTTAAGTCTGGAGAAGTGGCAATTTGGACGGTAACGGAGTGCTCTTCAATAAACAACAGTGCGTTTTCTTATTACGGCGGTTAAGTGAAAGATTTTATATTCTAGTTAGCTATTGCGTTTCATACAATTTATGGGAAGTCTTATTTTGAGAAAGTTATAGCATACAATGGCTTACATTCAACAGGGCAGAGTTTAGCACGAACGTTCTTGCTGGAACTGCTCGTGGAGGTCCTGTTGATAAACGTTGGGTAACATCTCTTACAAACGTAATTAGAATTAATATCAAGTATGATACTTACTAACTCTAGATATATAAAGATATCAGTACTGAAAGCGGTCTTCAATGACAATACAGTAAGCTTGATTAACGCTACGTCTGTACTAACATTTAAGAACAACTTATTATACAAACATTAGCGCAGTTTCTGTTATTAATTTGTTTGTAAACTATCAGCCTCCTTACTAACCTCAACCTTAAGCCCTATTATAAACCTCCAGTGGCGTCACTCTATTGTTCTAACGAGGCTGTATTTCTTGTCATATCCCGATGCCCCGTTGCTTAGGGGGCATTACTTCAATATCGTCCCTCTGCCCGGGGGTTTTCTGAGCAATTGACTTTGAATTATTACTTGTTTTGAAGATTGATACGACTTTGTCTTGCCATCACTGAATGCGATCGTGAAATATGACGTTATTGAAAACTTCGAACCGGTTTCGAACCCGAAACACTTCGCGCTTGGCGGTTTGATCCACTAGGCTACGAAGGATCGCTGTGAAGACGAAGATTTTTTGTCAGCATGAACCGTGTGTTCCTCCCAAGACGGGTAGTGCGGGAAGCGCACGTGCAGGGCACGGGTAGCGCGTGCAGAGCACGTGCATTGCGCGTGCAAGGCGAGGCGTCGGCTGCCAGTCTCATCCCAGTTGCTTTCAATAGTAAATACCAAATATTGAAATTATATCTAAAGTATATCTTCGGTCGGTTTATAAGTTGGATAAAGCATGACCCTCGGGCATTCGTAATGCAAGCATGTCATGCTTTATCCTATACTTTTGTTTCCAACCGTCCACAATATGTTTTGCCCTTTCTCTGTATCGGTTTGCCTTGATGCTTATTGTCGCTGACCGGTTTTTGCGTTTTCATGCAGATATTTGTAAAGAGGGACACAGATGTGTTGTATTTGTCAAGAGATTGAAACAGGCGTGTGAGACAGTGATGTGTTTGTGAAGGGGGAGAGAAGCGTTTGAGGCAGTGTGGTGATTGTGAAGAGGGACACAGGCGTATGAGGAAGTGATGTGTTTGTGAAGAGGGACACAGGCGTATGAGGTAGGGACGTGTTTGTGAAGAGGGACACAGGCGTATGAGGCAGTGATGTGTTTGTGAAGAGGGACACAGGTGTATGAGGCAGTGATGTGTTTGTGAAGAGGGACACAGGCGTATGAGGCAGTGATGTGTTTGTGAAGAGGGACACATGCGTATGAGGCAGTGATGTGTTTGTAAAGGACAGGTGTGTAAGGCAGTGATGTGTTTGTGAAGAGGGACACATGCGTATGAGGCAGTGATGTGTTTGTGAAGAGGGACACAGGCGTATGAGGGAGTGATGTGTTTGTGAAGAGGGACACAGGCGTGTGAGACAGTGATGTGTTTGTGAAGGGGGAGAGAAGCGTTTGAGGCAGTATGGTGATTGTGAAGAGGGACACAGGCGTATGAGGAAGTGATGTGTTTGTGAAGAGGGACACAGGCGTATGAGGTAGGGACGTGTTTGTGAAGAGGGACACAGGCGTATGAGGCAGTGATGTGTTTGTGAAGAGGGACACAGGCGTATGAGGCAGTGATGTGTTTGTGAAGAGGGACACAGGTGTATGAGGCAGTGATGTGTTTGTGAAGAGGGACACAGGCGTATGAGGCAGTGATGTGTTTGTGAAGAGGGACACATGCGTATGAGGCAGTGATGTGTTTGTAAAGGACAGGTGTGTAAGGCAGTGATGTGTTTGTGAAGAGGGACACATGCGTATGAGGCAGTGATGTGTTTGTGAAGAGGGACACAGGCGTATGAGGGAGTGATGTGTTTGTGAAGAGAGGACACAGGCGTATGAGGCAGTGATGTGTTTGTGAAAGGACAGGTGTGTAAGGTAGTGATGTGTGTGTTGGCTGTGAGGAGGGACACATGCGTATGAGGAAGTGATGTGTTTGTGAAGAGCTACACAGGCGTATGAGGCAGTGATGTGTTTGTGAAGAGGGACACAGGCGTATGAGGCAGTGATGTGTTTGTGAAGAGGGACACATGCGTATGAGGCAGTGATGTGTTTGTAAAGGACAGGTGTGTAAGGCAGTGATGTGTTTGTGAAGAGGGACACATGCGTATGAGGCAGTGATGTGTTTGTGAAGAGGGACACAGGCGTATGAGGAAGTGATGTGTTTGTGAAGAGGGACACAGGCGTATGAGGCAGTGATGTGTTTGTGAAGGACAGGTGTGTAAGGTAGTGATGTGTTTGTGAGGAGGGACACATGGGTATGAGGAAGTGATGTGTTTGTGAAGAGCTACACAGGCGTATGAGGCAGTGATGTGTTTGTGAAGAGGGACACAGGCGTATGAGGCAGTGTTGTGTTTGTGAAGAGGGACACAGGCGTATGAGGCAGTGATGTGTTTGTGAAGAGGGACACAGGCGTATGAGGCAGTGATGTGTTTGTGAAGAGGGACACAGGCGTATGAGGCAGTGATGTGTTTGTGAAGAGGGACACATGCGTATGAGGCAGTGATGTGTTTGTGAAGGACAGGTGTTTAAGGCAGTGATGTGTTTGTGAGGAGGGACACAGGCGTATGAGGCAGTGATGTGTTTGTGAAGGGGGACACAGGCGTATGAGGCAGTGATTTGTTTGTGAAGAGGGACACAGGCGTATGAGGCAGTGATGTGTTTGTGAAGAGGGACACAGGCGTATGAGGAAGTGATGTGTTTGTGAAGAGGGACACAGGCGTATGAGGCAGTGTTGTGTTTGTGAAGAGGGACACAGGCGTATGAGGCAGTGATGTGTTTGTGAAGAGGGACACAGGCGTATGAGGCAGTGATGTATTTGTAAAGAGGGACACAGGCGTATGAGGCAGTGATGTGTTTGTGAAGGGGGACACAGACGTATGAGGCAGTGATGTGTTTGTGAAGGGGACACAGACGTATGAGGCAGTGATGTGTTTGTGAAGAGGGACACAGGCGTATGAGGCAGTGATGTGTTTGTGAAGAGGGACACAGGCGTATGAGGCAGTGATGTGTTTGTGAAGAGGGACACAGGCGTATGAGGCAGTGATGTGTTTGTGAAGAGAGGGACTCAAGAGTGTGCGGCAAGTTGGTGTTAGTGAAGAAAAAACACAGACTAATTTGATGTACTTGTAGTCCCACAAATGAGATTCATGAAGCGAATTATGCAAAGAAAAAGAAAATATATAGCTAAAAAGTCTGGCCTTTTGGCCGTGTTCCAGATCAGTTTGGGAGATGATCATAAAAGAGATTTTTATTACAAGGATATTAGCTGTGGAGATTGC
The DNA here is from genome assembly GCF_003918875.1 of Haliotis rubra. Taxonomy (NCBI): domain Eukaryota; kingdom Metazoa; phylum Mollusca; class Gastropoda; order Lepetellida; family Haliotidae; genus Haliotis; species Haliotis rubra. Next base: position 71,039 of record NW_025767148.1, read on the forward strand.
AGTACTCACGGTAGTATGAACCACTTCCTTTAAATCAGGTTGCCATGATTACCAGATCTTTATCAATTCCTTACAATGACAGCGTGCAGATAACCAACCCTTCTTCTACAGATGACCCAGTCTCTGTATCTTCCACTGCATCTGCGTCAATGCCACTCTATAAATGTTACCTTCGTTCATCAGAACGTGTGTTCTGTGAAAAAAAGGTTCTGCCATGTTACAGATAGATAGTAATCGCATGTTTTTGTTATTAGATAAACTGCCCATTTACTCTCAGGAGCTTGAGATTTTCGCTAGATAGAAGCGACAAAACCCTTTCTTTACCCATAAGAAATCTCTGCTAAACTGAGTCGAGTGTATAATTCTGACTATATCATGAGTATATATTTGTTTCAGCAACATTACAGCTGTGCGATGCTGTTTGTAAACAATCGAGTCTGGACCTGACATTCCAGTGATTATCATTGCTTCGTGTTACGCCGTTGCGTTGAAGTTTGATATGTAGAACTTACTCGATGAAACAGCCTGGTCCCTATATTTTCCCTATTACCTCTTTTTTTTAGTCAACATTTTGAGGCTGTGTGGAACTTCGAATAACTCGAAGTAGGTCAACTTCAACTGTGACTTCATGCAATGCTTAATATACTGAAACATGTTCGTCCATAACGGTTTCAGTGAGTGAGTGAGTATGGTTGTACGCCCCTTTAGCAATATTCCAGCAATACCACCTAGGGGGACACCAGAAATGGGCTTCACACATTGTACCCATGTTGGGAATCGAACCACGGTCTTCGGTGTGACGAGAGAATGCTTTAACCACTGGGAAAGCCCTCCGCCCCCATCATTGTTTAAATCCGATACATACACTAGACGCCAAAAGAAACGTTACCTTCCTACCTTTATGAATTACCGAAACACTATCAAAGATATGTTAGAAGGTTTTAGTTTACAAGAAAACTTAACAACACAGCTTTATGCAAATCACGAAACAAAATTCTCAAATGCATTCATATTTAGGTGAAATGCATATTTTTCAGAAGAGTTAAATTGTCCTATATAAATAAACCAATAACAGTGATTTTGATGTCCAAAAGAAAGGTTGAAATAAATTTCTGTTTTGGGACAATGATAAACCATTGAAAGTTACCATTTTTCAACTATTCAAACAAGAAACAACTGTTGTAGAGTGTGTAAAATTGTAAAAAAAAATCATTCCTATGATTTCAGTCTCTTAAAACATTTTCTGCTGATTTGCATTAATGAAAACAAGTAAAACGTGCCTTTGATATTGTGAACAAATGTTTAGGAACATCTAAACATATCTTTGTTAACATTTTTGCTTGCAAAGTAACATTTTTTTATATTTTCTGTTTACACATAGCAATATCAATCGCCAAAACGCAGCAATATTCAAGCAGTATTTGCATCCATTTCACATGTAGAATGATTCTATAGGGTATGAAGAGAGCCTAGAATACATGATATGATACACAAGTACGAGAAATATGCCACGATTAACAGCTGAAGAGAGAAAGAGCGATTGGGATGGTGCAGATGGGGTCGACATACAATGTTGTTGCCAACGCCCTCGGATGCCACCGTATCACGGTTGCAAGATGTATTCGGGGCTTCAGACAGACTGGGATCACCGTAGATAGACCAAGAAGTGGACGTCCACGCATCACAACGCCAGCTGTAGATAGGTACCCGCGTCATTAAGGAAGGAGGTTAACGTTTCTTTTGGCGTTTAGTGTACTTCATGTAGACCTTTACACAATCCATGGTGTCTCAGCGCTTCATTCAAATGTTATTGCTCGCTTCGCATTGACTTTTAAATGTGTGTCTTCAATTTTCTCAAACAATAACATGCATTGCGTACCCCTCAAATCATCTGAGAGAGACATTTATTCAGAGTTTCAAAGCCACGGGCTCAAAGAACGTAAAAGCACATTAAAGCACAAATGTGTCAGATTATGTGTCACGTTTACGAAAACAATCATTGGCACGGTCTACTAGGTGACTCAAATAACAATAAACAGTTAAATTCTGTTAAAGTTTCTAAAGCCTTCCACAAGAGGATGTTAGAGTTAGGTATCAATACAATGATGCGATTCACATCAAATACATTTGGTTATATTTGGTTGTTTGTTTGTTGTTTAACAAAGTGCACTTTTTGTATCATGTCCCACCGAGACCCGTGAAGATCCGGGAGGGAATTGATCTTCAGCAACCCATGATTGTCGTAAGAGGAGACTCACGGGATCGGGCTGTCAGGCTAGCCAGCTCGATTGACCCATGTCATCGTATCCCAATTGCGTAGAATGATGCTCATGATGTTGATCACTGGATTGTCTGGTCAAGACTCGGTTATTTACAGACCGCCGCCATATAGCTGGAATATTGCTGAGTGCGGCGTTAAACAACAAACAAACATACAAACTCCAAAATATGTCCATAGGGATGAACGTTGCGTCAGGAATAGCTTTAAACTGAAGAAATTACATTTTGTCTGCAAGACATCCCATGTGAATACTGTCTTTCAAAAAAATGAGGCCAAAGGCCAACCCTGATTAATTATTTTGAATTCCTCAAGCAGGGGCCATTATAAAGCTATTAACCTAGCGTTAGCACACAGTCCAACTTGCCAAATTTCTGTAAGGTCCAATTGCTCTAAAGATATCAACTTATTTTCCATTTTCCCTTTTTCACAAAGAAAGCTTTAACAGATGCAGATGTTTGCATAAGCTTTTTCTCCTTGACTACAATAATAATCTGTTCTGTATCTTTCACTAATGGTCACGATATGGCTGAAATATTGCCGATGTGACGTTAAATTTTAACTCACTCACTCACTTTCACTAATGATCATGATGGGGCTCAACCAAGCAGTGTGGCCTTGTGGTACACTAGATATTATGACGGACTCCGATACTGACAGATTGAGACCAGGATACACGGCATGATTCCCACGTGTACAGAGCCACGACAGCACTGGCGGTGTAGAGGGAAGTTGGATAATGGTAGATTTAGACCAGGAAACACGTCATGATTCCCACGTGTACAGAGCCACGACAGCACTGGCGGTGTAGAGGGAAGTTGGATAATGGTAGATTTAGACCAGGAAACACGTCATGATTCCCACGTGTACAGAGCCACGACAGCACTGGCGGTGTAGAGGAAGTCTGATACTAGTACATTTAGACCAGGAGATTTAGACCAGGAAACACGTCATGATTCCCACGTGTACAGAGCCACGACAGCACTGGCGGTGTAGAGCGGTGTAGAGCGAAGTCTGATACTAGTACATTTAGACCAGGAAACACTGAATTATTTCCACGTGTTCAAAGCCACGACAGCACCGACGGCGTATGGTGAAGTCGGATACTGCCATGATTTGTTTGATGGTTGGTTTGCGCAATATCCCAATTATACGGTGGTGGTCTGTAAATAATGGAATATGCACCCGGCAATCCAGTGATCAACATCATGAGCATCAATCTACGCAATGAGAATGCGGCGGTCGAGTAAGTGAGCCTGATCAGTTGATCCCGATCTTCACGGATCTCGATGGGACATTATACAAAAAGTGTACTTTGCTATACAACAAACAACCAAATCTATCCAACTGTATTTGATGTGAATCGCAGCATTGCATTGATACATTACTCTAACATCCTTTTTTGTGGAAAAGTTAAGAAACATTAACGGAATTTCGTCAGCGAGCCTGATCACCCGATCCCATTAGTCGCCTCTCAGGACAAGCATGGGATCCGACAGACTGCTACCAGGAATTGCGATGTATTTCCACGTTGACACCGGCGGTGGGGAGGGAACTCTGATACTGACTGACCAACAAGCGTGGCATAATTTCCACCTGCACGGAGCCACGCCATCACCGGCGGTGTAGAGGAGTCAAGGCCCTTTCCTTAAACATTCTTTGTTTAGACTTGCACGAGCCTCAAGGGTACTGATTAATAGTTTAAATGATCATTTCTAAAACACACAAATAAAAAGAAGACATTGCCCCTCTAACAAACTATCGTCCTTAAATGTACTGTCCACGTTTCTAGTCTTACCTCTTTTAAGGATAGGGTGGTGTGGTAGCCTAGTGGTTAAAGCGTGCCGAAGACCCGGGTTCGATTCCCCATATGGGTGCAATGTGTGAAGCCCATTTCTGGTGTCTCCCGCCGTGATATTGCTGGAATATTGCTAAAAGCGGCGAAAACCATACTCACTCACTCATTCTTTTAAGGATAGGGCGGTGGGGTAGCCTAGTGGTTAAAGCGTTCGCACGTCGAGCCGAAGACCCGGGTTCGATTTCACACATGGGTAAAAAGTGAAGCCCATTTCTGGTGATATTGCTGGAATGTTGCTAAAAGCAGCGTAAAGCTAATCTCACACATTCACTCTTTTAAAGATAGAAGTACTCTACATCCTTGGCTTAGCATTCAGTACAGCCTTGGAGCAAGGCTAGCCGTTGTTATAACACGACAGCTACAACCGAGAGCGGTAAGATGGCTCTGTGGGATCACTCCTCTGGTTTCAACTGAATATGAAGAAAACCACCAAGACAATGATTTGTGGAGGGATATTTATATAACATAAAACGCTTTGTTAAGAGTGTATGTGTGCTGTTCTGAGCAAATGATAAGGGCTGGTGATTTATCTACTGAGATATATAATTAGCATTCTTTTCTCACAATAGAGATATGCAAGCCAAATTTATGAGCTATAAAAACAGGTCCATTCAAAAAAGCTCCATCAGGTAGAAACAAGAATATTTATCATTTTGAGACGATTGCATTTATAATTCGGGGAAAAACATTCATAGGTCGTAGAGATAAATTCGTAGTTCATTTTTTGGTCGTGATTACGTTATTTGCAGACCAAAACATACATGATCTTTGTGCGGATAACAAGTGTATTGGGCTAAACAGCAAACCTCACACGTTTAGAAACTTTACTGTCGACTCGACTGCCTTTCAGGTGTATAGTTGTGGTATACAGTGGCAATAGTGAGCGATATTCCTATCTGAAATTATTGGGTAATTATTATTCAGGAAAACGATATTTTATATAAACGTTCGTCTTAAATATACAGATTAAACAATAACTTAAGATTACACGCACGCGCGCGCGTACACAGGTACACAAGCACACGCACGCATACATACATAAAAAACAAACATACACACACATGCATGCATACATACATACATACATACATATACTGTCCCAAAAAAGAAACGCATAAGCGTTTTGTATTTAAACAAAAACTATTAATTACCTATTGTGTTAAAAAAATCGTCAAAATATGTAACAAAAGTGTTGATAACATGATTTTACACAATTGCACAAGTGAAAAGTCGACTTAACCTGAAAATGTTGATTTTGATGAGATTTCTAACAAGAATTAAAAAGGCATCGCCACAACGCAACAGAAATCACCTTCCAGTTGAAATTGTGCAGCAAAGAACATGCACTGTCTGGCTATAAAAATCCAGATTACTTTCGGAAATCGGCATCCGTTTTGAAGGAGTTTCAAGGTCAAATCACTACGCCAAGTCCTGACGCTGCGACACGGAACATCGCCATTGAAAGAATGCACGCTGGAGATTACCAATTTTCTGTTTCCAGGCGTCTGAATGTTAGTCTGAGCATGATATCACTGCTTGCAGCTCGTTACAACAAGACAGGTATGACAAATGACCGCTCCGTACAGGCAAACCTCGAGTCACCACTGCAGCCCAAGATGGGTACATCCGGGTACTACATTTGCGTGATCGTACTGCCACGTGTACGATCAGGGTGGTGGACTTCGGAGGTTGAGAGAGATTGGACTGAGAGCCAGAAGACCCGACGTCGGGGCCATGCTACGTGGTCACCATCGCGCTCAACGTCTCCGTTATCTACAATTATCCACTTGATTGTATAAATATTACCATCTCCTAAACTGATGTAAAAATTCATTTCTTAAAGTCTATTTGTAGACGAGTTATACATGTTTGAAAATACAACATTTTCGCAACATATTTCTGGGTTATGCGTTTCTTTTGGGGAATAGTATACATACACACACGAAATTTTGCGTTTTGCATCCGACCTTACTAATGTCGTGTAAAACCACTTATGCTACTCCGGGTATTCTTCGACACATGAATCGACCAATGCCATCTTGACTCATGTTGTTCATCTCATCAGTGGGGAGTAGCACCGATTTCATTGAGAATGGTGGATGGAATGTAACGTTGACGTACATGTCTGCCAATGACGTCCCTGACTAAGTGCTGCTGGAGTATTTATGTCACACTGTTGGCACGATGCACAGGTGCATTACTACCTTGAAACGTTGCCAAAGACGTTGTACCAACGAGTGGTTTCAATAATCTTAATGTTGTCCCGGCAGTGTTGAGCTGTGACTGCCATTGACAATATGGAGTGCAGTTCGGCCACTCATTGTGATACCAGTAAATACCATTATTGAAGTATTGACCTCCATGGACAATATGGAGTGCAGTTCGGCCCCTCAGTGTGATACCAGTAAATACCATTATTGAAGTATTGACCTCCATGGACAATATGGATCGCTGCTCGGCCAGTCATTGTGGCACTAGCCAATACTATTATTGAAGTATTGAAATTTATGGACAATATGGAGTGCAGTTCGGCCAGTCATTGTCACACCAGCCAATACTAATATTGAAGTATTGACCTTTATGGACAATATGGAGCGCAGTTCGGCCGGGCATTGTCACACCAACCAATACTAATATTGAAGTATTGACCTCCATGGACAATATGGAGCGCAGTCCGACCAGTCACTGTCACACCAGCCAATACCATTATTGAAGTATTGACCTCCATGGACAATATGGAGCGCAGTTCGACCAGTCATTGTCACACCAGCCAATACCATTATTGAAGTATTGACCTCCATGGACAATATGGAGCGCAGTTCGGCCAGTCATTGTCACACCAGCCAATACCATTATTGAAGTATTGACCTACATGGACAATATGGAGCGCAGTTCGGCCACTCATTGTCACACCAGCAAATACCATTATTGAAGTATTGACCTTTATGGACAATATGGAGCGCAGTTCGGCCAGTCACATGTGACACCAGCAAATACCATTCCAGTGAGCCAATCCAAAAACAGTGAGAAGACACGTGGACGTTGAGAGCACAAAGTCATCTGTGCAAACCGTTTCCCATCATCTAGACATTTACCTCTACATCAGTAGCCTGTTACAACCCGTACCTTATCTGAATGGGAGTTTGTCATCGTTCTGATTTGTCTGTCATGGGCTGGGGTTGTTGCTCTTGGGCATCCAGAACTTCGTCATCATCGACATTATGTGTTTGTTGGCATCTGGCCGACAACCTGCAGATGACAAAGTGAGAACCATGCAGCGACCGGACAATAATGTTCACACGTGTGCCCACCTGCAACATGTCGTAAAACGTTAAGAATGTCGTAAATGTCGATATTTGCTTCCTTTATTATTCAACGTGTGTAATAAATCGCACTCAAGCGTTTGGTTCCAAGAAATCAGGTGGTGTGGGTCACGAACTAGACTCTGAAAGAACTATACCCAAAGCAGCAATATGCTTGTCGAAGACAGTATGCTTTCAGACCGCCATAATATTCTGTTTGGGAGGACAGGTTTTGCGGACATGTTGTTGACACCAAAATCACTTACTTTCATTGCCAGACATTGGTGTATACTCCTGTCGCGCAAAACACCACACGCTGTTAATATCTGTTTTTCACTCCTTTTACTATTTCGCCTCTTGAAAGATTTGTATGTTAGTTGTTTAACGCCGCTCTCAGCAATATTCCAGCTAAATGGCAGCGGTCTGTACATAATCTAGTCTGGACCAGATAATCCAGTGATCAACATCATGAGCATCGATCGAACAACCGAAGGTTGTTAAAGGTGACTAACTGGGTCGGATGATCAGGCTGATGACTCAGTTAATGCACGTCATCGTATCCCAATTGCGTACATCGATGTTCATGATTTCAATCACTGGATTATACAGGCCAAACAAACAAACAAACAAACAAAAACAAACGAAAGAACGAACAAACGAACGAACGAATGAACAAATGCACAAATAAATATATAAACGATGACCGACTCCCGGCATTGGGCAGGTTGTTGTTGTCCGCCTCTTTAAATGGCGTGCCACTCAATCTGTCCTTATCAAGATTAGAAATCGGTTGTTTCAGTTCGTTAAATGACTCCTTCGGGTTGAGAGTTGGTAATTCACTTACATCATCTATCCAGCTTTTATAAAACGTAAATCAATCTGATAAAAAAATTTGCGAGCCATTTAAAGCTTATATTTCACGATAAAACATCCCAGACACGATTCCACCTCTTTTCTGCAGTACAAGTGCCAGGCAATTATAACATCTGTTTATCTCGGCCGGGTTATTTTTTCACGCAGGAAGTCAGTAAAAGGTTTAAAGAGTTGAGAGGTGAGATATACGGACAGGGGAAATGTGTTACATGTCTATAGCTACATCATGGGCTCTTTTTCTCAGCTTGTAAGCGGGTTGCCATAATCTGATGATAATCATGAACATTCCTTATATAATGTTGTTTCTGCCATAAGTTCCGCCTACCTGACATGACATACCGGTCCCAAAATAACTGGGGATGAGGTGGGTGGGCTTGGGAGGGGTGGGGTGGGATGGCGTCGGGGGAACTGATGCTGAGCAACTAATAACCGCATTAGACTGTTAGACTACAATGAGTTCTCGCCTTAACGAATGGAAAGAAGAAGCTGTCTTGACGTTTTGTCTTGCTTTTTAAGAAGAAAATATTTCCCCCCAATTATTCTGTAACTGGTTTATTCTTGGGGAAAAGAGTCCTCACTAAAAGGAAGCACATGTTTGACATTTCATCATTGCTATCGTGCCAACAGAGCCGCATGGTGTATTGCGCTGGATTAGATAAGAAAATATATTGTACCATCTCATGCATGCCTGTCTGTTCATTCTGTGTATGCCATTCTGTTCATCCCATGCATGATGTTATCTTCATCCTGCGCATGCCGTTCTGTTCACAGAGTGCATGCCGTTCTGTTCACAGAGTGCATGCCGTTCTGTTCATCAAACCACTGTTGTTCTGTTCATTACCTGAATATCGTTCTCATCATCCCATGCATGCGATTCTGTTTATTCAAGGAATGCCGTTCTGTTCATTCTAGGCATACCTTTCTATTCATTCAGTGCATGCCATTCTGTTCATCAAACGACTGTTGTTCTGTTCATCCCGTGAATGTCGTTCTCTTCATCCCTACAATGTGTTCTCTCCATCCCATGAATACGGTTCTGTTCATCCCGAGCATACGGTTCTCTTCATCCCGTGAATACGGTTCTCTTCATCCCATGCATACGGTTCTCTTCATCCCGCGAATACCGTTCTCTTCATCCCATGCATACGGTTCTCTTCATCCCGTGAATACCGTTCTCTTTATCCCATGCATACGGTTCTCATCATCCCATGCATACGGTTCTCTTCATCCCGTGAATACGGTTCTCTTCATCCCATGCATACGGTTCTCATCATCCCATGCATACGGTTCTCTTCTTCCAATGCATACGGTTCTCTTCATCCCGCAAATACCGTTCTCTTCATTCCATGCATACGGTTCTTTTCATCCCGTGAATACCGTTCTCTTTATCTCCATGCATACGGTTCTCATCATCCCATGCATACAGTTCTCTTCATCCCGTGAATACCGTTCTCTTTATCTCCATGCATACGGTTCTCATCATCCCATGCATACGGTTCTCTTCATCCCGTGAATACGGTTCTCTTCATCCCATGCATACGGTTCTCTTCATCCCGTGAATACCGTTCTCTTCTTCCCATGCATACGGTTCTCTTCATCCCGTGAATACAGTTCTCTTCATTCCATGCATACGGTTCTCTTCATCCCGTGAATACCGTTCTCTTTATCCCATGCATACGGTTCTCATCATCCCATGTATACGGTTCTCTTCATCCCGTGAATACGGTTCTCTTCATCCCGTGAATACGGTTCTCTTCATCCCATGCATACGGTTCTCTTCATCCCGCGAATACGGTTCTCTTCATTCCATGCATACGGTTCTTTTCATCCCGTGAATACCGTTCTCTTCATCCCATGCATACGGTTCTCTTCATCCCATGCATACGGTTCTCTTCATCCCGTGAATACCGTTCTCTTCATCCCATGCATACGGTTCTCTTCATCCCGTGAATACGGTTCTCTTCATCCCATGCATACGGTTGTCTTCATCCTGTGAATACCGTTCTCTTCATTCCATGCATACGGTTCTTCTCATCCCGTGAATACCGTTCTGTTTATCTCCATGCATACGGTTCTCATCATCCCATGCATACGGTTCTCTTCATCCCGTGAATACCGTTCTCTTTATCTCCATGCATACGGTTCTCATCATCCCATGCATACGGTTCTCTTCATCCCGTGAATACCGTTCTCTTCATCCCATGCATACGGTTCTCTTCATCCCGTGAATACGGTTCTCTTCTTCCCATGCATACAGTTCTCTTCATCCCGTGAATACCGTTCTCTTCATTCCATGCATACGGTTCTTTTCATCCCGTGAATACCGTTCTCTTTATCTCCATGCATACGGTTCTCATCATCCCATGTATACGGTTCTCTTCATCCCGTGAATACCGTTCTCTTCATCCCATCCATACGGTTCTCTTCATCCCATGCATACGGTTCTGTTCATCCCATGCATACGGGTCTGTTCATCCCGAGCATACGGTTCTGTTCATCCCGAGCATACAGTTCTCTTCATCCCGTGAATACGGTTCTCTTCATCCCATGCATACGGTTCTTTTCTTCCCATGCATACGGTTCTCTTCATCCCGCAAATACCGTTCTCTTCATTCCATGCATACGGTTCTTTTCATCCGTGAATACCGTTCTCTTTATCTCCATGCATGCGGTTCTCATCATCCCATGCATACGGTTCTCTTCTTCCCATGCATATGGTTCTCTTCATCCCGCGAATACCGTTCTCTTCATTCCATGCATACGGTTCTTTTCATCCCGTGAATACCGTTCTCTTTATCTCCATGTATACGGTTCTCTTCATCCCATGCATACGGTTCTCTTCATCCCATGCATACGGTTTTCTTCATCCCGTGAATACCGTTCTTTTTATCTCCATGCATACGGTTCTCTTCATCCCATGCATACGGTTCTCTTCATCCCGTGAATACCGTCCTCTTTATCTCCATGCATACGGTTCTCATCATCCCATGTATACGGTTCTCTTTATCCCGTGAATACCGTTCTCTTCATCCCATGCATACTGTTCTCTTCATCCCATGCATACGGTTCTGTTCATCCCGAGCATACGGTTCTGTTCATCCCGAGCATACGGTTCTCTTCATCCCGTGAATACGGTTCTCTTCATCCCATGCATACGGTTCTCTTCATCCCGCGAATACCGTTCTCTTCATTCCATGTATACGGTTCTTTTCATCCCGTGAATACCGTTCTCTTTATCCCATGTTCTCTTCATCCCATGCATACAGTTCTCTTCATCCCATCCCATGCATACAGTTCTCTTCATTCCATGCATACGGTTCTCTTCATCCCGAATACTGTTCTCTTCATCCATGCATACAGCTCTTTCATCCCGTGTATCCCGACATACCGTTCTCTTCATCCCATAATAATTTCTTCATCCCATGTACGGTTCTCTTCATCCCCTGAATGCTGTATGTAACAACAATAAAAATTTTCAGTTTTCCGTGCCACTATAACCTCTCTTTAAATTACACGTATTATTTTTGTTAAAGTTTTATAGGGACATAATGCGAATTAGTAATTTTAACGCCGCTTTGATCAGTTGACATGCTAACGTAGTTTTGACCAGTATTTCAGCTGTACGACAGTGTGTCAACTCCAGTGGGGTAACATGTCTCAGCAGGAGAACGAATAAGCACCTATAACCGTAATCCGAGACGAATCTGAGATTCTGACTCGTCTTGGAACGCGACTGTGAACAGGTGAGTTCTACGTTTTGACGACATGCACCGCGAGAAAAGCCAAGTCCATACTTGTAACACGGGGAGGTGTGAATACTCATCTATAGCCAGTCAGATACTGGGAGCTTATTTCAAACATACCTTTTAGATAACCCAGTCTAAATTTGAATTTATGAAAGGGTATTACTGCCAAAGGCTAATCTTCTTTATCATTTACGTAGATGCACGTGCCTTCTACGTAGATAAAAGTATCTTTTACATATATGATCATTTTTATTAGATTGTGGCACAAACACGGTTCAGTATGAAATAAACAAAACCTAAATGCAACTAATAAACCTGCAGTTACATACTTGGTTGTGGACTGACGTTTAGTCCCAGAAATATGTTATCTTATTTAAAAATCTAAAAAAAGCATATTTATCTACAAAATAAATCCAAAACTTACAAAGCAATCCTCAATTTCTGAGACAGTCTAGACTTGCCAAATCATATTGGACTTGAGAAGGACTATTTTAATTAGTTTATTTCATAGGGGCTGGGAGACAGACTAACTTGATTGTCAATATATGTCCCACGCTGTGATATTGGTGGAAAATCGCTAAACGTGGAGTAACATTACTCACTCACTCACCCACCCAATCCCTCGCTCCCTCACTCCCTCGCTCCCTCACTCCCTCGCTCCCTCACTCCCTCCCTCCTCGCTCGCTCCCTCCCTCACTCACTCACTCGTGGCTCGCTCGTTCGCTCACTTACTCACTCACTCACCCTCATCACTCACTCACTCACTCACTCACTCACTCACTCGGAAGTCATTTTCTGCTGGAAGAGCTACATGTTAACCAGACCGACCCATTTAGCTGCATGCCATTAAACCTGACAGGGGGCGGTTATTATTTTTTCGCGGTATTATAAACAGCGTCATTAACTTTCTTTGACGTGATCTATTGGGACTTTAACAACGACTTTACTGAAAATAGTTAAGGATTAGTCAAACAACGCTGACATATCGTTTAACGCAAATGTACGTCTGGTGTTTTAAAGCTCATTAGATGCACATTATGTTAAAAAGAAAACACAGTAAAACATTTACAGGAGAAGGAAGGGTCGCAGGAGCCGTCTTTCTCATCTGCCAGAAGGGCGACGCGGCGCTCATTACCAGGATGCGTGCAGTAGAACTCCCTTCATGCGTGGGTAAGTATGCCTGTTTGCTGTAGATGTACGAGCTAGGGTCACGCCCTGATTGAGGTGTGGTTAAAACAAACTCTGGTGACAACTGGAATCAACTCCTACGTTCCAAGAGCTGCATGTGAACTGAAGAATATTTTGCTTTGATTTGAAGGAATGGGGGTTGTCACACATTCTTTTTATTGAAGATCAATAAAGTTTGTTTCATTTGTAACGCATGCCATATGCAATGAGCAATTTCTAGTTGGCTAAATTAAAATGGAAGCAATGACACCCTAAATAAATTTATTTACACATAGCACCGTGCCAACGGGTCGAAAATAATTGGTTGCGAAACTAGACATTTCTAAAGCATTTGCGTCTTTCAAGAGCCATCAAATAAAACTGCTAAGCTTACAACCATATGGACGATCCCGCAGGGTTTCTTCCTAATTGGTCACGATATGGCTGAGATATTGCCGATGTGACGTTAAATATTAACTCACTCACTCTCTCTTCCTAATTTGAGGCAAACAATACAGCAAGGTCACGATACGATATGCACCATGACACACAGGTCACGGTGCGATAAGTACTCCGATGTATAGGTCGCGATGCGATACGCACCACGATATATAATTCACGATGCGATACGTACCCTGATACACAGGTCACCATGCGATACGTACCCTGATACACAGGTCACCCTGCGATACGTACCCTCACCAAGATACACCACGAAACACAGGTCACCATGCGATCACGCCGATGCATAGGTGCGATACGTCACAATGCGATACGATACATAGGTCACGATGCGATACGTACCACGATATATAGGTCACGATGCGATACGTATCCACGAAACACCACGATACATAGTCACGATATGTATCCCGATGCGATACGTATCCCGATACACGATGCGATACGTACCACGATGCATAGGTCACGATGCGATACGTATCCGATGCGATATATATAGGTCATGCGATACGTCACGATACATGCACGATACGTACCACGATGCGATAGGTCACGATGCGATACGTACGATATAGGTCACGATGCGATATATAGGTCACGATGCGATACGTATCACGATGATATATAGGTCACGATGCGATACGTACCACGATGTATCCCGATAGGTCACGGCGATGCGATACGTATGCGATACCGATATATAGGTCACGATGCGATACGTATATAGGTCACAATGCGATACGTACCACGATATAGATGCGATATCACGATGCGATACGTATCCCGGATACACAGATCACAATGCGATACGTATATAGTCACGATGCGATACGTACCCCGATGCGATATAGGTCACGATGCGATACGTACCCCGATATCCGATGCGATATGTATCCCGATATATAGGTCACGATATATGGTCACGATGCGGTACGTATCCTGATACATAGGTCACGAAGCGGCTAACGGAAGTTCATTTTTGCCATAGTCAACCGAGAAAACCCTGGGGATAGGGAGTGTCATTAAAGTAATTGAGTAAATGTATCGTCTTGTATCTATATAGAAAAAGACTGTCATGTAGCGTTGCACGGAAACTCTCGATACACTGATGCGCGGTGTATGATATGCCCCACACCTCCGAAACTGCACTCCCCCGTGAAGATCCGAGTTAGAATTGGTCTTCAGTAACCCATGGTTGTTGTAACAGGCGACTAACGGGATCGGGTGGTCAGGCTCGCCGGCTTGGTTGACACATTCCATCGGTTCCCATTTGCATAGTAGACCCGTGAAGGTCCGGGTTAGAATATTGATCTTCCGTACCCCATGGTTGTCGTAAGAGGCGACTAACGGGATTGGGTGGTCAGGCTCGCTGACTTGGTTGACACATATCATCGGTTCCCAATTGCGAAGATCGATGCTCATGCTGTTGATCACTGGATTGTCTGGTCTAGACTCGATTATTTACCGACCGCCGCCATATAGCTGGAATATTTGCTGAGTGCGGCGTAAAACTAAACTCACTCACTCACTCACCCAATTGCGTAGATCGATGCTCATAGTTTCAATCACTGGATTGTCTGGCCCAGACTCGATTATTCACGAACAGCCGCCATGTAAGAAAGGCAGGATACTTTATAGATAACAACGTCTTTATCAAATTATGATGGGATGCTGCGGTATAGATTGACAAGAAGTTGTTATCCATAAAGTATCCTACCTTCTTATTACTCATCAACTTCTAAAATGCCAATCAAACAGATCAGTCGCCATATATCTGGAAAATTGCCGCGGGAGGCGTTAAACAACAAACAAAAACTGCTCTGTTTAATATTGATGCAGATGATGAACCACGTCAGATCACCAGCAGCTGGTTCTACATGGATTTCATGCAGGGTTCTGTTTCTGTATTTGTTTATTTGTTGTATGTAGGGAGCCACGAGTATCAACAAACCTGTTTCTAGGATCTCCGCTAAGTGAGCGTGTTTGTTTGTGTTGCATGAATATCAAGGTGTTAACAAGCAGAGTGTTTGGTACATTATACCATTACGGTACCAGTATTCAACCACGTTTGGCCAATTTATAAATGATTAAAGAGTATTCTGTTCTCCAAAACCCACACTGGATTAACTATAAACCACCATAGCTCAAACCTTGACCGACTCTTTCAGATAAAGACTTAATTAAATCGACACCCCCACCCCACCCCACCCCCAACAAAAAAAGAAGAAAAAAACAAACAACAAACATATGATCAAGAGGAGCACACGAACACAAATTGTCATGTATGTTACGTAAAATACTGTAAGCTGTTATTTTTCAAAGTCGATAAAGTGGTTATTTTAGCCTTAACATACATCAGTTGCTACTTTAATCTTCACTTCAGTAAAAGCATGGTGTCTTGTTACTTATCACGTTCAGACTGCGCAGTCCAAAAGCTCTCCTCCTGAAATGGAACCAATCCAACAATGACGCCTAATGTTATGTGAGACTTCTCAGCGTGAACTGCAGAACTTCATCCTAACTGAGCGAAACAAGCTTGAGATGCCGGGTTCAAACGGCCGCAGGCACCGACCGGGTCCAGGAGGGGTTACAACCTGGAGGGGTTCTGGGGGACGAATGTTCACAGAAGCCAACGCATAATTGCAAATTCCCTTCTCAGAAAATCACTGAAAACAATGTATTCTGATTTTAAATGGTCAAAATGAGCATTTTTCATATGAACCCAGCTTGAAATGAGATTTATCCGTTTTGTCCTGAGAGCGGGATATAAAACTAACAGTCAAAGGCATGAACGTTGGCAGGTACGATGTTGACGCAGAGGTGGTGCTTATGTAGCTCAACGTCCTCAACGCCCTTAACGCCCCCAACGTGTAACGCAATAAACCACTCTCTGTGTTATAACACTGCATGTTCCAGACGAAACCACACCATCGAGACTATCATACACCAATAGGAGTGATTGTATTGCCATCGGCTCCGTCTGCTACGGCAGTAGCACCACCAACCTCCAAATGTGTTCGTGTGAGTGATGGAGAGACCCCGCGATGGGAACATTTCCTGATCTTGTGTGCTCTCTGCCAAGAGATTAAACATGTTCCTTTTCCGGCAGTTATTTATCCTTAACAAGACGCTGCCGTCTTTAACTTCATTCCCAAGTTGTGTTTCACATCGTCCCGTAGACTAGCATGCCAACAAATACTTCCGGGGAACCATCGAGTAAGAGGGGCGGGAGTGGGCGTGATAAAGGCTGATAAAGCTGAGTAGAGGGTGGGGAAATTCATCAAACACAGTCTGTCAACCACATTATTTCCCCTTCCGCTCAGGCCTTTCTGGGGGCGGTGGGGTAGCCTAGTGGTTAAAGCGTTTGCTCGTCACGCCACAGACCCGGGTTCGATTCCCCACATGGGTACAATGTGTGAAGCCTATTTCTGGTGTCCTCCGCCGTGATATTGCTGGAATATTGCTAAAAGCGGCGTAAAACTACACTCACTCACTCATACCTTTCTGCAATGCAAAAGTCCTAAATGAAGCATTATCCGTAGGTTCCAAATCACCTTTACAATTTAAATGGATTTTTAAATTGATAATTTTATCAAAATTTTATACGTTCGGAGACCAAGCATTTCACTAAGGGTAAGAAATGGCTTGTCCGCCTTGTCTACCAATTTCGAAAATATTATCCCTTGTTTAAGGTGAGGTGAGGTGAAATTGGGTTTAACGTCGTGCTTGAGTATATTTCGCTCATATGACGACGTGCATGCGTGTGTATGTGTATGTGGGGCTGCTTGTACTAGCCCAGACTGAAGCTGGTTTTATAGTGCTAGCCCACTGAGATACCATGCCGCAGTGAAGCATGAATACCCCACTCAGACACATTTTACTGACTCCGAGCCAACCGGCCCTTGTTATACCCATTAATGCCGAGCGCCAGGCAGGGACCATCAAGTACCATATTTAACGTCTTGGTATGACGCGGTCGGGGATCGAACCCGCGATCTTCCGCTCTCCGGGCGGACGCTCTAACCACTACACCACGGAGGCGGTGCTTGTTTAAGGGATTAAGGGATTGCATGTTAATATCAAAAAGGTCTCACCTCCAATTCGATTCGACTGAGCTTCTAAAATCAGCGGAAGGAATGTTCTTGGGCGTGTTTGTAAATTGATCGATGCCTCACACACACACACACGCACGCACGCACGCTTAAAAAAACACACATACACATACACGCACACACACGTATACATACACTCAAACAAACACGTGAGCACGCATTTATACACACACTACACACTAAAAAACCCGCAGACAATCAAACCCACACAGAGAGCAAAACGTATGCTAAAACGTGGCTAAATGCGTCATTGTCAGATTGTGACTGTGTTCATCATCATTTAGCATCAGGAGGTCTTACAACAACACCAGGTGTAGCTGCAGGTGTGCACGTGTGCCCACCAACAGTTTCCACAGTCTGATGCCGACAGACAGCACAACACAGTCATCCGTTGTTTGTTGCAGGTGTGTTTATGATCCCTTGTCATAGATATATTTTATTAAACGCTTTGGCTCTGAAAATACATCATTTTGATGGAAAGAAATATCCCTTTATAAATTGAAACAGACCCCAGGAGAGATCTAGACTTGCCCCCTTAGGCTTTTGCATAACAGACCAGAAAACAGATAGAATGGGTAAGTAGTAAGGCGCACAGAAGAAAGAGTATGCATTTTGGGCGAATATGATTAATAACATTACGAGAGTATATAACGATTAAGTTAGATGCGAAACCATTTTATACGCACCCAGAGAAAGCTAAAATCTGATCTTTGCAATGTGTTAAATACCTTCAAAGAACCAAAGTCTATTTCTGTGATTGTTAATTTAGACTGACTTTTTACTATGCATTCCCATACACTACACATGGTAAGAGTTACCTGCACCTGGTCTGGCTGGAAACTCTGCAAGTGGCTTAAAGGGTACATGCTCATTTCAAAGGAATGGTATACTTAAACAGTTTCATGGCCTGGGTTCAAACCCGCCGTGTTTAAACACCTATACTCAACTACAACTCGATCACTATACACGTTTTTGATGTATGCAATATGCAATATGTGTTATATTCATGGCTCAATGACGTCAGCCGGTCTATGGCCCATGAAATATAGAAGTATACAGCCTGTTTGTTACTCTGGGGGCAGGATATACCTGTGATGTTTTAGTCATGGGGGCCATTAAAACGTTTGAAAATAAATAAATCAAAGGGTTGTTAGACATAAATTGGTATATTTTAAAAATCAGGTTCTATTTGTGTACTGTGTGGATGTTACACGGCATCTGTAAAGGAGTACCTCTCACACATATTCTGTAGACCCTCTCATCTTTCGTAATCCTGCAACATCCCCCCCCCCCTTACAAAGAGCAACCCCCATTACTAAGAGCACCCTTTACTTCGAGCACTATCCAACCTTACTCAGAGACACATCCCCTTTACTTAAAGCACTACCACCCTTACTTAGAGCACTACCACCCTTACTTAGAGCACCATCCCTTACCTATAGCCCATCCCCTTTACTTAGAGCAGCATCTCCATTACTTCTAGCACTACATCTTACCTATAGCACATTCCCCCTTAGATCAGACCCGTGAAGATCTTAGACCCGTTAGAATTGGTCTTCAGCAACCCATGTTTATCGTAAGAGGGGTCTAACGGAATCGAGTGGTCAGGCTCGCTGACTTGGTTGACACATGTCATCGGTTCCCAAATGCGTAGTTCGATGCTGATGATGTTCATCACTGGATTGATTGGTCCAGACTCGATTGTTTACAGACCGCCGCCATATAGCTGGAATATTGTTCAATGTGGCCTTAAGCAACAAACAAACAATACGAAACCCTTAGAGCACCATCCCCCTCTCATCTGATCCAAGTGCCATCTTCCCCATTCCTGGCTCTCGTTTGTTCCTTACTTCTCTCTAGAACAATACTCTGTTTCTTTAAGTCGCCACACAAGACGTTACAGTTTCCTCTTTTCATTCACCACCAAACACTATTTCTTTCTCCACCCAGCAAACGCATCGCTCCATTCTCCAGGACTATTTTTGCCGTCCATATCTCCATCAAGTATTTCTCAACTGACGTTTCCATTCGTCAACAAACTCCTTTCCATTTGACATCAATCACTTTCTTTTCAAAACCCATCATCGTCCTAATTCATTATCAAACGCTTTTGGGAAAACCCATCCTTCACAATCAAACAGACCGCCTCCGTGGTGTAGTGGTTAGAGCGTCCGCCTGGAGAGCGGAAGGTCGCGGGTTCGATCCCCGACCACGTCATACCAAAAGACGTTAAAATATGGTACTTGTTGGTCCCTGCCTGGCGCTCGGCATTAATGGGTACGACAAGGACTGGTCGGCTCGGAGTCAGTATAATGTGTCTGAGTGGGGTATTCATGCTTCACTGCGGCATGGTATCTCAGTGGGGCACTATAAAACCAGCTTAAGTCTGTTCTAGTACAAGCAGCCGCACACACACATACACACGCATGCACGTCGTCATATGAGCGAAATATTTTCAAGCTCGACGTTAAACCCAATTTCACCTCACCTCACCCCACAATCAAACATTTTGTCCATGAAACTTCAAACACTGCCCCATAGTGCACCATACATTTTGAAGGGGCATTGAGGTAGCCTAGTGGTTAAAGCGTTTACTCGTCACGCCGAAGACCCGGTTTCGATTCCCCACATGGGTACAACGTGTGAAGCCAAATCTGGTGTCCCCCGCCGTGATATTGCTGGAATATTGCTAAAACGGCGTAAAACTACTACTCACTCACTCACCTTAGATTTTGACATTGCAAACAATAGTTGTCTCACTCCAGTTTGCTCCCATTCACAGTTTGCTCCCATCAAACACTTCACCATTGCACACTTCAGCCTGGGAACATACACAGTCATACGCTCCTTCAGCCACCAGAAAATCAAGTTTCTTTCCCCAGACAAGAACTTAATGCCATTCAACATCAAGCGATGTGTATCAAACATGTTCTTATTCATCGTCCAGGGCGGTGGGGTAGTCTAGTGGTTAAAGCGTTGGCTCGTCACGCCGAAGACCCGGGTTCGAATCCCCACATGGGTACAATGAGTGAAGCCCATTTCTGGTGTCCCCCGCCGTGATATTGCTGGAATATTGCTAAAAGCGGCGTAAAACCAAACTCAGTCAGTCAGTCAGTATTTATCGTCCAACATCTTTTCATTTATCAACCTTCATAGTCTCATTCAGTTTGCAACAACCCATTCGATATCTTCTCATTCCGTTTCAAACAGACCCGCGAAGGTCCGGGTTAGATTTTTTCTTCAGTAAACCATGCTTGTCGTAAGAGGTGACTAACGGGATCGGGTGGTCGGGCTCACTGACTTGGTTGATACATGTCATCGTATCCCAATTGCGCAGATCGATGCTCATGCTTTTGATCATTGGATTATCTGGTCGAGACTCGATTATTTACAGACAGCCGCCATATTGCTGGAAAATTGCTGAGTGCGGCATTATACCACAAACTAACAACAAACTAATCGCTTGAAACATCCCATTCCTCTACAATGTGTTAAGCCCACTTCTGGCGTCCGTGGTCACACACTCTCATTCATCACCCTCCATCTTCTAATTAGGCATCCTCCCCCTTCTCATTCAGCATCCAGCAACTCATTCAACATCGCCTTAATCCGCTTCAAACACATTCACATTCAACATTTCCCCATTCATCTACAATGTATGAAGCCCAATTCTGGTGTCCTCAGCTGTGATTTTGCCGGCATATTTCCAAAACCGGCGTAAAACCGTAGTCACTCGCTCTAATCTATCTCCAGCATCTTCCCATTCAACATCCACATTCCCATTTAGCCTCACATACACTTCTTGTGTCATCGGCATTCTAGAAGTTGGTGAGTGAATAGTGGGCGAGCTGGCTAAGGCGCCAGGCAAGTGATCCAGCGAGCTTGAGGTGACGGGATCGAGCCCACCTGTGACCGGGTGTAAAAACCTTGGAGTCAACTTTGTGTGTAGACTCTTTCAGTGTTGTCACAACCCCTAGTGTACAGTACACAACCCTGTGCACTTAAAAGAACCCACGAATCCGTTGGTATATGACCAGATGGTGGCCACATAAATACATGCAAACACCTAGTTGCGGGTACAGCAACGTGCAGTAAACTTGGACAAAGTACTGTGACAATGTGTCCCAGTCCACCCAGCTGTGAATGGGTACCTCGTAAGGATGGGAAAGCCACAATAACTCGGTGCGCTTAGTGGCTGCAAGAGTTGTATGCTCCCCAGGGAGTTGAGAATGATAATACGACGTGCCGTTGAGATTGGCATCCAGTGATCAAGGGAAAAACAAAGCGCCTTTGAGCAGCTGAGCTGGATATCGCCGCTATACAAATATCTGAAAACTTTTTATTTTATATTAAGGCTTTTGACAAAGAGCATAAATGTGAAAGCAATGATTTAATTGAATTGTTTCATTCAAAGTTAGCATAATAATAATAATAATGTAGCATACGGATAGCAATAAACAAGAAGTTGTTAGCCATGAAGTTGCATGCTGCATTATAATTTACACTTCCCTGCAACAGAACTTTGCTTACCGCAGGTCCATGCACCAAACCTATTGGTGGTAGACTCAATAGTCCCACAAGTATATTGCTACCACCCTGGAATAAGGTACTAAGGACCCCGACAACAGACAAGGAAGCTTCACACGTGTGTAGCTTGGCAGAGGGAGGATCTCCATCCTATCCCCACCCGATGCCTTCAACAGCGGTACAAGCAGCCACACTTCTCACTCAGCTGAAAATATCCCAAACACAACAATCAGTACCCTTGAGGAACGTTGATGAGCTCCGTCTTGGCAATGGCATTTGGAGGTTTAGATCGCATAAACACCTCTTATTGTGTGCTGAGTGATTTGGGGAAATTAGCGTGTTCTTCACATTGTTTATTACATATCTGGCGCAAACAACTGTTCAAAGTTATGAGTTTTGAAATTGCTAATGACAATACGTCAACAAGCTACTTGTTAAGGTACACTCATTCGGCCGAGTGGTACAAACTTAGAAAGTCTTGTAACTTTTTTCGTTGTTCTGCTATCACTGCCTGCACAGTGTGTGTTGAGAGCTGGGTTTAATGCGGTTTTGAACAACAATCCAGATATGTTTAGGTTTGTTTGATATATTAGGAAAGGCCGTAATGTCGTAGGTTATCACGAGTACGGTGTGGCAAACGATGAAACATAATCAGAGGGAACTAAGAACCGAACCAACGATTATAGGTGTCGGGCTTTCTTAAAGAACGATTATAGGTGTCGGGCTTTCTTAAGGGACGCTATTCTGCATAGCTTATTGCAGTGAGTGAGCGAGTGAGTGAGTGAGTGAGTGAGTGTGAGTGAGTGAGTGAGTGAGTGAGTGAGGAACCAACGATTATAGGTGTCGGGCTTTCTTAAGGGACGCTATTCCGCATAGCTTATTGCAGTGAGTGAGTGAGTGGGTTTAGTCTTACGCCGTTTTAAACATTATTTGAGCAATATGACAGCGGGGGACACCAGAAATAGGCTTCACACATTGTACACACGTGGTGACTCTTCAGCTGACGGGGGAACGCATTCACCCCCAGGCTACCCCAGGTCCCTTGCAGCCAGTGACCAGACATAGCATTCATGCCTCTCTTGTATCACTGTATCTCAAGATAAGAAGGAACTGTAGTCCTAATCTGAAGTCCTGTTGAGAACTGTTACCACATACCTGCAATATGATGTACACTAAATACGTCCCACAGTTATGTAAGAATCTGGTGCATTTGAGTGACTGCGTTGCCTGATGGCTGGGTGAAGGTGGCACGTAGACCACGCCTGGCTGAGTAAACTTGACGAGTAGGGAGAGTGGGTAGAGAAACCTCCCCAGCCCGCTAGAATCATGAACAGTGTTATTACATGAAGCAGGGAGTGCAGCTTCTGTATACAGAGAGACCTCTAAGGTCGAACACTCCGCACTTCTCGGTCAATATTGACTTCAGGAATGAGCATTTTGTAAGAAACGATGTTACTAAATCGAGATAAGATTTTTAAAAATTGTGTTTGCCAAGAAAGTGTTGTAATACGATCTGTCCTCCTACGCTAAGACGTCTGTGACATGAACTGCAACTACGCCGCACCCACGTCGCACACGACGTATCTCTGAGGACGTGACTAGTTTCAGTAAGATCAGAAATGTAATGAAACATCACAGGCACATCCACTGCAATGCGCCTTAGACTCACAAGATCCGTACGGGACATTCTGTAATAAACAAATAGACAAATAGAATTTGAAACCTCCTAGCATCAATAACTCCGACCCCTGTGTCTACATCAAGATCCAAAAATATGTCGGGTTGTGTTATTGCAGTTGTGAACAACTGCACCGTGTCTTCGTACCATAGCTTTTCAAGTTCAATTTGAAAATAGGCGTTGCGTCTGAAACTACGCCCACTTGCCTTTTGTAAACGTTTAAGTTAATGCGCATTTTTATTGACCTGCTCCGAGTTATTGTGTTTGGACACGTACCTGGTAGTAAGCTATCTTGTGCAGGAGTGACGGCAGTCATCCAGACGATGTGAAACCTTGTGTTTTTGGTCGTTGTGGTTGTTGACACAGTCAAACTGAACAATCAAATATACTTCAAGCCTTCCTCTCTTATAGCGTGGGACGTCTTATATTCGTTTACCCTTGTTTTTATGAAAATGCATTCGAAGCAATGTAAGAAGAAATTAACTTTGCTAAGTGAACGTTTGCTAGAAGGTTAGTCGGTCTCACAGTCCCTGAACACATTATTTTCCCTACTGCCAAGCCCTCTCTGCAGTGCCAAAGCCCTAAAGGAAGCAAGTCTAGATTTCTTCAACCTCTGGTCTGACTGGGGCTCCTTTTCAGTTTAAATTGGTTTGTTTGTTACTATCAAAATTATATATATTCAGAGACTAAGTGTTAGTCTGCTTGAAGATACACTGTATGGTGTCACTAGCGTGTAGATTTGAATCATCGTCAGGATAAATTGTGTATGCCACGTATGTATGTTTATATATCATCACATAGGTACACAATGTTGTGCTCACCTCCCCTGTAGACATGCAAAAACGTATGGGATCCAGTCCTGGTTCGGCCTTTGTGTATTTCTACTTTGCCAGTACGAAACTCGTGACTTTCACATAAGTAAACATGAAAGACCAGCATCAGTAAGGACTTTTCTCCCTTTACAACCGACAGGCCGTGATAGTAACCAAAAATCCCTCTCCTACTTACGTTTACCAAACAATAATGTCCCCTTTTCACATATTACACACGATTCTCTCAGAGTCAACTTCTTCATTGCTGTAAACACCACATAAAGCATTATTTACCGCCACGCTTTTTATAACAGGCTTCAAGTTACCATAGAGAACATCAACAATGCTGGTGATAATCTACTATCAGACCGACTGACTGACTGACTGAGTTTAGTTTTACGCCGCTTTTAGAAATATTCCAGCAATATCACGGCGGGGGACACCAGAAATGGGCTTCACACATTGTGCCCATGTGGGGAATCGAACCCGGGTCTTCGGCGTGACGAGCCAACGCTTTAACCACTAGGCTACCCCACCGCTCCTAACCTTGAAGAAAGTAGCGAGGCACTTCTCACAGATGTTAACATGAGTAGGTACAAAAGTACGCCTTACCACCATATTAAAAGAAAAACCAACAAAATGGAAGGGATTTTAAGTTATTCGATGTTCATGCTGTCAACTACTGTTTTCTAGGACGTAGATTACGTAACAATGTGAAGTAATCAATAATACGCTGACAATATTTCAGGATTTTTCTTAATTAGTTCACTGTTTTCTTCTTGTGGGTATGTGTGTCTTTGGTATGTTTCTGAAAGAATGTCAAAAAGCCATTATAGCATTTATCACTACATGTAAGTCCGTAGAGCGGAAGGTCGCGGGTTCGATCCCCGACCGCGTCATACCAAAAGACGTTAAAATATGGTACTTGTTGGTCCCTGCCTGGCGCTCGGCATTAATGGGTACAACAAGGACTGGTCGGCTCGGAGTCAGTATAATGTGTCTGAGTGGGGTATTCATGCTTCACTGCGGCATGGTATCTCAGTGAGCTAGCACTATAAAACCAGCTTAAGTCTGGGCTAGTACAAGCAGGCGCACATACACATGCACACGCATGCACGTCGTCATATGAGCGAAATATTCTCAAGCACGACGTTAAACCTAGTTTCACCTCACCTCACCTCACAATAAAATATAGTGGTGGGTACTAGTGATTCCATATGTGACTTGAGTGGTCTCCCTTAGTTACTAGGGTCCGCTGATCTCCCAATCCCATATTCGTCTGGTAAAGACCCTCAAAGTTTTAACAACGTACCATGTTTGTGCCTTTAACCAGAACTTCTCCACAGTCTTTCTAGCTTTACCTCGATTACAGCGTTTCACCACAAACTATAACGCACTCTGTCAAAGTGTGCTATTTCGAATTTTGACTTCTTTACAACCATAAACACTTCGCCATAAGTCATCAGGCTGACATAACCTCACTGAAACATTTTATCTTGGGTAATCGAAAATAAAAGTCTACATGGCTTGATGCATAGTTTCGTATTGTATTTCAAACGAACTATTTCGGTGCGAACGCAAAGCGTCATGTTGGTGGAATGAGAGCGAAACATCTCCCGCTGAGCTGTCGTCACGTTGAACGGTGAAACTTTTCCAATGTCCAATATACCTATTCATAACGCAATATCATGACATATATAGCCTAAATCAGTTACCACGTGGGTCATGTCGGTAATCACTTCATCCAAGCCCATGTCTGGGTTGACGCCATAGCCTGTGCGTATGTTCTGTGCTGTCAGTTACTGTATGTTAGTTTATGTAACATATGATTACACTTTCTCAGTAAAGTACAGATTCTAGTACTTTTGTTGGTTTGAGTCCCATCCGGGATTCGAACCCACACCCTCAGAGTCAGGCACCTAATCGCCAGCACACAAAGTCAGCCGCCTAACCCGCTCAGCCACCCCGACTTCCACCGTGCCTGACTCTAAGGGTGTGGGTTCGAATCCCGGATGGGACTCAACCCAACAAAAGTCCTAGAATCTGTACTTTACTGAGAAAGTGTAATCCAAAATAGAGCATATGTTACATAAAGTAACATATAGTAACTGACATCGGGTAATCATGCTAGTTATGTCATCAGTCAGTGTAGTATTCCGACTGCAGTTTGCACAGTTGCGATCGAAAGTACATAAACAAACTTTCTTGACGTAAATGTATGCGAATTGAATCACCACTTAACTTCAAGCTACCCTAACTCATTGACAAACACATATGATGTATTTAAATACCCATAATGTCTCTAGGTGGCATTTCAGAAGCTGTAGTATCAACAAAGAAGGATTAACTTGTGGATATTAACTTTTTTATTCCTTTTGCTGTGTTACTGCCTTCATCCACAACCTCACTCCACAACTACATTGCCAATCTCTGTGGTACACTTTGAGCTACATCAACCCTGTACTAAACGGGTTATCATTCACTTGCTACATATGTGAGCATCTGTGCTAGCACTAATCGCTGAAAAAAAACACACAAATTCATCCCAAGGTTCCACTCTGTCACCTCTTTCCACCTTGTCAATCTCTGTGGTTACACTTTCAGCTACCATTTGATACCCCGTTATCATTTACTTGATAATGATACGAGCATCTGCACTGGCACTAATGTTTCTATGAATAAGGGACTTAAGATATCTGTCTTTATCTTATACAGTAAATTATATGTGATATCACCACGGAAATGACCAATAAAGCTTTCTGTCGATTAGATCAGAACAGTTTTTACTCGAAACAGATGTTGCTACTTAGTACAGGTTTGATCATTGACGGCCTCTGAAGAAACACATCTTCGCTTTGTTGCTGAGAAAACAGACGGAACGTTTAGCTGAAGACACAAACACAAACGTCGGCAAGCGGCTGAATAATCTGGAGTTTCAGATGTTCCTGAAATCTGAAAGTGTTGAATTCTCTCACTGTGCTTCTGGTTGTTGCTGCCAAATGAAAGCAAGTTGTTTTGAGTTGAGTGATTAAATTCTATGTTGCTGCCATTGTCGTCGCTTCTTGTTGGAGACTGAGCGCTCCTTACCCATCGCTGCTGACATTAAAGGTACCTGGAATGTACACGAAGACGTCTTTTCTCCAAGAGGGATAATGCTGAAGACGAAACTTACTGTTGCAATATCCAGTCACTGCACATTGTTCTTAAAAGAAAACTCATCCGGGAACCTGATTAAAAACCTAGGGACGTGGATGTTCATACTGAACATACTAATACATGTTTTGTAGTTTTCCCACCTGGTATAGCTGTACATGTACATTAGCATGTTCACATGACTCGCCTTTCAATAAATATGTATAAAGTTTCCTCGGGCATTCCTGTAGATGGATATTTAGTGAGCTCACCCGAGATACCCGGAAAACTTTAATGAACATTGTAGATGTCTATGTTAAATGCCGCCATGATATGTTGAGAAGCTACTCCACCTAACACGACGTCCAGGATGTATAATTACAGCCGCGAATACCAGCACACGAAGACACAGTGATGTTCAGCAGATTGCTACAACTTCATTTCAGTTCATTCCCCCTGGTGTCCAACCTGCTTGAAACACGACCCAAGAGTTGCTAATTTGTCGTCACAGATGGAGAAAGTTTGTCTGAATAAAGGCTCCCGATGAGCTCATGATGCTCAGCAAATGGACATAACTTCACTGCATTCCCCATGATGCCAAGCCTGCCTGAAACACAACCCAGGAGTTGCTACGTTGTTGTCACTAATTGAGAAACTTCGTCTGAATTACAATGAAGAAAGGCTCACCTACAGCTGATATCCGCCACTTGGCCTGTGATGTGTTGTTGTAGTGTTGAGTTCCTGCTGGCCACATACCAAGCCCAAGTCAGAATGGGTACCGGCAGCATGTTGTTTTCTTCACTGCATCTTCAGATATTCCATTCTCTCGCAATGTATTTTTAGGGATGTTAGAGTCATGTGTTATCGCGTATGTGTTCAAAAACCCGAAGACGAGAAGAGTTATCTGGCCTCATTACCAGGGGGCAAACACTTACAGTGGGAATTGCAGGAAAACAGCGGAAACCTCAAACAAACTTGATGCCAAGGTCGCCTGAAGATAGCAAAGTTACAGCACGTGTACATTCCGGTAGTTCCAGCAGGTACAGAGGATCACCACTATCACCTTCCTCCATCATTTCTTTTTCAATCCCCTTGAATGGGACCTTTTGAGTATATTGTTACAGAAAGGCTCAACACAGGTTAAATGTCGAAAATAGCTGTGAGATTATGTTTAGTTTAATTCAGTGTCAACACCAAAACTAACCATGTTTCAGCCCCTTTGGCACCATGGAGCACGTATATGGAATTGAAATGCACTGGCATCTTCACCAACAACACGTACACACTGGAGCTTGATGTTATCAGCCACTGTGTCCATCTGATCCTGCTTGATGTCATGTACATGCAGCGTATGTATCGAGCCCACCTGTGACCGGATGTAAAACCTTGGAGTCAACTTTGTGTGCAGATTCTTTCAGTGTTGTCACAACCCCTAGTGTACAGTACACAACCCTGTGCACTTAAAAGAACCCACGAATCCGTTGGTATATGACCAGATGGTGGCCACATGAATACATGCATACACCTAGTTGCGGGTACAGCAACGTGCAGTGAAATTGGACAAAGTGATGTGACTATGTGTCCCAGTCCACCCAGCTGTGAATGGGTACCTCGTAAGGATGGGAAAGCCACACTACCTCGGTGAGCCTAGTGGCTGCAAGCGTTGTATGTTCCCCAGGGAGTTGAGGTTGATAATACGACGTGCCGTTGAGATTGACATCCAGTGATCGAAGGAAAAACAAAGCGCCTTTGAGCAGCTGAGCTGGATATCGGCAGAGCTGGATATCGGCGCTATGCAAATGTTAGCATAATAATAATAATAATAATAATAATAAGTAAGTGTTAATCTCATTAAAGTTGTATCCATTATGGCAGTGTAGCACATGTGGATGCCAGTAACTCTGATATTAGTAAAACAAACGCAGTTCGTCCGTTAATATAAAGCAAGCCCTGAGATTATCAGCAGTTTAGTAACAATATATAGATGAACCTATTCCAACATGGTAGGTAGTTACAGAGAGGGTTTGTGCTGTAAAGTGTACGTGGCAAAATTACTTCCATAATGAGAGTTGCGGGATATGCATTGTAAAGTAGTCGATGTGGGTACTGGTGATCAGTCGAGGACATGTTCTGTCAATCTGTGGAGGACATAAACTGTAAACCAGTCGAGGACATGCACTGAAATTCTAAAGAGGACATGCACTGTAAATGAGTTGGTTACATGCACTGCAGACCAGTCGATGACATACACTGAAACTCTGTTGAGGACATGGACTATTAACTATTCCGGAACAGGCACTGCAAATCAGACAGTGCAACGAGTCGATTGCATGCGCTGTACAGCTTGTTCAGCTTGACCTGATCAAGTGAATAGCAATGCATTGCGTGACCGTGTCACAAGTGGTTGGGTCTATTATTGTGAAGGGGTGCACCTTTGTCAGTTGATTGTCAACATGTCCGAGACAAGGTCGCCGTTTGACATCTCAGTGTCGAGACATCGTCAGCGATGTCCTAACTTTCTTCAAAAAGAAGCTACAGATGGTTTAATGTTTCCGATGCGGGCTTTTAGGCAGCGAGCAGCAACAGCAACTGGTGTTTCCAGTGCAACCGTGGGCCGAATAGAACAAGAAAAGAAAGAGCTCCCCTATTTAATGAAGTTAACTCGACCTGCCGTTTGTGCCATTTGACCTCCTGGGTCATGCATATAGAGCAGCTCAAGTCAAGCTGAACAAGCTGTAAGTCTGTAGAGGACATGCACCAGTAATTATTCTAGAGAAAACCAGCTACAGGCTGGTACAGTACATACGATTTAAACAGTTGGCATTCTAAAAGTAAAAAGATACCTCACTGAATCTGATATCCATCACCAGATAAAAAACACCACTTCCTAAATTATCCATTAAAACATCCAATCTTGATCGTGACACAAAAAGTGAAAACGGAATTTGCTGTGGCAATATGTCTGCCTGTAGAACTGCCCGATACTACCAGCGTCTGTGCAGCAGACTCGGGGTAAAAGTAAACATTATATCTGGTGCTCTCGGCTATTATTGCTCACACATAAATTCTCCATGCAGCAAAATTATGTGCTTAAATGCCTTTCTCTATTACGCCCAGATGTGCTTGTAAACATTACTGAAAAAAGTTATGTGGATACGATCTTTGAAATGTGAGGATTATTTTACATGTGTCAGGTTCGTTACAATCTCAGATTCGTATATGTTATGACATTTTCGCAACACAGTCTCACTGAATATGTACACAACTCCCTTCTGACAAGAACACTTCAAAGGAAAGTCAGTATTTACTGGATGCATTTATTGGAGGATATATCACATAAATCACTGACAAGGAGGTGAAAATGATGGAAAGAAAGATATTTTCTTCTCAAAATCACGCTGTCGTTAACTGTTTCATACATGGCTAATTTTATGACCTACATATTATCATGTTTTGAATTATCTTTGATTCAAGTGGTTTGGGATTTTCATTAATACGTGTCGTAACATATAATTGTGGCAAAATTGCCCACTCTCCATATGTATTTTTTTCTAGCGTGGTGTGTCTATGTTTATTTGTGAATTCGTTAAAACGTGTGAAGAAGCTCGTATAATGATAATGTTTAAACGTTGGATGTGAGGCGATTACACTTTTTCGTCACGTGACTAGCCAATAACTGCAAACGCTACTGATGTGATTTCGGAAAATAGAAATGTAAATGTTCACCTGACAGGCAGTCTGTAAGACATCATAATTCTAAATAACGTTTGTAAACAGCACGATTATTTTGGTATGTGTTCATAATATTATATTTACATCCTTTTTATGCTGATGTGAGGGAGTTCAGTTAAGAAATTAAATGAACACAAATTAATTAGCAGTGGTTCAACTATCCTAGCCGGCATCTGAAAGCTGTGCACGATCGGGAGTAGGTGACGTTTCCTCTTTAGTGTTTATTTGTGTAAAACATTTATCAGCAAGAGTACACAAAGAGTATTTTCTTGTGTGTTCATAATATTGAATTTACATATTTTTTTCATGCTGATGTGAGAAAGTTCAGCTTCGAAATTAAATAAACTCCAGTTCATTAGCAATGGTTCCAAGCTATGCATGGACGGGAATACGTGAAGTTTCCATTTTGTTTCTTTGCATGTAAAAAAACTTTAACAGCAAGATTTCAGGATAAACATCCCAGTTTGGGTTTTGTGTGAAATGGGTACATCCTTCATTGGAAAATGATCTTACCCCTTACTCGATTATTTACAGACCGCTGACATCAAACTGCAATCCATCCGCGTAAAGAACATTATTTTTTGTTTGTTTGTTTAACGCTCAGCAATATTCCAGGTAAATGGCATCGGTCTGAAAGTAATCTAGCCTGGACCAGACAATCAAGTGATCAACAGCACGAACATCGACTGACTGACTGAATTTGGTATTACGCCGCTTTTAGCAATATTCCAGCAACATCACGGCGGGGGACACCAGAAAGGGGCTTCACAGATTGTACCCATGTGGGGATTTGAACCCGGGTCTTCGGCGTGACGAGCCAACGCTTTAACCACTAGGCTACCCAACCGCCCCCACGAACATCGATCTCATGGGATTCGATGGCATGTTTCAACAAACCAGCGAGCCTGATCACCCGCTGGTCGCCTCTTACAAGTATGGGTTACTGATTTGTGTAACCCGGATGTTCACGGGTCTGTTAAACACCACACACATGAGCGTAATAACATGTACGGAATACTGTTGCAGCTATGAAGGATGATCTGAGACTGATCACACATACACTGGGAGTAATCAAACAGACATTTATAACACACGTGAGCATGAGCATAACAAGTACATGTTCTTGGTGTTGTACTTGTGTGATATTGTTATTTAAATGTATCCGCCTTAATCTCTATATTAACCACCCGTGAAGACTTGGGTTAGAATATTGATCTTCAGTAACATTCTTGGGACTGGGTTATCACCTGGATCGTGACACACTTGCATTGGAAGGAAAAGTAGTGCATAAACTGTACCAATGTGTCCCCGTGTCGGCATTAGTTATAGCTTTAGACGAAATGCATTGACTCTGTATTCTACAGACATAATGATGTAGATCATATCAGCTGACCTGAAGAGTTACGAGTACATGTGCTGTTGACGGGGATCATTCTGCTCGCTATGCTGTGCTGTTTGTGTGTGCTATCATATCAGGCTCCTCGTCCAAAGTGATGACATGCACGTCTGTTTGAGTAGATGATTTATACACATACACGTGTATATGCACGTGGGTCCTTTTCACAACACGTACTCACTTTAACGCAAACCTTAAAGACATATTAATCCAACTTCTCCTTCGGCATTCAGCGTCTTCTCCATCAGCATAGAGCTTCTTCTTCTTCAATATCCAGCATCTTATTCAGGATCGCATTCAACATATCATTATTCAGGATCCAACATCTTCACATTCAGCATTCAACATCTCATTATTTAGCATTCAACATCTCATTATTTAGCATTCAACATCTTCTCATTCAGCATCTTTCTTCATCGAATTCAGACCAGAACAGTTTTACAGATGTTGCTACTAATTATAGGTTTCATCCAACACATCTTCGCTTTTGCTGAGAAAACAGATGGAACGTTTAGAAGAAGGGACAAACACAGAACATCTTCACGCGCCTACAGAAGAGTTTAGAGTTTCAGATGAAATCTGAAAGTGTTGAATCCTCTCACTATGTCTCTTGTTGTTGCTGTCCTAAATTGGAATCATGTTGAGTGATCAAGTTCGCACTGTACCTCTGTTTTTCCTTCTCGATGGAGATGTGGCGCTCTTTACCCATTATCAGAGTATCAGGCAGTCGCTGCTTACAATAAAGGTAGCTGGATTGTTTGCAAGACGTCGTTTCTACAATAGAGATAATCTAGAAAAAACACTTAGTTTGTGCAGTCACAGGACATATTGTTAGGCGGTATATATTAGCAGAACTGATTCAGAAACACCTGACGCCTAACCTGAGATCTTGAATGTTAATACTTGACATACCATATAGTTAGGAAGCTTGTTCACAGGACGTACTGGTGCACGTATATATATTTGGTCACCTGATATATATGTACGTGTGATGGATCTTGAAAAAAATATACAGTGTGTTCACCTCACATCCTGGTACTTGAATGTGTAGATCTACCCATCGGGTATAACTACGGCTGCTACTGTCCAGCACACGAGGACACATTGATGTGCTCATGATGTTCAGCAAATGGTGATAACTTTATAACTGCATTCCCCATGATGCCAAGCCTGCCTGAAACACAACCCAGGAGTTGCTACGTTGTTGTCACTAATTGAGAAACTTCGTTTGAACGTCTGAATTACAATGTAAAAAGGCTCACCTGCAGCTAATATCCCCAACTTGGTCTGTGTTGTGTTTTTGTAGTGTCGTGTTCCTGCGGGCCACATACAAAGCCCAAGTCAGAATGGGTACCGGCAGCTTGTTTTTATCTTCAGTGGGGAATCTTTGTGCATCATCAGATATTCAACTCTCTCACAATGCATTTGTCAAGTGTAATGCAGTCAAGTGTTACCACCCATCTGATCAGATGCTCCAAGATGAGGTGGTGTTATCTGGCCTCATCATTAGGGGCAAACACCTAGCACAGTGGGAAGTGCAGGAATAGAGCGAAAACTTTAAACAAACTTGATGCCAAAGTCGCCTGAAGATAGCAGTGGTACAGCACATGTACATTCCGGTAGTTCCTGCTGGTGCAGATGATCACCTCTATACCATTCCTCCTTCATTTCCATTCCACACACACACACACCCCACCCCCCCCAATGTGACTATTAACCTTCTAGCGCCTCATGGACAATTTGGGTTATCCGGGGTAATAATAATCTGATTGTACGCTTTAAGGATCCTTATGGATGGAAATAGCGCCATAGAAATGTACTAATATCAAAAATATGTATATAAAGTCCTCCTGACAAGAAACCTACAAAGGAATGTCAATATTTACAGGTTGCATTTGTTGCAGGCTATAGCACTGATATCACTCACCAGGAGGTCACAAAATAAGCCAGAAACGATAGAAAGAAAGATATTATCTGCACAAAATGACGCTGTCATTAGCTGTTGCTTGCACTGTTAGTTTTATATGCTACACATGTACACATTATCTTGTTATGAATCATGTTTGATTTGTTTGGGCATTTCATTGATGCGTGGCGTCACGTATATCCTGTAGCTCACATATATTTTTTTCCGGAGTGGTGTATCAATGTTTTTTTGTCAGGCGTTTAAAACATGCGAAGACGCTTCTAAAATAATAATATTTGATCGTTGGATATGTGACTAGCACATGACTGAAAACGCTACTGGTGGGATTTCGAAAAGTAGATATGAAAATGTTGACGTGTTCAACTGACAGGCAGTCTGTAAGACATCATAATTCTGACATTCGTTTGTAAACATTGCACGATTGTGTTCGTATGTGTTCATAATATTGAATTTACATCTTTTAATGATTAATGTCAGGGGGTTCAGTTGAGAAATTTGTTACGGTTAATAATTTTCCGTGACAAATGGTTTAAAAGTCCCCTTTGAACCAGCAAAATAAAACACAGACACACTAAAATATTCAATAATATATTGAATAAACAATGAACAAACTACAATGCATGACAATACATATTTCTAGTACAATGCAGTTGAGTCACAAATATAAAATACTGGGTCACAAATATAAAATATTAACTCACCAGAGTCTTGACATTTACAATGAGAGCACATATACTGATTGAAGGTTGCTTACAGTGACAGCAGTTGAATAGACAATGTTGATCAACTTGAGGAAGGCAGACAGATGTGTATAAATCCAGTCATGTGAAAAGACCCGCGTGGTCCAACTCAACAACCAGCCTCTATATAGCTTTTACACAGTTCTCGAGCATGCTAGCAAAGCTAGGCTGCACCATTATCCACACAGAACATTTTCGAAATCAGTGGAACACTCCAGGGCATGAAGTCAACAAGTTGCCAAGGGAGGCAACTCTGAAGCGCTACCAAAAAGGCTTGCCGCTACAAATAATACTGCCACTGAACACATATGATGCGACAAAACCAACACTCAAAACCTTAAACATTGTGACCCATAATATCTATTACCTAATCAATGATAATACAAATTAAATAAACACTAATTGTAAACTAGCCCTCCACTGAAAGCTCTGCGGGGTGGGGAAAACAAGGAATTTCCATTTTGTGTCTATTCGGGTAAAATATTTATCAGCAAGTACAGGATAATACCCGAGGCAGCTTAAACTGAGAATAATTGATAGATAAACCCGTTGCCTATTTTTTTGTAAGAGATGCAAACGTCGAACCATCATTGGAGAATAACTGCAAGTTATGTTGTGTTATGCCTATGGAATAGGGCACACTGGAATAGGATTAATGAGCTATCTTGTCGGTACTCGATTATTTACACAGACCGCTGTCATTAAGCTGCAATCTATGGTGTTAAACCAACAAACCAGTCAGCGTAATAACATGTACGAACTAATGTTGCAGCTGTGTAAGATGATCTAACAATCAAACATGCACCAGGAGTAATCAAACAGACATTGATGACAAAAATGAGCATGAACATAAAATGTAGAACAAGCACTTCGTATTACATTAGGTCTTTGTGATATTGTTATTTACATGTATCCCCTTTAAATCTCATATTAAACCTTTATCTTTGGGATTCTTCTTCTCAGATTTTCAAGGCAATACCAGAACGCTACAAAGTGTCTCCAAAGCGCAATGTTTGTGTCTGGCCTGAACAAGGGACACGACTCTTGCTTCAGGAAACCTACATCAAAAGACAGGAGAGAAGTGTAGTCCTAATTTGAACTGGGCAGCCGCATATCTGTAATATGATTGCACAGTTGTGTAAGAATCTGGGGCGTTTGATTGAGTGCGTAGGGAAAGTAGGTGGAGAAACTTAACACACGTGACTTTCTTCAGTAAGATCAGAAATGTAAGGAAGCAACACAGGAACATCTATTGGAATACAAATTGAGCTTACAGGATACTTACGGAACATAAAGTATTTGGACATATATATCAAAAAAAGAATTTAGAACCTTTTAGCGATAACAAAGCCGACCTCAGGAATCCAAATATACAAATATGATATTGTAGTTGTTTATAACTGCATCGTGTTTTTGTACGATAGCTTTTCAAATTCAATACAAAAACTCGCCCACCTTCTTTTCGAAATTATCTGCTGACAATTGTTGTTTTGGTGGTAGGTTGTCTGTGCAGAAGCATCGATTGTTGTCTACACTATGTGGAACGAAGTATTTTAGGTCGTTGTGCTTGTTTACCCAAACTTAACAATTAGATATGTTTAATGACTTTCCTATTTCTGTCTCCATGGTTTTCATGAAAAATGTACATTCGTAGCAAATATCAGTTTGCAAAGACACATGTAATGAAATAGGAGGAGGATCAGCGAATGTTTATAAAGTTAAGTATGGTTTGTCTCACGTGTATATTTGGCCAGGGCAGAGTATGTTATAGGCTGCACACAAGGTTTGAATGGGTATACTTGATTAAATATCTTGACACATGTACACCATCTTATGTTTACCTGCGGGTAGCCCTGGCGATAACTTATGAGATCGAGTTCCATACTTACTGGGTTTGTCAGCAATAAACCCGTGCTCATGGGTTTTACAACGATGTAAACATCGAAGGCCAGCAACGTTAACGGCTTTTCTCCCATTTCAAACTGACCCATCGCAATATTCACTCACTCACTCACTCAGCAGTCATGACAGTAATGCGAAACCTGAGGGTGTTGGAGGCAGATTAGAGGTCACATTGTTGTCTGGAAAACATGACAACCTCAAGGTCACGCATTTGTCCAGGGAATATAACAATACCTAGGTCATACTGCCGTCCACACTACATGAGAACAAGATATCATGAACGGCGACAAAGGTGGCGCCATTGCAATCTTCGCAGATGTCAACAAATGCAATGGTCCTCACTCTTTACGGCACCGCACCATGCTTGTGTCTTGAACCAGAGCTTCACTATGGTATATTACCTCTATGGTATTACCTCGATCAAGGTGTTGAACCCCAGACTGACGCTCTCAGACAAAACGTCTTTGCAACCAAAAGCACTTTGCCTTTAGTCATCAGACTGACGTAACCTCACTGAAACATTTTATCTTGGGTAATAGGCAATAAAAGTCTACACGGCATGATGTATAGTTTCGTGGTGTATTTCACATTTTGAACTCTTTCGGCACGAACGCAAAGCGCCATGTTGGTGAAATGAGATTGAAATGTTGGAGATGAAACCTCTCCCGCTGATTTTTCGATCAGCTGAGCGGGTAAACTGTACCAATGTCCAACACACTTATTACTATTATACTTATTACTTAATACTATGACATATATAACCTAAATCAGTTACCTTATGTCATCACTTCATCAGACCGCCTCCGTGGTGTAGTGGTTAGAGCGTCCGCTCGGAGAGCGGAAGGTCATGGGTTCGATCCCCGACCGCGTCATACCAAAAGACGTTAAAATATGGTACTTGTTGGTCCCTGTCTGGCGCTCGGCATTAATGGGTACAACAAGGACTGGTCGTCTCGGAGTCAGTATAATGTGTCTGAGTGGGGTATACAAGCAGCCGCACATACACATACACACGCATGCACGTTGTCATATGAGCGAAATATTCTCAAGCACGACGTAAGACCCAATTTCACCTCACCTCACCTCATCACTTCATCTAATCCCCATATTCTGTGCGTCAGTCCTTTGCTGAAAGTTACCTTTTCATAATTTACATCTGCAGTCAGTCCAGCATTCCAAATGCAGGTGAGCATGTTTGTACATCCGTGACTGAGAACAATATATACACGTTATGAGAATCACCGCTCGACTTCAGTTTGAATACTGCTGTGCAGGAATTTCCATCTTGTTTGTTGGTTTCCCACTGGATTGTTTTGCGTACAGATATCTGTGGTAACTTTGTAACTTGTAAATCGATTTGTAACAAAATGTGTAATGTCTTTATATTGAAAAGGTATGACATGGTTTATGAAGCGGAAGTGAAAACAATGCCGTTAGAGCCTTCAGTCTGTAGCAACAGTTTTTACACGAACACAGATGTTGCTACTTAGTATGGGTTTGATCACTGACGGCCTCTGACGAAACACATCTTCGCTTTTGTTGCTCAGGAAACAGACGGAACGTTTTGCTGAAGGCACAAACAAAGAGCATCTCTACGCTGAAAAATCTAGAGTTTCACATGTTGCTGAAATCTGAAAGTGTTGAATCCTCACACCGGGTTTCATGTTGCTTGCTTCCTAAATTGGAGGCACGTTCTTTGTGAGTTGAGTTCTGCCTCTCTTTATTCTTCTTTTACCTATCTTTGGGTGGTCAGGCTCGCTGACTTGGTTGACACATGTCATCGGTTCCAAATTGCGCAGATCGATGCTCATGCTGTTGATCACTGGATTGTCTGGTCTAGACTCGATTATTTATGGCTGGAATATTGCTGAGTGGGGCGTAGAACTA
Organism: Haliotis rubra; assembly: GCF_003918875.1. Taxonomy (NCBI): domain Eukaryota; kingdom Metazoa; phylum Mollusca; class Gastropoda; order Lepetellida; family Haliotidae; genus Haliotis; species Haliotis rubra. Next base: position 110,570 of record NW_025767148.1, read on the forward strand.
AATTCACTCACTCCTCAGGTAGTCGCTGCTAACTATAAAGGTGCCGGAAATGTTTGGACATGGAAGACCTCCTAGCGCAAAGAGGGAAAGTTTAGAAACACTTACTGGATTTATGCAGTCATAGCATAGCTTAGCAGAGCTGATTCGACAGCACCTGGTGAGTACTGAAAGTGTAACCTGGGAGCTTGAATGTTCATTCTTGACATACTTATACATGGATAATTATGTAGCTTGTTCACTTGACCTACCTGTACATGTGTATGTAGACTGTACATCAAATATATCTGTACATGTATGTGTATGCTGTTCACCTGACATACCTATACTTGTGTTTCTAGAATGTACATCTGATATGTCTGTACACTATGTATGTGTAGATTTTTCAGTCACCGTACAAAACATAAATGTGCATGGGCATTGCTGTGGATGAGATTTGCAATGATGTATTTTGGCAACGTTTAATAATTTTGTGGTATACTGCCGACCTTCACAACTCGACACGACGTCCAGCATGTATAACTACAGCGACACAGTGATGTGTTTATGATGTTCAGAAGATGATGATACCTTCACTTCAGTTCATGCCCAGTGATGCCAAACCAGCTTGAAACACGACCCAAGAGTTTCTGTGTTGGTGTCACTGTTGGTGAAACTATGACTGAATTACAATGAAAAAAGGCTCACCTACAGCTAATATCCCCCACTTGGTCTGTGTTGTGTTGTTGGAGTGTCGTGTTCCTGCGGGCCACATACAAAGCCCGTGTCAGAATGGGTACCGGCAGCATGTTGTTTTCTTCACTGGATAATTTTTGTGAATCTTCAGATATTCCACTCTCTCACAATGCATGTTAAATGTAAGAGTCAAGTGTTATCACGTGTGTGTTCCGACGCTCCACGGGAGGTAGTTATCTGGCCTCACCACCAGGGGGCAAACACCTACAGTGGGAAGTGCAAGAAAACAGCGGAAACCTCAAACAAACTTGATGCCAAGGTCGCCTGAAGATAGCAGTGATACAGCACATGTGCATTCCGGTAGTTCCTGCAGGTGCATAGGATCACCCCTATCCCCTCCTTCCGTCTGTTTCTTTCCAACATCCCCCTGAACGGGACCTTTTGAGTATATTGTTACAGAGAGCCTCACAGCCAGAAAACATAGGCAGAATTTCGGAAAATAGCTGTGTATTTTTTTCAGTTTTATTTCAACATATTTTCGCCTTCAATGACAAAGACAGAACTATTCCTGTGTCCTGTTCCATCCGGCTTTGACATCATCAGATAAGAATTAAAATTTATCTGGTATCTCCACACACATCACGTACCCTTCATAGTGTCCCATTTGACTGGACGGTTTCAGCCAGTGCATCCATCTGTGCCTGCTGGATTCCATGTGTCTCGTTAAAGCTGGATCCATCTGCTGTATCCAGTACATCTGGATTCCAGTAACTGTGATATTAGTAACAGAAATCGTATGTCAATACAATTCAAACCCTGAGATTGTCCGCGTTTAAATAAGATTTTATAGATGAACCGGTCGGAACACTCTGGTAAGTTTGGCATAGCATATGAACTGTAACGTTACGGGACAAACCCAGTTAAAACATCATGAGAATTGGAAAAATGCACTGTAAATTAGTCAAGGTATATGATCTGTTACTCGGACGAGACATACACAATAAATTAGTCGAGGACATCAGCGGCAAATCGGGCGAGGTCATACATTATAAATTAATCAAGAACACGAACTGTAAATCAGTCAATGACAGACATTATACATGAACGGTAAATCAGTCAATGACAGACATTATACATGAACGGTAAATCAGTCAATGACAGACATTATACATGAACAATAAATCAGTCAATGACGGACATTATACATGAACAATAAATCAGTCAATGTCAGACATTATACATTAACGGTATATCAGTCAATGTCAGACATTATACATGAACAATAAATCAGTCAATGACGGACATTATACATGAACAATAAATTAGTCAATGTCAGACATTATACATGAACGGTAAATCAGTCAATGTCAGACATTATACATGAACGGTAAATCAGTCAATGTCAGACATTATACATGAACGGTGAATCAGTCAATGACAGACATTATACATGATCGGTAAATCAGTCAATGTCAGACATTATACATGAACGGTAAATCAGTCAATGTCAGACATTATACATGAACGGTAAATCAGTCAATGTCAGACATTATACATGAACGGTATATCAGTCAATGACAGACATTATACATGAACAATAAATCAGTCAATGACAGACATTATACATGAACGGTAAATCAGTCAATGACAGACATTATACATGAACGGTAAATAAGTCAATGACAGACATTATACATGAACAATAAATCAGTCAATGACGGACATTATACATGAACAATAAATCAGTCAATGTCAGACATTATACATGAACGGTAAATCAGTCAATGTCAGACATTATACATGAACAATAAATCAGTCAATGTCAGACATTATACATGAACGGTGAATCAGTCAATGACAGACATTATACATGATCGGTAAATCAGTCAATGTCAGACATTATACATGAACGGTAAATCAGTCAATGTCAGACATTATACATGATCGGTAAATCAGTCAATGTCAGACATTATACATGAACGGTAAATCAGTCAATGTCAGACATTATACATGAACGGTAAATCAGTCAATGTCAGACATTATACATGAACGGTAAATCAGTGGAGGGCATGCTCTGTAAATTCCCAAGAACATGCTCTTTAAATCAGCCAAGAAAATGAAGTGTAAATCAGTCAAGGACATGAACTGTACCTCAATCAAGGGCTTGCTCTTTAGATGAGACAAAAACAAGAACAGCAAATATGTCGAGGGCATGAACTGTAAACTAGTCGAGGGCATGAAAATAGAACAGCTAAGGGTTGATACTGCACATACCATTCAAACGGCTGGCCCTCTAAAAGAATGCCTGGCTTGATCTGAAATTAATCATCGGGTAAAACAAACCCAACCTTCTGTAACAACTCTGTAAAACATCCAGTCCTGACAGGGACACAACTAGAGGATATTATATGTATATGAGTGCCCATGTCATACTATGTTTACGACTCGGGTGCCTAAATGTTGGTATTTCCCGAGCGAGAGCGAGGGATATACCGATCTTTAGGCACCCGTGTCGTTTTCATAGTATGATATGGGCACTCATATACAGTTCGGTTCATAATTATTGAGAATATATATGACTATATATCTGCTTGTAGACCTGCCCGAAACTGTGTTTGTGTAGCCGTTTCGGATAATTATTTAACAGGGATATCTGGTTTTCTATGCCATTATTGCTCGCACATAAATCCACCATGTAGCACGAATTATGTGCTTAAGTGCCTTTCTCAATTACGCCCAGATGTAGTTACATTCCACATAGAAACCCAACACAAATCTGATAGAAGTTATCTGGCTACGATCTTTGAAATCTGAGGATTATCTCACATCTGTGAAGAAATCGTTACAATCTCAGATTCGTATATTTTATGACTGAATCCATCTGAACGGACTAAGAGCTGACATGCAATATGATGTACAGTAGATACGTCTCACAGCCATGTAAGCATATGGAGCGTTTGAGTGACTGCGTTGACTGATGGCTGGGTGAGGGTGACACGTAGACCACGCCTCGAGTCAACCTGACCGTTAGGGAAGGTGGGTGGAGGAACCTCCCTAGCCCGGTAGAATCTTTATCTGTGTTATTACATGCAGCATCTTCTGTATATCTTCTGCGATGCCAAACACACCCGAGACGGAGATATATAAGGTCGACCACTCTGCACTTCTCTGTCAATATTGACTTCAGGATTGAGCAGTTAGTAAGAAGCGATGCTACTAAATGGAGATAAGATTTAATAAAATGTGTTTGTAAAGATATGGTGATGTTTGTCCTCCTGTGGCATTAACTGGAACTACGTCGCGTATATTATAGCTAGATCCCAAATGTAATGAAACATCATAGGAACATCTATTGCAATACACGTTGAACTGTAGGATCCTCAAGGAGCATTAAGTATGTGGACAAACACACCAAAAATACTTAAAAGGCTTCTAGCACCAGAGACTCCGACCTCAGGAATCCAAATATACGGCAGATCGTGTTATTGCACTTGTTTATGAGTGCACCGTGTTTGGTATGAAAGCTTTTCAAATTCATTTAAAAAAATACCTGTTGCATTTGAAACCACGTCCACTTGCCTTTTGTAAAGGTTTGATTTAATGGGGTTGTTTTATGAGTGCGCCGTGTTTTTGTACGATAGCTTTTCAAAATCATTTAGGAAAATAGGCTGTGCGTCTGAAACCACGTCCACTTGCCTTTTGTAAAGGTTAACTTTAATGTTTATTGTAAATTACCTACTGACGGTTGTTGTGTTTGGACCTTTTCTGGTCGTGAGCTTGTTTGTGCAGGGGGGACGATGGATGTTAACACGATGAGGAACCTTGTGTTTTAGGTCGTTGTTCTTGTTAACCCAGGCTTAACAATCGCATTCATTACAAACTTCCCCACTAGTAATGAGGGTAGTTTCTTAATTATTGGCTTTTATGAAAAAAATGCATTCGTAGGAAATATCACAACACACATGTTAGACGATTGTTCGTTCGATTACATACGACACCATCTTATGTTCACCTGCCCTTAGCCCTAGGGAATACTTATGGGTTCGACTCCCGGTTCTGTCTCAGAATATTTCAGTGTTTGTGGGGACCAAATCCCCTCTGCTGTTTTTCACAAATGTGCAGTCATGTGAGACCTGCATCCTTTGTCTATATTCACAAATAAACAATGCATGCGCTTTCACTAGAACGGATATATAATTTACATATAGCTGACATCGTCTGAAAGACATAACAAACCCGAGGTCAAAAAGCTGTTGGGAAGGCACTGCAACCCGAGGTCACACTGCTGTTTTTAAGACATGACAATCCCGATGTTTAACAGACAAGAAACCAGAATGCCCTTTTAACAAAGGTTTATAGTTGCAGATATGTTCGTATTTTGACATTCACAACCATTGCAACTTTAAAACCCTGTGTCTGCAAAAGACATTCCACATTTTAGCTGCTAGTACCGTGAATTTAAGGATGCCTAAAACATCATACAAGGCTCTCAGAGTCATTTTCTTCATTGCTATAGACACCACATCCAAGCATTTTATAACGCCGCCATGCCGCTTTGCTTTCAGATGGTAACTGGCATTTTTAAACTAAATATAAGAATATCGTTATGCCGCGACTCACTGCTGTAAATCTAAACATTGTCATTGGATGTTTTGGGGGCTCATGGTGTTCACAACAGATATTAAAGACAAGGCCCAACTGAGAACGGACGCCTTAAGCTTTTTATAAGCTATACATGTTGAAAGACATTTGATCTTTTATACTGTGAAAGTTAGCTGGAACTGATCCAGAATTACACGTGTTATCTCACTTTAAAGTTAGCAGATTAAATGTGTTTCTTTTTGGGGAGTATATAACGTTTCTGAGTGAATGACTTTCACTTTACTTAAATGTTAGGATCACGTGGGCAATAGTTCACTCATATTCTGAGTTATTTCCCGTTTTTCTAGTTTTTGTGGTTGTATCTTTCCTGTGATTGTGACAAGACGCCATCATGGCATGTAAGCAATCTACATCGACAGTCAAACTATAACTGTAGATACAAGTGTTGCCATCTTAGGCGTCTCACCTGTTTCTTCGATGTTGCGTCCATTAGTTACAATGCTCCGCTGATCTTCGTCTTCAATGTCCATAATCGCCAGGTTAGGATCCCTAATGTTTTAGCACCAAACCGGACACCATACCGTTCATAATCAACGAAAATATGGGTTTTTGTCTATATTAAATGAATTTTCTTCAAATTTCGAAGAATTTCTAGTGCAATCGTATTGGCGTAGTTTAAGGTTAAAATTCGTAGCAACTACGATAAAACCGTAGAGATTGACATCTCTGCAAAATACCATGCCAGTGTGTTTAACCAAAACTTCACTACTGTCCACTTAGCCTCACCTTAATTATAGCATAAGAGTGTTCCTTCGAATTTTGACTTCTTACAACCATAACCACTTCGCCATTAGTCATCAAACTGACGTAACCTCACTGAAACATTTTATCTTGGGTAATCGGAAATAAAAGTCTACACGGCATGATGTACAGTTTCGTATTGTATTTCACAAGACGAACTATTTCGGCACGAACGCAAGTGTCATGTTGGTGGAGCCTTAATCAATTACCACGTGGGTCATATCGGTTACCACCATCAAATCCCATGTTCGGGTTGACGCTATTATCGTCTGCCCTTTGCTGTTAGTTACTGTGTAATAGTTTATGTCTATACTGTAAGTCTCTTCAGTATTCTGACTGCAGATATATTTGGAGTAAGACAAACACACAAGCTGGACTTAACTTGTATGAGAGTCGAGGACATGAACTGTAAATCAGTCAAGGGGATGAACTTTCAAGCAGTCAATCAACTCATCCATTGACATCGACGCGAGGAGTACGAGGGTGTCACCTCACTATTTTCTTCGAGGTCAGCTGATTTATTCTGAATTAGTCATGAAACGCTCCTCTGTGTAACAGATTACTTTGAATGTGGCGTCCTTAGCAATACAGAAAAGGACTCTGAGAGAGTCTTGTGTGATGTCTTAAGCATCCTTCTTTCATTGTGATGTATTTAAATAAACCGTGTATTTTTAAGTGGATGTTCAGAAGCCGTAGTAGCAATAAAAAGGGATTCGACTTGTGGATTGTAACCTCGTTATTCTTTTTTCTTACTTTGTGTCGTTGCCCCAAAGTTTCCCTTGTCGATTTCTGTGTGTAGTGTTTACTTGACAAAGGTGAGTACATCAGTACTGGCACTAATTATAAGAACTTAAGATCCATGTCTTTATCTTCTACACAGATGGTAAGTTCTATATGCAAGTGATATGCCGAGGTTGTTTCCACGGAAGCGAAAACAATACCACTTTTACATCAGAACAGATTTTACAGGACCACAGATGTTGCTACTTAGCACGGGTTTGATCATTGGCAGCCTCTGAAGAAACACAGCTTGGCTTTTGTTGCGGAGGAAACAGACGGGACGTTTAGCTGAAGACACATACACAGAGCATCTCCACGCGGCTGAAGAATCTAGGGTTTCAGATATTCGTGAAATCTGAAAGTTTCGAATCTGTTCACCGTACTTCTTGTTGTTGCTGCCCTAACTTGGAAGCAAGTTGTTTTAAGTTGAGTGATTATGACCTACTCGCCCTGTCTCTGGTTCCCCTTGTTGGAGATGGGGCGATATTTACCCATCAGTAGTGCATCAGGCTGCTGCTACTTACAAAAGGTGGAATGTTTGGACGAGCTGGACCTCCTTTCTCCATGAAGTATTATTTAGAAGAAAACACCTACTTGTAGTCACATAAACAGGTATGCTTAGTTGAGCTTATTCGATAGCACCCTTGTTATTCAAAATGTAACCTCGGAACCTGAAAGTTCATACTTGACATACCTCTACGTGTGTTTGAAGCTTGTTCACAGGATACATGTTGTACATGTTATGTAGTTTCCTCGTCTGACACAGGAGCTTGTTCACCTTACATACCGGTGCTTGTATGTTTACATTGCTCACTTGATATAACTGTACACGATTATTTAGTGAGTTTATCTGAGGTGAGGTGAGGTGAAATTGGGTTTAACGTCGTGCTTGAGAATATTTCGCTCATATGACGACGTGCATGCGTGTGTATGTGTATGTGCGGCTGCTTGTACTGGCCCAGACTGAAGCTGGTTTTATAGTGCTAGCCCACTGAGATACCATGCCGCAGTGAAGCATGAATACCCCACTCAGACACATTATACTGACTCCGAGCCGACCAGTCCTTGTTGTACCCATTAATGCCGAGCGCCAAGCAGGGACCAACAAGTACCATATTTTAACGTCTTTTGTTTTGACGCGGCCGGGGATCGAACCCACGACCTTCCGCTCTCCGGGCGGACGCTCTAACCACTACACCACGGAGGCGGTCGAGTTTATCTGAGGTACCTGAAATATTAAATAAACATTGCACTCTCCAGCACAAGAAGACACGCTGATGTGTCTGTGATGTTCATCAGACAACGGCTTCAGTTCATGCCCTATGATGCCAAACCTGCATGAAACACGACCCAGGAGTTACTATGTAGTTGTCACTGGTTGAGAAACTATGTCTGAATTACGATGAAAAAAGGCTCACGTACAGCTATTATCAGCCACTTGGCCACTGTTGTGTTGTTGTGGTGTCGTGTTCCTGTGGGCCACATACCAAGCCTAAGCCAGAATGGGTACCAGCAGTGTGGCGTATGTGTTTTTTTCTTCACTGGGGAATCTTTGTGCATCTTCTGATTCTCCACTCCTTTTGGGATACCTTTTTACGTAAACGTCACGTGTTATCACGTGTGTGTGTTCAGATTTTCAAAGAGCTGGTTGTCTGGCCTCATCATGAGGGGCCAACAACCTTCAGTGGGATCAATAAAAAAGAGCTGTGATTTTGATGTTTCTGACATGAGAGTCAACCACAGAACTAACCCTGCTTCGTGTTTCTGGCCCCTGTGGCACCATGGAGCACGTGCGGAATGTATATTTATTGGCATCTTCATCCACATCACGTACACTCTGGAGCTTGATGGTATCAGCCACTGTATCCATTTGCACGTACCTACTGAACATCGTGAATATCATGTACGGGATCCGGGTTAGAATATTGATCTTCAGTAACCCAAGCTTGTCATGAGAGGCGACTAACGGGATCGGGTGGTCAGGCTCGCTGACTTGGTTGACACATGTCATCGGTTCCCAATTGCGTATATCGATGCTCATGCTTTGATCACTGGATTGTCTGGTCCAGGCTCGATTATTTATAGACCGCCGCCATATAGCTGGAATATTGCTGAGTGCGGCATAAAACAAAACTCACTCACGTGTACATCATGTAGATACCAGTAACTCTGATATTATTAACGCAGTGTGATTCAAAATGTTAACCAAACCCTGAGATTATATGCACATGTCAAGGACATGCACTTGGCATACAGCAATGTGTCATCTTCTGTCGTTCAGGCGATGATTTGAAGCCATACGCTTGAGAACCCATAAACATTAAGCAAACTACTATGTTGTTATGTACATGTGTCGTTGATATGTATTATAAAAATACACTGAGACAAAAGCACAAAATGTCATTCTTGTAAGGGAGGAGAATTTTAGGAATTTTTCCACATTCTGTCCCGATGATGACCCATATCTGCAGGGGCAGTGGGGTAGCCTAGTGGTTGAAGCATTGGTTCGTCACACCGAAGACCTGGGTTCGATTCCCTACGTAGATACAATGTATGAAGCCCATTCCTGATGTCCCCCGTCGTGATATTGCTGGAATATTGCTAAAAACGGCTTAAAACCATACCCACCCACTCCATATCTGCGCTAGAGAAGTCATACTAAGACAATACATACGTCTTTGATATTTTCGAATTTAGTTATTTCATGAAAGTCACTCAGACAAACTTACGAAACTCCCTTCATCACAGGTGAGGAATGTTTGAAATGTGTTTGATTGTCAGCTTGTATTAACAAGCACACCAGCCTAGAACACAAGGTCCTTAATTGATATGAACCATTAACTTACCCAAAGGTAAATTGGTGTGGTTTGAGAAGCAAAACATATGTTCTTAAATGAACTTGAACAGCTATCGTACCAAAACATGGTGCACTTATAAACAACTGCAATAACACGATCTGCCGTATTTTTGGATTCCTGAGGTCGGAGTAACTAGTACTACTGCTCCTACCAGGTTTTAAATGCTATTTTTGTCGACATACTTAATTTTCCGTAAGGAGTGTGAGATCTCAAGTTATAATTCAATAGATGTACCTGTGATGTTGCATTTCGCTTCTGATCTTACTGAAATTAATCACGTCCGACAACACAGGGCGTGTGCGACGTAGGTGCAGCTCAAGTCACAGACGTCATTGCGTAGGAACAAACATATTCACGCCAACACACTTTAATAAATCTTATCTCGACTTAGTAACATCGTTCCCAACACAATGTTCAATCCTGAAGTCAATATTCAGAGAGGAGTGCGGAGTGTTCGACCTCAGAGATCTCTGTCTGTGTGTTTGGCGTTAATCCCAGAAGGTCTATAGAAGATGCGCTCCCTTCGTGTAATAACACTAAAAATGATTCTATCGGTCAGGGGAAGTTTTTCTCCACCCACTTTCCCTACTCATCAGGTTAACTCAGTGTGGGTGGTCACCCTCACCTGACAATCAAACAACGCAATCACTCAAATGCACCAAATTCTTGCATGACGGTTGCCCAAATCAGATGAGGACTACAGTTGTCTCCTGTTTTTCAATTCAGTATTTCCTAAAGCAATAGGGATGACCAAGTCGGCCGGATTACGTGCAGCAGAGAGTTGTGTCCCTTGTTCAGACTCGACACTTAAACATGGTGGATGGAGTCTTGTATTTACGTTTTTCTGGTCCACACCCGGTCTCGTATGTTCCTCCTCTAGTGTCTGAACTACGAACCGATATATCATAGCATAGCAGTGTATGTGATACTAAATGGGAAAGATGTTGCCGGCAGAAGAAGAACTTGTATAAAGCTGAAGGAGAAGATGATGGATGTTTAAAGAGGAGGTGTTGGATTAACACGTCGTTCGTGTCTGCGTTGAAGTGATTACTTTATGCGATATACATGTAGATGTATATGTGTAAACATCAACTACTCAAACAGACGAGCACATCATCACTTTGTTACTGTTTTCTCTTCATGGATGAGGACACGGATATGATAGCATACACAGACACTACGTCATAGCAAGCAGAATGATCCCCGTCGCTAGCACATGTAAAACATGCGATGAACTCTTCAGCTGAACCTATATAGTCACAGTTCTAAGCTATAAACTAAACTGTTTGGTCTAAGCTATAAACTAATGGTGACACAGTGACACATTGGCGCAGTTCATGTACTGTGATAATCTAGTCCCCATGAATGCCTGCACATTCTTCTGTTTATCTTCCAGCGAAGAACTCTTCAGCTGAATATGTAATTACATGTCTATAGATATATAGTCAATTTGTTTTGCCTAAGCTATAAACTAATGGTGACACAATGACACATTGGCACAGTTCATGTACTGTGATAATCTAGTCCCCATGAATGCCTCTATATTCTTCTGTTTATCTTCCAGCTGATTCATGTGCATTGTTTTGTGACATGTACTTGAGTAAAGACAAAAGTAAAAGTAAATAAATAATGATGCTGGTGATTAATGTAAAACTAACAGGCACCACGTTGTGAAAAGGACCCACGTGCATATGCACGTGTATGTGTATAAATCATCTACTCAAACAGACGTGCATGTCATCACTTTGGACGAGGAGCCTGATATGATAGCACACAAAACAGCACAGCATAGCGAGAATGATGCCCGTCAACAGCACATGTACTCGTAACTCTTCAGGTCAGCTCATATGATCTACATCATTATGTCTGTAGAATACAGAGTCAATGCATTTCGTCTAAAGCTATAACTAATGCCGACACGGGGACACATTGGTACAGTTTATGCACTACTTTTCCTTCCAGTGTAAGTGTGTCACGATCCAAGTGATAACCCAGTCCCATGAATGTATGTATTGTTTCGAATTATCTTCCATGTGCTCTGTTTTGTTACATATACTTGAGCAAAAACATAAGTTAAAGGCCAAAACTGATGCTGACACGGGGACACATTGGTACAGTTCATGCACTGCATTTCTTTCCAGCGCAAGTGTGTCTTTTTTCCAGTGCAAGCCTGTCACAATCCAAGTTATAACCCATTGAATGCCTGTATATTCTTCTGTTTATCTTCCAGCTGATTCAAGTGCACTGTTTTGTGACATGTACTTGAGTAAAGACAAAAGTAAAAGGAAATAAATAATATTGTTGGTGATTAATGAAAGACATCATGTTCCAGTGTGCGCTATGAAGGTTCATGTATAATCTCACACAACACAAAACAGCGAGTTTATCTTCCTATTCCCACTTTAAGCCAACTCAGGTGTTTATGCTGTACTCCTGCTGCTAAATATTTACCTCAAATAGACACGAAGTGGAGCATTCCGGTGTTCCCGATCCTGCAGGGTTTTAAGATGCAGGCTTATATAGTTGAAGCACTGCTAATTAATTGGTGTTTACTTAGTTTCTTAACTGAACTCCCTCACGTCAGCATAAAAAAGATGTAAATTCAATATTATGAACACCTACGAAAATAATCATGCAATGTTTACAAACGCAAGTCAGAATTATGATGTCTTACAGACTGCCTGTCAGTTGAACACGTCAACATTTTCATATCTACTTTCCGAAATCCCACCAGTATGTGCTAGTCCCGTGAAGAAATGGTTTAATCGCCTCAGATCCAACGTTTAAACATTATTTTTATACAAGCTTCTTTGCACGTTTTTAACGAACTGACAAATAAACATAGACACACCACGCTAGAAAGGTATATACAGAGAGGAGGCCTTCTTACTACAACAGACCCGTGAAGGTCCGGGTTAGAATGAACCTTCAGCAACCCATGCTCGTCGTAAGAGGCGACTGACGGGATCGGGTGGTCAGGCTCGCTGGCTTGGTTGACACATGTCATCGGTTCCCAATTGCGAAGATCGATGCTCATGCTGTTGATCACTGGATTGTCTGGTTCAGACTCGATTATTTAGAGACCGCCGCCATATAGCTGGAATATTGCTGAGTGGGGCGTAAAACTAAACTCACTCACTCACTCTAAATACAATATATATACCTAAAGGCAAAAGAAACGTCGTAATATTGGAGGTGGCATCTAAGTATCAATAGAGTATATGGACCTATGTTTTTTCAAATATACACCGGAAGTCACGTTTGAGGAAAACATTGCATTTATGCAAATATTTACTTTTAATTTTACACACTTCAAAAAAGGATACGTGCAGGCATTTTAAGCAGTTCATTTTGATATATTTTACAGTAATCGTCATTAAGACAACTCCTATGTTTGAATCCCGTTAATCGTGTCATGGTAGTTGTGTATCCCAAAATGTGTAAACGTTTATCATAAAAATACGATACATGAAAAGTACATGCAGAAAAAGTTTTCCATGTAATGCAAGTGCAATATGTTGGAAAAGGAGTAGATACATCTGCTATAAAAGGTCAAACCAAACTCATCATTTCATTACGTAATTTACGACGTAAACGAAGATACAAAATGCCAAGATTGAATGCTGCTGACTGAAGCATCCCCGACATGACCCAAGTTTAATTATAAAATATTTCAGTGAGTTTACGTCAGTCGAGGTGTTTATAGTTGTCAAGAAATTTTAGGTGCAACGAGTGTAACTGAGAGCGTTTTTCCAGCAACATCACTTTTAGGTGCAACGATTTTATCGATGTAAGGCCATGTAGGTAATATAATGTAGTAGCATGGGATCTGGGTTTCTTCCGCAATAAAAACACAAGGCTACGGGGTGTGAGCTGACGGTACATTTATTACTGTAGGATAATCTAACACTATCCTCCTTATACATAGAACTCTGAAACAATTGGTTAGCAATGTAAATCTGATAAGGTAACATGTCACACACCATATACATAAGGATTTAGACACGTGGTACACCGTGGTACATAGTGCAGTTCTGGTAAAGGTCATTAAAACATTGACGAGAATATTATGGGATATAACAGCAGCGTTTTTGCGTTTTTGACAATCCTGCCTTTTGATATATGTCAAGCAAAGTGTTACTAAATTACAAAAATAAACACAAGAACAACAGAAACAAAACAAAATTAACAAAACCAAATAAAAATAAAAATAAAATGAAAATAGAAAATTCTTATTTTTCTCTTTCTTTTAAGTGCACCGATTGAACTCCGATCAAACATTTTATATTTAAAGTTCTAATGCTTGAATTCGCGTATTTTAAATCATTTTAGTGGTTAAAAATTTCGCTTTTATATACACGTCGCTTTTAAGAGCTCTGCAAGTAGCTGCTAGAGCCTGTGCTGTATCAGGTGGTGTGGATAAAAACGAAACCGATTCGTAATTTTTCTCTTCGTTTTAGTGCACCAATTAAAATTCGATGAAACACTTTATACGTAGAGTTCTAATGCAATTTCTCTTTTAAGCGGTCTGCAATTAGTTGCTGCAGCTAGAGCCTGTGTTTTATCAGGTGGTAAGCATTTAAGCAATTAATCCATCTCTCATTAACACCAATGAAAGAAGGAAGTGTTTCACCTTGACCCTCTGTGTAGACAACACGTACGGATATTAACTATCACATAAATGCAACATCTTCACTGTGGATCTGCAGCGTCGTTCAGGAATCGCCTGGGAAGAGATTATCGTGGTGATGGAGTTGCAATAGCGGCTCCTTTGATGTTGCTCCTGAGGGATGCCCGTGTGTGCAGGAAGATGCTGAAGAAGACACGTGAGGAGCAGGTAGAGCTGTTACAGCAGCACGTGAAGATGGAAACATGTCTGTGTTCCTCCTTTGGCTGGAAACAGAGTAGTCGACATTGTCGACAGGAGACGAATCCTCCTCAGTGCAGTCAGGTTGTTCAGCGTGTGTTATCTGTCTGAAGCGGCAGTAGACTCCTGTTGTTCAGCGTGTGTTATCTGTCTGAACCGGCAGTAGACTTCTGTTGTTCAGATGTGTTATCTGTCTGAAGCAGCAGTAGACTCCTGTTGTTCAGCGTGTGTTATCTGTCTGAACCGGCAGTAGACTTCTATTGTTCAGCGTGTGTTATCTGTCTGAACCGGCAGTAGACTCCTGTTGTTCAGCGTGTGTTATCTGTCTGAACCGGCAGTAGACTCCTGTTGTTCAGCGTGTGTTATCTGTCTGAACCGGCAGTACACTCCTGTTGTTCAGCGTGTGTTATCTGTCTGAACCGGCAGTAGACTTCTGTTGTTCAGCGTGTGTTATCTGTCTGAACCGGCAGTAGACTCCTGTTGTTCAGCGTGTGTTATCTGTCTGAACCGGCAGTAGACTTCTGTTGTTCAGCGTGTGTTATCTGTCTGAACCGACAGTAGACTCCTGTTGTTCAGCGTGTGTTATCTGTCTGAACCGGCAGTAGACTTCTATTGTTCAGCGTGTGTTATCTGTCTGAAGCAGCAGTAGACTCCTGTTGTTCAGCGTGTGTTATCTGTCTGAACCGGCAGTAGACTTCTATTGTTCAGCGTGTGTTATCTGTCTGAACCGGCAGTAGACTCCTGTTGTTCAGCGTGTGTTATCTGTCTGAACCGGCAGTAGACTCCTGTTGTTCAGCGTGTGTTATCTGTCTGAACCGGCGGTAGACTTCTATTGTTCAGCGTGTGTTATCTGTCTGAACCGGCAGTAGACTTCTGTTGTTCAGCGTGTGTTATCTGTCTGAACCGGCAGTAGACTTCTATTGTTCAGCGTGTGTTATCTGTCTGAACCGGCAGTAGACTTCTATTGTTCAGCGTGTGTTATCTGTCTGAACCGGCAGTAGACTCCTGTTGTTCAGCGTGTGTTATCTGTCTGAACCGGCAGTAGACTCCTGTTGTTCAGCGTGTGTTATCTGTCTGAACCGGCAGTAGACTTCTGTTGTTCAGCGTGTGTTATCTGTCTGAACCGGCAGTAGACTCCTGTTGTTCAGCGTGTGTTATCTGTCTGAACCGGCAGTAGACTCCTGTTGTTCAGCGTGTGTTATCTGTCTGAACCGGCAGTAGACTTCTATTGTTCAGCGTGTGTTATCTGTCTGAACCGGCAGTAGACTCCTGTTGTTCAGCGTGTGTTATCTGTCTGAACCGGCAGTAGACTTCTGTTGTTCAGCGTGTGTTATCTGTCTGAACCGGCAGTAGACTCCTGTTGTTCAGCGTGTGTTATCTGTCTGAACCGGCAGTAGACTCCTGTTGTTCAGCGTGTGTTATCTGTCTGAACCGGCAGTAGACTCCTGTTGTTCAGCGTGTGTTATCTGTCTGAACCGGCAGTAGACTCCTGTTGTTCAGCGTGTGTTATCTGTCTGAACCGGCAGTAGACTTCTATTGTTCAGCGTGTGTTATCTGTCTGAAGCAGCAGTAGACTCCTGTTGTTCAGCGTGTGTTATCTGTCTGAACCGGCAGTAGACTTCTATTGTTCAGCGTGTGTTATCTGTCTGAACCGGCAGTAGACTCCTGTTGTTCAGCGTGTGTTATCTGTCTGAACCGGCAGTAGACTCCTGTTGTTCAGCGTGTGTTATCTGTCTGAACCGGCAGTAGACTCCTGTTGTTCAGCGTGTGTTATCTGTCTGAACCGGCAGTAGACTACACTCCTGTTGTTCAGCGTGTGTTATCTGTCTGAAGCAGCAGTAGACTCCTGTTGTTCAGCGTGTTATCTGTCTGAACCGGCAGTAGACTTCTATTGTTCAGCGTGTGTTATCTGTCTGAACCGGCAGTAGACTCCTGTTGTTCAGCGTGTGTTATCTGTCTGAACCGGCAGTAGACTTCTTCTGTTCAGCGTGTGTTATCTGTCTGAACCGGCAGTAGACTCCTGTTGTTCAGCGTGTGTTATCTGTCTGAACCGGCAGTAGACTTCTGTTGTTCAGCGTGTGTTATCTGTCTGAACCGGCAGTAGACTCCTGTTGTTCAGCGTGTGTTATCTGTCTGAACTGAACCGGCGGACTCCTGTTGTTCAGCGTGTGTTATCTGTCTGAACCGGCAGTAGACTCCTGTTGTTCAGCGTGTGTTATCTGTCTGAACCGGCAGTAGACTCCTGTTGTTCAGCGTGTGTTATCTGTCTGAACCGGCAGTAGACTTCTGTTGTTCAGCGTGTGTTATCTGTCTGAACCGGCAGTAGACTCCTGTTGTTCAGCGTGTGTTATCTGTCTGAACCGGCAGTAGACTCCTGTTGTTCAGCGTGTGTTATCTGTCTGAACCGGCAGTAGACTTCTGTTGTTCAGCGTGTGTTATCTGTCTGAAGCGGCAGTAGACTCCTGTTGTTCAGCGTGTGTTATCTGTCTGAACCGGCAGTAGACTCCTGTTGTTCAGCGTGTGTTATCTGTCTGAACCGGCAGTAGACTCCTGTTGTTCAGCGTGTGTTATCTGTCTGAACCGGCAGTAGACTCCTGTTGTTCAGCGTGTGTTATCTGTCTGAACCGGCAGTAGACTTCTATTGTTCAGCGTGTGTTATCTGTCTGAACCGGCAGTAGACTCCTGTTGTTCAGCGTGTGTTATCTGTCTGAACCGGCAGTAGACTCCTGTTGTTCAGCGTGTGTTATCTGTCTGAACCGGCAGTAGACTTCTGTTGTTCAGCGTGTGTTATCTGTCTGAACCGGCAGTAGACTTCTGTTGTTCAGCGTGTGTTATCTGTCTGAACCGGCAGTAGACTTCTGTTGTTCAGCGTGTGTTATCTGTCTGAACCGGCAGTAGACTTCTGTTGTTCAGCGTGTGTTATCTGTCTGAACCGGCAGTAGACTCCTGTTGTTCAGCGTGTGTTATCTGTCTGAACCGGCAGTAGACTTCTGTTGTTCAGCGTGTGTTATCTGTCTGAACCGGCAGTAGACTTCTGTTGTTCAGCGTGTGTTATCTGTCTGAACCGGCAGTAGACTCCTGTTGTTCAGCGTGTGTTATCTGTCTGAACCGGCAGTAGACTTCTGTTGTTCAGCGTGTGTTATCTGTCTGAACCGGCAGTAGACTCCTGTTGTTCAGCGTGTGTTATCTGTCTGAACCGGCAGTAGACTTCTATTGTTCAGCGTGTGTTATCTGTCTGAACCGGCAGTAGACTTCTATTGTTCAGCGTGTGTTATCTGTCTGAACCGGCAGTAGACTCCTGTTCTTCAGCGTGCGTTATCTGTCTGAACCGGCAGTAGACTTCTACTGTTCAGCGTGTGTTATCTGTCTGAACCGGCAGCAGACTCCTGTTGTTCAGCGTGTGTTATCTGTCTGAACCGGCAGTAGACTTCTATTGTTCAGCGTGTGTTATCTGTCTGAACCGGCGGTAGACTTCTATTGTTCAGCGTGTGTTATCTGTCTGAAGCAGCAGTAGACTCCTGTTGTTCAGCGTGTGTTATCTGTCTGAACCGGCAGTAGACTTCTACTGTTCAGCGTGTGTTATCTGTCTGAACCGGCAGTAGACTCCTGTTGTTCAGCGTGTGTTATCTGTCTGAACCGGCAGTAGACTCCTGTTGTTCAGCGTGTGTTATCTGTCTGAACCAACACTAGACTTCTGTTGTTCAGATGTGTTATCTGTCTGAACCGGCAGTAGACTTCTATTGCTCAGTGTGTGTTATCTGTCTGAACCGGCAGTAGACTTCTATTGTTCAGATGTGTTATCTGTCTGAAGCAGCAGTAGACTCCTGTTGTTCAGTTTGTGTTATCTGTCTGAACCGGCAGTAGACTTCTATTGTTCAGCGTGTGTTATCTGTCTGAACCGGCAGTAGACTCCTGTTGTTCAGCGTGTGTTATCTGTCTGAACCGGCAGTAGACTTCTATTGTTCAGCGTGTGTTATCTGTCTGAACCGGCAGTAGACTTCTATTGTTCAGCGTGTGTTATCTGTCTGAAGCCAGCAGTAGACTCCTGTTGTTCAGCGTGTGTTATCTGTCTGAACCGGCAGTAGACTCCTGTTGTTCAGCGTGTGTTATCTGTCTGAAGCAGCAGTAGACTCCTGTTGTTCAGCGTGTGTTATCTGTCTGAACCGGCAGTAGACTCCTGTTGTTCAGCGTGTGTTATCTGTCTGAACCGGCAGTAGACTTCTGTTGTTCAGCGTGTGTTATCTGTCTGAAGCAGCAGTAGACTCCTGTTGTTCAGCGTGTGTTATCTGTCTGAACCGGCAGTAGACTTCTATTGTTCAGCGTGTGTTATCTGTCTGAACCGGCAGTAGACTCCTGTTGTTCAGCGTGTGTTATCTGTCTGAACCGGCAGTAGACTCCTGTTGTTCAGCGTGTGTTATCTGTCTGAAGCAGCAGTAGACTCCTGTTGTTCAGCGTGTGTTATCTGTCTGAACCGGCAGTAGACTTCTATTGTTCAGCGTGTGTTATCTGTCTGAAGCAGCAGTAGACTCATGTTGTTCAGCGTGTGTTATCTGTCTGAAGCGGCAGTAGACTCCTGTTGTTCAGCGTGTGTTATCTGTCTGAACCGGCGGTAGACTTCTATTGTTCAGCGTGTGTTATCTGTCTGAACCGGCAGTAGACTCCTGTTGTTCAGCGTGTGTTATCTGTCTGAACCGGCAGTAGACTCCTGTTGTTCAGCGTGTGTTATCTGTCTGAACCGGCGGTAGACTTCTATTGTTCAGCGTGTGTTATCTGTCTGAACCGGCAGTAGACTTCTGTTGTTCAGCGTGTGTTATCTGTCTGAACCGGCAGTAGACTGCTGTTGTTCAGCGTGTGTTATCTGTCTGAACCGGCGGTAGACCCCTGTTGTTCAGCGTGTGTTATCTGTCTGAACCGGCAGTAGACTTCTATTGTTCAGCGTGTTATCTGTCTGAACCGGCAGTAGACTTCTATTGTTCAGCGTGTGTTATCTGTCTGAACCGGCAGTAGACTCCTGTTGTTCAGCGTGTGTTATCTGTCTGAAGCGGCAGTAGACTTCTGTTGTTCAGCGTGTGTTATCTGTCTGAAGCAGCAGTAGACTTCTGTTGTTCAGATGTGTTATCTGTCTGAAGCAGCAGTAGACTTCTATTGTTCAGATGTGTTATCTGTCTGAAGCAGCAGTAGACTTCTATTGTTCAGCGTGTGTTATCTGTCTGAACCGGCAGTAGACTCCTGTTGTTCAGCGTGTGTTATCTGTCTGAACCGGCAGTAGACTTCTATTGTTCAGCGTGTGTTATCTGTCTGAAGCAGCAGTAGACTCCTGTTGTTCAGCGTGTGTTATCTGTCTGAACCGGCAGTAGACTCCTGTTGTTCAGCGTGTGTTATCTGTCTGAACCGGCGGTAGACTTCTATTGTTCAGCGTGTGTTATCTGTCTGAACCGGCAGTGGACTCCTGTTGTTCAGCGTGTGTTATCTGTCTGAACCGGCAGTAGACCCCTGTTGTTCAGCGTGTGTTATCTGTCTGAACCGGCAGTAGACTTCTATTGTTCAGCGTGTGTTATCTGTCTGAACCGGCAGTAGACTTCTATTGTTCAGCGTGTGTTATCTGTCTGAACCGGCAGTAGACTCCTGTTGTTCAGCGTGTGTTATCTGTCTGAACCGGCAGTAGACTTCTCTTGTTCAGCGTGTGTTATCTGTCTGAAGCGGCAGTAGACTTCTGTTGTTCAGCGTGTGTTATCTGTCTGAAGCAGCAGTAGACTTCTATTGTTCAGCGTGTGTTATCTGTCTGAACCGGCAGTAGACTCCTGTTGTTCAGCGTGTGTTATCTGTCTGAACCGGCAGTAGACTTCTATTGTTCCGCGTGTGTTATCTGTCTGAACCGGCAGTAGACTGCTGTTGTTAAGCGTGTGTTATTTGTCTGACCCGGCGGTAGACTTCTGTTGTTCAGCGTGTGTTATCTGTCTGAACCGGCAGTAGACTCCTGTTGTTCAGCGTGTGTTATCTGTCTGAACCGGCAGTAGACCCCTGTTGTTCAGCGTGTGTTATCTGTCTGAACCGGCGGTAGACTTCTATTGTTCAGCGTGTGTTATCTGTCTGAACCGGCAGTAGACTTCTATTGTTCAGCGTGTGTTATCTGTCTGAACCGGCAGTAGACTCCTGTTGTTCAGCGTGTGTTATCTGTCTGAACCGGCAGTAGACCCTCTTGTTCAGCGTGTGTTATCTGTCTGAAGCAGCAGTAGACTTCTGTTGTTCAGATGTGTTATCTGTCTGAAGCAGCAGTAGACTTCTATTGTTCAGCGTGTGTTATCTGTCTGAGCCGGCAGTAGACTTCTATTGTTCAGCGTGTGTTATCTGTCTGAAGCAGCAGTAGACTCCTGTTGTTCAGCTTATGTTATCTGTCTGAACCGGCAGTAGACTTCTATTGTTCAGCGTGTGTTATCTGTCTGAACCGGCAGTAGACTCCTGTTGTTCCGCGTGTGTTATCTGTCTGAAGCAGCAGTAGACTTCTATTGTTCAGCGTGTGTTATCTGTCTGAACCGGCAGTAGACTTCTATTGTTCAGATGTGTTATCTGTCTGAAGCAGCAGTAGATTCCTGTTGTTCAGCGTGTGTTATCTGTCTGAACCGGCAGTAGACTTCTATTGTTCCGCGTGTGTTATCCCTCTGAACCGGCAGTATACCTCTGTAGTTCATCGTATCCCAATTGTGTACACTGATGTTCATAGGGAAATGATTGTCTTGTTCAGACTCGATTCCTGGTACCCGTCATATTGATGTAACCAGAAAACAATCAAAGAAATTAAATGCTGATTCACGATAACATATTTTAGCGCCCCAAATAAGCATCTCCTCTTGATACTTTCTATTTTTAGAAAGATAAATGTTCATATCAAAACGAGCAGATATCTCAGTTAAATGTTTCATGACCAGGTTTCAGACAGTGGACGATGCCACAAGGATTTACCAACGACGTAGTAGATGTTGACTGTTGATAGACTTTTGGGAGTGTCATCTTTCAACAAAACGGTCGTTCCCTTCAAGACTCCATTTCTAAATTAACACTGAAGAGAACTTTCACCGATCCATCAACAGCCTTCAACATCAACGTTATTGCGTTTTTGAAAATACTTACGCCCCAAAATAGGAAAAAATAGAAACACAATTAAAACGTTACTCTAAAACGCCCCTTTTCTCTGATCTTTTTGAAATTCGATCGTTTAACATATTACGTGACGTTTTTGTATTGCGTTGTTTTGTGACGTGACAAATGCTGGATATTTACATTTGGAAAAGATTTAACCACAGTTTACAATTTAGATACAGCCGAGCTTGTCTTTTTTCAAATATAGTATTTTTTACGGCTGCATAAAGACATGGTCCGTCTAACCGTCAGTGAACCCTATTATTTTCCGCTCCACCCAACCATTATTGTAATGCGAAAGCTCTAAACGAAACAACTCTCAGGACATATGTGAATGTCGTACCTTATTCGAGCCCTTCTGTTTCTGTAGACATTAATTATTTTCAAGGACTAGAGGTGACTCAAGCACAAACAGTGAAATATTCATAGAAATCTGTTACATAATGTCAGCTTTGTTCCAAGGACAACTTAAGAACCTTTCAAATAGCTTACTCTGTTTCTATGAATGATCTGATGCGCACGAATGCTTATGGCCATGAATGCAAGAGTTGCAGTATTGCCTTACCAATTGGTTTTCAGGTTCCCAGCAGGCACGAGAATGTTATAAAAACATCCCATAAACTGTCCACGAAATGTTTTGTTCACGTGACTTTGTATGAAACATTTACGTTAAAGCCTGGTTGTATTGTTTTGAAATTGTTTGTGAGAAATGTTTTTGGAAAATCTTCAGCAAAATTCATTTTAAAAGTGTTACTCACGTAAATTTGTATGGTTCCAGAAAGTTTCAACAATGTTTCTCTGAACATTTGTTTATTGCATTTCAAATATATTTTTGCAAAATATTTCATAAATGCGTCCATAAACATTTCATGCACGTAAATGTGTATGGTTCCTGAAACGTTTCAGCAGCATGTCCTTTTAAAACGATTTTTAACTTTTCAAAGAATTTCACAGCCCACTTAACTCGTTGTTGTTGTTTTGTTTCCCATGTTGAAACTGTGAAGCGCGAACTGTTAACAACATAAATGATGTGACTGTAAAATAGTTTAACACTTTGCTCATTAGGCTTGTACTGCAGGAAGCCAAATAAGAATGCCAGACCAGATTCAAAACATAGCTTCAAATTCGGTCATCCTTGTCGCCAATACCGTAAACATTTATTGAATGTTAACAACATGGCATTGTGTGTTTCATTTATTGAATGGTATAATGTTTTAGTAAGTTTCTGTTAACATGGCTGACTGTCATGGTAGTCAAATTAGACTAACATTTAGCCTCTGAAAATAGATAACTTTGATAGAAACCATGAGCTTCATTAAAGTGTAAATAAGCTACAGTGAGCTGGGTGATTCAGAACCTCACAGCAATCCAGACTTGCTTAATTTAGTTGCATTAGAGTAAAAGTTAATAAATAATAATAAGGTTCAGGGAGTGTGAGACAAATCGGGCTAATACGTCTGACACCAGAGAGAGCGTTGCCAACATCCCAGCCACAATTTCGCTCACCATCTTTGCATAGCGAACGGTGTATGGCTGCATAATCTAGATAAGAAGATGGATGTGACTGTCACTGACATCAGTATCAAGGCAACGTCATAAGTTAAGTAGGGTGTGGCGACTAATTCATTGGTAGTAGGGCTATGATGTTGTAAACAGTTCGTGCGTGGGCCCTCCTATCTGACTCATACTGACGAGGCAGGGGCTGTGATACCGCTGTGTCTCTCTGATGTAACACATTTGCCAGATTTGTTGATCCGTGGAACCGCTTGTTATCTCCACATCTCCCTGTAGCGTTACGTATACAGCTGTTTTGGGCCCGCTATAAGCAACCGTGCGCTGATATTATCTCCATGACTGGGGCTTAATGGATGAGGGTGCCGTGTCATATAGTACTGTTGTCTGACAGTAAAGTCAAGTATTGTTGTCTCATGTTTCATATTACCACCAGGTACTGTTGTCCCACAATGTCACCAGGTACTGTTGTCTCACAATGTCACCAGATACTGTTGTCTCACACTGTCACCAGGTACTGTTGTCTCCCAATGTCACCAGGTACAGTTGTCTCACAATGTCACCAGGTACTGTTGTCCCACAATGTCACCAGGTACTGTTGTCTCACAATGTCACCAGGTACTGTTGTCTCACTCTGTCACCAGGTACAGTTGTCTCACAATGTCACCAGGTACTGTTGTCCCACAATGTCACCAGGTACTGTTGTCTCACACTGTCACCAGGTACTGTTGTCTCACACTGTCACCGGGTACTGTTGTCTCACAATGTCACCAGGTACTGTTGTCTCACACTGTCACCAGGTACTGTTGTCTCACACTCTCACCAGGTACTGTTGTCTCACACTGTCACCAGGTACTGTTATCTCACAATGTCACCAGGTACTGTTGTCTCACACTGTCACCAGGTACTGTTGTCTCACAATGTCACCAGGTACTGTAGTCCTACACTGCCTTCTTATTTCACCCTATTACCAGTTTATGTTGTTTCGCCTTTTACCTGCTAAGACCTACCAGTCAGTAGGAATGCTGTAAAATGTTTAGATAGGAATTCGGCATGTTTATTAATACTTTCGTAGAAAATATGAGAACATATTAATGCCAACCGCGTTTGATATGTAACAGTTAGATGCTATTACGGACTTTCACAGACGTATGTAAGAACGTATCTATGGAAATAAGTGATCATATCAGCATTTTGTCACTTTTTCTCATCATGATTGAGGAGACTGGCATGACAACATACACAACCTGCACGATATATCCAGTAAATGGTCCCCGGCAGTAACACATGTACACATCACTCATCGGCTGAGCTGAAATAAACACAATTCAGATGTCTATAAATACAGAGTCGCTGTTCTCGTCTCATGTAATGGACCAATGCTGACACGGAGACACATTACTACATTTATTACATTGCTTTCTTATCACAAGTGTACCCGGGAAGGTCCGGGTTAGAATATTGATCATCAGTAACCCATGCTTGTCGTAACGGGATAAGGTGGTCAGGCTCGCTGACTTGGTTGACACATGTCATCGGTTCCCAGTTGCACAGATCGATGCTCATGCTGTTGATCACTGGATTTTCTGGTACAGTGAGGCGTAAAACTTAACTCGCGCACTTATCACAAGTGTATGTGTGTGAGATGATTGTGATAAACCAGCCAGGACTTAAGAATACCTGTTCATTTCCTGTTTATCTTGGCGCTCATGCTAAATGATGTGTAACATAGTTATGACAAGGGAAAAATCCAGTGAAGCAGGTAATAAAAGTAACCATAACAAAACTGAAGAGGTGTCTCTGATGATGTAACAGGTGCCACAGGGATACCTCGTACATATAATTCACCAACAAAATTTGAGAAGTGCATGGTGGTGCACGGATGCCTCTCAAGTAGCGAGAGGCGGTGGGTTAGCCTAGTGGTTAAGCGTTCGCTCCTCACGCTGAAGGCCCGAGTTCGATTCCTCACATGGTACGATGTGTGAAACCCATTTCTAGTGTTCCCCGCCGTGATATTGATGGAATATTGCTAAAAGCGTGTGAAAACTCACTCACTCACTCACTCACTCACTCACTCACTCAGCAGGTTACGTGAAGATGACGCCATAGTAACACTACGGTGACGCTCTGTTCGTCTGAAAAGGGTGACACTCAGGTATGAATAAAGTACCATCCCAAAACCAAACATACAGAAAGTGTAGGGTTGATACACTTGGATGACATTATCACTAAGCCATGTGATGGAAAGTTCATTCTATTATCATGCCACTGTTTATGTGATCCAAGGCTGCGTGCTTACACCTGGTTTATGTATTTACACGTCTTTAAACTACTTTCATTGTTGTTTAAGATTCCATTCCGTAATATGTAAACAAGATCACCGTTGTCCGAATATACATTTGGTCTGGACCAAACAGTCATGTGTGCTCACCAGTGATAGTAATTCCATGTGCATTTCACAGCATTACTTGTAATTATTCTCTGATGTGCAAATCTCACACAATCTTCATATGCAACACGTTGATTTCCAGTCTAAGCTACACAATGCACAATGTAACCTTGAGGCTAAATATTGTCAAACAAATAAACGTGATGTGGAAATTCCACATATTTCCAATATTGGGGAGCTTTCAGGTGCGAGCCAGGACAGTTGAACCAATGCTAATTAATTGGTGTAGGTTTAATTTCTTCACCATTTGCACATTTAACCCCTCACGTGAAAATGTATAGATGCAAACTCATGAACACATTGGAAAATACATCCGTTATGTTTAAAAATGCTACTCAGAATTATGATGTCTTTAAGACTGCCTGTACGTGAACACGTTTACGTTTTGAACTCATATCAGTAGCGTTTCCGGTGAATTCATAAAATAGAAAATATATAGGGCATAACAGTAAATGGCAGCATCATTTTATGATGAAAATATCTTTATGTCCATCTTGTTTGGCGTACTGTTAAGTCAGTCAGTGAAATTTCTTCCAACAAATGAAATCATAAAAAACAGACACTCCTTTGTAGGTTCCTTGTCTGAAGTAAACGATACATTATATACACATTTCAGTAAGACTGCTTTGGCGAAATGTCATAACATATTCAAATCTGAAAGTTTAACGACACTGACTGATGTGAAATAATCCTCAGGTTTCAGAGATTGTAGCCAGATAACTTCCTTCAGGTTTGTACTGAATTTCTGTGTGGAATGTTATCAAACCTGGGCGTTAAGAGAAAGCAATAATAGCTGAGCCCCGAGTCTGCTGCACAGACGCAGTATTGGACAGCTCTTCCCACATTTGCCACATTATAGTCCGTGTTCACTTGTTGGTATCACGATCAAGATTGGAGGTTCTACAGAGTTTATGTTTGAACTTATGTTTATTTTATCCTATAGGTAAATTTCAGATCCAAGAATGTAGGATGCCAGTTGATCTTAACTTAAAGATGGGCGGTTGGTGTTTTCTATTTGAAATTACACGCTAATGCTTCAGGAATAATTCTACCATTTGAAGATGCTATTTTCATCTCTCCGCTTGTACAATCCGTCCTTTTCAGTTTACATAATCATTTTACTCTTATGCTGCGGGTATATCCACCCAAACCCTGGGCCAATATGTAGAGATCTGAAAAATGTTTAAAGTAATGTTCGTAGCCTAAAAGAAAAACTTGACTCAATTGAAAGTAAATTAATCGATTATGATGTTATTTGTATTTAAGAGAATTGGTTAAAGGTCACATGCAACCAAAAAATCAAACATAATTAAAACACAATCATCACTTATTCATGACATATAATATACATTGCTGGTGATGAAAAAAAACATATAAACAAAATTATAACCGTACAATCGCAAATCAAAAGTGCAAAATTGTGTACTTCGGTTTACTTCCCAAGAAACGAAGCAGCCGGGATACCGAACCCAGTCAGAGCGGGTGGGTGTGCACTCAAGTGTAACGGCTGGTTCATTTGCAGATGCCTTCACGGCTCATTGTGTGTGTATATATAGAGATGTTGGGTTTTGTAAATACATGCTCAGTTTTTGTGTATAACATTTTGCAATCAACAGACATCATAACATGTCATGTGTTCAAGTATCACACCTGCCTGTCTGTGTAATTACATAATGTGACAGAGACCGAACTCGGGCCATAAATCAATGCATTTTGTTTATGGTGTATAGCCTGATTGGTGTTAAGTTCAAATTGCATGTGGTCAGTGATAGCAGCTGTGTATTGAATATTGTCAGACAGGCAGGCAGACACACAGGTGTCAATAAAACAAGACATTGAGTTTTGTCTGTGACAACGACATATATCACAGTTAGAAATTCTGTACAACGCTAAATAATGACATTGCTTTTAAGTATCGAACTGAGAAAGTGACTCGGTAAGAAGAACGTGTGGTGAAATAGACAAATGAAATTATATAAACATTTAATTTACTGTCATAACATATAAAAAGCTTGCGCCTGTGAGACATCAACAAACCATTAGAAAAATAGCTCACACCAAAGCCTTCACCCCGCGAGTATTCACCCGACAACCCCCTTCCAAGCTGCGCGAACCTATTTCACTGCGCACGTGCTATGAGCACAGCCCAGCTGTTGAAACCCGTTTTCCCCAGAAAAGTCTGGGGAAAATTAGTGAAACGTTTGAACTCCGATTTCGCGCGGTTTTTTTTCATCGCGTTATTTTTTCACTTTATAAGTTGAATTTGCATTTTTGACGATTTGTTTCGGTAAGTCCATACCGAAAGGTATCAGAATCTGCAAAGTTGTATTTTACGTTGCATGTGACCTTTAAATGATTCAATAGAAACTTCTGATTTATAAGTTTCCGGACTTCAATCATCTTTTCGAAAAGATAGGGCAACAAGAGGTGGTGGAGTAGCATTCTATGTACAAAACATCTATATGCAAAATGTTTAGACCATATAAATCCCCCCAATCTTGAGGCGATATGGATTCAGATTAAATTAAAAAATAAACAATTTTTGTTAGAGACTTTCTATAGATCAGACAAAGGCGAGGAATACTGGGAAGTAGTTTGTCAATCGATTCGAAATCGTATCGAATATATGAATATGGACAGCATTGTTGTTGGTAATTTCAATATTGATACATTCAACACAATTAGTGAGAAAGTAAGTAACATTGAACATGTGTTTGATATGAAACAGCTTATCACAGAACCTACTAGGGTTACTCAAACATCACGTTCACTGATTGATTTAATCTTTTAAACAAATTCTGATTCTGTATTGAATTCAGGTGTACTTGATCCTGCCTGCAGTGACCATTGCCCCATTACTATCCGTTATCCAATACCAATCCAATATTGGTTTGAAAGAAATATATATATTTACGATTTAGCTGACATTGAAGGATTGAATATAGGTTTTCAATACACAGACTGGTTAAACGTTATTTCAAATGAAATAATTAGTTAATGAAAAATATTGTCTATTTGTGTAATACCTTTATTCCAAATAAGGTGGTGACCATAAGGTCACGTGACTCACCATGCATGAATAATTTGATTCGTAGACTAATAAGGCAAATAAATCGCCAACACAATATGGCCCAATGTAGAAATCAAGATAATGATTGGATAAAATGTAGAAAACGTAGAAATAAGGTAATAAGGAAATCAGCGGAAAGAAAAGCTAAATCAGATTATTATTCTAAACTTGATGATGATTTAAATAATAGTAACAATCCAAAATTGTGATGGAAATTAGTTAACAATTACCTGGAAAAAAAAGAAGTAACGACATCAAAGACACTTTTTCCCCTCTGCATCAAAATGGTGACATTTATTACGACGCATACGAGAAGGCAAACATACTTAACAATTACGTTATTGACCAAGCCAAAACTGACTTCCCAGACAAACAGCTACCATATGTAGAATATAGAAATGAAAATTTATTAAGTGAAATTGTTTTGAAGCGAAATGAAGTTAAAGATATTCTTTTATCACTTGACATAAACAAGGCAAGTGGCCCTGACAAAATAAGCAATAAGTTTATCAAGCCAACCTCAAGGATAATGGTAAACTGTTTAAAATTCTGAAGCTATAAATTATAGATTAACTAGACATACATTAGAATGTATGTGTACATATTATATACTTCCATACTTAGATTATTTTTGCCACATATGAGACAACTGCACGAAAGAGCAGTCTATGATTCTAGAACATTTACAATTAGACCGGCGGCTCTAAGAACGATTTGTGGAGCCGTGAGCGGAACTAGTCATGAGAAAATATATTACTCCAGAGGAATAGCACAATTACTTCACAACCTTACTTCAGGAAACTTATTTCGATACTTTGACAACCAAGTCCAAATGTTTTGAAGGAGTGTTTAGATAGTGCAGCAGAAATTAGTTCAGAGCGGGAAAATGTGACATTTGATAGTGGTCTAGGCAGTAAATTACTTTTCAGGAACTAGAACTCAATCTGAGAAATCTCAATAGTGGGAAATCTGCTGGTCCAGATTGTGTGTTAAATGAACATCTGAAATATGGTAGTATTGATTTTTACCCTACCTTCATAAGTTGTTTAATAGCGTTCTAAATTCAGGAATCATTCCAGCAGAATGGAGTGAGGCTATTGTGTTTCCTCTGCACAAGAAAGGCAGTAAATCATATCCCAATAACTATAGAGGCATTTCACTTCTCTCAGTTATTGGAAAAAAACTTTTACAAAAAATACTACAAAACAGGCTAGTTGCTTGGTGTGAAGACAAGGAAATTCATGGTGAAGAGCAGTGTGGCTACAGACAGGGTCGAAGTACAGTTGATCATATCTTTACTCTGTACTCTTTAGTGCAGACGTATCTGTCCAAAACAAAAGGTCGCTTTCACTGTATATTTATTGGCTTCACTAAGGCGTTTGATAGTGTACAACACCATCTTATGAATACATTCATTTGAAATTTTGCAAAAGGATTTTATCAGTCAAATCTAGCACAAGTAATGCAGTCATGTATGGAGAACTTGGCAAGTTTCCACTTTTTATCAGTCAGATTGTTGAACTTTTGGTTTAAACTACAAGCTATGCCCAGTAATAGATATCCAAAAGCATGTTATTCAATGCTTTGTGGTCTGGACAGTGCAGGGAGAAAATCATGGGCCTCTTCTATTAGATGTTTGTTCTTTTCTTATGGTTTTGGTATCGTGTGGGAAAACCAAGGAGTTGGAGACAAGTCACTGTTTTTAACCATTTTCAAGCAGAGAGTTATTGACTGTTGGAGACAAAATTGGTCAGTAAACATTAAGGAAAGTAACAAGTTATCTCTTTATTGCCAGTATAAATCTTCACTTGACATGGAGTCATATTTTAATGTGGTGCAAATAGACAGATATAGAATAGCTCTAACCAGATTTAGATGTACAAATCATGATCTTGCTACTGAAACAGGGAGATGGTTAGGAATTATTAGAGATGAGAGAGTGTGTAAATACTGTTTGTCTATGTCCAAAAGTTGTGTACTTGAGGATGAAATTCATTTTCTTATTACTTGCTCTCAATATCATGATCTTCGATCCCAACTGTTGAATATTCCCCATTATCTCTCCAACGAAAAGAAATGTATCCACATCATGAAGTGCGAGAATCAGTCACTATTAGCAGAATACATATTCAAGGCCTCAGCTGTGAGACAGAAGTTCCTCAATACCTGATGCAAGCGAGACAACTCAATCATATTCCGCATAACATCTTGTCTACCTACAACTATGGTTTAATTGTTTGACTTGTAACCATTACAAATTATTGTGCTCATTCATCACTATATACATATACAATTTGATATGCTCTTCCTCAGACTTTTGTACCAAACTGCAAGGGAGTTAACCCTATCAACTTTTGCATTATCATATTGTCAACCTCTAATTATTATTGTTCAATTGTACAATGTATCTGCTTGTATAATTATGCCATTCACGCTCTTATGTAAGAGCCACCAAAACAAAATGCTATGTATTGTTTGTACTCTGGGCCTATGGCCCGTTTTACCGAAATAAATTGAACTTGAACTTGAATGCCTCTGTGGAAACAATTGCTTTTGTACTTTGTTTGAAATTAATTATTGATTGTATTGTGTTATATTTCATGGAGCGGCACTTGCATGAGCCGTTGGCTTTTGGTGCCAACCCATATTCATGTTATTTGTATATTTTATGAATAAATATGTTTATAACAAAAAACAAAAATTCAGATCCAGCAATGTTTTTTCACTGATTGTTTAGGCACTGATAATGTCAGGGTTTGAATTATATTAACGTACAGTTTCTTGTGTAACTATCACACTTACTGGAATCCATATGTGCTACTCCGGAATGCTGACGGATGGAATAGAACTATATTTAGATAACTACTCCACCATCAGGAACAGATGGATTCAATGGTTGACACGGTCCTGTACCAGGGGCACACTGAAGTGTACGTGATGTGGGTGAAGATGCCGATAAATTCCAATTCAATTCATGCCAAACCCGTTTGAAACACGACACATGAGTACTTTAATCTCAAACATGTCTAAATTTAAACCAACATAAACTGCTTCTATTTCCGACACGTCACCTGTGATTACTTTAATATTCTGGGGGATGTTGTAAAGGACATGATATAGGGAAGATGCAAATGCTGATCCACTGCACCTGCAGGAACTACCGGAATGTGCACGTGCTGAAACATTGCTGTCTTTAGGCGACCTTTGCATCCAGTTTGTTTCAACTTTCGCTGCATTTTTGCTCTTTCCACTGAAGGTGTTTGCCCCCTGATGATGAGGCCAGACAACACCCCCTCCTTTTGGATCGTCTGATCACATACGTGATAACACTTGACTCTGACATCAAAACAGATCGTGTAAAATACATGGTGAATATCTGAAGATACACAAATATTCCCGGTAGAAAAAAGAGCATTCACGCCATGCTGCCTGTACCCATTCTGACTTGGGCTAGGTATGTTGCCCACAGGAACACGACACTACAACAACACAACACGGGCCAAGTGGCGAGTAATAGCTGCACGTGGACCTCTTTTCATTGTAATTAAGGCACATTTTCTCCATCAGTAACAACAGTCAACTCATGGGTCGTCTTCAAAGCAGGTGAGGCATCATGGGGCATGAACAGAAGTGTAGTTATCGCTGTCTGATGAACATTACGGGCACATCAATGTATCTTCGTATGCTGGACGGTATCAGCTGCGGCAGGTATACATGATGGCCGTCGTGTTACGTGGTAGGAAGGTCTAGCTGCATACTCATTTATAAATGTGTAAGACGAGCAAGCTACATAACATGTACAGGTGAGTCAGGTGAACAAGCTACACATCGATGTATAGGTATGTTAGGTATGAACATTCGAGTTACGCTTTCAGTATCACCAGGTGCACCCGAATCAGTTCTGCTGAAAATACTGTTTCCTAAAATATGTGCTGTGACTGCACAAACTACAAGTACGTGCTTTCTTCAAGAATATACCTCTTGGAGAAAGGAGGTCTAAACGTTCGAGGTACATTTACTCTAAGCAGCGACTACCTTATACTCTAATGATGTGTAAATAGCGCCCCATATCCATCTAGAAGAAGAAACGGAGACGGAGCGTAGAACTTACTTACTCAACTTCAAACAACTTGCTTCCAATTTAGGACAGCAACAGCAACAAGAAGCGCGATAGGAGGGTTCAACACGTTCAGATTTCAGGAATATCTGAAACCCTATATTCTTCGGCCGCTTGAAGACGTTAGCGTTTGTGTCTTCAGCTAAACTTTCCGTCTGTTTTCTCAGCAACAAAAGCGAAGATGTGTTTCTTCAGAGGCCGTCAATGATCAAACCCGTATTAAATAGCAACATCTGTGTTCATGTAAAAAATGTGTTGATGTAACAGACATAAAGCTTCCGTGGAAACAACCGTGTCATATCACTTGCATACAGAACTTGGAAAGACATGGATTTTAAGTTCTTTATCATTTAATTAGTGGAAGTACAGATGCCCTCGCATGTATCAAGTAAATAATAATTGAGTATCATATGTTAGCTAAAGAGAAGCATCAGAAATTGACATGGTGAAATGAGGTGTCGGAGTGAAACCTTGGGACGAAGTTACAAAAAGTCGAAAGAAAATACTTTAAGTTCAGGTAAAATCCACAAAGAGTCGAATTCTTCTTTACTGATACTACGGTTTTAAAAAGTCGAAATATTCTGTTTATTTAAATACTTCAAGTTCAATGTGTATGTCATGATCAGCGAAAGAGTTAGCTCAAATTGCGCTCAAACGGTGATTGGACTCTTGATACAAGTTAAGTCCAGCATGTGTGTTTATCCTACTGCAGATCGTGGCTGTCAAAAACAGATTTATCTGCAGTCGGAAAAATGGAATGACTAACGGTATAGATATAACCTATAATATAGTAATTAACAGCAAAGGACAGACGCACAGGTAATGGCGTCACCCCGGACATGGAACTTGATGAACAGATTAGGGCTATAAATGATATGATCGCAAGTTAAGTGAGTTTAGTTTTACGCCGCTCCCAGCAATATTCAAGCTATATGACGGCAGTCTGTAAATAATCGAGTCTGGACCAGACAATCCAGTGATCAACAGCATGATCATTGATGTACGCAATTCGGATACGATGACATGTGTCAACCAAATCAGCGAGTCTGACCACCCGATCCCGTTAGTCGCCTCTTGCGACAAGCAGGGGTCACTGAAGATCAATTCTAACCCGGATATTCACGGATATGCAAGTTAAGAATGAATGTGTTGGACACTGGTACAGTTTCACCGCTCAACTGGACGACACATCAGTGGGAGATGTTTGGTGTTCAACAGTTCATTCTCGTTCCACCAACATTACGCTTTGCGTTCGTACCAAAGTAGTTCGTCTTGTGAAATACAATACGAAACTATACATCATGCCATGTAGACTTTTATTTCCGATTACCCAAGATAAAAATTTTCAGCGAGGTTACGTCAGGTTGATGAGTAATGGCGGAGTGGTTATGGTTGTAAGACGTCAAAATTCGAACTAAAACTCTTATGCTATAATTAAGGTGAGGCTAATTGGCTAAGAGATGCCAATCTCTACGGTTTTATCGTAGTTGCTACGAATTTTCACCTTAAAATACGCCAATACGATTGCACTAGTGGACAGTAGTGAAGTGCTGCTTAAACACACAAGCGTGGTATGGTGCTAAAACATTAATGCTCCTAACCTGGCCATTATGGAGATTGAAGCCAAAGATCAGCCTTGTAACTTTGGTTGGTTGGGTGTCTGGTTGGTTGGTTCCAGCTATATGGTGACGGTCGGTAAATAAGCCTGACGCCAATCCCTCTTGTCGCGTCTTACGACGCCTTTTAAGTAAAGAAGACAACTTCGAGAAATAGGTTAGACGCCATAGATGGAAGCTCGAGTAGCTATTATATTTTGACTGTCGACGTAGACTGCTCACAAAAATAAGACAAACAGGAAATAAATCAGGCTATGACTGAACCATTGCCCACATGACCTTAAAGTTAAAGTAAAAGTTACGTCATTCACTCAGAAACATTAATGCTCTTCAAAAAAGAAACGCTTAGGATTATTTTCACGAATTTAATCTGCTAACTTTAAAGCGAGATAACACATGTAATTCTGGATCAGTTTCAGCCAAATTTCAAAGTATAATAGATCGAATGTATTTAAATACATATAGCTTACAAAAAGCTCAATAAGTGAAGGCGTCAATCCAAAATGGGCCTTGTCTTCAATATCTGATCTGTGATGTGGCCGCATGAGCGCCCAAAACTGCTCTGCACCGTCTCGGTATGTACTGAATAAGTCTTTGAATTCAACCTTGTTGAATTCTGGCCTGCGATAGTTGATCTAAGGTCTGGGGCGCCGGTTGACGTTCACGTACGCGTCGACCGAGGTCATCCCACAAATGCTCTTGGAAGCTCTGTAGTGTTCTCATACTGAAGATACTGAATAGTGGCACGTGCTGTGTGAGGCCTGGTATTATCTTGCTGGAAAACATCATGTTGCGATCGGGATCATATGAATCCGTACGATTTCGATTAGCAGTTCAATTTCCCTCAAGGCGCACAGTTAGATTTCTTCGTGTTGGATATGGCTCCCCATATCATGACACTCTCACCACCATATCGGTCAACCTGGGTGACACATTTCTGGGCAAAATGTTCATTCGACGTCGATAGACACGTACTCTTCCGCCACGGCACTGAAGCAGAAAGCGTGATTTGTCACTGAACCATACACGTCGCCAGTTTTGTTGATTCCAGAATCAAAAGTTATTACACATCTGGATCCGTCGACGTCGATGTAGTCGTGGCAGCATAGGGCCAAAATAAGGTCTTCTGATCGAAGCTCAACTTCTCGTAAACAATTTCGAACGGTTTGCGCCGACACTCTCCTCAAACCAGGCACTGCACTTGTACTTGTAGTTGCAATTGCACAAAAGAAGTACCCACATCTACCTATCCTGCGCTGCAGTGGTAATCCGAGATCTACCAGTTCGAGGCCGATCTTGTTTTAAACTGGTTTCTTGATATCCGTCACATATATAAACGACTGATGGTACACACCATTGAGGTGACGTGCAACGGCAGACTGAGATTCCCCAGTCTTCACATGGCAATGTTTCGATTTACAGCATACACCATAACTTTAAAGCGAGATAACACATGTAATTCTGGATCAGTTTCAGCCAAATTTCAAAGTATAATAGATCGAATGTATTTAAATACATATAGCTTACAAAAAGCTCAATAAGTGAAGGCGTCAATCCAAAATGGGCCTTGTCTTCAATATCTGATCTGTGATGTGGCCGCATGAGCGCCAAAAACTGCTCTGCACCGTCTCGGTATGTACTGAATAAGTCTTTGAATTCAACCTTGTTGAATTCTGGCCTGCGATAGTTGATCTAAGGTCTGGGGCGCCGGTTGACGTTCACGTACGCGTCGACCGAGGTCATCCCACAAATGCTCTTGGAAGCTCTGTAGTGTTCTCATACTGAAGATACTGAATAGTGGCACGTGCTGTGTGAGGCCTGGTATTATCTTGCTGGAAAACATCATGTTGCGATCGGGATCATATGAATCCGTACGATTTCGATTAGCAGTTCAATTTCCCTCAAGGCGCACAGTTAGATTTCTTCGTGTTGGATATGGCTCCCCACATCATGACACTCTCACCACCATATCGGTCAACCTGGGTGACACATTTCTGGGCAAAATGTTCATTCGACGTCGATAGACACGTACTCTTCCGCCACGGCACTGAAGCAGAAAGCGTGATTTGTCACTGAACCATACACGTCGCCAGTTTTGTTGATTCCAGAATCAAAAGTTATTACACATCTGGATCCGTCGACGTCGATGTAGTCGTGGCAGCATAGGGCCAAAATAAGGTCTTCTGACTCGAAGCTCAACTTCTCGTAAACAATTTCGAACGGTTTGCGCCGACACTCTCCTCAAACCAGGCACTGCACTTGTACTTGTAGTTGCAATTGCACAAAAGAAGTACCCACATCTACCTATCCTGCGCTGCAGTGGTAATCCGAGATCTACCAGTTCGAGGCCGATCTTGTTTTAAACTGGT
The DNA here is from genome assembly GCF_003918875.1 of Haliotis rubra. NCBI lineage: Eukaryota > Metazoa > Mollusca > Gastropoda > Lepetellida > Haliotidae > Haliotis > Haliotis rubra. The sequence goes on from NW_025767148.1 coordinate 147,420, forward strand.
TTCTTGATATCCGTCACATATATAAACGACTGATGGTACACACCATTGAGGTGACGTGCAACGGCAGACTGAGATTCCCCAGTCTTCACATGGCAATGTTTCGATTTACAGCAGTGAGTCGCGGCATGAAGATATTCTTTTACTTAGCTAAGAAATGCCAATGACCATCCAAAAGTAATACGGCCGTGCTCACGATTCCTCAGAATTGCACATGCATATTGTGGCATTTTCATGCAAGTTGCAAGTAAACGTGCATTAAAGTTTCCGAAGATTCATTTTTGCGCTGTGAATTCGTTCTATGTACACAAACCAGCACTATAATGGCGAAATTATAAAAATCAAACACCAATTTTGAACAATTTTTGTAATTCCATATTTTGTTTCAACATCACCTATGCGTTTCTATTTTTGGAGAGTATACAGGACATGGATAACAGTGTATTGCTATTTCATGTACACAGGGGGAAGCCCTGTCCATGCTCAACCGGATGTTGGTCGTCATCAACTACCATTTCTCCTATAGACAGTCGATCCGGGAAGAGAGTGAGTCCCAAACTTTATGAGATTTTGATATTTCCAAGTAGTAAATGTTTATGAAATCGACTTGTCTTATAAACTGAATGGCCATGGATTATAACCTCTATATCACTTGGCCATGACACATTATATTTTATTGACATTTGAAGCATTTCTTGACTCGTCTGTTGGCGCAAATCGGAACAGCCGAGAAATCGACCGCTTTCGACGTCTTTACAACATAATCAATTGAATACATTTCACGTATTGTACATTTTTAGGCTAAATGAGATGCGCAGTGAATAGGTTCGCGCAGCTTGGAAGCGACATTTCAAGACGGAAAACCTTCGCTGGCGGTGAGTAATCGGCTTTGATGTCAGCTATTTTTCTAATGTTTTGTTGATATTTCAAGGGCGCGAGCTTTTTATATGTCATGACAGTAGATTACCGATTTAACTGTTTATATAATTTCATTTGACTATTTCACCACACGCTCTCCTTGCCGAGTCACTTTCTTAGTTCGATACTTAAAAGTCATTTTTAGCGTTGTCAGAATGTCTAACTGTGATATAGATATGCCTCTGTCTCAGACAAAACTCAATGCCTGTTTTATTGACACCTATGTGTCTGCCTGCCTGTCTGCTAATGACAATATGCAATACACAACTTCGATCACTGACCACATGCGGACCTAACAGGCTATACACCATATACAAAACGCGTTGATTTATGGCTCGTGCACCCGAGTTCTGTCTCTGTCACATTATGTAATTACACAGACAGGCAGGTGTGATTCTTGTACACATTACATGTTATGATGTCTGTTGATTGCAAAATGTTATACACAAATAATGAGCATGTATTTACAAAACCCAACATCTCTTTACACACACAAAGAGCCCTGAGTGTATCGGCAAATGAACCAGGAATGAAAGTCTTAAGTGCATGCCCACCGCTCTGACTGGGTTCGGTACCCCGGGTGCTTCGCTTCGAGGGAAGCAAACCCAAGTACAAAATATTGCACTTCTGATTTGCGATTGTACGCTTATAATTTTGTTTATTTCATTTTTCATAATCAGCAATGTATATTATATGTCATGAATAAGTGATAATTGGGTTTGAATTATGTTTGTTTTTTTTGTTGCATGTGACCTTTAATGCATGCAGGATAATATGTTTGTAATTTATCATGTATTATGGGCCTATGGCCTTTTTGCAGAATAAATTTGTCTGTCTGTATGTATGTTTCTATGACAGAGGAGGAAGTGGCCAAGTCAGAATACACGCCACAGAGAGTTGCGTCCCTTTGGCATTCCAGGAACCTATAATCCTCGGTTTGATTCTATGTTCATCAGATCAGATCAGCACTTTGTCACTTGTTTGTGTTTATAATTGGGAGACTGCCATGACAACATACACAACCTGCACGATATATCCAGTAAATGATCCCCGGCAGTAACACATGTACACATCACTCATCAGCTGAGCTGAAATAAACAATGTAGATGTCTTTAAATACAGAGTGACTGTTATTTTATGTTCTTGTATTAAAACCAGTCGTGTAACCAGCAGTTAATGACAGCATTGTTTTGTGAAAAGTTATCTTTATGCCCCTCTTCCTTGGTGTCGAGGAAAGTAAATCAGTGATCATTGTGCCAGAAAACACTGACATTCCTTTGTAGTTTGTTTGTTGTTGTCAGAACTAAAGAAGGAATTTATCTACATATTTCAATAACCTATGCCATATGCAGAAACTTTATCCTTTATTTCCCACTTTAAGCTGCTTCAGATGTGCATCGTGTAATCTTGATGCTAAATATTTTCAAACAAATAAACATGAAGTGCAAAGTCCACATATTCTCGATCCTGGAGAGCTAGCAGATGCGAGTCATTTGAATTGAGTGAGTGAGTGAGTGAGATTACTTTTACGCCGCACTCAGCAATATTCCAACTGTATGGCGGCGGTCCCTAAATAATCGAGTCTGGACCAGACAATCCAGTCATGAACATCGATGTACACAATTGGGATTCGATTACGTATGGGAATTCCCCATATTCCCGATCCTGGAGAATTTACATATGTGGAACCACTGCTAATTAATTGGTGTAGATTTAACTGCTTCACCATGTGATAATTTAACCCCTCATATGCTAATATATAGATGTAAATTCAGTATCATAATCACTTTGTTTAAAAAAGCCAATCAGCATTATGATGTCAGGTGAACATGCTTGCGGTTTGGCATCAAATTTCTGTATTCACATCAGTAGTGTTTCCAATTATGGGCTGACCACGTGAAGAAACAGTGTAATTGTCTCATCACATTGAAAATTCGGAATACCTGACAGAAACCTGTAAATAATCGAAAAACTGATTCACTTCAGAATAGCCTGGCTTCATCAGCTACTGTATCAGTTTGGATTCCACAATCACATCTCTCTCTCTCTCTCTCTCTCTCTCTCTCTCTCTCTCTCTCTCTCTCTCTCTCTCTCTCTCTCTCTCTCTCTCTCTCTCTCTCTCTCTCTCTCTCTCTCTCTCTCTCTCTCTGTGTGTTGTTGTATCTTCTCTGTACACAAGAAAATATATCAGGAGAGAATAGGCGCCCTTGTTACGGTATATATGTGACGCAACGTATTAATGTAAAACTCAAACCATATTTTATTGTATGCAAAAACTACTTCATTAGAACCAGCCGTGTAATCAACAGTTAATGAAAGCAGCATTTTGTGAAAAAATGTCCCTCTTCCTTCCTCGAGGAAAGTAAATCAGTGATCTTTTTGCCAATGCATCTAAAACACACTGACATCCCTTTGTAGGATTCCTGTCAGAACTACAGAAGGAATTTTATATGCGTATTTCAGTGAAACTATTTTGCCGAAATGTCATAACATACACGAATCTGAGATTGTAATGACTTCTGTACAGATGTGAGATAATTCTGAGATTTCATAGCCACAAAACTTCTTTCAGATTTGTGTTGGGCTTCTGTGAGGAATGTAAGCACATCTGTGAGCATTAGAGAAGGGTAATTAAGACCATAGTTCGTTCTGCATAGTGGCTTTAAGTATGAGCAATAGTAGCATGGAACACCAGACATCCCTGTTAAGTAGTGACCCGAAACGGCTGCACAAACACGGTATCGGGCCTGTCTACAAGCAGACATATTGTCATTTGGCGCCACGACACACTGCATTTCACATTTTGTGTCACGATAGAACTCCTGGATGTTTTATAGAGCTGTTATAGAATATTGCGTTTGTTTTACCTGATGGTAGATTTCTGATCCAGTGATGCGTCTTTTCCTTTTAGAGGACCAGCTGTTTGAATGGTATATGCAGTATCAACCATTGGTTGGTTAATTTACATGACTGATTTACAATTGATGAATTGTCTTCTCATATAGAGAGCAAGCCCTTGATTGAGTTACAGTTCATATCATCTGTTGACTTACAGTTCATACTATCCAGATTTATAATGCATGTCCTCGACTGATCTAAAGAGCAGTCCCTTAAATGATCTACAGAGTACGACCTCGAACGACATATAGTGTCTGATGTATGGATATTTCAAGGTCTCCTATCCTCGACCGATTTACAGTACATGTGCCTGATAGATTTACAGTTCGTATCCCAGACTCTCATGATGCCTCAAGTGGTTTTGTCAGGGAATTTTATGAGAACAGATGCTATGTCGAAGTTCCCACCATGTTGGAGTTTTGATCTATAAAGTGTTGTTTAAGCAGTGATGATAACAGGGTTTTAATTGTATCAACGTACGGTTTCTTTTACTAATATCACACTTACTAGAATCCAGATGTGCTACTTCGGAATACAGACAGACTGATCTTTAATGAAATAACTCAATATGCTGTACACACAAGCATCCAGCATTTACAGATGGATACAGTGGCTGACACCGTCCAGCACCAGGGGACATACTGAAGCGTACGTGATGTGGGTAAAGATGATGCCACAGCCGGCTGGAATACGACCCAGGCCTAGTTCTGTGTTTCACACTGATTGCGGAAACAGGTCCAAAGTAAAACCGGCAAAAACTCATTGCTTCTATTTCTGACACATCACCTGCGTTGACTGAGTATGACCCTTTCTGTAACATGCCCGTGTAGTCCCGTTCCAGGAAACGATGGTAAAGATACGATAGAGGGAGGTTATAGAAGTGTTCTTCTGCACCTGCTAGATCTGCCAGAATGTACATGTGCTATAACATTGCTATCTTCAGTCGAACTTGGCATCGTTTGTTTGAAGTTGTTTTTGCTCTGTGCTTGGACTTCCCACTGAGGGTGTTGGTCACGAATGAACTGAAGTGAACTTATCGTCATCTGCTGAAAATCACGAGCACATCAATGTGTCTTTGTATGCTGGAAGGTAGCCGCTGCATGTTGGACGTCGTGTTACGTGGTAAAGGTCGGCAGAATACCACATAATTCTTAAACACTGCCAATATACATAACGGCCATAAAATATTCCAGACATATCTTCAGGTATGTGATGTACAGATACATAAGAACAATCTACAAAGTAAAGAAATGTCAGCTGGACAACGTACATATGTACGTTTTCCAACAGGAAGGACAAATAGTAGCTGTGACCTTAAAACGTAATCACTCAACTTCAAACACCTTGCTTCCAGTTAGGGCAGCAACAACAAGAAGTACGGTGAGAGGAGTCAACACTTGCAGATTTCACGAACGTCTGAAACCCTAGATTCTTCAGCCCAAAGAAGATGTTCTGTGTTTGTGTCTTCAGCTAAACATTCCGTCTGTTTTCGCAACAACAAAAATAAAAAATGTGTCTCTTCAGAGGCCGTCATTGATCAAACCCGTACTAAGTAGCAGCATGTGTTCGTGTAGAAACTGTTCGGATCCAACTGACAAATAGCCATACTGTTTTGGCTTTTACTTCCGTGTTATTAACTATGTCGTATCACTTGCTTATGTAAGTTACCATCTATGTACAAGACAAAGACATTGATCAGTTTTTTTTTATTCCTCCAAAGCATTGTGACAGAACAGATGGTCTCACATTTGCCAAGTAAATGATCAACAACTTTCTTTCCGTAGCTACAAACATTGTTACGTGTCTGGAATAGAAAGCTCTGTTTCAGTGTGAAAATTGTACATTGAATTTTAAATGAAGTGGTGTAACAAATTTAGACTAATTTCTTGAAAGGAATTATGGAGTGGAGGTGCAAACGTCAGCCACAGTACAATGAAATGGACATGCAGGATGAGAAGGTGATACTGACACAACCACTGGCCATGGTGTAATGTTAATGCGGCATTAGTGTTTATGCCTTTCGGACCAAAGACTTAAGCGTCGTCACTTCTTCAAGACAACAGTATGATCCCTGTGATGGTGTGACTTACAGACAGACACCAAGGTGAAGTCTACGCTAACTGTCATGTTATTCTGCATTCTACCATGAATCAAGAAAATACTAAGATTCTTATTGGTTGTTCAGAAAATCAGACGGCATCAATTGTGGATTGACGCTCATCTGATTGTAAGGCCGCTTCACCGCGCATTAACAAATCTTATTGTGAGAACTACTTCCGTTTGACCACAATGATGGCAGATCATAACAACTCCATGGATTTTGACGCTGACTTTCGAATATTCCACATATAGTCTAATAGGCAATTGGAAATATTTTGATTAATAATGCGTTTGATTACATTGCGCTTCACTGCGCACGTATAGAACACTGCCGCACTACTTCAGCTTGACCACCAACATGACTAATATCAACACAACAGACGTGATGGAAATGCTGATAAAACATTTATTTAAACTCGAAAAATACAATTATATGACACCCCCACCCCCACCCCCACCCCCACCCCACACACACAATTATGAGGGAACCTCACTATCATATTACCTTCTATTATAAAATATTCAATCTCAATTACAATACACAGCCCCAAACATAAACAAAAGAATATCTAACATATAAATCAGAAAGCCTTGTAGAAATACATCCCTATCTATACAAAATATGCAGCAAGACATTAGTAAACATTTACCTACCTGGTAAATGGTATATTTAATTCCGTTAAGAAAGGGAAATTTGCAAGATAGGTCTTACGGTCTGGCGAAACACCACATTTATGCCACTCATAGTCATACTCCATCATATCCCGTTGCATCGTTCACAAAATAATTCTGCTCTCTGCCAGCTTCCCCGCAAGGTTGTCACTGTTATGTTCATCTACTTTGAAAAACATTTGGACACAGTCCAGTCCCAAACGATGAAAACAAAGTTCCAAAGAATCACAAGTTAGTCGCATGTACACTAAGCAGCAGCACTGTCACTCTTTTCAAAAGAGTTTTGTCGCATGCCGGGGTGGAGGCAGTACGTGCAATCATGATCGGCCGGTCATAAATATCAACAGTCTTTGATGAGTTACAGGTCGTAGGTTGATCAGGAAACGATCTATTCTTCGATTCTGCAGGGTTCAGATTCGACAGTCAGTCAAGTATTGTCCACTGTCACTTCAAATTTCAACCTTTCGCAAAATGTAAACACTGGCTCGTCCGCCATTTCAAACTGTTGCGTAACTGTCTACTTCGAAGAAAATAAGTAGGTCAGACGATTCCATTATAGAGTGGCCAGGGGGGTACAGTTTCACGGCACACAAAACAATAGGCTGGATTTAGTCGTGTGGAGTTGGGATGAAAAAAAAAACACATCTCGGGTATTACATAAATGCATTGAATAAACAGTAGTTTAATTTCTTTGGACAGAATATTGTTATGTTGTAATGTTAACAAAATACGAACGGCACCTACCGCTCCCTTCACAGACGAGTTCAATTCGCCTCTCGTCCCATGCCGGATTACGCAGTGTCTTCCGCAGAGCGAGGAAGTTCGATTTTAAATGGGTCATGGTAGAATGGAGATAACCCTAGTGTGTTTGAAAATCAGAGATATGCTTTACTGAATTGATGGCGACTAAATTTCAATTGGAACCGAACGGCTTTCATGTTGTCATCTCCCGAAAGTCACGAGCACGAGTTTGGTGCTGAGACACCTAAACATTTAATCCGGACAAACCAGTTTTTGTCACGCCCACTGTTAAGGTGAGTATATGCTTGTGTATACATGTGATGATACATACAATAATAATAATAATCTTTATTTCGTACTGAAGAGGCCACTGGCCTATAGTACACATACATATATAATGGGGAATTACATAAATAAATATATATACATTACAGTGATAAAACCTTTGTTCTATACAACATTGCAATGTGGATGAACATGGCAAGTTTTTGATATATACTTTGATTTTTACTGCTTTACTGATTTTTACATACATATGCATACACATTCAGACTTGGCGTACATCATTTTACCGCCCACTGCTCCGATCGTGATCCAAATCTACACGACTGTCGTATTGCCTGCACAAACAAGCTTACCACCAGCTGCGTCTCCAAACACAACTGTCGATAATAAGCATTAATGTTTACGTGTTTCTAAAAGCAAGTGGACGTGGTTTCCAACGCAACACATATTTCCTTAATTAAAATTAAAAAGCTATATTACCAAAACATTGTGCACTAATAAACAACTGCAAAAACACGATCCCTGGTGGTTTACACGCTACTTCTAGAAGGTTTTATATTATTTTTTTATGTATTTGTCTGTTTACGCAATGTGGAATAGGGATCTTGTGAGTTCAAGATTTATTGTACTAGATGTGTCTGTGATGTTTCATGATCTTACTAAGAAGTCTCTGATCTTACTGAATAGAATCACGACCTGGGAACAAGGCGTGGGCGACGTTTGTGCGACGTACTTGTAGTGCATGTCACAGATGTCTTTGCGTAGGGGACAAACATCATCACAACAGTTAAATTAAATCTCATCTCAATTTATTTTCGCACAAAATTTTTTATATATATGCTGAGTGTTCGACCTTAGTGATCGGTAGGTGTGTTTGGGTTAACACTGAAGGTACACATGTCGTCCTCCCTGTTTGATATAACAACAGTGAAAATTATTTCTCCATCCACTTTCCTACACGGCATGTTTACTCAGTCAGGCGTGGTGTACGTGTCACCCTCACCCAGCCGTCAGTCGGCGCAGTCACTCCAGATTCCTACATAACTGTGTGACGAATCTAGTGTCAAACTTACCCAGCCGTCAGTCGGCGCAGTCACTCAAACGCACCAGAATCTTGCTGGTGCTGTATATGGCGTTTGTCTGAGATGTATAGATGAGACGAAGAAAATGCGCTCAACATCTATATACATCTGAATTGTGTGTATTTCAGCTCAGCTGCTGAGTGACGTGTACTTGTGTTACTGCAGGGGGTCATTTACTGGCTGTATCGTGCAGCCTGTGTATGCTGTCATAAGTCTCCTCAATTATAAACACAAACAAGTTGCAAAGTGCTAATATGATCTGATATGAGCAAAGATTCAAACCCGAGATTATAGGTGCCTGGTATGCCACAGGGACAACCGTCAGTCGGCGCAGCGACTCCAACGCGCCAGAATCTTTGATGGTTCTGTGACAAATCTTGTGTCCATCATATTGCATGCCAGCTGTTGCCCCGTTCAGTTAAGGACTACGGTTCCATCCTGTCTTTTGATGAAGGGCAGATTACATGCCACAGAGACATGCGTCACTTAGTCAGACCATACACCTATACTCTCGGGTTTTAATTTTCGTTGCTATCAGATCACAACAGCACTTTGTCACATTTTGTGTTTATAGCTGAAGGAAGGATAAATACACAGACTGTGTGATATTGCCAGCAAATGATCTCCGTCAGTAGCAGACTGACTGACTGAGTTTGGTTTTACGCCGCTTTTAGCAATATTCCAGCAAAATCACGGCGGGGGACACCAGAAATGGGCTTCACACATTGTACCCATGTGGGGATTCGAACCCTGGTCTTCGGCGTGACGAGCCAACGCTTTAACCACTAGGCTACCCCACCGCCCGTCAGTAGCAGAAGTACACATCCCTCAGGAGATTGAGATGAAGTAAACACAATTCAGATGTCTATAGAATTAGAGGCAATGTTTTCGTTTCAAGAAATAACTTAATTGGATACATATTGGTACACTTCCACCCGTGGTTTTCTTATACCTAGTGCAATTGTGTAACGTTATGGTGATGCCTGCCTGCCTGAATTACATTTTTCTGTTTATCTCATAACTGACACATGTCCATTGTTTTGTAACATACAGCAACCAAAGAGTGAGTGAGTGAGTGAGTTTAGTTTTACGCCGCTTTTAGCAATATTCCAGCAATATCACGGCGGGGTCACCAGAAATGGACTTAACACATTGTGCCCATGTGGGGAATCGAACCCGGGTTTTCGGCGTGACGAGCGAACGCCTTAACCACTAGGCTACCCTCCCGCCCCTGCAACCATAGACAAAGTAAACGGAAACATGCTGATGTAGGTGATAGATGTATCAATACCAGTGAGTGAGTGAGTTTAGTTTTACGCCGCACTCAGCAATATTTCAGCTATATGGCGGCGGATCTGTAAATAATCGAGTCTGGACCAGACAATCCTTGTAGTCGACTCACGACGGCAGGAGCATCGATCTACATTCAACTGGGAACCGATGACATTGTAGTCAACCAAATATCAGTGTGTGAGTGAGTTTAGTTTTAGCCGCACGAGCACCCTGACCAGCCGATCCGGTAAATAATCGCCCCTTACCAGACAAGCATGGGTTACTGAAGATCAATTTACGAACTGGGATCTTCACGGGTGTATCAATATCAGGACGATGAACTAAAATCGCCCCTATGATGCATGAAGACGAGGATGTTGTGTGTATTTCAGGACGATTGGTGCTGCAGAAATACTTCATACAGAAATACTTTATACAGATAATTCGCCATGAAGAATCTCAGAGGTCACTCTGAAATTGAACCTCCACCGTATGCTGTTCCAATGACACACGGATGCATCTCAGGAACGTTCAGTTACGTTGAGAAAACGCCCCAGTAACGCTTTGGTGACGTACTGGAGACGTTATGCGATACCGTTTTCACTGATTTACTTAGCAGTACTCCAATAAAGCTGGCCATAAAGATATTTTCATCCTAAGATGATGCTGCCATTAAATGTTAGGCCCTACATATTTATATTTTATGAATTCACTTGACTAGCCCATACTTAGAAACGCTGCTAATTTGAATTCGAAACGTGAACATGTTCACCTGACATCATGATTCTGAACAGCAATATTTAAACATAACTGATCTGCTTTCGAATGTGTTCATGAATTTACATGAATATAATTTCCATTCTCATGTGAGGGGTTAAATGATCAAAGGTTGAAGCAATTAATTAGCAGTGGTTCAACCCGTGAAGATCCGGGTTAAAATTGATCTTCAGTAACCCATGCTTGTCGTAAGAGGCGACTAACGGGATCGGGTGGTCATGCTCGCTGACTTGGTTGACACATGTCATCGAAACTCAGTTGCGTAGATCGATGCTTATGCTGTTGGTCACTGGATTGTCTGGTCCAGACTCGATTATTTACAGACCGCCGCCATATAGCTGAAATATTGCTGAGTGGGTCGTAAAAGTAAACTCACCCACTCACTCACGCAATTCAAATGACTGGCATCTGCTAGCTCTCCAGGACCGGGTATATATGGACTTTCCATGCACTTCATACTTATTTGTTTGATCATATTCAGCCGCAAGAATACACTGTGAACACCTGAAGCATCTTAAATTTGAAATAAAGGGATAACGTGCTGCATATGGCCTTTGTGTAAGATGTATACATGAGACGAAGAAAATGCACTCTATATCTATAGACATCTGAATCGTGTTTATTTCAGCTCAGCTGCTGAGTGACGTGTACGTGTTGCTGGAGGGGGTTCTTTATTGGCTACATGTATACTTTCAGCCTGTGTATGCAGTCATAAGTCTTCTCAATTATAAACATAAACAAGTGACAACGTGATAATATGATCTGATGAGCAAAGCTTCAAACCCGAGATGATAGGTGCCTGGTATGCCAAGGGGACGCAACTCTGCGTGGCGTGTAATCTGCTTTCGAAATACGTTAAACTCAAATTTTATTGTTGCTATGTTTGGACACCTGGTGGTGATTGTGTTTGTGCAGGGAAGGTGAGAGTCACCTATGCTGGGAGGAACTTTGTATTTTAGGTAGTTTTGCTTGTTGACACAAGTAGAACAATCAAATATTACTTGTTGCTTATTTTTCTCTGAGTGCGTTTTATGAAAGAGACCATTCGTAGCAAAATACCACAAATACATATAATGATAGTAGGTCCGATAAGTGAATGTTTCCTTGACGTGTCAAATGGTTTGTCTAGTGCGTCTATTTGAATCATAATCATGACAACAGACGGTAAGGTTGTGTACGGCAAGTATGAATGTGTATGCATGTGTCTGTACCATCACAAGTGTACACAAGCAACATAAGTTCCCCTTCCCAGTAGTGGTGTTCCGATTAATTGAAATAATCGAAGATTGGTCGCAGTGACCAAACGACCAAGCAATCGATCACATTTTCTCATAATCGAACATAAACGATTTTGGAACTACTCTTTTAGTCTTTGAAAAGCTTGACAATGGAACATATCTTAGAAATTGTCAAGGCCTGAAAACGTGTTTAATTCTTAGAAAACTCACTTCACTAACTGAAAAGCCATGACTGAATATTTCTCTAAGACTCAAGGAAGTTTATGTTCATGATATATTAGTCATCACTTTAAAGTAGCAAGTTGCATCATGTTATACATATCTGCAATAACAACCTGGATAGGAAAATCTGAAAAATCATGCTAACCAATTTTTTTCGATGATTGTTCGTTGGTGATGAAGCAATCATCAATTGTGAGATTTCAACCAATTCCCAACACTACTTCCCAGTATTCCTAGTATGCGGTTTGGTAGATTTAGGTTTCTAAGTTTGTCAGCACCAAACTCGTGCTCGTGACTTCTGGGAGATGACAACATGAAAGCCCAACATCACAACGGACTTTTCTCCCTTATCAAACGGACACACCGTTGAATTAACTACAACTCACTTGAACAGAACACTTGAGTTGATATTGTATGAATCGGTGTTCCCGGCTTCATTACGTGTATGTTTTAGAAAAAAACATGACAGTTAGCGCAGACTTCAGATTGTTGTCTCTATGTCACACCAACACAGGGATCATACTGTTGTCTGCAGGACGTGGCAACGGTGAAGTGACACTTTGGTCCGAAAGGTATGAACACTAATACCACTTATATGTTTAAACCTCGAGATCACACAGACTGACATTTAGGCCCTATAATACAGTTGTATTTTCAAAATACATCTTCACAATAAAAAAAAATATTAACAGAGTGAATGCAGTTGTTAAGTTCAGGCCTATAGCTGGGGAAATTCATCCAAAGCCACCTCACCCCACCACCACCAGAACAATTTCAACCACCCCCCAAAAAAACACACAAAAAACAACAAACAAAACAAAACAAAAAACCACAAAAAATGATAATAATAATGAAAAAAACAAAACTTAACAAACAAAGACAAAACAACTACAAAGCAAAAACAAAAAAACAAAAAAACACAAAAAAATAAAACAATCAAACAAAATAATAAACAAACAAAAGAACACCCAAGACCTATGCTGGAGTTTTATGCATTCTCTATTATCAGGGAGACCGACCATGGATTGCTCTCTGGAAAACATGACAACTTCAGGGTCAAACATTTGTCGAGGGAATATAACACAAATCGGCCATTTTGACGTCTGGACAACAAGTGAACCAGACATCATAAACAGTGACAAATATCGTTGACCACCACAGTGAAACCAAATGACAGCCGTACACAGCCAACTGCACTGCTCTAGAGGCACTGACCCTTTGTGCTCCTGACAAAACATTGGATGGTGGACCATACATGCAAGTATACAAGTAATTTGATCTTGGCTATTCTGTGTCACAGACTGGAGACTAAAATATCAGTTTACCAACTGTTATTGCCTCAGCTTTTCACGCTCGGAGCGCTCACATTGCATCACGATCAGCAGTTGTGTCAGTATCATCTTCTCATCCCGGATATCCAGCTTCGGTTGACCGTTGCTGCAAGATGGTATTGTCACTGACCTTAATGCCATGACCACAGAGGTTATATTGTTTAAGTCATTTTAATTGTACTGTGACTTTTCCACCTCCACGCCATAAATCCTTTCAAGAAATGAATCTAAATTTGTTACACCACTTCATTTCATAATACAATTGATATTTGTGTACACGTTTCACACTGAAACAGACATTTATTTTCTAGACACGTAACAATGTTTGTAGCTATTTTTACACAATGCTGTTGATCATTTACGTGGTAAAGGTGAGAGTATCTGTACTGCCACAATGCTTTGGAGGAATAAAGAACTCATATCAATATCCGTATCTTGTACATAGATGTAAGTTATATTAGCAAGTTATATGACATAGTTAATAACGCGGAAGTAAAAGCCAAAACAGTATATCTATCTGTCAGTTGGATCAGAACAGTTTTTACATGAACACAGATGTTTCTACTTAGTACAGGTTTGATCATTGTCAGTGTCTGAGGAAACACATCTTTGCTTTTGTTGCTGAGAAAACAGACGAAACGTTTAGCTGAAAACACAAACAAAGAGCGTCTTCACGCGCCTGCAGAAGCATCTCACCGTGCTTCTTGTTGTTGCTGTCCTAAATTGGAAGCAAGTTGTTTGGAGTTGAGTGATTAAGTTCTCACGATGCCTCTGTTTTCCCTTCTTGTTGCAAATGGGACGCTTTTTACCCATTATTAAAGCATCAAGTAGGTCGCTGTTTACATTGAAGGTACTTGGTATGTTTGAACGTACATAGCCACCTTTCTCCGAGAGGGATAATTTAGAAGAAAACACTTCGTTACTTGTAGTTTATGTAGTCACAGCACAGAGTTATGGTCAGCACGCTGACTAGACAGCACCTGGTGAAATTGAAATCGCAAGCTGGGGACTTGAGTACTCGTACTTGACATACATGGATATGTAGCTTGCTCACCTGACACCTGTACATGTATATGCAGTTCGTTAACCTGACATATCTGTACACGTATATGTATATTTTTCACAAGGAAGGGACACCTGTACATGTATATGCAGGTTGTTTACCTAACATTCATATATGTGTATATGCAGAATGTTCACCCGACATATCTGTACATGTGTATTCTTCACGTAGGACACCTGTGCATGTATATGCAGGTTGTTCACCTGACACACCTGTACATGTAGTTTGTTCACCTGACATACCTGATATATCTGTACATCATATATACGCAGATTTGTCACCATACATATCTGGAATATTTTATGAGCATCATGTATAGTGGAAACCTGTAATAATTCGGCTGTATACTGCCGACCTTCACCACATAACACGACGTCCAGTAGGTATAACTACTGGGGCAGTCCAGCACAAGAGGACACATTCTGGGCCCGTGTTGTTCGGCAAGACGACGCAGTTCATTCCACCTGATGCCAAACCAGCTTGAAATACGATCCAGGAGTTTCTATGTTGTTGTCACAGTTAGAAAAACTATGTCTGAATTACAATAGAAATAGGACTACATACAGTATATATCCGCAAATTGGCCTGTATTGTGTTGTTGTGTTGTGCTCCTGTGGGTCACATACCAAGCCAAAGTTGTTGTTTTTCTGTCAACAGGGAATCTTTAGGCATTTTCAGATATTCCTTTCTCCCACAATGTATGTTTCGGGATATGTTTTGCGTAAGAGTCAAATGTTATCAAAGGTGCGTTCAGACGATCCGAGACGAGGGGGTGTAATCTGGTCTCACCATTCGAGGTCAAACAGCTTCAGTGGGAAGTGCAAGAATAGAACAACTTCAAACAAACCTGATGCCTAAGTCGCCTGAAGATAGCAATGTTACAGCACATGTAGTTCCTGAAGGTGCAGATCATCACCCCAATCCCTTTCCTTATATATTGTCCTTTACAACAACCTCCAGAATAGAAAGGTCCATACTCAGTAAACAGGTGACGTTTTGGAAATAATATCAGTGAAGTTTTGTCCCTTTTAACTTATACATTTTTCCGCCACCAGACTACTATCTGGGTCATGTTTCAGCCGGCGTTGGCAACATTGGGCATGAATTGAATTGAAATCTATCGACAAAACTACTTCCAACACCATGAGAGTCTGGGATACACACGGTATATCGGTCAAGGGCATGTTCTTTAAATATGAATAAAAGAAGCGTACATCTGTCGAGCACATGAACTGTAAATCAGTCGCGGCGACATTTGTAAATCAGTTGTGTTAAATGAACTGTAAGTCAGTCCAGGCTATGAACTGCAAATCTGTCAATCTGTCAAAAAAGTCGAGGACATACATACCAGAAAATGAACCGTTGATCAGTCCAGTACATGCTCTGTAAATCTATGAAGCACATGAACTGTAAACAAGGCTAGGAAAAGAATAAGACACACCAATGGATAGGCAATTTGCCATAGAACAGAATGAACACAAGTTTAAATATTAGCTCTATAAAACATCCAGTCTTGATCGTGACACAAACAAGTGAACACGGGTTGTGTTGTGGCACAAAGTTGCAATATGTCTGCTGGGAAAGCTGTCCGATATCTGTACTGCAGACTCGGGGCAATAGTTAACATTATGTCTGGTGCCCTTGGCTATTATTGTTCACACATAAATCCAATTATGTGCTTAATTGCCTTTCTCTATTACGCCCAGATGTGCTTACATTCCACACAGAAGCCCAACACAAATGTAAAAGATCTGGCTACGATCTTTGAAATCTACGGATTATTTCACATCTGTCATGATCGTTACAATCTCAGATTCGTATATGTTATGACATTTTGGCAAAACTCACTGGAATATGTATATAAATTCCTTCTTTACTTCTGACAAGGAACCTAAGAGGAATTGCCAGTGTTTTAGGGTTTCATACATTACAAGAAATATCACTGATTACCAACGAGGGCGCCAAGAAAGATGGACGTAAAGATACTTTCTTCACATACGATGATGACAGTACCTGCTATGGCCTACGTATCTTTATTTTAAGAATTGTAGTATTCTGCATTTACCTAGCCCAAATTAAATCAAAATGTAGATATAAAAACCTAAACATGTTCACCTGACAGGCAGTCTTAAGGACATCATAATTCTGTAGAATTACCTGTACGAGGTACCTCTGTGGCACCAAAGTTACATCATCAGATTCTCCTCTTTAGCAAAATCATGTGAGTTAACCTCCTGACCTTGTTTCATGATATTTGTACATTTATCACATGCATCATTGGGTTTTTTCCCTTTTGTCTTATGCATGCTACAAAACGATGAACATGAGCCAGCTTCAAGATTATCAGGAAATAAACGGTCAAGCACACACAAATGTACTCGTTATAAGAAAAGCAGTGCAAGAAATGTACTAGTGAGTCTCCGTGTCAGCATTAGTGCATTACGTGAGACGAGAACAGTGACTCTGTATTTATAGACATCTGAATTGTGTTTATTACAGCTCAGCTGATGAGTGATGTGTACATGTGTTACTGCCGGGGAACATTTACTGGATATATCGTGCAGGTTGTGTATGTTATCATGCCAGTCTCCTCAATCAAGAATAGAAAAAGTGTTGATATGATCGCCTATTTCAATAGATAATTTCTTACATACGTCTATGCAAGTGCGTATCATTACATGAGGCAACTACTATCAATAAAACACTGTCGACATGTAAATGTACATAATATATTATCTTACCTCACACATAAATGTCGCTTTCTGATTGGCTGAGCGCTCTTCTATTATTTTCAATGTACCCGCTTACAAGCGAGGTACATTTCATTGTACCCCGCTGTCAATGGCAACTCATTTGGTACTTCGTGGTAGTAATTCTTTATCTCGAATTACATTGAATCACGTATGATGTACGGAAATTACCGATCTTTTGCGAATGCAAATCGATGGAAGGGAGATAACTGTAAATCAGTTTTTCTTGTCAGCAAAATCTAGCAATGGCTACAAAAGATTTGTACCCGTGCTTAAAACAATTCAAAATTAACATTAAGGTGTTCGGTAAGATAAATACGTTGTTCACTGGTCCCTCGGGGCCCATGGGTTGATGCCTCCCTCGTGACCAGTGAACAACTTATAATGTAATCTAAGCATTTTAGTACCTGGTGACATTGGTAGGACAACAGTACCTGGTGACATTGTGGGACAACAGTACCTGGTGACATTGTGAGAAAACAGTACCTGGTGACATTGTTAGACAACAGTACCTGGTGACATTGTGAGACAACAGTACCTGGTGACATTGTGAGACAACAGTACCTGGTGACATTGTGAGACAACAGTACCTGGTGACAGTGTGAGACAACAGTACCTGGTGACATTGTGAGATAACAGTACCTGGTGACATTGTGAGATAACAGTACCTGGTGACATTGTGAGACAACAGTACCTGATGACATTGTGAGAAAACAGTACCTGATGACATTGTGAGACAACAGTAACTGGTGACATTGTGAGACAACAGTACCTGGTGACAGTGTGAGACAACAGTACCTGGTGACATTGTGAGACAACAGTACCTGGTGACATTGGGAGACAACAGTACCTCAGGACACTTCAGAACAAGAGTACCTGGTAACATTGTGCGACAAGAGTAGCTGGTGACATTTTGCGACAACAATAGCTACTGACAGTGTGAGACAACGGTAACGCCTGACAGTGTGAGACAACAGTTCCTGCTTTCAATGAGATACAGCAATAAAAGGTGACAGCGTGGGACAAAAAGTACCATGTGAAAGGGCGGGGCAGTACCTGGTGACAGTGTTCGACAACAGGGCCTGCTTTCAGTGTTAGACAACAGTACCTTATGGTAATATAAGACATGAGACGACAATACTTGACGATACAGTCAGACAATTGTACCAGATAACACTACCTCATCCATTAAGTCCTAGTCACGGTGATAATATCAGCGCACGGTCGACTACGGCAGGTCCAAAAACAGCTGTATACGTAACGCTACAGGGAGATGTGGAGATAACAGGCGGTTCCACGGATCAACAAATCTGGCAAATGTGTTACATCAGAGAGACACAGCGGTATCACAGCCCCTGCCTCGTCAGTATGAGTCAGATAGGAGGGGCCACGCACGAACTGTTTGCAACATCATAGCCCTACCACCAATAACATAGTCGCCACGCCCTACTAAACATATGCCATTTCGTTGATACTGATGTCAGTGGCAGTTCTAGAGTCACATCCATCTTCTTATCTAGATTATGCAGCCATACACCGTTCGCTATGCAAAGATGGGCCATGTTGATCCAGATTGAGACAGGTGTTAGCAATGCTCTCTCTTGTCAGACGTATTAGCCCGGCCTGTCTCACAGTCCATGAACCTTATTATTTTACCTTCCACCCAGCTCTTACTCAAATGCAACTAAATTAAGCAAGTATGGATTGTTCTGAGGTTCTGAATATCCAACCTCATTGTACTTTGCACTTTAAGAGGAGTTCCTGGTTTCTATCAAAGTTATATATGTTCAGAGGCTAAATGTTAGTCTATTTTGAATTCCACAGTCAACCTGAAGCAGTGGTTACCACCCGGAATGAAGAAACGCACGGCACCATCCCTATTTTCATAAAGCATGTTAATGTTGGAAACAGAAACATTGTTTAAAAATATGCCATTGCATAAATGTTTACGGTATTGTCGACACGTACGAAAGATAACAACAACGATTTTAGTAGACTTTGGATTTCTTTGAAAAGTTAATGTTGTTAAACCGTTTCCTGAACAATACACGTTCAAGTGCATGAAATGTTTATGGAAGCATTTATGAAGTATTTTACAAAAATATGTTTGAAATGCAATAAACAAAAGTTCAATGAAAACATTGCTTAAACGTTTCTGGAACCATACAAATTAACGTGAAAATTACTTTCAGAATATTTTTTGCTGAACATTTTAGAAAAACATTAGAGTGAATGTTTCACAAAATCAAAACATTTCCGGAACATTTCGTGACATGGTTTTGGTTGTTTGTAAGCCGTGCTTTACTTTCTTCCCAGTGTAAATATACAGTATTAGTCACGCCACAAAACAACACAATACAAAACCGTCATGAAATACATTACACGATCGTATTTCAAAAAGATCAAAGAAACAGGGCGTTTTAGAGTAACGTTTAAAATGTATTGCCATTTTTTGACGTGAACAATTAATAAAAAGCAAGAACGTTGGCCTTGCAGCTGTTGATGGATCGGTGATGGGTCTCTCCAGTGTTTTCTTCACTCTGAAAGGAAGTCTTCAGGAGGACGACCGTTTAGTTGAAATATGGCACTCTCCAACGGCTATCAACAGTCAACATCTTCAACGCGTTGGCGAATCCTTACACCATCGATTTCTGCCTGAAAAGGTTTCATCAAACATTTAACTGAGATATTCACCCGTTTTGATATGAACATTTTCTTTCCAAAACTACTATATATCAAGAGGAGGTACTTATTTTTGGGGCTCTAAGATGTGACATCGTGAATCAGCATTTAATTTGCGTTCTGTTTACACCAATATTCCAGCAAAATGACCGATGTCATATGACAGAAATCGAGTATGAACCAGGCAATCATTTCCTTATAAGCATCAATGTACAAAATTGGGATACGATAACAAGCAAAGGACCGACCATAAGATCCCGTTTGTTTGTTTTCAGAACAGAACTATAATACTGGTTCAGACAGGAAACTCGCTGAACAACATATCCTTACTACTGGTTCAGGCGGATAGCACACGCTGAAGAACAAAAAACTTCAGCTGGTTCAGGCAGATAACACACTCTGAACAACAGAACTCTACCGCTGGTTCAAACAGATAACATACCCTGAACAACCTATCTGCACTAAGAAGGATTCGTCGCTTCACATTCAATTACATCTCGTCATCAGAATCGGGCAACTAACGTGAAATGCAGACGTTCCTCCACAACATGAGAATACCGACAGAATTTACGCAACATCACGTCACAGACTGATGAAAGACAATGTCGACTACTCTGTTTCCAGCCAAAGGAGGAACACAGACATGTCTCCATCTTCACGTGCTGCTGTAACAGCTCTACCTGCTCCTCACGTGTTTTCCTCAGCATCTTCCTGCACACACGGGCATCCCTGAGGAGCAACATCAAAGGAGCCGCTATTGCAACTCCATCACCACGATAATCTCTTTCCCGGCGATTCCTGAACGACGCTGCAGATCCGCAGTGGAGATGTTGCATCTTGTGTGATAGTTAATATCCGTGTTGTCTACACAGAAGGTCAATGACGGTAATGAGAGATGGTTTAATTAATGTAAATGCAGACCACCTGATAAAACACAGGGTCCAGCAGCAGCGACGTGGCAGTTACCTGTAGAGAGCATACAAGTGGAATTGTTAAACATCGTAATGATTGTACATCCGTTCATTCAATGGAATTCTGTATGTAATGTATTTCTTCTTATTGTAATCGGCCTTTTGAAAAAAAAAGATAAATTACCAATCGTTTTTTGTTGTTGTTTTGGGTTTGGTTTTTGTTGAAGTTGGATTTTCTGTATCATAGTAACACTTTGCTTGACATATATCAAGAGTAAGGATTATCATAAAGGCAATATCACTGCTGTTACCTCGATCAAATCGTTGAACCCCAAACTCAGACCAAAAGCACCTCGCCATTAGTGATCAGACTAACGTTACCTCACTAATACATGTTGTATTGGGTAACAGGCAATACACGTCTACATAGCATGATGTATAGTTTCGTATTGTTTCGAGAATGTGCGTCAGTCCTTTGCTAAGAGTTACTCTATAATAGTTTACATCTTAACTGTAATTGAATGTTATTTTCTAATATTGCTATTTTATTTTGTACAGCCATGACAATTGCACTGCATAGAGTTGTGTACCGCCACACTATTTTGTACTGCAGCTTTTAATCTCTTCCAGAACATTGTATAGATTTGTGATCACACTTTAAATACTAGTGTGAACTCAGTACTAGCATTTCTTTCTTGTTTGTTGATTTCAAACTAAATATTTTGTGTACAGACTTCTGTGGTTACTTTCAGTACGTTTGTAACAAAACGCGCTTTGACTATATATTGCGATGTTAAGCTTTTTAAGCAGATGGGACATTTAATAACGCGGAAGTAAAAATAGTACCTACATAGCTTTGTGTCTGTTGGAACAGTTGTTTTACAGGACGACAGATGTTGCTACTTGGTACGGGTTTGATCATTGACGGCTTCTGAAGAAACACATCTTCGCTTTTGTTGCAGAGAAAACAGACAGAACTGAAACCACAAACACAAAGCATCTTCAAGCGCCTGCAGAATGTACAGTATCACATGTTCCTGAAATCGAGAAGTGTTGAATCCTCTCACCGGGCTTCTTGTTGTTTCTGCTCAAAATTGAAATCAAATTCTTTACAAGAATTTCCTTTCTCCAAGAAGGATAATTTAGAAGAAAAAACTTATGTTCTTGTGTGTTGACAACTTTGTGCTGTCAGAAGTGATGACAGAGCACATACCTATAGACAGTTGCTGTCCAAGTAACAATACTTTCTATTCAATACAAACTTACACATATATATTTAACTTACACATGTATTAACTTACACATATATTAAACTTACACATATGTTAAACTTACACATATATTTAACGCGATTTGCTTTGGAAAAGTTGCAAGCTGCTGACCAAAACCTTATTGGTGATGGCACAAGAGTACACTCCCTTCCAACGGTAGAGACGAGAAACCACAGGGATTTGAAGACTGTTACTCCTTCAATGGTTTGTGTCTCTGCTGTATATTATATTGCGATTCCTTAGAAACGCCTATACATCATACATTATCTAGAAGCAACAATGAATACACATGGAAGTTAAAATACACATAGTGTTAAGTGAATACATTTGGATGTCTTGGTGAGCGTCGAAGCCATCTACCCCTTGTTCTTATGTTTTATCTTCTTGCATATTTTCAGGTTCAGCTACTAATGAAAGGGCGCTTTCCAGAGATTAGCGAGTATCAGATCGTTGACTGCAGGTACCCCTCCGAATTTGAGGGAGGACATATCCAAGGTGCAACCAATATATACACAGAGGAAGGCATTTCAGAGCTTATTAAACGCCCTGCTAGCCAACCGACATTGTAGTTGCAGTCACAGCACATATTTATAAAACGTTATTCTTAACAGAAGAGACTTGGCAGCACCTGGTGAAAGTGGAACCTTAGCACCTGAATGTTCATACATGTAGCATGTACATGTATGTCGTTCATGTAGTATACAGCCGGTGAAGATCAGGGTTAGAACTGATCTTCAGTAACCCATGCTTGTCGTAAGAGGCGACTAACGGGATCGGGTGGTCAGGCTCGCATCCAAATTTCGTAGATCGATCGTCTTGATGTTGATAACTGGATTGTCTGGTCAAGACACGAATATATACATACCACCGCCATATAGCTTGAATATTGCTGAGTACGGCATTTAACAACAAACCAACCAATCATTTGATGTTGTACATTGTACATGTGTATGCAGTTTCTTCACGTGACATTTTCACCGAACATACCTGGAATATTTTACGAGCATTGCAGATGGCTGTGGATGGGATCTGATATTTTGTTGTTGGACAATGTTTAATAATTCCGTAGTACACAACCGACCTTCACCACGTAACACGACGTCCAGCATGTATAACTACAGTGGCTGATGTCTTCCAGCACACGAGGAGTGAGTGAGTGAGTATGGTTTTACGCCGCTTTTAGCAATATTCCAGCAATATCACGGCGGGGACACCAGAAATGGGCTTAACACATTGTACCCATGTGAGGAATCGAACCCGGGTCTTCGGCGTGACGAAGGAACGCCTTAACCACTAGGCTACCCCACCGCCCCTGCAGCACACGAGGACACAGTCATGTGCCCATGATGTTCAGCAGATGGTCAATACTTCACTCCAGCTCATTTGGCCTGATGTTTGGAACACGACCCAGGAGTTGCTATATTGTTGTCTCTCTGATTGAGAAACTATGCCTGAATTACTATGAAAAATGATTCACGTTTAGCTAATATCCCCATTTGCCCTGTGTTGTGTTGTTGTAGTGTCGTGTTCCTGTGGGCTACATACCAAGCCCAAGTCAGAATGGGTACCGGCAGCATGGTGTATGCGTTTTATCCGCACTGTGCATCTTGAGATATTCCACTCTCTCAAAATGTATTTTTCTGTATATACTCTGATGTAAGAGTCAAGTGTTATCACGCGTGTGCTCGGATGCTCCAAGACGAGGGGTTGTTATCAAGGGGCAAACACCTTCAGTGGGAAGTGCAGGAATACATCGACAACTTCAAACAAACCTGATGCCAAGGTCGCCTGAAGATAGCATTGTTACAGCACTTGTACATTCCGGTAGTTCCTGCAGGTGCAGAGTTTAACCCATATCACCTCCCTCCGTCGTTTCCTTTTACCATCCCCCGGAACGTGACTGTATGAGCATGTTACAGAAATTAAGGTTCATACTCAGTGAACACAGGCGACGTGTCGGAAATAGAAGCAATGAGCTTTTGTCGGTTTTAATTTAGACCTGTTTCCGCAATCAGTGTCAAAGACAGAACTACCCCTGGGCCGTGTTCCAACCGGCTGTGGCATCATCGGGCATAAATCTTCACCCACATCACGTTCACTGCAGTGTGTCACTGGTGCTGGACTGTGTCAGCCACTGTATCCATCTGTTAATGCTGAGTGTTTGTGTGTACAGCGTATCTAGTTATCTCATTAAGGTTGTATCAATCTGTCTACATTCCAGTGTAGCACATATGGATTCAAGTAAGTGTGATATTGGTACAAGAGACCGTATAATACAATTAAAACCTTGTGATTATCTTATAACTACTTAAATAGCATCGTATATGTGAAAATTCCGACATAGTGGGAAGTTTGTACACATAAATGGTTCTGAAATTCACCAAAAAATACAATAAGCATAAGTTCAAATATTAGCTCTGAAAGCATCGAGTCGTGACACCAACAAGTGAAAACGGACTATAACGTGGCACCAAATGGTAAAATATCTGCTGGTAGATCAGTTTGATATTGCGTCTGTGCAGCAGACTCGGGGCAATAGTTAACATTATATCTGGTGCCCTTGGCTATTATTGTTCACACATACATCCTCCATGCAGCAGAATTATGTGCTTAATTGCCATTCTCTATTACGCCCAGATGTGCTTACATTCCACACAGAAGCCAAACAAAAATCGGAAAAAAGTTATCTGGCTACGATCTCTGAAATCTGAGGATTATTTCACATCTGTCATGATTGTTAAAGTCACAGATCCGCAAATGTTATGACATTTGGGCAAAACAGTCTCACTTAAATATGCATAAAAATTCCATGTTTCTTTTCTGATAAGGAACCTAGAGAGGATTGACAGTGTTTTCTGGTTACATTTATTGCACGAAATATCACTGATTTACCTACCAGGACGCCAAGAAAGACATAAAGATACTTTCTTCACAAAACGATTCTGCCATTAACTGGTATGGCCTACGTACCTTTATTTTATGTTTTCTACTATTTCTTCACTTGACTAGCCCATATTAAATCAGCATGTAGATGTCAAGACGTAAACATGTCCACCTGACAGACAGTCTTAAAGACATCATCATTCTGAGAAGCGAATTATCTGTAGGAAATACCTCTGTGGCACCAAAGTTACATCATCAGATATTCCTCTTAAGCAACGTCCTGACCTCATGATATTTGTACATATATTACATGCATGTTTCTCCTTTTCCTTTTGTCTCATGCATGCTACATAACAATGACCATGCGCCATCTTCAAGATAAACAGGAAATACACAGGCTTTCATACGGGCTGGCTGGGTTAGCACCATAATCGTGACACAAATGTAGTTGTTGTAAGAAAAGCAATGCAGGAAATGTACTAATGTGTCTCCGTGTCAGCATTAGTTCATTACGGGAGATGAGAACATTGACTCTACATTTATAAACATCTGAATTGCGTTTATTTCAGTTCAGTTTCAGTTACTGCCGGGGATCATTTACTTGCTATATCTTGCAACTAGTGTATGTTATCATGTCAGTCTCCTCAATCAAGAAGAGAAAAAGTGACAGGGTGCTGATAAGATCGCTTATTTCAAATTTTTTACACACGTCCATGCAAGTGCGTATTGGTACATGAGGTAACCTACTATCAATCAAACACTGTTGACATGTATATGTATATTGATAAACTGTTAATTGTTCAGGTGAAATCATTAATATACATGCACACTTCTTATCTAAGCGTTTGCTACCTACTTGTGTATTTTTACAAACATATCTACTGATTGGCAGGTAAAATGCAAAGCAACATAACCTGTTGATAACGTGAAGTAAGATCACCAGAAGGCAGTGTCGAACCACAGTACCTGGTGACATTGTGGGACATCAGTAGCTGGTGACATTGTGGGACATCAGTAGCTTGTGACATTGTGGGACATCAGTAGCTGGTGACATTGTGGGACATCAGTAGCTTGTGACATTGTGGGACATCAGTAGCTTGTGACATTGTGGGACATCAGTAGCTTGTGACATTGTGAGACATCAGTAGCTGGTGACATTGTGGGACATCAGTACCTGGTGACATTGTGGGACATCAGTAGCTGGTGACATTGGAGACAACAGTACCTGGTGACATTGTGAGACAACAGTAGCTGGTGACATTGTGGGACATCAGTAGCTGGTGACATTGTGGGACATCAGTAGCTTGTGACATTGTGAGACATCAGTAGCTGGTGACATTGTGGGACATCAGTAGCTGGTGACATTGTGGGACATCAGTAGCTGGTGACATTGGAGACAACAGTACCTGGTGACATTGTGAGACAACAGTAGCTGGTGACATTGTGGGACATCAGTAGCTGGTGACATTGTGGGACATCAGTAGCTTGTGACATTGTGGGACATCAGTAGCTTGTGACATTGTGGGACATCAGTAGCTTGTGACATTGTGAGACATCAGTAGCTGGTGACATTGTGGGACATCAGTACCTGGTGACATTGTGGGACATCAGTAGCTGGTGACATTGGAGACAACAGTACCTGGTGACATTGTGAGACAACAGTAGCTGGTGACATTGTGGGACATCAGTAGCTGGTGACATTGTGGGACATCAGTAGCTTGTGACATTGTGAGACATCAGTAGCTGGTGACATTGTGGGACATCAGTAGCTGGTGACATTGTGGGACATCAGTAGCTGGTGACATTGGAGACAACAGTACCTGGTGACATTGTGGGACATCAGTAGCTTGTGACATTGTGAGACATCAGTAGCTGGTGACATTGTGGGACATCAGTAGCTGGTGACATTGTGGGACATCAGTAGCTTGTGACATTGTGAGACATCAGTAGCTGGTGACATTGTGGGACATCAGTAGCTGGTGACATTGTGGGATATCAGTAGCTGGTGACATTGTGGGACATCAGTAGCTGGTGACATTGTGGGATATCAGTAGCTGGTGACATTGGAGACAACAGTACCTGGTGACATTGTGGGACATCAGTACCTGGTGACATTGTGGGACATCAGTAGCTGGTGACATTGGAGACAACAGTACCTGATGACATTGTGGGACAACAGTAGCTGGTGACAGTGTGGGACAACAGTAGCTGGTGACAGTGTGAGACATCAGTACCTGGTGACATTGTGGGACATCAGTAGCTGGTGACATTGGAGACAACAGTACCTGATGACATTGTGGGACAACAGCAACTGGGGGCATTGTGAGACAACAGTACCTGGTGACAGTGTAGGACAACAGTAGCTGGTGACATTGGAACGGAAGAGTAACTGGGGGCATTCGCAGACAACGGTACCTGGTGACATTGTGGGACAACAGTACCTGGTGACATTGGAGACAACGGTACCTGGTGACATTGTGGGACAACAGTGCCTGGTGACATTGTGAGACAAGAGTAGCTGGTGACAGAGCAGGAGAACAATACCTTCTGAGAGTGTTTGACAGCGTGGGACAAAAAGTGCCATGTGAAAGGGCGGGACAGTACCTGGTGACAGTGTTCGACAACGGGGCCTATTTCAGTGTTAGACAACAGTACCTGGTGGTAATATAAGACATGAGACGACAATGCTTGGCAACACTAACAAACAACAGTACCAGATAACACTAGGTCACCCATTAGACCCTTGTCGTGGAGATAATGTCAGTGTACGGTCGACTACGGCGGGTCCAAGAACAGCTGTATACGTAACGCTACAGGGAGATGTGGAGATAACAGGCGGTTCCACGGATCAACAAATCCTTCAAATGCGTTACATCAGAGAGACACATCAGTATCACAGCCCCAGCCTCGTCAGTATGAGTCAGATAGGAGGGGCCACGCACACGAACTGTTTGCAACATCATAGCCCTACCTACAATAACATAGTCGCCACACCCTACTAAACGGGTTCCATTTCGTTGATACTGATGTCAGTGGCAGTTCTAGAGTCACATCCATCTTCCTATCTAGATTATGCAGCCATACACTATACAAAGATGGGTCATGTTGAGTTAGATTGAAACTGACGTGTTGGCAATACTCCCTCTCTTGTCAGACGTATTTGCCATGTCTGTCTCACAGTCTGTGAACCTTATTATTTTCCCTTCCAGCCAACCCTTACCTCAATGCAAAAAGAACTAAATTAAGCTGAAGCTCCCATCTAGCTTAAAATGGATATATTTTCAGAGGCATAATTTCAGTCTAATTCGCCTTCAATTGACAGCCAACTTTAAGCAGTGGTCAACACGTAGTAAGAAAATACTCACCTCGCCATTTCTATTTTCATACATTATGAAACTTATTTTACAATTGTGCCATTGAATAAATGTTTACGGTATTGTGGGCACGTATGAAAGTTGGGCCTGAGGTTTGATTATAAGTCTATATTCTGATATATGTTTTTCCTGCAGCACAACACTAACGTCACTTTGAACACTGGAATCGGAACAACAGGGTTAACTAGGATATCTGGTGCTCTCGGTTATTATAGCTGACACATAAATCCACCATATGCAGCACGGACGTTTTGATAAGTTAAAACCACATTTTTAAAGAAAATGTTGCCAAAACGTTTCCCGAACAGTAGACTTAATAATTTTGAATGCAATAAATAAATGTTTAGAGAAAACATTGCCCAAACATTTCTGGAACCATACAAATGAACGTGAATAAAACTTTAAGAATAATTTTTGATGAGCATTTTGCCAAAACATTTGCCACAAAAATGTTCAAACATTACAGCCAGTTTGTTTCCGAACATACTTCATACAACCACGTGAACAAAACAATTTAGAACATTTCCGGAACATTTCGTGAGATATTTTGAGTAATACAGTACATTCTGGTTATAATGCCACCGTTTGTCCAGGAGAAAATATGACATTATATCCAGGGTGCCATTCTAACCAGGTAGGACAGTTAGAGGACCTGTGTAATCAGCAAGGTGATTGAGCTGATGTCTCCTGTAATGAGCCTTGAATGACTAGATAATCACAGCGTCTAGGGGATGCAGGTGACTTGTTGTTGTAGATGGCAGGGAGTGAATTGTCACATGTTTTATCCCGTCTGGGATTACAAGACTACATAAAGCATTAAAGAGTTTGGTCAATTAATTTGAGTCATGTCAATTAACCAATTAAGGTATGTATACTACGTGCAGCCAGTGTAATTGGCATTATAACCAGGGGGAAATAACTTTTTGTACCAAAAATCATTGGCATGACATTATATCCATTATATCCCGTGGGCCGTGTTCCAGCCGGCTGTGGAATCATCGGGGATGAATCGTCACCCACATCACGTACACTGCAGTGTGTCCCCTGGTGCTGGACGGTGACAGCCACTTTATCCATCTGTAAATGCTGGATGCGTGTGTATACAGCGTATTTATTTATTTCATCATAAGTGTGATATTGGTACAAGAAACCGTATAATACAATTAAAACCCTGTGGTTATCATACCGCTGCATAAATACCACTGTATAGGTGAAAATGCCAGTATGGCGGGAAGGTTCACATAGTATCTATACTCATAAAATCACCTGACAAAACCACTTCTAACATCATGAGTCTGGGACATGCACGATAAATCAGTCAACGGCATGTAGTTTAAATTCGAATGTATAAACAGTAAATCTACTGAGTAGATGCACTGCAAAACAGTCGAGGAAATTAACTGTATATTGTTTGAAGTCATACACTGTAATTAAATCATTAAAGAGCATGCTCTCTAGATCAGACATACATTATAACTCAGAGGGCGATATGAACTGTAAATAACCCGATGACATAACCTGTAAATCAGTCGAGGACATGAAACGTTCATCAGTGGAACAAATCTATTAAAAAGGCTCTGTAAATCAGTTGTGTAAATGAACGGTAAATCCGTCGACGGGATGACCTGGAAATCTGTAAAGGACATACATTATGAACATGTCGAGGACATACACTGTAAATGATTCGAGAACATGTGCTTAAATCATTCACGGGTCTGATCTGTAAATCATTCAGTGACATAAGCTGTAATTCAGTCCAGGCTGTGATCTGTAAATCATTCAGTGACATAAGCTGTAATTCAGTCCAGGCTGTGATGTGTAAATCATTCAGTGACATAAGCTGTAATTCAGTCCAAGCTGTGATCTGTAAATCATTCAGTGACATAAGCTGTAATTCAGTCCAGGCTGTGATCTGTAAATCATTCAGTGACATAAGCTGTAATTCAGTCCAGGCTGTGATCTGTAAATCATTCAGTGACATAAGCTGTAATTCAGTCCAGGCTGTGAGCTGTAAATCATTCAGTGACATAAGCTGTAATTCAGTCCAGACTGTGATCTGTAAATCATTCAGTGACATAAGCTGTAATTCAGTCCAGGCTGTGAGCTGTAAATCATTCAGTGACATAAGCTGTAATTCAGTCCAGGCTGTGAGCTGTAAATCATTCAGTGACATAAGCTGTAATTCAGTCCAGGCTTTGAGCTGTAAATCATTCAGTGACATAAGCTGTAATTCAGTCCAGACTGTGATCTGTAAATCATTCAGTGACATAAGCTGTAATTCAGTCCAGGCTGTGATCTGTAAATCATTCAGTGACATAAGCTGTAATTCAGTCCAGGCTGTGAGCTGTAAATCATTCAGTGACATAAGCTGTAATTCAGTCCAGGCTTTGAGCTGTAAATCATTCAGTGACATAAGCTGTAATTCAGTCCAGGCTGTGAGCTGTAAATCATTCAGTGACATAAGCTGTAATTCAGTCCAGGCTGTGATCTGTAAATCATTCAGTGACATAAGCTGTAATTCAGTCCAGGCTGTGATGTGTAAATCATTCAGTGACATAAGCTGTAATTCAGTCCAAGCTGTGATCTGTAAATCATTCAGTGACATAAGCTGTAATTCAGCCCAGGCTGTGAGCTGTAAATCATTCAGTGACATAAGCTGTAATTCAGTCCAGGCTGTGATCTGTAAATCATTCAGTGACATAAGCTGTAATTCAGTCCAATCTGTAAAAATCATTCAGTGACATAAGCTGTAATTCAGTCCAGGCTGTGATCTGTAAATCATTCAGTGACATAAGCTGTAATTCAGTCCAGGCTGTGATCTGTAAATCATTCAGTGACATAAGCTGTAATTCAGTCCAGGCTGTGAGCTGTAAATCATTCAGTGACATAAGCTGTAATTCAGTCCAGGCTTTGAGCTGTAAATCATTCAGTGACATAAGCTGTAATTCAGTCCAGGCTGTGAGCTGTAAATCATTCAGTGACATAAGCTGTAATTCAGTCCAGGCTGTGAGCTGTAAATCATTCAGTGACATAAGCTGTAATTCAGTCCAGGCCGTGATCTGTAAATCATTCAGTGACATAAGCTGTAATTCAGTCCAGCTGTAAATCTCATTCAGTGACATAAGCTGTAATTCAGCCCAGGCTGTGAGCTGTAAATCATTCAGTGACATAAGCTGTAATTCAGTCCAGGCTGTGATCTGTAAATCATTCAGTGACATAAGCTGTAATTCAGTCCAGGCTGTGATCTGTAAATCATTCAGTGACATAAGCTGTAATTCAGTCCAGGCTGTGATCTGTAAATCATTCAGTGACATAAGCTGTAATTCAGTCCAGGCTTTGAGCTGTAAATCATTCAGTGACATAAGCTGTAATTCAGTCCAGGCTGTGAGCTGTAAATCATTCAGTGACATAAGCTATAATTCAGTCCAGGCTGTGATCTGTAAATCATTCAGTGACATAAGCTGTAATTCAGTCCAGGCTTTGAGCTGTAAATCATTCAGTGACATAAGCTGTAATTCAGTCCAGGCTGTGAACTGTAAATCAGACTACTATAAGACATAATCTGTAAATATACAGACAGACAATAAAAAAATAGAAGATGAGCCGTGGATCAGTCGATCACATCCTCTGTATGTCAGTGAAGGACATGAACTGTAAACAGGTAGAGGAAAAGAAAAATACACATCAATAGATCTGAATTTTACCATAGAATAAAATAAAGACGTGTTCAAATATTAGCTCTATAAAACATCTAGTCTTGATCGTGACACAAACAAGTGAACAAGCAGGAGTATTGTGGCGCCAAGTGGCAATATCTCTTCCTGTAGAACTGTCCTTTTGCAGAGCTGCCCGATCCTGCGTCTGTGCAGCAGACTCGGGACTTTTGTTAACGTTATATCTGGTGATCTCGGGTGTTATTGCGTACACATAAATCCATCATGCAGCACAGATTATCTGCTTAATTGCCTTTCTGTTTAGCCCAGATGTGCTTACATTTCACACAGAAGTACCACACAGCACTAATCTGAAAGACGTTATCTGGCTAGGATCTATGAAATCTGAGGAGCATGTTCCATATCGCACGATGGTTACAATCTCAGATTCGTGTATGTTATGACAATTTCGCTAAACAGTCTCACTGAAATATGAACATAAATTACTTGTTTACTTCTGACAAGAAACATATAAAGGAATGTCAGTATTTTCTGTTTGCATTTATTGGCAAAAAGATCACTGATGTACTTACCAACACGTCAAGGAAAACGGTCATAAAGATATTTTCTTCACAAAATGATGTTGTCATTATCTGTCTTACACGGCTGGTTTTGTGACCTACGTATTTTCATACAATAAAATATGGTTTTGTGACCTTCGTATTTTCATACAATAAAATATGGTTTGATATTTACATTAATACGTGGCATCACATATATATTATAACAGTAAACTTGGAGAAAGTACTGCACAATGATGATGTGTCCCAGTCCACCCAGCTGTGAATGGGTACCTCGTAAGGATGAGAAACCCACATTAACTCGGTGCGCCTAGTGGCTGCAAGAGTTGTATGTTCCCCAGGGAGTTGAGATTGAAAGTACGATGTACCGCTGAGAGTGACATCCAATAACCGAGGGGGAAAATACCAGGGGCTTGAGCATATACTAGCTACTTTGGGTAGTTTTAAGAAACAGATTAATGGGTCAAATAATAATAATAGTCAAAATTTCTTCAATTTAAGCTTTGGAACAAGATTCTGTCAGATTATCCATTCACGCCTCAGGCTCGGTTGCAGCGATTTAAACGCACATAAATATCAACGATTTATATCTTCAAATCCCTCTTGTTCTTGTGGCTACTGTTACGAAGATCCAATTCACTATTTCTTTTCGTGCGTTAATTACACTGACATAAGACATAAAATGCACTTCTATACTAAAGGATATGACATCATATCAATACTATACGGCCACTCTCATGGATCTACTAAAGGTATTCTTGAATTATTAGAATCTATTCATTCTTTCAATGTACTGTCAGGCAGATTTGTGTTGTAATATAAAAACGAAATTGCACTTACTATTAAGTATTTTCCGACACTAATGGTTCTAACGTTAAAAGCGGCTATGTTACAGTTTATGATTGTTACATTTCCAGAAAGCTATTGTTTATCGTTTGTTAATATCATGTTTTTCTCCGTACGATTATTATATCTATAATATATCTGTATTCCGGGGCGGTATTCAAATAAGCACCATACTGATTGTTTACCAATCCGGTTCCTCTTTTGGAAATAAATATGTTTAACCATACTAGTTACGTGGATATGTGCGCTATATAAATATCCAATAAACAAAACAAAACAAAACAAAGGTCCTATTCTCTAATACATTTTCTTGTATACAGAGAAATAACAAAACAAGAAGTATACGCAGATGTGATTTATAGAATTCAGACTGGCACAGTATGCCGATGAAACCAGGTTATTCTGAAGAGAATGATTATTTAAATTAATCACAGGTTTCTCTCACACATTTCGAATTTTGTACATCAAGAGAAAGAAGAAGAAAGAAAACCCCAACAAGAGTTGAGTGAGTGAGTTTAGTTGTACGCTGCACTCAGCAATATTCCAGCTATATGGCGGTGGTCTGTAAATAATCGAGTCTGGATCAGACAATCCAGTGATCAACAGCATAAGCATCGATCTGCGCAATTGGGAAATAATTCATAATTCATAATGTTCATAATTCTAAATTTTCATCCCTCATTCTCCTGCAACCCCAAACAAGAAATTAAACAACCTACACCAATTAATTAGCAGTGTTGACTGTCGTCAACTTGCAAAACTCCTTGGAATATGACAATTTCCATTTCACGTTCATTTGTTTGAAAATATCTATCAGCTAATGACACGATGCACACATGAAGTATCTTGGACTGGCAACTAAGAGATAAACGTTTTGCAATTCTGGAAGTACGCACACTGGTACATGATTAGTGACTGTTTGGCCCAGACTGCAATTTAGTTACCAGTCTCATCCAGTTGAAAGTGGGGCATTAAACAGCAAACAAATTACCTGAATGACGTGTATTCCTGAACTCAGCTTCTTCATACATAAACCAGGCCTTTGATGACAGAAACTGTGGCATGATAATAGAGTGTACTTTCATCACCTGTCACAGGGATGGTGTCATTCAAGTTGACAGCCCTAACCTTATGTATATCTACTTTTGGGACTGGTATGTTATTCATAGTTGTGTCAGGTATTTTAGACTTACGAACCAGGGCCCTTATTCTCGAAACGTTCGTATCCCTAAGAATTCTTAACTTTGATCGTAGCCAATGTGTTAAGAATGGGCTTAAGAAGTTCGTAGGGCTTACGAAGTTTCGAGAATAGCTAGCCAATATCCAAGCTTTACGTCTCCAGAGCGTCACAGTAGCGTTACCTGGTTGTCTCTTCAAAGTAACTGGCTCACTACTTGAGAGGCATCCGTGCGTCATCGGAACGGTATCTGAGCAGTTTTGGTTCAATTTCAGAAGGACCTCTCAGATTGTTGTTGGTTAATTATCTGTATGAAGTGGCAGCAAAGTCAAATCATCACATACCTGCCTTCAGCAACGTCGCTTTACTTGTCAGAATGATATTTATATATTTAGAACCAGGGTCATTTTCAGTGCATCAGTTCTTGCCCTAAACTTAAGATTTGCCTTTCGCTCCTAAAGCATCTGAAGCATACATTCAAAACTTTATGTCCGATGTACGACGCGGAACGAAGTCCAGAACAGAGTCTGTTCCAGACGATATCAGCTGTATGCTGTGGTGGAAAGTTGAACATTAATGTTTGGTAAACTATCGTGGGAGAATGTAGTTATAAGTTAGAAAAGCCCTTCAGAATGCTGGTCTTTCATGCTCACAACTTCCGTGAAGCGTCAGGCACAGGTTTCCTGCAGACAAAGCTCGAAAGATACTCAGGGACTCAATTTCTACTGGGCAGGTGAACATATGTGATGGTATAAAAACACGCTGCCCAGTCAAGCCTCTTACTACCAACTTCCCCGATCATGATCCGAATCCAATGGCGAGACAAAACAAATGAAACTTCAAAATGTTCTTTTCTTCTTAAATCTATTGGGTTTGCTATTTGCTACAACGTTTTAGCAGGTAATTAACAATGCGCATTAAATTCAACACTTTAGAAAGGGAGGAGGGTGTGGTTTCAACTGCAATACCCATTTACCTAATTGAATTTGGAAAGCTGTCGCACCACAACATGGCGCAGTCATAAGCAACTGCAATAACACGATCTATCGTAGTTTTGTGGATTCCTGATGCAGACACAAGGAGGCTTCAAATTCATGTTGGTGCATTTGTCTATGTCTGTCCACTTAATAAAGAATGTGCTGTAAAGATTCTCTGAGTTCAAGGAACATTGCAAAAGATGTGCCTGTGATGTTTCATTACATTTCTGATCTTACAGAAAATAGTCCCGTCCTCAGAGATAAGTCGTGTGCGACGTAGATGCGACGTAGTTGTTGCAGTTAATGTCATGAGGTCATTTGTGTAGGAGTATAAACATTACCACAACACTTTCTTCACAAACACGTTTTATTAAATCTTATCTCGAATTAGCAACATCATTTCTTACAAAATGCTCAATCCTTAGGTCAATATTGACAGAGAACTGGTGAGTGTTTGACCTCAGAGATCTCCGTGGTTTGTGAGTTCCGTTAATCATAGGTATACACAAGCTTTATACATTACTTCATGCAACAACACTGATAAGATGCTACCTCGTTCGGGAAGTTTCTGTACCCACTTTCCCTACTCGTCACGTTCAGACGTGGTCTACGTCTCACCCTCATCCAGCAATCAGGCAACGCAGTCACTCAAGAATCTTACATAACTGTGTGACATATCTAGTGTACATCATATTGCAGGTATGCGGTTGCACCGTTCAGATTAGGACTACGCTTCTCTCTTATCTTGAGGTACAGCGTTCTCTAACCACCGATTGCCAAGTCGGATCACTGACTGTAATTGGTGATGGTGGTGATATAATTTTAGGGCGACTTGGACCAGAAGTGGAGTCTATTTAGGCCCAACACTTTCATTAAAGTTGAACAATCACAAATATAAGTAGGTATACTGCAAATGTTTATGGTAACCATGCCCCAAAAAGTACAGGATCTTCTGCTCAGTGACTTGTATTAAAACATCAATTAACCATTTTTGTTTTGGGATGGAAAAAAACAACAACACAAAAATATGATTCTTGGTCAATAAGAAGCAGAAAATCACACAAATAAAAAGAAATGTTAAAACAATTTAAAAGCAATACATATATTTTGTTTAATGTTTCTACTGGACGACATGAGCTTAGATTGTCTCATATTTGCCTGATGCAGTAACGTACGCTAATGTAGCCTTTTGGATTGAACTGTATAGAATGTTGGTGCCCAGTGTTGAAGCAAGGGAGAATGTATCGCTTTACTCGAGATTTTGTCTGATGTTAATATACCAAGGACACTCCAAAAGATAGTGTTCAAATGTTTCAGGCACCTTATCGCTGCATTGATCACAAAGAGGTGATATTTCTTTTTATTACCCACGTGGTCAACGTATGGGTAGTTCACACGAGTATTTCTTTCTATCATCAACGTGACCTGTGTCGTAACGACTTGACCTGAGATTCTAACGATTTGATTGGATAACCGATTACCACTCAATTAGATCACATTCTGACGTAACTATTTTTTCATTCTTAACAAACACGTGAATTCATTCATTCTACAACTTAAATGCATTGTGGGAATGTAAACATTGCGAACGTTGCCGTGTCGCTGTTTAATTGTGAGTCGAACTAAGACATTATATCCGTCGAAAAACATAAACGCAATGTTTCCACCAGTGATGTTAGCCGAATGAAGCAACTGCAAACCAAGAAACGGTGCTTTGGCAGAAACGGTGCTGTTACGGCAGTGACGTCATTATAGTGTGATGTCATGCAAATATTGTACTACAGTACAAAACTCTTCCGCAACCTCTTTATGAAACCGGTTTCGGTTTGAAACCATAAAAATAACAAAAATACGCTATTTTGTCAATTTAATGCATGTAAGACGTGGGAAATAAATAAAATACCACACTCGGTCTCATTGCATACGAATTATACGAAACTCGTGACCTTCCTATAGTTATCTGACCTCGCTTTCGCTCGGTCAGATATCATAGGAAGGACACTCGTTTCGTATAATTCGTATGGAATGAGACC
Source organism: Haliotis rubra (assembly GCF_003918875.1). Lineage (NCBI taxonomy): Eukaryota > Metazoa > Mollusca > Gastropoda > Lepetellida > Haliotidae > Haliotis > Haliotis rubra. The sequence continues at coordinate 185,154 of NW_025767148.1, forward strand.
TCGTGTAGTATTCTCTATATCAACAACACTTATGTAGGCATTAAGTGCACAGTGACTGGCTATGCAGAGAGTTGCGCCTCTTACTCTGTGCTCGTAGGTTCGAATCATAGTCACCCTGAGTATGTATCTTGATTTATCAGCACCCCACCATGCCCGTGAGTTTCACGAAAGTGGTAAAGACCACAATAAAAAGTAGCCCAAGTCACTCGCCTAAGTCACTCGCTCACTCACAAAGTACAAACACTGACATCAGAAACACCAGACGCTACAAGACCAACTGACGAAATACATGTGTCTCATGACGCCCCTTAGTAGCATTGTCATCAGCAATTTAACATCTTGACCTAAATGCAGTGCATGTGATGCTGAATGAGAAGATGTTGAATGATGAACGAAAGATGCTGGATGTTTAAGGAGATGTTGAATTTTGAATGCGATATTGGATGTTGAGTTGAACGTTGAATTTTGAATGAGATGTTGGATGTTTGGTTGGACGTTGAATTCTGAAAGAGATGTTGGATGTTGACTGAGATGTTGCGTGCTGAATGAGATGTTCGATGTTGAATGAAATTTTGAATTATGAATGAGGTGTTGGAAATTGAATGAGATATTGAATTTTGAATAGGATGCTGGATGTTGAATGAGATGCTGGATGTTGAATGAGATGTTGGATGTTGAATGAGATGTTGGATGTTGAATGAGATGTTGGATGTTGAGTTGGATGTTGAATGAGATTTTGAATGAGATCTTGGATGTCGAATGAGATGTTGGATGTCGAATGAGATGTTGGATGTCGAATGAGATGTTGGATGTCGAATGAGATGTTGGATGTTGAATGAGATGTTGGATGTTTGGTTGGACGTTGAATTCTGAAAGAGATGTTGGATGTTGACTGAGATGTTGCGTGCTGAATGAGATGTTGAATTTTTGAATTATGAATGATGCTGGATGTTGAATGAGATGAATAGATGTTGGATGTTGAATGAGATGCTGGATGTTGAATGAGATTGGATGTTGAATGAGATGTTGGATGTTGAGATGAGATGTTGGATGTTGAGTTGGATGTTGAATGAGATCTTGGATGTTGAATGTGATGTTAGATGTTGAATGAGATGTTGGATGTCGAAGATTTGGATGTTGGATGTTGAATGAGATGTTGAATTTTGAATGAGATGCTGGATGTTGAATGAGAATGTTGAGTTGCTGTTGAATGTTGAATGAGATCTTGGATGTTGAATGAGATGTTGAATTTTGAATTTTGAATGAGATGCTGGATGTTGAATGAGTTGTTGGATGTCGAATGAGATGTTGAGTTTAAAATGAGGTGTTAGATGTTGAATAAGATAATTTATGTTGAATGAGATGTTGGATGTTGAATAAGATCTTGGATGTTGAATGAGAATATGACGATGTCTACTCAGTGAGAAGATGGTACATTAGCATGTGGTTAAGTTTTCCGTTACCTTCTGTACTAAGACCCACATTCAAATACACGTGTGTGTGTAAGAAATTATCTTCTCAAGCAGGCGATCAGACTGGCACTCGGACACTTGTTTCGGTTCATGATTAAGGAGACAGGTTGGTTTTTTTGTAACATATTTTATTTATTCAAGAAAGGGATTGGGCACAAGTTATCCAACTTAGAAAAGCCCTCTCCCGAAGGAGACAGGTATGATAACATACACAAGCTGAATGAATTTGCCAGTAAATGTCTCCGTCTGTAACACATGTACACCTGTCATCTGAGCTGAAATAAACACAATTCAGATTTCTATCGTGCTATTACAAAGACATAAAGTAAACTGATTTAAATAATGACGCTCGTGATGCATGTAAAAATAATAGGAACCACGGCTAATGAAACCTTGTTAATGGGTATCTGATGGCGTAAGTTTGGTGCAACAAGAGCTTCCCTGCTCAGATAATTCGCCATGAACAATCTGAATATTTTATCTGAAAACTGAAAGGTTAATCCTGAAGCAGTGCCAACACCGCTCAGTTCTTATGACGCGCAGGTGCTTCTTGGTTTACTCTGAAAACGCGTTGGTGACGCTCTGGTATCACTTTAATCCGGCCTTGTGAATCTCAGATACAAAGCATGCAGAAAGGTGTGGAAGCAGCGGTGGCTGAGTGGGGTCGCTAGGTATGTGTACTGGCGATTAGGTGCCTTTGTGTTCAAACGTCTGTTATAACCTTTTAACTTTGAAAATTGATCTCAGTGTAACAAAACGTAACCTGTGTTTATGTTGAGGATTGTAAGCAAGTGACATGGCATAGTTTATAAAGTGGGTGTAAAACAATACCGTTGGAGCTTTCTGTCTGTTATAACAGTTTGTACAGGAGAACAGATGATGCTACTTTGTACAGGTTTGATCATTTGTCAGCCACTGAAGAAACACATCTTCGCTTTTGTTGCTGAGAAAACAGACGGAACGTTTATCTGAAGACACAAACACAGAGCACCTGCACGCGGCTAAAGAATCCTGAGTTTCAGATGTTCCTGAAATCTGAAAGTGTTCAATCCTCTCACCATTCTTCTTGTAGTTGTTGTCCTGAATTGGAAGCAAGTTGTTTGGTGTTTAGTGTTTAAGCTCTAAGGTCGCAGCCAACTCATGTTCTTTCTTGTTGGAAATGGGGCGCTCTTTACTCATTATTAGAGCCTGAAGTAGGTCGCTGTTCACACTGAAGGTGCTTGGAATATTTGAACGTGAAAGACGACCTTTCTCTAAGAGTGATAATTAAGAAGAGAATACTTAGTTGTGGTTTATGCAGCCAAAACACAACACCGAGTTCTAAAACGGTATGCATAGCTAAGCTGACTCGACAGCCCCTGGTGATGTTGAAAGCGTAATCTGGGAACTTGAATGTTCATACTTGCCATACCTGTACATGTACAGTGGACTCTGTTTAATCCGACATTCACTGGGACTGGGGGGAAAATGTCGGATCATACAGAGTGCACGTGTCGGATAATTCAATGTCTCCTTGGTTGAATACTTTTCAAACAGTACCACACATTGTAACTGGCTTATATCATGACATTATTGCTTAATAGCAATGTTCTTGTATTCTGTATTCAAATTCTGTATTTACATGTACATGTATATCATTGGATTTATTATCTTCAGTACAATATACATACATGTACTACTATCACAATCATATTCACACTTTCATGAAAAGTCCTCCATTGTAGATCCCTTGTCACAGTCCATTCATCCTATGCTTGACAAAACACACCTAGGTCTTCACATTGGCCGCTCAGCTTGTAAAAACAAAGGTACAGGCGTTTTCACACTGCTAATTACCTCTCAATTAGCAGGTGCTGGGACCAAAGAGATTACCAGTAACAGGATGTTAGTTGTCTAGCTGGCCATTGACAGGTTGGTTGGCTATTTTAGTCCAATATGTGGAGAGGATGTCGAATTGTACATATTAATAGTGTCATTGGGACCAGAAAATGGTGTCGGAATTCGGAATGTACAGATGTCGGATAATTCAATGTTTAAATGGTGTTTATATAGAAGAACGCTGTCGGGACCCCAAAATATGCCGGAATTCACATATTGGCGGATAATTCAGATGATACAGAGTCCACTGTATATGTAAGTAGCTCACCTGTAGGTCCATGCATATATGTAGGTTTTCACCTCATACCTGTACAGGTACAGTGAAGCCAATGTTGCGTTTCTCATTCGTCCGGATTTCCGGACTACTGAATCAAGACCCAAGTTCAAGCATACTATTACAAAAACGACACGAATGTACAAATAAGGTATGAATAGCAAGCACAACAATAATGGCCACCTGAGATAGCTATACATGTATGTGTACGTTCTTCACTTAATATACATGTACATGTCGTTTGTTCAGCTAACACACCTGAACATGTTCACTTGATATATCTCTACATGTGTTCGTAGATTGTGCACCCTACATACCTGTACATCATTTACATGCATATTTGTCACCGTACATATCCGGAAAAGTGTATGGTCATTATGTATATTGACTTTTTTATGTTTAATAATTCTGTTGACTGCCGACCTCCACCACGCACCACGACGTCTAGCAGCTATAACTACAGCGGCAGATACCGCAGTGATGTTTTCGTTATGTAACTTCACTCCAGTTCATTCCCCGTGATGCAAAACCTGCTTCACATATGACCCAATGCTAGCTATGCTGATGAAGAAACTACGTCTGAATTACAATGAAAAAAGGCTCACACACAGCTAGTATCCCTCACTCGTCCTGTGTCGTGTTCCCGTGGGCCACATACCAAGCCCAAGTCAGAATGGGTACAGGCAGCATGGTGTATTTGTTTTTTCTTCACTGGGGAATCTTCATTCTCCATTCTCTCAATATGTTTTTTTTCTGGGTATGTTTATATGATAGAGTCAGGTGTTATTTCAAATTTTCATCTGGAGGCTAACACCTTCTGTGGGAAGTACAGGAATAGATAGAAAACTTCAAACAAACTTGGTGCCACGGTCGACTGAATATAGCAATGTTACAGCATTTGTGCATTCCGGTGGTTCCTACAGGTGGAGAAGAACATCTCTATCACCCCCCTCCGTCGTTTCGTTTTAACATCCCCCGCCGCCATATAGCTGGCGGCGTGCGGCGTAAAACTAAACACACTCACTCACTCGTTTTAACATCCCCCAGAACGAGACTGTATGAGCATGTGACAGAACGGTTCATACTCAGCAAACACAGGCGACGTGTCGGAAATAGAAGCAATGAAGTTTTGTCGATTTTAATTTAGACCTGTTTCCGCAATCAGCGCCAAAGACAGAACTACCCCTGGGTCGTATTCCATCCGGCTGTGGCATCATCGGGCATGAATCGTCACCCACATCACGTACAGTGCAGTGTGTCCCCTGGTGCTGGACGGTGCAACCACTGTATCCAGCTGTCAATATTGGATTCTTGTGTGTACAGCGGATTTATTTCATTAAATCTGAAAGAAGTTATTTCAGTCCGCCGCCATATAGCTGGAATATTGCTGAGTACGGCGTAAATCTAAACTCACTCACTCACTCACTCTCTGAAGGACCAAGACACACCAATAGATCTGACATTTACCAAAGAATCAAATAAGCATACGTTCATAGCTCTGAAAACATCGAGTGTTGATCGTGACACAAACAAGTGAAAACGGATTATAACGTGGCACCAAGTGGTTATATATCTGCTGGTAATGCTGCCCGATACTAGCAGCGTCTGTGCAGCAGACTCGGGGCAATAGTTAACATTATATCTGGTGCCCTTGGCTATTATTGTTCACACATACATCCACCAATCAGCAGAATTACGAGCTTAATTGCCTTTCTCTATTACGCCCAGATGTGCTTACATTCCACACAGAAGCCCAACACAAATCTGAAAGAAGTTATCTGGCTACGATCTCTGAAATCTGAGGATTATTTTACATCTGTCATGATCGTTAAAGTCACAGATCCGTATATGTCATGACATTTTGGCAAAACAATCTCACTGAAATATGTATATAAATTCCTTCTTTACTTCTGACAAGGAACCTAGAGAGGACTGACAGTATTTTCTGGTTGCATTTATTGGAACAAATATCACTGATTTATCTACCAGGACGCCAAGAAATATGGACATAGATATATTTTCTTCACAAAACGATGCTGGCGTTAACTGTTATGACGTATTTTATTGTATGAATTATACTATTCCTTCTCTGGACAAGCCCATGTTAAATCAGCATGTAAATGTCAAGACGTATACATGTTCACCTGACAGACAGACAGCATAATTCTGAGAAGCGAATTATCTGTAGGAAGCATCTGTGTGGTACCAAAGTTATATCATCAGATTCTCCTCTTCAGTAAAGTGACCGCCTCCGTGGTGTAGTGGCTAGAGCGTCCGCCCGGAGAGCGGAAGGTCGCAGGTTCGATCCCCGACCGCGTCATACCAAAAGACGTTAAAATATGGTACTTGTTGGTTCCTGCCTGGCGCTCGGCATTAATGGGTACAACAAGGACTGGTCGGCTCGGAGTCAGTATAATGTGTCTGAGTTGGGTATTCGTGCTTCACTGCGGCATGGTATCTCAGTGAGCTAGCACTATAAAACCAGCTTAAGTCTGGGCTAGTACAAGCAGCCGCACATACACATACATACGCATGCACGTCGTCATATGAGCGAAATATTCTCAAGTTAAACCCAATATCACCTCACCTTCAGTAAAGTCATTTAAGTAACATCATCAGAAACCCCTCTTCAGTAAAGTCATTTCAGTTACATCATCAGATACTCCTCTTCAGTAAAGTCATTTAAGTTACATCATATCATTCTCCTCTTCAGTAAAGTCATTTCAGTTATATCATCAGATTCTCCTCTTCAGTAAAGTCATTTAAGTTACATCATCAGATATCCCTCTTCAGTAAAGTCATTTCAGTTACATCATCACATTCTCTTCAGTAAAGTCATTTCAGTTACATCATCAGATACCCCTCTTCAGTAAAGTCATTTCAGTTACATCATCATATTCTCCTCTTCAGTAAAGTCATTTCAGTTACATCATCAGATTCTCCTCTTCAGTAACGTCATTTCAGTTACATCATCAGATACTCCTCTTCAGTAAAGACATTTTAGTTTATGTCCTGGTTTTGTTTCCGGATATTTGTATATTTATCACATTGTTCTTTTTCCTTTTGTCTCATGTATGCTACAAAACAATGACCATGAGCCAGTTCCAAGATCAACAGGAAATAAACAGGCATTCACACGGGTTAGCTCAGTTGGCAGCATGATCGTGACACAAATACTCTTGTTATAAGAAACGCAATGCAAGAAATGTACTTATGGTTTTTGGTTCATTACATGAGACGAGAACAGTGACTCTGTATTTATAAACATCTGAATTGTGTTTATTACAGCTCAGCTGATGAGTGATGTGTACGTGTGTTACTGCCGGGGATCATTTACTGGATATATCGTGCAGGTTGTGTATGTTGTCATGCCAGTCTCCTCAATCATGATGAGAAAAAGTGACAAAGTGCTGATATGATCGCCTATGTCAACAGATATTCCTACACACGTCTATACAAGTGCGTATTAGTACAGGAAGCAAATAATATTAATCAAACACTGATGACAGGTATATGTACATTAATATAATGTTAATTTTTCCATGAAATCTATCATATACATGGCTACCTCATATCTGAACAATTTATACACATATGTGTATTTGTACAACATATCTACTGACTGGTAGGTCTTGTCAGGTCAAAAGCGAAGACAAGATAACCTGGTGATAGGGCGTTGTACACTAAATGCCTAAAGAAACGTTACCTTCCTAGCTTTATGAATTACTTAAAAACTATCAAAGATATGTTAGAAGGTATTAGTTTACAAGAAAGTTTAACAACACAGCTTTATGCCAATCGCGAAAAAACTTTTATCAAATGCATTCATATTTAGGTGAAATGCATAATTTTCAGAAGAGTTAAGTTGTCCTATTTTTGTCCATGCCGAAATAAACCAATAACAGTGATTTCGATGTCCAAAAGAAAGGTTGAAATAATATTCTGCTTTGGGACAAAGATAAACCATAGGCCAGATGGGGTCGACATACAATGCTGTTGCCAACGCCATTGGATGCCACCGTATCACGGTTATAAGATTTATTCAGCGTTTCAGACAGACTGGGGTCACCGTAGACAGAGCAAGAAGTGGACATCCACGCATCACAATGCCAGCTGAAGATAGGTACCTCCGTCATTAAGGAAGGAGGGTAACGTTTCTTGTGGCGTTTAGTGTATATTATAAGAGCACCAGTAGGCAGTGTGAGACAACACTAACTGGTGAGAATGTGAGACAACAGTACCTGGTGACATTGTGAGACAACAGCATCTGGTGACATTGTGAGACAACAGTAACTGGTGACATTGTCTAAAAAAGCAGTAACTGGTGACAGTGTGAGACTATAGTAACCGGTGACATTGTGACACAACGCAGTAACTGGTGACATGAGACAACAGTACCTGGTGACAGTGTGAGACAACAGTAACTGGTGACATTGTGAGACAACAGTAACTGGTGACATTGTCTGAAAAAGCAGTAACCGGTGACAGTGTGAGACAACAGTACCTGGTGTCATTGTCTGAAAAAGCAGTAACTGGTGACATTGTGAGACAACAGTACCTGGTGACAGTGTGAGACAACAGTAACTGGTGACATTGTGAGACAACAGTGTGAGACAACAGTACCTGGTGACATTGTCTGAAGACAACAGTACCTGGTGACATTGTGAGACAACAATACCTGGTGACATTGTGAGACAACAGTAACTGGTGTCATTGTGAGAAAACAGTTCCTGGTGACATTGTGAGACAACAGTACCTGGTGACATTGTGAGACAACAGTAACTGGTGACATTGTGAGACAACAGTATCTGGTGACATTGTGAGACAACAGTAACTGGTGACATTGTCTGAAAAAGCAGTAACTGGTGACAGTGTGAGACTATAGTAACCGGTGACATTGTGAGACAACGCAGTAACTGGTGACATGAGACAACAGTACCTGGTGACAGTGTGAGACAACAGTAACTGGTGACATTGTGAGACAACAGTACCTGGTGACATTGTCTGAAAAAGCAGTAACTGGTGACATTGTCTGAAAAAGCAGTAACTGGTGACAGTGTGAGACAACAGTACCTGGTGACATTGTCTGAAAAAGCAGTAACTGGTGACAGTGTGAGACAACAGTACCTGGTGATATTGTCTGAAAAAGCAGTAACCGCTGACAGTGTGAGACAACAGTAACTGGTGACATTGTCTGAAAAAGCAGTAACCGGTGACAGTGTGAGACAACAGTACCTGGTGTCATTGTCTGAAAAAGCAGTAACTGGTGACATTGTGAGACAACAGTTCCTGGTGACAGTGTGAGACAACAGTAACTGGTGACATTGTGAGACAACAGTACCTGGTGACATTGTGAGACAACTGTAACTGGTGTCATCGTGAGACAACTGTAACTGGTGACATTGTGAGACAACAGTACCTGGTGACATTGTGAGACAACTGTAACTGGTGTCATTGTGAGACAACAGTAACTGGTGTCATTGTGAGACAACAGTACCTGGTGACATTGTGAGACAACTGTAACTGGTGTCATTGTGAGACAACAGTAACTGGTGACATTGTGAGACAACAGTACCTGGTGACATTGTGAGACAACTGTAACTGGTGACAGTGTGAGACAACTGTAACTGGTGTCATTGTGAGACAACAGTACCTGGTGACATTGTGAGACAACAGTAACTGGTGTCATTGTGAGACAACAGTACCTGGTGACATTGTGAGACAACAGTACCTGGTGACATTGTGAGACAACTGTAACTGGTGTCATTGTGAGACAACTGTAACTGGTGACAGTGTGAGACAACAGTACCTGGTGACATTGTGAGACAACAGTAACTGGTGTCATTGTGAGACAACTGTACCTGGTGACAGTGTGAGACAACTGTAACTGGTGACATTGTGAGACAACAGTACCTGGTGACATTGTGAGACAACAGTAACTGGTGACATTGTGAGACAACTGTAACTGGTGACATTGTGAGACAACTGTAACTGGTGACAGTGTGAGACAACAGTAACTGGTGACAGTGTGAGACAACAGTACCCGGTGACATTGTGAGACAACAGTAACTGGTGACATTGTGAGACAACAGTACCTGGTGACATTGTGAGACAACTGTAACTGGTGACATTGTGAGACAACAGTACCTGGTGACATTGTGAGACAACAGTAACTGGTGACATTGTGAGACAAAAGTAACTGGTGACATTATGAGACAACAGTACCTGGTGACATTGTGGGACAACATTCCCCTGTTACAGAGTGGGACAACACTACCTTCTGACCGTTTGACAGCAATAACTGGTGACAGTGTCGGACAACAGTAACTGGTGGTAATATAGGACATGAGACGACAATGTTTGGTAACATTGACAGACAACAGTACCAGATGACACCACCTCATCCATAAGACCTAGTCATGGTGATAATATCAGCGCACGGTCCACTACGGCAGGTCCAAAAACAGCTGTATACGTAACGCTACAGGGAGATGTGGAGATAACAGGCGGTTCCACGGATCAACAAATCTGGCAAATGCGTTACATCAGAGAGACACAGCAGTATCACAGCCCCTGCCTCGTCAGTATGAGTCAGATAGGAGGGCCCACGCACGAACTGTTTGCAGCATCATAGTGCACCAATAAAGTAGTCGCCACACCCTACTAAACTTATGACATTCCTTGATACTGATGTCAGTTGCAGTTTTAGAGTCACATCCCACTTCCTATCTAGATTATGCAGCCATACACCGTTTGCTATGCACAGATGGGCCATGTTAAGCCAGATTGAGAATGTGTTGACAATGCTCTCTCTCTCTCTGTTGTCACACGTATTTGCCCGGTCTATCTCACAGTCCCTGATCCTTATTATGTTTCTTACACCCAGTTCTTACTGTAATGCAAACATATAAATTAAGCAAGTCTGGGTTTTCCTCAAGTTCTGAATATCTCATCTCACTGTAGTTCCCTTTCGCTTTAAATGGAGTTCACGGTTTCAATCAAGATTATATATTTTCTAAATGTTAGTCTAAATGTTAGACAGACACAGACAGTCAACGTGAAACAAAGGTCAACACCTAAAAAGAAGATACACATTGCTTCGTTTGTAAAGCTATTTATCATGTTAGTTTTGGAAACAGAAACATTGTTTAAAATTATTCCATTGAATAAATGTTTACGGTATTGAGGACACGTAAGAAAGATAAAGGTATGTTTTGATGATAGGTCTGCCAATCATATATTCTTTTTTGTTTCCAATATATATTTTTTTCCAGTTTAAGATGAATAAGGAAAGTGCTTGTCATTGTCACATCATCTATGTTGTTGACAGTTGGTGCTTCACATTTTCAACATGGGAAACAAAGCAACAACAACTAGTTAAGTGGGCTGTGGAATTCTTTGAAAATTTAAAACCACTTTTTTTAAAGAATCGAAACTGTTGCAAAACCGTTTCCTGGACAATACACATTCACGTGTATGAAATGTTATTAGAAAAAGTATATTTGGAATCCAACAAACAAATGTTCAGAGAAAACATTGCCTTAACGTTTCTGGAACCATATAATTTAAGATGAATTAAACCTTTAAAATGACTTCCCTAAACACTGTGCAAAAACATTTCCCAAAGCATTTTCAAAACATTGCAGCCAATGTTTTCCAAAAACATTTTACACAACCACGTGAACAAAACATTTTCGAAACATATCGTGACAAGATTTTGTGATGTTTTTATCACATTTTCGTGTTAGCTTGGGACCTGAAAACCGATCGTTAAAGCGACACTTCAGTTCTTGCATTTATGGTCTCAAGTATTCCTTTGCATCATACCGTGCATTGAAGCAGGGAAAGCAGTTAAAAGGGTTCTTAAGTTGAGTTTATGTAACAGGTTTCAATTTCTGGTTGCCAATATGACTATCTCGCTGTATATGCTTGAGTAACCTCTAATCTTTGAAAATAAATAATTTCTATAGAAACAAAGAACTCCATTTAAGCTGAAAAAGTACCCCAGTTAGTTGGGTGATTCACAACCTGTCCTGAGAGAAATTTAGACTTGCTTCATTTGGAGCTTTTGCATCACAGTAATGGTTGGGTGGATCGGAAATAACATGGTTCAGAGACGGTGAGACAAACGTTGTTACAGTCGTACAGGGTGTGATCTTTGAAAAAAGACAAGCTCGAGTGTAACTATATTGTATACTGTGCTTAACTTTCTTCCCAGTGTATATATCCAGCATTAGTCACGCGACAAAACAACACAATAAAAAACGACACGAAATACATTACACGATCGGATTTCAAAAAGATCAAAGAAACAGGGCGTAGTAAAGTTTTAATTGTGTTTCTATTTTTACACTATTTTTCTATTTTGTGACGTACATTATTTCAAAAATGCAATAACGTTGATGTTGAAAGCTGTTGATGGATCGGTGATGGATCTGTTCATTGTGTTGTTAGATTAGAAAGGGAGCCCTCAGGAGGACGATCGTTTTGTGGAACTATGGCACCACAATAGGCAACATCTACTACGTCGTTAAATCCTTGCAGCATCGTCTACTGCCTCAAACGTGTTCATCAAACATTTAGCTGAGATATCGACACGTTTTGATATAAACACTTTATTACTAAAATAGTGCATATCAAGAGGAGATGCTTATTTGGGGCTCAAATATATAACATTGTGAGTCAGCATTTAATTGTTTTGATTGTTACCTCTTTACACTAATGTTCCAGCTATATGACGGGTGTCAGAAATCGAGTATGAACCAGACAATCATTTCCTTACCAGCAAAATTGGGATACAATGATAAGTATAGGGCCGACCAGAGATAACACACCCTGAACAAATATACTCTACAGCTAAATCAGACAGATAACACACCCAGAACAACAGAGCTCTAACACTGGTTCAGACAGATAACACACCCTGAACAACAGAGCTCTAACACTGGTTCAGACAGATAACAGACGCTGAACAACAGAGCTCTAACACTGGGTCAGACAGACAACACACCCTGAAGAACAGAGCTCTAACACTGGTTCAGAGAGATACCACATCCTGAACAACAGAACCCTAACACCGGTTCATACAGATAACACACCCTGAACAACAGAGCTCTAACACTGGTTCAGACAGATAACAGACGCTGAACAACAGAGCTCTAACACTGGTTCATACAGATAACACACCCTGAACAACAGAACTCTAACACAGGCTCATACAGATAACACACTCTGAACAACAGAGCTCTAACACCGGTTCAGACAGATAACACACCCTGAACAACAGAGCTCTAACACTGGTTCAGACAGATAACACACCCTGAACAACAGAGCTCTAACACTGGTTCAGACAGATACCACACCCTGAACAACAGAGCTCTAACACTGGTTCAGACAGATACCACACCCTGAACAACAGAGCTCTAACACCGGTTCAGACAGATAACACACCCTGAACAACAGAGCTCTAACACTGGTTCAGACAGATAACACACCTTAACAACAGAGCTCTAAAACTGGTTCAGACAGATAACACACCCTGAACAACAGAGCTCTAACACTGGTTCAGACAGATAACACACCCTGAACAACAGAGCTCTAACACTGGGTCAGACAGATAACACACCCTGAACAACAAAACTCTAACACCGGTTCATACAGATAACACACCCTGAACAACAGAACTCTAACACCGGTTCAGACAGATAACACACCCTGAACAACAGAGCTCTAACACTGGTTCAGACAGATAACACACCTTAACAACAGAGCTCTAAAACTGGTTCAGACAGATAACACACCCTGAACAACAGAGCTCTAACACTGGTTCAGACAGATACCACACTCTGAACAACAGAGCTCTAACACTGGTTCAGACAGATAACACACCCTGAACAACAGATCTCTAACATTGGTTCAGACATATACAACACCCAGAACAACAGAGCTCTAACACTGGTTCAGACAGATAACACACCCTTGAACGACAGAACTCGAACACTGGTTCAGACAGATAACACACCATGAACAACAGAGCTCTAACACCGGTTCATACAGATAACACACCTGGATAACAAAACTCTAACACTGGCTCATACAGATAACACACCCTGAACAACAGAGCTCTAACACTGGTTCAGACAGATAACACACCCTGAACAACAGAGCTCTAACACTGGTTCAGACAGATAACACACCCTGAACAACAGAGCTATAACACTGGTTCAGACAGATAACATACCCTGAACAACAGATCTCTAACACTGGTTCAGACAGATAACACACCTGAACAACAGAGCTCTAACACTGGTTCAGACAGATAACACACCCTGAACAACAGAGCTCTAACACTGGTTCATACAGATACCACACCCTGAACAACAGAGCTCTAACACTGGTTCAGACAGATACCACACTCTGAACAACAGAGCTCTAACACTGGTTCAGACAGATAACACACCCTGAAGAACAGAGCTCTAACACTGGTTCAGACAGATAACACACCTTAACAACAGAGATCTAACACTGGTTCAGACAGATTACATACCCTGAACAACAGAGCTCTAACACTGGTTCAGACAGATAACACACCTGAACAACAGAGCTCTAACACTGGTTCAGACAGATAACACACCCTGAACAACAGAGCTCTAACACTGGTTCAGACAGATACCACACCCTGAACAACAGAGCTCTAACACTGGTTCAGACAGATACCACACTCTGAACAACAGAGCTCTAACACTGGTTCAGACAGATAACACACCCTGAACAACAGATCTCTAACATTGGTTCAGACATATACAACACCCAGAACAACAGAGCTCTAACACTGGTTCAGACAGATAACACACCCTTGAACGACAGAACTCGAACACTGGTTCAGACAGATAACACACCATGAACAACAGAGCTCTAACACTGGTTCAGACAGATAACACACCATGAACAACAGAGCTCTAACACTGGTTCAGACAGATAACACACCCTGAACAACAGAGCTCTAACACTGGTTCAGACAGATAACACACCCTGAACAACAGATCTCTAACACTGGTTCAGACAGATAACACACCCTGAACAACAGAGCTCTAACACTGGTTCATACAGATACCACACCCTGATCAACAGAGCTCTAACACTGGTTCAAACAGAAACCACACCCTGAACAACAGAGCTCTAACACTGGTTCAGACAGACAACACACCCTGAACAACAGAGCTCTAACACTGGTTCAGACAGATAACACACCCTGAACAACAGAGCTCTAACATTGGTTCAGAGAGACACCACACCCTGAACAGCAGAGCTCTAACACTGGTTCAGACAGATAACAGACGCTGAACAACAGAGCTCTAACATTGGTTCAGACAGACACCACACCCTGAACAACAGAGCTCTAACACTGGTTCAGACAGATAACAGACGCTGAACAACAGAGCTCTAACACTGGTTCAGACAGACACCACACCCTGAACAGCAGAGCTCCTATTCTATGTATGTTTATGTATATATATATATATGTGTGTGTGTATGTTTGTTGAGTATTCTGTTAATTATATAATTATATAACCATGATGTTTTGAGGATCTTCGGACCTATCTGGAGGAAATAAAGACATACATTCATTCATTCATTCATTCTGCTCTGAGAAGGATTCATCAATTGCATCTCGTCATCAGAATCCTTAGGGTACCTGAAATACAGGGTCCATCCAGAGCATGAGAAAACCAACATAATTTACGCAATATCACGTCGACAGAACTCTACCGCTGAAACACGCTGTAGCACTCGCTGAACAACAGGACTCTACCGCTGATTCAGACAGATATGACGCGCTAAACAACAGAGCTATTTTTCTGGTTCAGACAGATAATGCACTCTGAACAACAGAACTCTTCCACCGGTACAGACAGGTAACACGTGCTGAACAACAGAACTCTACTGTTGGTTCATACAGATATCACGCTCAACAACCTATCTGCACTGAGAAGGATACGTTTCTTCACATTCAATTACATCTCGTCATCAGAATCCGTCATCTAATATAAAATACAGACGTTCCTCCACATCAGAATTTACGCAACATCACGTAATAATCTGATGAAAGAAAATGTCGACTACTCTGTTTCAAGCCAAAGGAGGAACACAGACATGTCTCCATCTTCACGTGCTGCTGTAACAGCTCTACCTGCTCCTCACGTGTTTTCCTCAGCATCTTCCTGCACTCACGGGCATCCCCGAAGAGCAACATCAAAGGAGCCGCTATTGCAACTCCATCACCACGATAATCTCTTTCCCGGCGATTCCTGAACGACGCTGCAGATCCACAGTGAGGATGTTGCATTTTATGTGATATTTAGTATCCGTGTTGTCTACACAGAGGGTCAAGGTGAAATACTTCTTGATGTTAATGAGAGATGGTTTAATGGACGTAAATGCATACCACCTGATAAAACACAGGCTCTAGCAGCAGCAACGTGGCAGTAACATGTAGAGTGTCTAAAAGTGGTATTGTTAAACATCATGATGATTTCTCAAAAGCGTGTCTATGCATTAGAATTCTTCACATTGAATGTTTCGTTGGATGTTCCCCTTTGGCCAGTGCCTTTAGTTACCAAGAGTAACTTGTTTAAACTGTGTTGACCAAAATGACCACGTATCTTCATTAATAAAGTGGAAAACAAATCTGTCTTTAGATTTCATTCTTCATCAGATCTTGATTTCAGTAAATTTACATAAAGAATCAGTGTAGATTTCAGTAAATATTTAAAATGAATCAGTGTACAGATTTCAGTAAATATGTGTAATGAATCAGTACAGATCTCAGTAAATATGTATAATGAACCAGTGTAGATTTCAGTAAATATGTATAATGAATCAGTGTAGATTTCAGTAAATATGTATAATGAAGCAGTGTAGATTTCAGTAAATATTTAAAATGAATCAGTGAAGATTTCAGTAAATATGTACATTGAATCAGTGAAGATTTCAGTAAATATGTATAATGAATCAGTGTAGATTTCAGTACATATGTATAATGAATCAGTGTAGATTTCAGTACATATGTATAATGAAGCAGTGTAGATTTCAGTAAATATTTAAAATGAATCAGTGAAGATTTCAGTAAATATGTACATTGAATCAGTGAAGATTTCAGTACATATGTAAAATGAATCTGTTTAGATTTTAGTAAATATGTATAATGAAGCAGTGTAGATTTCAGTAAATATGTATAATGATTCCGTTTAGATTTCAGTACATATGTATAATGAATCCGTGTAATTTTCAGTAAATATGTGTAATGAATCAGTGAAGATTTCAGTAAATATGTATATTGAAGCAGTGTAGATTTCAGTACATATGTATAATGAATCAGTGTAGATTTCAGTAAATATGTATAATGAAGCAGTGTAGATTTCAGTAAATATGTATAATGAATCAGTGTAGATTTCAGTAAATATGTGTAATGAATCAGTGTATGTTTCAGTAAATATGTGTTATGAATCAGTGAAGATTTCAGTGAATATGTATAATGAATCAGTGTAGATTTCAGTAAATATGTGTAATGAATCAGTGTATGTTTCAGTAAATATGTGTTATGAATCAGTGAAGATTTCAGTAAATATGTATAATGAATCAGTGTAGATTTCAGTAAATATGTGTAATGAATCAGTGTAGATTTCAGTAAATATGTATAATGAAGCAGTGTAGATTTCAGTAAATATGTATAATGAATCAGTACAGATTTCAGTACATATGTATAATGAAGCAGTGTAGATTTCAGTAAATATGTATAATGAATCAGTGTAGATTTCAGTACATATGTATAATGAAGCAGTGTAGATTTCAGTAAATATTTAAAATGAATCAGTGAAGATTTCAATAAATATGTACATTGAATCAGTGAAGATTTCAGTAAATATGTATAATGAAGCAGTGTAGATTTCAGTACATATGTATAATGAAGCAGTGTAGATTTCAGTAAATATGTATAATGAATCAGTGTTGATTTCAGTAAATATGTATCATGAATCAGTGTAGATTTCAGTAAATATGTGTAATGAATCAGTGTAGATTTCAGTAAATATGTATAATGAAGCAGTGTAGATTTCAGTAAATATGTATAATGAATCAGTACAGATTTCAGTACATATGTATAATGAAGCAGTGTAGATTTCAGTAAATATGTATAATGAATCAGTGTAGATTTCAGTACATATGTATAATGAAGCAGTGTAGATTTCAGTAAATATTTAAAATGAATCAGTGAAGATTTCAATAAATATGTACATTGAATCAGTGAAGATTTCAGTACATATGTAAAATGAATCTGTTTAGATTTCAGTAAATATGTATAATGAAGCAGTGTAGATTTCAGTAAATATGTATAATGATTCCGTTTAGATTTCAGTACATATGTATAATGAATCCGTGTAATTTTCAGTAAATATGTGTAATGAATCAGTGAAGATTTCAGTAAATATGTATATTGAAGCAGTGTAGATTTCAGTACATATGTATAATGAATCAGTGTAGATTTCAGTAAATATGTATAATGAAGCAGTGTAGATTTCAGTAAATATGTATAATGAATCAGTGTAGATTTCAGTAAATATGTGTAATGAATCAGTGTATGTTTCAGTAAATATGTGTTATGAATCAGTGAAGATTTCAGTGAATATGTATAATGAATCAGTGTAGATTTCAGTAAATATGTGTAATGAATCAGTGTATGTTTCAGTAAATATGTGTTATGAATCAGTGAAGATTTCAGTAAATATGTATAATGAATCAGTGTAGATTTCAGTAAATATGTGTAATGAATCAGTGTAGATTTCAGTAAATATGTGTTATGAATCAGTGAAGATTTCAGTAAATATGTATAATGAATCAGTGTAGATTTCAGTAAATATGTGTAATGAATCAGTGTAGATTTCAGTAAATATGTATAATGAAGCAGTTTAGATTTCAGTAAATATGTATAATGAATCAGTACAGATTTCAGTACATATGTATAATGAAGCAGTGTAGATTTCAGTAAATATGTATAATGAATCAGTGTAGATTTCAGTACATATGTATAATGAAGCAGTGTAGATTTCAGTAAATATTTAAAATGAATCAGTGAAGATTTCAATAAATATGTACATTGAATCAGTGAAGATTTCAGTAAATATGTATAATGAAGCAGTGTAGATTTCAGTACATATGTATAATGAAGCAGTGTAGATTTCAGTAAATATGTATAATGAATCAGTGTTGATTTCAGTAAATATGTATAATGAATCAGTGTAGATTTCAGTAAATATGTGTAATGAATCAGTGTAGATTTCAGTAAATATGTATAATGAAGCAGTGTAGATTTCAGTAAATATGTATAATGAATCAGTACAGATTTCAGTACATATGTATAATGAAGCAGTGTAGATTTCAGTAAATATTTAAAATGAATCAGTGAAGATTTCAATAAATATGTACATTGAATCAGTGAAGATTTCAGTAAATATGTATAATGAAGCCGTGTAGATTTCAGTACATATGTATAATGAAGCAGTGTAGATTTCAGTAAATATGTATAATGAATCAGTGTTGATTTCAGTAAATATGTATAATGAAGCAGTGTAGATTTCAGTAAATATTTAAAATGAATCAGTGAAGATTTCAGTAAATATGTACATTGAATCAGTGAAGATTTCAGTAAATATGTATAATGAATCAGTGAAGATTTCAGTACATATGTAAAGTGAATCTGTTTAGATTTTAGTAAATATGTAAAATGAATCAGTGAAGATTTCAGTAAATATGTATATTGAATCAGTGAAGATTTCAGTACATATGTAAAATGAATCTGTTTAGATTTTAGTAAATATGTATAATGAATCAGTGTAGATTTCAGTAAATATGTATAATGAATCAGTGTAGATTTCAGTAAATATTTAAAATGAATCAGTGAAGATTTCAGTAAATATGTACATTGAATCAGTGAAGATTTCAGTAAATATGTATAATGAATCAGTGTAGATTTCAGTACATATGTATAATGAAGCAGTGTAGATTTCAGTAAATATGTATAATGAATCAGTGTAGATTTCAGTACATATGTATAATGAAGCAGTGTAGGTTTCAGTAAATATTTAAAATGAATCAGTGAAGATTTCAGTAAATATGTATATTGAATCAGTGAAGATTTCAGTACATATGTAAAATGAATCTGTTTAGATTTTAGTAAATATGTATAATGAATCAGTGTAGATTTCAGTAAATATGTATAATGAATCAGTGTAGATTTCAGTAAATATTTAAAATGAATCAGTGAAGATTTCAGTAAATATGTACATTGAATCAGTGAAGATTTCAGTACATATGTAAAATGAATCTGTTTAGATTTCAGTGAATATGTATAATGAATCAGTGTAGATTTCAGTAAAGATGTGTAATGAATCAGTGTATGTTTCAGTAAATATGTGTAATGAATCAGTGAAGATTTCAGTAAATATGTGTAATGAATCAGTGAAGATTTCAGTAAATATGTGTTATGAATCAGTGAAGATTTCAGTAAATATGTGTAATGAATCAGTGAAGATTTCAGTAAATATGTGTTATGAATCAGTGAAGATTTCAGTAAATATGTATAATGAATCAGTGTAGATTTCAGTAAATATGTGTAATGAATCAGTGAAGATTTCAGTAAATATGTATAATGAATCAGTGAAGATTTCAGTAAATATGTGTAATGAATCAGTGAAGATTTCAGTAAATATGTGTTATGAATCAGTGAAGATTTCAGTAAATATGTGTAATGAAACATATACAGTATATAAGGTTCTCGTCATTGTTTTTAATATGGAATGGAAGATTATAGAGGACACAAATATGCTGGAATCTGCACTCCCCAACGTCAGTCAACAGTCAACATCTACTACGTCGTAAGTGCATCACCGTCTACTGCCTGAAACGTGTTCTTCATACAGATACTGGAATTCCTTCACAAGAACTACGCCTCCATATTGTTGTGTTGGGGTTTAAATGTGTTACTTTAGGGATAGATTTCATTCTGGCGTCAGAAGGCATGATCTAATGGGCAATATGTTTGGTTCTGCCGAGGGCATTTACTTGATGACATGGCTGATAATGGCTCTAATTACATGGCAAAGAATAACTTCTTGCTCCCGCCCGACGTGAATCTCAGTTTCCATTTCTTATTATACCATGTGTCAGAAATACAAAACGGTGTTCCGTTACTAATAATCTCACGATTCCTAATGGCAGCATATCAAGTTTAATGAAGTCGTTGTTTTTTGTGTACGAAGTACTAAATAAGTTTTGAAGGCTAACACTGCAGATAGTGTGTTACTTCAGCCGTACTGAAGTCACGTGACAAACCGCTATGAACTTAAGAACTCGAGATTGTCTTTCTAAAACGGATTAAACCGAAAACTTTCTACTCCCTGGTTTTCCGAGATTGAACAGGCTAAATGGCACAGTCGGTGACCATTGATATGTATTTGGCCATGTCTATAACATAGTCTTGTTCCAAGGATGTCTGTAACATCGTACGGGTGGTGTCTGTGTCCACGCCGCGTCCCTCTCCATGGTAAAGTGATGCATCCAGTGTCCAGCATACAAGTGATGTCATCAACGTCTATCATACAGGCGATGTCTGTAACATAGTACGGGTGATGTATATATCAATGCTTAGTCCTTCTCCAAGGTAAATGTACCTAATACAGGTGATGTCAGTAACGTCACTCACACAGGTGATGTCTATAACATCATACAGGTGATGTTTGTAACGTCCAACATACAGGTGATATCTGTAACGTCCATCATACAGGTGATGTCTATAACGTCCATCATACAGGTGATGTCTATAACGTCCATCATACAGGTGATGTCTATAACGTCCATCATACAGGTGATGCCTTTAACGTCCACCATACAGGTGATGTCTGTAACATCCATCATACAGGTGATGTCTGTTACGTCCATCATACAGGTGATGTCTATAACGTCCATCATACAGGTGATGTCTGCAACGTTCATCATACAGGTGATGTCTGTAACGTCCATCATACAGGTGATATCTGTAACGTCCATCATACAGGTGATGTCTGTTACGTCCATCATACAGGTGATGTCAGTAACGTCCATCATACAGGTGATGTCTGCAACGTCCATCATACAGGTGATATCTATAACGTCCATCATACAAGTGATGTCTATAACGTCCACCATACAGGTGATGTCTGCAACGTCCATCATACAGGTGATATCTATAACGTCCATCATACAGGTGATGTCTATAACGTCCATCATACAGGTGATGTCTGTAACGTCCACCATACAGGTGATGTCTGTAACGTCCATCATACAGGTGATGTCTGTAACGTCCATCATACAGGTGATGCCTTTAACGTCCACCATACAGGTGATATCTGTAACGTCCATCATACAGGTGATATCTGTAACATCCATCATACAGGTGATGTCTGTTACGTCCATCATACAGGTGATGTCTATAACGTCCATCATACAGGTGATGTCTGCAACGTTCATCATACAGGTGATGTCTGTAACGTCCATCATACAGGTGATGTCTGTAACGTCCATCATACAGGTGATGTCTGTTACGTCCATCAAACAGGTGATGTCTATAACGTCGATCATACAGGTGATGTCTGCAACGTCCATCATACAGGTGATATCTATAACGTCAATCATACAAGTGATGTCTATAACGTCCATCATACAGGTGATGTCTGTAACGTCCATCATACAGGTGGTATCTATAACGTCCATCATACAGGTGATGTCTATAACGTCCATCATACAGGTGATGTCTGTAACGTCCATCATACAGGTGATATCTGAAATGTCCATCATACAGGGGATGTCTATAACGTCCATCATACAGGTGATATCTACAGCGTCCATCATACAGGTGATGTCTGTAACGTCCATCATACAGGTGATGTCTATAACGTCCATTATACAGGTGATATCTTTAACGTCCATCATACAGGTGATATCTGTAACGTCCACCATACAGGTTATATCTACAACGTCCACCATACAGGTGATGTCTGTAACGTCCATCATACAGGTGATGTCTGTAACATCCGCCACACAGGTGATGTCTGTCACGCCCACCATACAGGTGATGTTTATAACGTCCACCATACAGGTGATATCTGTAACGTCCATCATACAGGTGATATCTGTAATGTCCATCATACAGGTGATGTCTATAACGTCCATCATACAGGTGATATCTTTAACGTCCATCATACAGGTGATATCTGCAACGTCCACCATACAGGTTATATCTGTAACGTCCATCATACAGGTGATATCTGTAATGTCCATCATACAGGTGATGTCTATAACGTCCATCATACAGGTGATATCTGCAGCGTCCATCATACAGGTGATATCTATAACGTCCAAAATACATGAGATCTCTGTAACGTCCATCATACAGGTGGTCTCTGTAACGTCCATCATACAGGTGATGTCTATAACGTACATCATACAGGTGATATCTGTAACGTCCATCATACAGGTGATATCTATAACGTCCACAATACATGAGATCTCTGTAACGTCCATCATACAGGTGATGTCTTTAACGTCCATCATACAGGTGGTCTCTGTAACGTCCATCATACAGGTGATGTCTATAATGTCGATCATACAGGTGATGTCTGTAGCGTCCACCATACGGGTGATGTCTGTACCATCCATCATACAGGTGATATCTATAACGTCCATCATACAGGTGATGTCTGTAACGTCCATCATACAGGTGATGTCTGTTACGTCCATCATACAGGTGATGTCTGTAACATCCACCACACAGGTGATGTCTGTCACGCCCACCATACAGGTGATGTCTGTAACGTCCATCATACAGGTGATGTCTGTAACGTCCATCATACAGGTGATGTGTGAAACGTCCCTCACAGTGGTGATTTCTGTAACATCATCGTTACAGGTAATCTCTGTAAAAAAAACGTCCAACATACAGGTGATGTCTAATAATGTCCCTCAGGCGATGCCATTTCAAGAATGTATGTCACTTGGCCAAGTCCTAAACTGTCACATCAGAGATCCGGTGTGATAACATAGCCTGGTTCCAATCTACCATGACGATGACTGTAGTACAGTATTTTCGCAAACTGTCTGGTAACCTTGTGACATATGTAGCGAGACACCTCGAGGCAAAGGGCTTAGATGCCGCGTTACGGGTATTACAGTAACTTACCCACGCGTCGCCACCTTCGAGATAACATCGACATGTCATCAGCGTGTCTATGCGCGTAATTTATACACATGAGCATTACAATGCCTGGCGTGTTCTTCAAAGATTTTAAGATAACTGTAAAGTTAAGAAAGTGTAAGAACCTCTTGATAAACCGCAGTGATTGATGAAGTATCACTTTAATGTACCTGTTTCTTTCTGCGATGTGTAAATGATACTGACATGCTTATATCAATGTTATTTCGATCCCAGACACACACAGCGTCACATAGTAACTGGTATTGACGGAACTCAAGGCATTCATCGGGTTCTACTACATCGTCTCCCTTGTCAAGATAGTCATCTACAAGTCGACCACACAATCATAACAAGACGTTTAATTGATGTTTTTTGTCTGTGTTTCTGATCTATATGACCCTAACGCGTACCCTTTATGCTCTGGGCATTGGAGATCAGGTTAGTGCAAAATGTGCATTTGAAGATCAGGTTTAAGCAAGATGTAGTTTGACATCAACTTAGGCTAAGCATGATGAAATGAGGTTAGAGGGAGATGCAGTTGAGGTCCAGTTTAAGCAAGCTGCAAGTGGAGATACGGTTTGATCAAGATACAGCTGGAGAGCAAAGAGCAGAGATCAAAGCGGAGATCACTTTAGCGCAAGATGCATTTGAAGATGAGGTTAGAAGTCAAGTATGTAATAATGGCTGACGTCAGGTCTCAGAACAGACCCTGTTTTGTGTGTGCTCAGGTTACTGAGTGCGATTTCATTCCGCCTCATTCCTAGAAAATGTTTGACTTCACTATCTTAGCTATGAGAGTAAGAGTGTTGGAAATGCTCTCAAACAACACGTTTCCACTTTGTCCTGGCAAGTGAGCACAGATTCAAGAAGAACAATTACAAATTACACATTTGTGGTAGAAGAATGTCTTCACTCCTAAATATGTGTAAAGGAGTCTGAAAATGATTGGATGCAGTTTCAAGCTGGGAAAAAAGTCAATGATCTTCTGAAGGAGGCTACAGAAGTTATGTAATCTCTTAAACTATCTACAAGTGTAAGTTTCAGTTCTAACCAGCTAAGGGGCGGTGGGGTAGCCTAGTGGTGAAGGCGTTCGCTCGTCACGCTGAGGACCCGGGTTAGATTGCCCACATGGGCACAATGTGTGAAGCCCCGCCGTGATATTGCTGGAATATTGCTAAAAGCGGCGTAAAACTAAACTCACTCACTATTCACAGGCTTATGTAAAGTGGACGTTAGTGAGCACATCTTGTGATCATTGTCAATAACAACGACATTTCGTAAATATATGATATTCCAAAACAATACATGCAAAGGCAGGGCAATTTTCTTTATCTGAAAAATGGTATAAGTCATCTTACAGAAATGGATCGGGTTATTCTGTCATAGTCTATGGTACAGACCCTGAAACAAACATGTCCAAGAGGCAAGTCTAGATTTCCAAAGTTTCAGGAAAATGTAGAAAGTCTCTGGGCTCATTTTCATTATATTTTTTGATATATTATGAACTGGGTTTTTCTGTAAAATATGTTTATTTCAGAGACTTGTTGTTCGTCTAATTCTGTCACTGTTCAGGGAAATTTCACCCCATTGGTTTAACGCTAACGTAACTGAATTTCAGTTATATCTGACAATCTGTATGCTGTTGGACGAATCTGTTTATGTGGAATGAGAGCTAAATGACATCAAAGTAAATATGTGTATTAATGTTCTTGTTTATTACTTGCGTGGTGGGAGAGCTGGCTAAGGCGCCAGGCTAGTGATCCAGCGAGCATGAGGTGCCGGGATCGAGCCCAACTGTGACCGGGTGTAAAAACCTTGGAGTCAACTTTGTGTGCAAACTCTTTCATTGTTGTCACAGCCCCTAGTGTACAGTAGACAACCCTGTGCACTTAAAAGAACCCACGAATCCGTTGGTATATGACCCGATGGTGGCCACATGAATACGTGCAAATACCTAGTTGCGGGGACAGCAACGAGCAGTAAACCTGGACAAAATACTGTGACTATGTGTCCCAGTCCACCCAGCTGTGAATGGGTGCCTCGTAAGGATGAGAAAGCCACATTAACTCGGTGCGCCTAGTGGCTGCAAGAGTTGTATGATCCCCGGGGAGTTGAGATTGATAATAAGATGTACCGTTGAGATTGACATCTAATGATCGAAGGAAAAAATACCAGCGCCTTGAGCATGCACTAGTGCCCGGATATGTGCGCTATATAAATATCCAATAATAATAAAATATTAGATATTGACATTTGAGGAAAAGGTATAGTGGAGTACATTTTGATTGACATTTTCTAGACCTCTAACAAAATGACGCCAGGTTCAATTGAAGATCTTTATGCTTCGAAACAGAAACTATTTATTTTTACTTTACCAATCATGAGACTTTTTTTCTGTAGCTTGTTGGAAGGTTAAGAAGAGGAGTGAGTGAGTTTGATTTTACGCCGCTTTAGCAATATCCCAGCAATATCAAGGCAGGGGACACCAGAACTGGGCTTCACACAATGTACCAATGTGGGGAATCGAACGCGGGTCTTCAGCGTGACGAGCGAACGCTTTAACTACTAGGCTACCCCAACGCCCCGTTAAGAAGAGGAGCGAAAATAGGTGTCGTTCCGTAGCCAGTCATACTGAAAGACCTTAAACTATGGTACTTAGTGTTGCATTGCCTGTCGTGCTGCATACAGGGGATGAGTGAGTTTGATTTTACGCAGTTTTTGCAGTATTCCAGCAATTCACGTCGGGAGAAAATGGGCTTCACACATTGTACCCATGTGTGGAATCGAACCCGAATCTTCAGCGTGAAGAGCGAACGCTTTAATCACTAGGCTACCCCACCGCCCCCTACAGGGAATGAAACGAGGTCTTGTAGGATCTAAGTCAGTATAGTATATCAGTGTGAGTGTCCATGGAAACGAGTAGCACGTTACTCACTGGGTTAATGCTGGGTTATGACTAGTATAATCGGCAAACACATACACACGCACGCACGCATGTACATGCGCAGACGCACGCGAGCGCACACACACACATAAGTTATTAGTGTAACTAATGTAGTAGTGGGACACTTAGCAGCACTGTCGCATTGTCGCCTTTACAAAAACAAGTAATTTGTCAATAATAAACGAAGCGCACAGCAACACAGCGACAATATCCCTTCTGGGATTCCATATCATAACGACTTTCCTCACCAATCACTTCACATGTACCCTTCAGTTTCGGAAAGACACGTAGAGCCTAAAAATATTCATAATATTTGGTGCCTTTCAGAAACGCGACCCATTATTGTTTGAGCACATACATCTAACGGTAATGCCCGCGGTGATCGTAAAGAAAGACACAGGGAAACAGGTCACGAATAAAAAGTCACAATTCTGGCGAGGAAAAAAGTCACAGGAAACACAAGTCACAATCACTTTTTAATATGTTTAATTATGATCATAAATCCGCCGTGATATTGCTGGAATATTGCTAAAAGCGGCGTAAAACTAAACCCACTCACTCTAACAGTAATGGAGAAGATAAACATGCGGAAGGTTTTACCTGATGATTGCACGTGATAAATACAGTCTTTAATTTACTCATTACATGGAAACTGTTAATGATAGACAATGCATCTAAAGAAGTCTGCTACCTTGTAGTTTGCTACAACATTAACGATTCCCATATGGAGTGCATGCTGGTTATAATGCCCCTGGTTATAATGCCACGCTGGATATAATGCCGTGTTCTTGCTAGAACGGATTTCCTGTCTATATAATACCCTGGTTATAATTCCAAACTGGATAAAATGCCATCTGCCAATGGCTTTTGGAACAAAAGTCATTTCCCCATCTGACTTTCAGATTTCTCATTTTCGTTTTGTAATTATAACTGAACTCAGGTCGCTATCGGCGGCGTTAGATGTACAACAGGTGCATACGTTTCATCTTAACATAGGTGTACAATATGTTTTAACATCTTTACAGAACAGTGAGAACAGATATCAGAGTATTTGTGAAAATGTGTTTGTGTTAGAGAGTCACAAAGTGAAATTCTTCAAAGGCATTCAGAAGTTGGTGTAGTAATACAAGACAAATCTTATGGAGAGCAGCGTCTCTATTTGTTTTATGGGCTAGGTCTTGACCTTTCTTCAGGTGGATAATTACTCCACTCCCTCCACCCCACTGCCTATCCTCCCTTCCAATTAAACCCCCTCCCCAACCCCCTCCCCAACCCCCTCCCCACCGGTGCCCCAAAGTGACGAACATCTGTGTGGCAGTTTTTGTCAGTAGTACCGTCCCTCCCTGCTCTGTGAGTAACTCCGAACCCCACCCAGACATGGCGACAGGTGGCAAGACCTCTCCTACCCCCGCCACCACCTATATAAACATTTCCGCACCCTAATTGACCCTCAGGGATCGGGTCATGCTGACCCGTGAAGGGCTTCTAGAGTCATACATGTTTTCATTGCCTTCACGCTGAGATCACGAATATCAGCTCCGCTCGGCTGAACTAACGAGGTCGCTCTGACCTCTGAGAAGCGTGATGTGATTTTCTTGTGTATGACGAGAAAAAAGCAACATGCGCATGAAACTGCTTACGTAAACTTATAATTTCAAAAGTGTACCGTTAAATTGTAACGGTAATGCCCGACGTGATATTGCTGGAATATTGCTAAAAGCACACAATCATGCACTTGGAATGAGAGTATACCGGAAGTGCGCTACAATGCGGGTAAATCACCAGAATTAATAATGATTTCTCTAATTCCTTTGAAATTCCACAATGCCACATGATCTTAATAGGAAGCAGATGTCACGTTCATTTTCGGTCTCCGCATTTAGCACTCCTCAAGCAGTTTGATGGAAGCCTGTGAATAACGTGGATCAAAATCCAGTGATTGATGTCATGAGCACGTAATTAACATCAGAACCTCGACCTGAGGAAATCTGGACTTGCTTCAATTAGGACTTTACTTGCAGAAGAGTTAGAATTGGTCTTCAGTAGTCTATGCTTTTTGTAAATGGCGCCTCACGGGATAGGGTGGTCATGTTCGCAGACTTGGTTGACACATGTCATCGTATCCCAGCTGCGTAGGTTGATGCTCATGCTATTGATCATTGGGTTGTCTGGTGCGCGCTTGCTTCCGTGCGTATGAGTGAGTGCATGTGCATGTGTGTGTGCGCGTGCGTGCGTGTGCGTGTGTATAAACATGTTGACAGCAGGGTTCATGATTTGTACGGAGAAACTCGGAGATGAATGATGATGACCAGGACGACCTTCATCTGCCACCACTCTGGAACATCTTCATCAACGAACCATCATACATCACATAGACAAAACATCTCTCATGGGGTTTTTGTAAACATTCGACGAGTTACCTGGTTAATGACTTCAGCAGGATGGGTTCCCGTGCATCTGACACCTAACTGCGGGGATGGGCTGGGCGGTTATACGCTGCCAGAAAGAATGAGTAGGTGACTTTAGTTTTACACCGCACTCAGCAATAGTCCAGCTATATGGCGGCGGTTTGTAAATAATCGTGTCTGAACCAGACAATCGATCTGCGCAAATGGGATACGATGACATGTGTCAACCAACTCAACGACCTGACCACCCGATCATGTTAGTCGCCTCTTACGACAAGCATGGGTTACTGAAGATCAATTCTATCCCGGATCTTCACGGGTTCTACCAGAAAGAAGTTAGTACCACATGAAGTCTACGGTATATTGTACTGACTATGGTGCATACTGCATGTGATACAAACCTGTCTGCCAGATCCAAGAAATTAATAAGGAAGGAGTCAACCTCAAGTCTATAATGGCTTGGCAAGTTCAGATTGCCTCCACTCAAGGCTAAAATTAAGAATATAAATATTTGACACATGTTTTATATCAGATAATTTTATTTCTGCTACTAAAAGTCAGTCTTAGAGGATGCTTCCTTCAGCCGTGGACTCCAGACATTCTATTCCCGTTGGCAGAGGTGTGTTGACCTCGAGGGGATCATGGTGAAAATTAATTAGCAACCAACTCCATCACAGCCGTCAATCATAGCGAGAATCGGAGCAGTGAGGTAGCCTAGTGGTTAAAGCCCTCGCTCGCCTCGCCCCGGGTTCGATTCCCCACATGGGTACAATGTGTAAAGTCCCTTTCTAGTGTCCCCTGTCGTGACATTGCTGAAATATTACTAAAAGCGGCGTAAAACTAATCTCACTCACTCAATGCTGAGCCTCAACACATCAGCCCAATTCGTAATATAAATTCAACTTGCATTAATTGAATATTAATTGTCGACACCACACAGTACAAACTGATAACCCTGACACGACGGCCTAAGTAACATCGAAAAACCTCATGACATCATGGGACCGAGGTTGGAACAGTTTATAAATGCTTACTAAACTGATAACTCTGACCCGACGGCTAAATAACACCGAGAAACCTCATGACATCAGGAGACCCAGGTTGGAACAATGTATGAATGTGGGAAGAAACAACAAACTGCAATGTGTTCCCACGGCAACATCTGCGTCGACCATATGCCGCCGTAACGCTAAGAATACTTATCTAAGATATGTCTAAACGTTGTGTGAAAATATTCAGGAGAATGTTAGATTTATATTGCTTTGAATATACACTTACATAATGGCTCCTTTCTCAATAACGGATACTTGATCAGTATTCATTGTAAGCAATAAAGGAACCCCATATCCCCAAGTGTCCACCTGCCCGCTTAAAAATATACCTGAGTCCAGTGTATGAAATAAGCCAAACCCCAAGCCAGACATCAGGGCTGGTGACTTCAAGATGTTATCAGTCCAAAATGGATTTAAACAGACCAGACACCAAGATATGATTCAGATGTATGTAACATCTAACTTTTACCAAACCATCGGGCTGGCTAGCTGTAAATCTTGACCGTCCGTCTCAAATCTAACCCGTCTCGGGCGTTCGGACGGGCCTTATATTTCAAACACTGTACTATGAGTTTTAAAGCTTGTTACCATCTGGCACCTAGACTGTGTCACAGTCCCTGATCAACATCAGTTGTCCTTCCGCTCTAAAGCCCTGTGGGCGGTGGGGTAGTCTAGTGGTTAAAGCGTTGGCTCGTCACGCCGAAGACCCGGGTTCGAATCCCCACATGGGTACAATGAGTGAAGCCCATTTCTGGTGTCCCCCGCCGTGATATTGCTGGAATATTGCTAAAAGCGGCGTAAAACCAAACTCATTTAGTCAGTCAGTCTAAAGCCCTGAATGAAATACACAACACATTACTAAAAAAGTGTGTTCCCAAATATAACATATGTTGCCCTGAATGAAGCGAGTCTAGATTTCCTCAGGCTCTGAATCTCCCATCTCACTGGGGCTCCTTTTCAATTAAAAAGAATTGTTTGTTTCTATCAAAATCATATATATTCAGAGACTAAGCGTTAGTCTATCCGGCTGGATAGGAACCAGACCCGGCATATCGACAGGTGGGACCAGCTCCTCCCACGGAATACACTCCCTCACCCTACTTGAACCTGGAGAGGGGAGGGGTCGGGTCACGGTGACCTGTGAGAGAGAGGGGGCACGTGTAGGCAATGTTCCTCTCGTGATGGGTTCAAACATCTGTGCGTTCAAGTTGATTGACTTCCGTTTCGCCATACTGAAATCATTATCTGTAGCGATCGTGTTCCTGGTAGAGCGTCTTATCGCCATTATTACTGAAACTAGGGTCAAACATGTGATCGTGTTTCTGATCGCTATCTTAATCATGCATCGTATTTGTAAATGTGTATTCGATCGTGATTGGAGTGGTGATCGTGTCTGATTGTCTGATCAATGAGTGATTGTGGACGTCATTGCCAAATCATAATATTTAGATTAATATCTGTAGTGTATATTCTTTAAACGTTTATTACATAGATATTAATACTATAATTTCTTTACCAATGTACAGTGCTCCAACAAACAGATATATTCATGCAATTAGGAAATGGACCAACAGTCAACGTAAAATAGAAATGGTAAAAGGAGACGAGTAATTTCGTGTTCGAGTATGAAATATACCTGTGATATTTTGCATAAACATATCTTCGTAACATCCATTGATATCGTCAAAACAGAGGGACGCATATGCGTTTGTTTGGAACAGACATACAAAATGTTGAAAAGCCCAGCTTTTGTAACGATATTCAGCTGTTCCGCTTCCCTTAATTGATATACAATAATCCTCGAAACCCAAGATGAACTGGAACACATGCTAAAATTACGATTCATGTAAACAGTCATTACAGTATGTAGGTATGTACAGTATGTAGGTATAGCCTTTTAACAGCAATTTTCATATTTTCATTTACGTAAGTTGTATTTTAAGTATAGTACATAACCTGTCATTGTGTTTACATTTCTTGAACACATCTGTTCATTTTTTACCGTAAACAGTCAAATAATAGGGTAATTCAGGATTTTCTTTCAATACAATAAGATCAGACTGTAAGAAAAGTATATCATCATCATCATCATCATCATCATCATTTATTTCGTATAGATGGCCATGAGGCCGACAGTACAACATGTGTGGTGGTGGAATTGGGTTTAACGTCGTGCTTGAGAATATTTCGCTCATATGACGACGTGCATGCGTGTGTATGTGCGCCTGCTTGTACTAGCCCAGACTGAAGCTGGTTTTATAGTGCTAGCCCACTGAGATACCATGCCGCAGTGAAGCATGAATACCCCACTCAGACACATTACACTGACTCCGAGCCGACCAGTCCTTGTTGTACCCATTAATGCCGAGCGCCAGGCAGGGACCAACAAGTACCATATTTTAACGTCTTTTGGTATGACGCGGTCGGGGATCGAACCCGCGACCTTCCGCACTCCGGGCGGACGCTCTAACCACTACACCACGGAGGCGGTGTACAACATGTGTAAACAATTAGACAAAGACATGTCTATGTGCCATACTGAGAATATAGATCTTATATGATTATGTGTTCATAGAGATTTTTGTTTTGATCAAAGTACAAACACTTTAAGAAAGATACAAAGTCTGTAGAGTCTATCTTTATCACTTGTTCTCATCAGTTCAAGAAACATTTGAACGTGAGGGTAATTACGACAGTATTCAGGTAAATATCTAACACGATACTCATTGTAAAGATGACATACTAATGTTTTATGGAATTCATCTTCTAATTCAGTCACACAGGAACTACAAAACGAAGTTTCATAGTTTTGGGGGTATCTATTCGAATTAACATTAAAAGCATGATTGTACATTGCAACGAAGTTTTGTCAAACATCTCCGTAAATCATTTGAGCTAATAGTTACATGATACTTTTCAAGAAAATAGTCTGTCTTTATGGTTGTGAACAGAACGTCAAGGATTTGGATAAAGCTATATATTGATACCATTCTTGATAATAAATATCTTTGCAACGCCTTTTAAAATACTCAAAAAACATTTTTGTTACCAACATCTTATGATATCCATACATAGCCGAAACCGTAGCTAAATAATAAAAT
The DNA here is from genome assembly GCF_003918875.1 of Haliotis rubra. NCBI lineage: Eukaryota > Metazoa > Mollusca > Gastropoda > Lepetellida > Haliotidae > Haliotis > Haliotis rubra. The sequence goes on from NW_025767148.1 coordinate 218,564, forward strand.
TCTCACCTTTGATACCCCATTAACATCTAGTCTTCTTAACATTTCGTAACATTTCCTTGCATACCTATATGGCGGTTGACAGAATCCTCGTTCAAAACGAAAGAAGGCTGATATAGGCATACCTTTCAAGAGGATAACGACCGCATTCTGCCAGAGTTACTTTACTTGATGCCCTGGAACCGATCTGTAATACATATTTACATAAACTTGAATGAACCTTTTCAATTGGTTTACGTTTTTCCCATCCCATAAGCTCAGCTCCATATAAAAGTATAAGCTTAATCTTGCCATCAAATAGTTTGAATGCTGCCTCAGTTTGGCAGATTTTTAATTTGTAAATGAAACGTTTAATTGGGTAGAGTGTCTTTTCTGCTTGCTGGGAAAGTGTCTCACATGCCTTTGAAAACATGTATCTGCAGGAGAATACAATGCCAAGATATTTATAATAAGATTTAGTTTCGTGGCCACATAATCAAGTTTACAAATTGAATATTTTGTGTTCAACCATTTTGCTGTAAGGCATTATTGTTTAAACATACAAACTATTTCGTATGTCACACTCTTGGGCAATCCAATCATAAGCAAACAGTGTGAACAAGAAAGAACCCAGTGACGTCGGTCCACTTCTCCCATTTGTGGAACAATATATATACAATGTATAATACGTTTTTAATATTTTATAATTACGTACCTCGAACCTTTTCAAATGACTCTCTGTCTCCAACCTCACTACATTTTTTGTATAAAATCAGTGCCATTCCAAAGTCAAAAGTCGTAATAGTGATTTGTAAAGAAATATTCGGATAGTGTTTCATTTACTTGGCGATAAAGAACGATGGTTATCTCGGTAGCAACAGTTTAACTGGTTTTCTTACCAACTCATCCGTGACGTAAATATACTTCCTAAATACCTATCACGTGAAGTCACTGCTATTTCTCTTTTATGATCAAAAGATTTCACATCTTTATTACCAACCATTTTAAAAACAGTAAATAATTATTTGTCAATGCTAACTTTCAGTCTACTTTCTTTACCAACATAACCGTGACGTAAATACACTTCCTAAATACTTATCAGGTGAAGACACTGCTACTTCTATTACTGTAAACGTATTATATTTCGCGCAGGTTTTATTTTCGCGCTTTTCGCGCAAAACATTTTAGCGCGAAAATTTATACACCGCGAATAAACCTGTCATTCATTCAGTCTAGCCACGCTCGCCCCTGAGTTGTTACCATAACACATCACGTTTGAAGACAGAAATCAACGGGAATCTTAAAATGACGACTGATCATACTTAACTGTCGCTGTAATGGATTTCCCAAAACATAATTAAATAATGAGCCAAGTCCCATTGCCGAATTAGCGAAAACAGCAATGTGTGTTGTGGCCGCCATGGAAATTGGTCACATGACATGGTTTGATACAAAACAGATTACCGTGAAACGACTCGGAAAGAAATAATACAGCAGTATTTTATTTATTCATGAAGATTTTATTCACCAGTACATCATGAAGCGAATATGTCATCAAGAGATGTCACAACTTAAATACGAATTTTTTTTAAAACAGCAAAATCATTTGTCAAAGCTAACTTTCAGCCTCCGTTTGTCACAAATACACTAACGTCCAAAAGAAACGATACAAATTTAAAAATATAAATATTCTGAATAAAACTGTATATTTTTGATTAGATATGACATGGAAACAGTCTCCTCAATTCAACATTCAAGAATCATGAAAATAGTTGTGTTTGGGCGCAACGATTTTATGCTAACTGTCTTAAAGCATGAAATTTGCTCCTGCGTGCAGCGTGAATCACGTGCATGGTATTCATATAAAATGAGTGCAGAGCTGTTCACTGACATCATCCTATCAAAAATATATTAACGACCATGCCGCGATTAACACAGGAAGAAAGAGAGAGGGCCATTGGAATGATGCAAAGCACGTTGCTACAACTTTTGGCTGCGCTCGTATTACTATCACGAGACTCCTACAACGTTACAGGCAGACAGGTGTTGACATCAGACCGGCCCAGAAGTGGGAGACCTCCCGTTACCACGCCGAATGAAGACCGGTATTTCCTGCCTGTGACGTCATCAGCAGCAACTGGTCTTGGACATCGTGTCAGCCGACAGACAGTTGTACGACGACTCCGACGGCATGGTATTCGTGCACACAGACCCTTTCGAGGCGTAGTTTTAACGCATCAACATCGACGTCGACGTCTGCAGTGGGCACGCACCGTTCGACAATGGCAGAACAGGCATTGGCAAAGGGTCATGTTTTCTGACGAGAGCAAGTTCTTCATATTCCACAGTGATGGCAAGGCTCTAGTCTATCGAAGACGAGGCGAACGTTACCAACAGCGTCCAGGAGGTGGTTCCATTTGGCGGAGGAGTTGTCATGGTTTGGGGTGGGATCTGTGGTGATATGAAGACAGATCTCATTGTGGTGAATGGTAATCTGAACGCTCAAGGGTACATCGACCAGATGCTGCGCCCAGTTGTCCTGCCTTTCTTGCAACAACACCAAAACCGCATCATCTTTCAACAGGACAACGCCCCTCCACATACAGCTCGTCTTACCACAGATTTCCTCCAAAGAAATACCGTCAACATGTTGCCTTGGCCTGCTCGGTCACCTGACATGTCACCCATTGAGCATATCTGGGACCATTGGGTCGACAAGTGCGTGCAAGACCTGTGCTTCCAGGAAACAGATAGTAGTTTGCTCAGGCTCTCCAAGAGGAGTGGAGGAGGATACCTGTGCATGTTATCCAGCGTTTGGTCTACTCAGTACGACGTCGAGTTGCCGCATGTATTGATGCACGAGGTGGACATACCAGATACTGATTGTTCTGATAAGATTCACAGTATCATGATGTGTATATACATTGTGACCTGATCGAATACTGGACAAATGACACTCTCGTTTCAAGACTTTTTCCAAGTTTGTTGTCATCGATAATTAGATTAATCTCTGACAATTATGTAGATTATTCATCTGTTTATCACATACAAATGTCTTTTCAAACATTCTGTGTTGTTTCTTTATGTTATAGTCAAAATATTCTTTGTATCGTTTCTTTTGGACGTTAGTGTATATCCTAGAGTATAGAGTTTTCTTTGTAAATCTATCACAGAGACAGTAAATCAATCCGAATCATCTGCATAAAAATACAAATAACTATTAATCATTAATTGTCACATGCAAATATCCCATGAGTTTTACACGATGTTGTTTTTTATGTTTAATCAATTAATGAAGATAATTAAAATAAACAGTAAAGGCTTACCATACAACCCTGCCGTTCACCGCTCGACGTTCTAAAATTCTTGGTTCTCCTATTTCTATTTTCGCGCTGGCATTAACAATTTCAAATATGTTTGGAATTAAATTATAAAATGAAAAAAGTAGGTTTCCGTACGTTTAATGACCAAGAGCGTGTAGCATATTTTCCCATTTGAAAATGCCACTATCATTTTCACGAAGCACACCCGTGAAGACCAGGGTTAGAATTGATCTTCAGTAACCCATGCTTGTCGTAAGAGGCGACTAACAGGATCGGGTGGTCAGACTCGCTGACTTGGTTGACACATGTCATTGTATCCCAATTGCGTAGATCGATGCTCATGCTATTGATCACTGAGTTGTCTGGTCCAGACTCAATTATTTACAACAAGAATATTGGTGAGTGCGGCGTAAAACTAGACTCACTCAGTCTTTACGGAGATAATCCGTATTAAACGTCCCAATCATTAATATGTGTATGTTGGCTGTATTTCCGTCTTGTTTGTTGCAACTTTATCATCCATCTCAACCCCTGTCCACCCCAACTATTGGTATTATTTGTTCCTTTCATGTTTTACAAAACGTTATTTTTCCATTAAGCGTGTTTATTTTCAAAATACCCCAAAATACCATTTGTAATTTACAGTGAGTGAGTGAGTTTGATTTTACGCCGCTTGTGGCAATATTCCAGCAATATCACGGCGGGGGACACCAGAAATGGGCGTCACATATTTTACCCATGTGGAGAATCGAGCCCGGGCCTTCGACGTGACGAGCAAACGCTGGATCCACTAGGCTACCCCACTGCCCTGTAATTTACAGTGCTGAAGTAAACTTCCATTTCCCTCTAAAGTGTATTTGGTATTAGTCAATTAGTGTAGTTGAACCCACAAGTTTATTTTCTTTTGAAAGGGAAAACATAAAACATGAATATGGAATATAATCTATGGCAAGGCTGGTGCAGCTGAATGATGGTGACTTGGAACTGTCCGTGTCGGTATAAAGTCAATAAACTTCACATGATGTTTCTTCCAAGTGAATGTTTGTATATCCTCTTCAAAAAACAGCAAGTAAAAGCAGTTGGCATGAAATTAACTTCCTGCTCAAGTATGATTCATCCAGGTAGTAATTGTAAACGTAAATCGTCAAGGTCAGAAAATAATCAGCCTCGAGTATCTGTCGCAACACACTGGGACATATGAGTTAGTGAGTGAGTTGGGTTTTACGCCGCTTTTAGCAATATTCCAACAATATCACGGCAGGGGATACGAGAAATGGGCTTTACACATTGTGCCCATGTGGGGAATCGAACCCGGACCTTCGGCGTGACCAGCATACGCTTTAACCACTAGACCACCCCAGCGCCCCCTGGGACGTGTAAAGCAAAACAGAGGTGAATATTTTATAATGGATAGCTGACAATCAGTGATGACTGCATGTTCTGTTAAACATCATTGTGTGTCTGTTTCACACTTGTTCGTTTGTTGTTTAACGCCGCACTCTGCAAAATTTGACATATGACGACGTTTTGTAAATAATCGACTTTGGACCAGACAATTGAGTGATTAAGATCATGAGCATCGAACAGACCAACGCAATTCGGATACGATGACATGTGTCAACCAAGTCAGCGAGCCTGGCCGCCCGACCCCGTTAGTCGCCTCTTAAAACAAACATAGGTTACAGAAGACAAATTCTAACCCGGATCTTTACGAGTGTCTGTTTCAAGTACAATTAGCCTCCAATGTGTTTTTAGTTTGGACGTCAAGTAAATAGGATACCAAGTAAAATGAATACTAGTAATCTTCTCACGAAACACCTCCATATTCATATGTAATACGCATTTACCTCCGATTTACCTCCGACATCGTACATGCGTAAAATTTGAAAAATATGAGGCAACCGGGCCAAAATGCTGAATCTAACATTCATTGAATAACACGTTTCCACAATCGAGATTCCAACTTTCCAACGCGGAACCAGGTACAAGGTTTTATATATTAACAATCAGATATATGTGACAACACAACACTTCTTAGAAACATTTATTAACACCCACGATGATTAATAACCTAGCCCCTACTCACCTGTCATCAATCTCTCATCAAGAGACTACATTAACCAACCCTCATCAACACCCGCAAATCAACACACTTCCATAGATACATTCTACAGGCTAGAGCAGCCCAGAACAACCAACTCCATCTCATCCACTCATCACCTTTCCCATTCTCTTCCCACAGAGGTTATTTGTCATATCTTCCTACGAACCTCTCTTCTAATACGGCCATATTTCCCGGTTCTCGTAAAATCCCCTATCGGCCAAACATCGCAACACGAATTATCTCCCTTCTTTCTATCCAATCAGAACACGTGTTACATCGACTTAAATCCAACCTGACTAATACAACCAAATGTAGGGCCACAAATATCCCTCCTCTGCCAGGTGACACAAAAGCTTGTCCGTTGTCAACGAGGGCGATGGAGACGCCATTGATCCGCCATTACATGACTGAGTTCTGTCTAGAAGAAATGTTTGCGCATCGCGCAGGAGAAGAGGTTCTAGTTTTCCCGAAGCATACGGAAATTACCGAGGCCTTGCGAATGATTACATTTGAAACAACGTCGCTGAATGCACAATAAATCTGATTGCAACCAATCACGAATCCTGAACACTCGCACCATGAAAGGGACGTATTAGAACAGAGGTTCGTAGGAAGATATGACAAGTAACCTCTGTGGGAAGAGAATGCATCATTCCCCACACCCATTATTCCTGGGTTAACCTTGGCATTCTCTGAAATACACAATGCCATTTTAGAAAGTGGTCAAATGTAACATATTTGGGATTACACTTTCTTAGTAAAGTACAGATTCTAGTACGTTTTTGGGTTGAGTGCTGGCGATTAGGTGCCTGACTCTGAGGGTTTGGGTTCGAATCCCGGATGGGACTCAACCCAAAAAAGTACTAGAATCTGTACTTTACTAAGAAAGTGTAATCCCAAATATAACATATGTTACACTTGGCATTCTCTCTGTGTGCCTTTATGTGCAATGGTATTGCAGTGTTGGACAGGCCATTTATACTGACTTTTTGCAAGATCTTTCCCATGTATCCGACTAAGACATGTGTTTCGTGGTTCTGAGAGTCGGGGCCACAAAATGCGTTTTGGCGATTTGTTTCGTACATCACGAACATTGGCAATCGTGATCAAGCACATTTACATCAAATTTGATGAAAACGTCGAAACCTATAGCTATATATATAGCCAATAGCGAAATGGCTGATCCTCTTAGTCATTTCACGAAATGACTGAAATGTTTACTCAATTCACAAAATGACTGATTTCACAATCTGACTGTAACAGATACATGCGTTTTAATAAGGGCGGGGGTGTGTTTTGAAAAGGGAGGTCGAGGGTGTGGACAATTTCTATAACTGTCCTGGTATATATACCATAATGTAGCTATGCCGAATTTTTATTTTGTTCCTAAATTATGCATTTATTCATATTACAGTTACGATAAAGCATCAGTATTCATGGCAGTATTGCTATACTGAAAGTTTGGTGGTAACTGAGTTTCATTCACTTATTTATCCATCCAACCATTCATCCATTCATTTATCTATTCATCCGTCCATTCATTCATTCATTCTAATTATCTATTTATTATTTATAGTACTAGTTATACTACTTTCTTGCTTACATCCAGAAGTCCATTTCTGGTGTCCCCCGCCGTGATATCGCTGGAATATTGCTAAAAGCGGCGTAAAAATAAACGCACTCACTCACTTACTTTCATCCCCAACCTTGTAATTCCGCCCTTGACTTACCCTATCCTACCGACCCGCACTGCAAAGCCTCACCAGTACCACAACACACATCAACCCATCTACCACATATTACTATTTACACTTAGCCATAGTGGATGCTATCTATATAAATCAACACCATATCATACCGTCCCCAGCATGATACGTACAGCTGGGATCATATATCTAAGGAAAACATGAAAATAGTTTCTTTCTCGATAAGGTAATTACCAATAACACCCTTGTATATCCGCCTGAACTGTGATTCCGGCTGTCTGTCTTGGTTAAAATATGGTAGATGTTATGTATCAGTTGTAAAAAATAAAATCCATAAATAAACCCTCGAATGTTAATTGTAATAAAATCATTTTCACATTCTCAAGAAATATCTGCATTGAGCAGAGTTGCTTGTGTTATTTCCACTATACTATGAACATGTGTTTGTGTTAATTGTCAGATAGTGATGATACGAGAACTTCGCGGAAAGGTCAGCGTATCCTGCCCCATAGATGACATCCGTCATAAACACATGCAAAGGCTAAGCAAGTGTGGGGCAGGATACGCTGACCAGCCAGCCTGCCAGCCAGTCAGTCAGTTAGTTTTTAGCAGAGATAAAAACAGTTTGTCGCATCTTTGTTAAAGGGTGGATATTGCAGAGAATTTTCATATTTCGTTATACTGCGATGCGAAAGCATATATTGCCATATGTATTGCAATATATTGCAAGAAGTACTTTTGAACAAAAAACTAATTAAAATCGAGTTAATGCTTGATTCATAAAGCATGACCACAACAAAATCGCTCTGCTTGATTAAGCTTTAATAAAAACTTTTAATCATGACAAAGTAAAAATGTAAATAATATTTGGCACAAATGAAACAAGGAAATATCCGAAGATTTCCGAGTTGTTACGAAGTTTTCGGATGTAAGTCAAAATACCGGTTTTCGATCAGCGTATCGCAATACGTATCGTTTTCATGTCTGAACCGGTAAATACCGGTAAACCGGTTATATCCCGCAGCCCTAATCTTTGTATAATGGACAATATATTCAGACAACTGCATTCATCGAATCCATCTAGAAAAAAAACACGTCACCCCAATGATACGCCAGCAATGTCATCGTTAGAGTCAAACACTGAGAACGCTAAATGAAGAAGGTCAAATCTGGCACAAGAGGAGCACTTTGCCGAGGCATCATGATGGAGACTGGATGGAGAATCATATGTAATTGAGAAAATGATGCTGACATTTGTTACATTAAAGGTTGCGTGTAATGATGACGTGAGTCAGTTGTCCCGCTGAACAATGCGGATGTCTGTAGCCGATAACAGCAAATAACTCCCACAGCCAACTGTAAGCTGAGTGTATTTAAGAACAATGTCACACTCTAAAACATACTTCCCGATTCAACACGAGCAGCATTTTCACAGAAATGTACACGTGTTAAGTAGATGAAGACAACGCACCAAGAACACCATCGACAAGACGATACGTATCTGAATGCATGCATGCACATTTCCAACATACCTATACGTATCGTCAAACATGTACGTGCGATACTAACATGCCTGCGTTATCGCATACTGTACTGAAACAGTACTACTTACCTATATTATCTTAAGGTATACACGTGCAAAAAAGACATATATTATCTTTAGGTGTGAAGGTGCAACACCAAGAAAACTGCATTATTCTAGCGGGTGAAGTTTTACACCGCCTTTAGCAATATTCGAATGGGCTTCACACATTGTATTATTATTGGATATTTATATAGCGCACATATCCACGCACTAGTGCATGCTCAAGGCGCTGGTATTTTTTCCCTCGATCATTGGATGTCAATCTCAACGGCACATCTTATTATCTCAACTCCCTGGGGATCATACAACTCTTGCGGTTATTGCGGCATTCCCATCCTTACGAGGTACCCATTCACAGCTGGGTGGACTGGGACACGTAGTCACAGTACTTTGTCCAAGTTTTACTGCACGTTACTGTACCCGCAACTAAGTGTGTGCACGTATTCATGTGGCCACCATCTGGTCATATACCGACGGATTCGTGGGTTCTTTTAAGTGCACAGGGTTGTGTACTGTACACTAGGGGTTGTGTCAACACCAAAAGAGTCAACACACAAAGTTGACTCCAAGGTTTTTACCGTGGTCACATGTGGGCTCAATCCCGGCACCTCATGCCCACTGGATCACTAGCCTGGCGCCTTAGCCAGCTCGCCCACTGCGCCACTCGGCTACTCCTTCGCCCCACTGCATTATTGTAAAACATTCACATACCATACCAACAAACCTGCAACAAGATATATCTTAGGACATGCAATATCGATGCCTAAAGAACTGCAGTGAAATAGTGTTGTATCGAACTTTCATTTGTCGACATTACGGTTGTGTCGACTTATATAATGTTACATACGTCTTCATCATTCAGTTAACATCTTTCGATTTAACCTCGGATAACTCGAAGTGTTGACGTTGGTCCCTTCAACTTCGACACAACGGTGTTTGAATGTTTATTATCCTAAGAATTGCAGGAACAATACCACATTCCTATACGTATCTTAAACCCTGCAAGAACAAAATAAGTATATTCATTGTTATTTGGCAACGGAGATCGCTGTAAGCTGGTCAGTGGCAGCAAATGATTGAGGCGCCTGTAAAATGTCGAGCGCCGTTGGCGGTAGCAAGTGAGTGGAATTTAGACTTAACACTTATGGCCTCTGAAACAAACATGACATGTTGGTCATTCAAGACGTCGTAAAAGGACGTTTCCGGAGGATTGGCTGTACACGCGGTGAGTCCTTGGACGGGAAGGGTGCCCGTGTTTGTCAGCTTGACTCCTAAGAGTTTCTAGGACTTTTGTCCTGCCCAACAACGAAGCCCATGTGGTCTCACCTCAGGCAAGTAAGTTTATTTAAACTTGCTTCTGTTCGTCCAGCAGAAAATGGGTACCCGGTGGTATAAGTCATGTGACTATTAACCTTCTAGCGCCTCAAAAGGTTATTCGGGGTAATAATGTCTATTATGCTATATGTTCTTAAAACATGCCAGTGTGGCTTGGAGTTCAGTGCTTATTAATAAAGATGATATCTGGATTGCCTCCCCTCTTCACCACGCAGTGACCATTCATCAACAAAGACGCCATAAACATGCACACTCAGCTGTATAACAATGGTCCCTCCTGTCAGACTTGGCAGGAGGCGGACGACATGTACGTGTCTGAGTGCACGCGAAGATGTCACACTTCAGGTGACAAGCGACAGCAGAGTGCAGTGTATTGTGTTAGCACTCGCCGAATGACACGTAGTGTACGACAAGGGAATCGTATTAGCCCGTATTATTTTCCAGTTTGTTCACAGGCGGCCGTCACATGGTAGGAGTACTGTCACGCAGCGGCAGGGAATAAATAGTGGTAATGCTTTTTCAGGCAAATTGAGCAGGTACTACCTTTTGTGCAGGATATGTTTACCCCATTATCAAGACCTGGTGTCATGGCTGATGCGCAGTGGTCCATTCATATAATTTCAACATCTTTTGCCCTTTACGCAAAATGGAATCGTTTGGGATAATCAAAATAATCAAAACATTTATCTTACAGTGAGTGGTTATATTTACATGAAGAAAACAATATGTTACAGAACTATTTTTCTTTGCATTAGCTCAATGGCATTTGCGTCGAAATGACTGAAAAGAATGAAATATAACAGCAAGCTACATGTGTTTGTATTGTATGGAATTACATGTTATTTCTTTCAGCATTAAATGATGATAACGTCGCAATCGTACGGAGTAAGTGAGTGACTGAGTGAATCTATTTTGAAAGGGGTTGTGTCCCTTTTATGTACCATGGTAACTTAGATTTCCAGTGTAACGCCTTACGAAAGCCAGAGATTGGAAATAGGTCTCAAACGGTTTGACAACAAACCCCGACATATCATCCGACTGAACAGGGATTCGAGTGAGTGAGTTTAGTTTTACGCCGCACTCAGCAATATTTCAGCTATATGGTGGCGGGCTGTAAATAATCGAGTCTGGATCAGACAATCGCGTGATCAACAGCATGAACATCGACCTGCGCAATTGGGAACCGATGACATGTGTCAACCAAGCCAGCGAGCCTGACCACCCGATCCCGTTAGTCGCCTCTTACGACAAGCATGGGTTACTGAAGGTTCATTCTAACCGGGACCTTCACGGTTTGAACAGGGATTCGAACCCATGATCATGGGTATAAGGCGTACCAAAGTTGTACAAAACTGCACAGCGAATTGCGACCTCTTATACGACCGAGTTAGTCGTGCATAGAAATTTCTTAAAGTTATGGAACAGGTTTGGTTTCAATTACAGGTTTTAGTTAAAAGTAATTAGAAATTAAATACGGAAGGCAAAAACTTTAGACGCGAAATATACGATATATCTTGTCGACCTTAACGAAATCATAAACAAAAAGTTTTTATTCAAACTAGCGATAAAAGTTAGCATTGGCTAGATTTTCTCTATTTTCTGTGTCTCTAAAGTAACTGTCTTCTCTGTTGGTGGTTGGTATGTTTTTCTGTCGTTATATTTCTGCAGGGTGTGTGTGCCTGTGAACTAATTTGTCATAACATGTGTTAACATTAAACGATTAAAAATATATACAAAGAGCTCAGTGTGTATCTTATACATGCTGCTGGTGTCGAATGTACAGATACGGTCCTGAGTGTGTTCCTATATCGTCATCATACACATCCAATGATGTCCCCGTAGTTGATATACACGCTAGAATTGTGAGGAAGCTGCTTCACTATTGAGAACGTCGCCTTTATCCGTCACGCTGTAGGCGTAGGTGGTCCATCAACAACACAGATAGCGACGTAAACATCACTAGCACCTGATCTACAAACAAAGGCATTATCTGTAAACGTAGGACCCTTGTTAGAATAAACCCTTTCACTCAGGAAACCTCGATTCCAGATCTAACCTTATCGTAAACTTTTAGTTGGGATTTACGATGAAGGAAAGCAAATAATGTGACTTTATGATGCGATATAAAAGTTCTGCGATATATTTCGACAATTTTCCTGTGTGGACGATATGACCTGGTTTACTATTTATCTATCTACATGTACTAAACTCTACACAGGTTTTGACTTCCCCGAGAAATTGGGATGGAATCTGTCTTCAGCAACCAATGCTTGACGTAAGAGACGACTAACGGGATCGGGGTGGTCCGCCTCGCTGATGCATGATGTTAGGTTCGTCAATCATTTCATGCTCCATCCCCATTGCGCAGTACCTAGTGCCTTTAATAGATAATATATATGTTTATCAGTCAACGTATTACTTACTTTCGATAAGACTATGCTGTGCATGTGCATGTAGCGTCACTGATTGCACAACACCTGGTACTTGCTATGTAACTATGTGTTTGAAGATGTTGTTGATTTCCGTAATATGAGCATAGGTAATGCAGATCTCCCTCATACCTGTGGCGTGAATCTGTTGACTGTGTGAGAGACTTTCTACTGCTGCATCAACCTTGACTCAATAGTACCCACCTCAGTAAAAACTCTTCTCTTGGTAAGGTTTTTTGTTTGTTTGTTTGTTGTTTAAGGCTTCACTCAGCAATATTCCAGCTATATGGCGGCGTTCTGTAAATAATAGAGCCTGAACCAGACAATCCAGTGATCAACAGCATGAGTATCGATCTACGCAACTGGAATACGATGGCATGTGCCAACCAAGTCAGCGAGCCTGACCACCCGATCCCGTCCTCGTCTCTTACGACAAGCATGGGTTGCTGAAGACCAATTCTAACCCGGATCCTCTCTGGAATGGTAAGGAGTACATGAGAATATAAGTAAATATACTAACATATGTTCTACTCTGACGGGAGTTCTTTACACATTATCGTATTCTTATCGTCGTGGATACGTCAGTATCAGACGGTTACAATAAGGATGGGGTGGAAGCGCCCCCAATCAAACAAATACAACCATCACGGTAAACCAACTTAAACGAAAGCATAATCTTGGTTCAGCAAGCCTTTGATGTTGGGATCTGAAGACATCAGACTTGTGTGATAACAGCTTCTGTATCGCTTGTAACACAATCAGTAAGCTGTTCGTTGCAATCCAAGCATTATCAAAGGATTTTCTTTAAATGTCAGAAATATTCACCTCCTTTCAACATAATAGAATATTTGATGACCATTTATATTCAGTCCAGTGATGTTTATGTTTTTATCAACTGACCGTGGCATATCGTCATGTGAGTTATCTTATGGCGTCCTGTAGCTTTATGGCCAGTCCACCTTTAAACACGCTTAATCATTTTCGGAAATGCTATAAAAAGGTTAAACACATCTGATAGTGTAATTATATACCAACCTATTAGCAATCCTATCACAGTTAAAGCCTCTCAATGTGTACCTTTATGACTAAGTTAAGGTTTCAGGGGATAAGAGGATAGGGCGTAGCACGTCGCCTTGCGGGATTTTAACATAAGAAACTCATCTTTACCAGTGTGCAATTAGAAAGATGTCCCTGGTTTTGTAGAAAGGTCAGGGTTAAAAGTCGTAGATCAGTATTTCATCAACTTTGTTCAATGGTGCCAACTTACAGGTGAATATTAATGGTTATATTGCCTACCACAATGGGTGTTCCTCGAGGGTCGGATATGGCTGGGTGACGCGTCAAGGGAGGTAATCATCCAGCATGACATTTGATTACCGTGGTGTCATGTTGGCCCCCATCAATGGTCGAGGCACATCACTGAGATGTCGTGCCACACCTTGTGGTAGGTGATGAGGTGGTTAATACAAGATCAACAACGTTACACTCTGCGCTTGTTTTCCTTCTAGTTTGGAGCCAATTATCCCGTCAGATGGCGTTCCATCCAAGGGAGACAAAACTGCGTGTGGCAAAGATTGCTGGAATATAATAAGACATCAGAGGATCTTTAGGATATGAGTTTGGCTGGAATTGGCATGACTAATAAATCTGATTGTAACCTAGTGTTATATGTAGGTTAGTGAAGTAGGTTAACAAAACTAGATATACATCGTTTCTTGTGGGTCTTCTCGGGAGATGTATTTGGAACAATATATAGTATGGGCAAGCACAACTGTAGCCAGATGTATTCATGGTGATCTATATGAAAAGTGGAAAAAAACCGTATTATACTACCCATCAAAATTTTAGACCCACTAGTGTAAATGTAGCCACTAACTTCTGTCAACTGTTCCAAACAAGATTTTGCAAACTATTCCACACTGTTTAAAGGTACTGTTTACACATACACTGATGTATTGTAAAACAAATTCGTAACGTTGCAAAGATTATTGTCATGAGTTCAATGAAGGATGAAAACCAGTGAAAATTGGCGAATTCTTAACAAAACTCTACACCAAAACGCAATTTCAGCAATTCGATGCATGATCCTCGCGCAGTTCATCTGCAAAAGGTATGCACTTGGTGCCCCCAGGTTAGTGGAGAAATTCGTCTTCGATGTAACCATGTATAAATACATATTATTAACATATAGTGAGTTTTTTAAGTGAGCCTAACTTTTCATGGGCAATATAGTTCATGCTGACATAGATGAATTACGTGTATTCATGATCATATTGATTGTAATGAAATCGGAAACACTTGTGTTCGTGATGATATATATCATAATAAAATGAGAAGCACTTATCTTCATGATCATGTAGATGGAGAGTCAAGTCAGAAACAACTATAATATATATTAACAATTGTATTCATCGTGATATAAATGAACAGTCAAGTCAGGAACACTGCTTTGTATTCATGGTGGTATATGGTAAAACTCATGTCCAAAACACTTGTATTCAAACTGTTATAGATGAACGGTAAAAGCAGATACACTTGTATTCAAACTGTTATAGATGAACGGTAAAAGCAGATACACTTGCATTCAAACTTTTACAGGCGAGCGGTAAAACCAGGAACACTTATAGATCAACTGTCAAACCAGAAACATTTGTATTCAAACTGCTTTAGATGAACCCTAAAGTCAGAAACACTTGTATTCAAACTGCTATAGATGAACCCTAAAGTCAGAAACACTTGTATTCAAACTGCTATAGATGAACCCTAATGTCACAAACACTTGTATTCAAACTGTTATAGATGAACCCTAAAGTCACAAACACTTGTATTCAAACTGTTATAGATGAACCCTAAAGTCACAAACACTTGTATTCAAACTGCTATAGATGAACCCTAAAGTCACAAACACTTGTATTCAAACTGTTATAGATGAACCCTAAAGTCACAAACACTTGTATTCAAACTGTTATAGATGAACCCTGAAGTCACAAACACTTGTATTCAAACTGTTATAGATGAACCCTGAAGTCACAAACACTTGTATTCAAACTGTTATAGATGAACCCTGAAGTCACAAACACTTGTATTCAAACTGTTATAGTCACAAACACTTGTATTCTGGACTGAACGGTAAAGTCACAAACACTTGTATTCAAACTGTTATAGATGAACCCTGAAGTCACAAACACTTGTATTCAAACTGCTATAGATGAACCCTAATGTCACAAACACTTGTATTCAAACTGTTATAGATGAACCCTGAAGTCACAAAACTTTCTAACCCGGACCTTCACGGGTCTGTTATAGATGAACTTGTATTCAAACTGTTATAGATGAACCCTAAAGTCACAAACACTTGTATTCAAACTGTTATAGATGAACCCTAAAGTCACAAACACTTGTATTCAAACTGTTATAGATGAACCCTAAAGTCACAAACACTTGTATTCAAACTGTTATAGATGAACCCTAAAGTCACAAACACTTGTATTCAAACTGTTATAGATGAACCCTAAAGTCACAAACACTTGTATTCAAACTGTTATAGATGAACCCTAAAGTCACAAACACTTGTATTCAAACTGTTATAGATGAACCCTAAAGTCACAAACACTTGTATTCAAACTGTTATAGATGAACCCTAAAGTCACAAACACTTGTATTCAAACTGTTATAGATGAACCCTAAAGCTTGAAACAGTCGCATTCCAAATGTTATAGATGAACGGCAATGTCAAGGAACACTGGTAGCAATACATACACAGTTAAACCGTCCGCACAGGACGACATAGCGAAATACGTGGTAAGACAGATGGAATACGTCAGAACCTTTCTTGTACATTTATTATACATTAGTAATTCCGAGATGCTTCTATACGTTCATCTTTAATACGTTCAAGACATTTGGACTCACACACCAAAATATAACATCCCTTTTTTCTAACCTGTTTCGTTCTTTTCGCCCAAGTCACCAGAAACTTGAATATATAAAGTGAACTGAGTATCTAGGTTCTAATCAATTTATGGTTACATGGAAGCTCATTGGTATGCTTGTTTATCAAGCTTTGTTGTAAAAAGTCCAAGACAAAAACTATTCCTAACGAAGTTAATTACAGACTAGTTAAGCTAATAATGTGCACGGGAATATGATCCTATTGGCAGACACACAAGAGTCTCGTGCCAGAACTCCACTCAGAGTAAACCTGCAGTCTGAAACACCTGTGGACAAACGATTCATTTGCTGTTGTCGGAGGAAACTGCTTCCGCAACCTGACATGGAAGATAGACATCTCGCCTGCTCGTTAAACATATCTACGAGAGTCGAGTATCAGTACAGACCAGCAGAGGGTAGCCTTTGATCTGACAATGCCTTGTGTCAAATGTAGTTATGGCCCACACAGAGGGCAATGGTTGAACTGAACACAGGTTCGTCAGAAACGCTTTTGTCGTGGAACTACCATGGAAAGATGAAAGACTCTTTATTGCATTTTTTGGTTCTGAATGAACATCTTCTATGGTCCAGTGTATTTTATATTCAGTCGATGCTGATAAATACCTCGGAGATTTCTCGTTGCTGCAGCGTCGTGTTTACCTGATTCGGATATACCGACTGTACAAATAGCCATCCAATGAAATTACCCTCATTAGCGAAAGAAATTCCTTGTGAGATAAAGATAAGAATGATAGAGATGATGGTGACGTCACAAATGACATGAAACTGTTGCAGCCATTGGGTTCAGGGTATTTATCAATAGGACGTTATTGATAGTTATTGACCGAGATTAAAAGCTTTAAGATAGCTTCGATCAGTTATGAAATCCATGTCACTATCTGGGTCATTTCATGTTCCATTCCAATTACGTCAATTGCTGTTCATGATATCAATCACTGGTCCAGACTCAATCATTACAGACAGCCGTCATGCAACTGGACAATTGGTGAGTGAGGCGTTAAACAACAAACAAACAAATCATCTGATGGACGTAATTCTTCACTGACACTAGAGGTTCCTCAGTTACGCGAAGATTTCCCACACGCGTACAATGTGTGAAGCCCATTTCTGGTGTCCCCCGCGGATACTGCTAAAAGCGGCGTAAAACCATACTCAATAACTCACTCACTAGTTACGGTGAGATGTCCTTGTGCTATAGATTAGATAAGACGGTAAATACTACGAAGTTTTCACGTGTGTCTTCCAGACAATGTGTCGCAACTTCTGGTAATCGTTTGGCACGGATATAAATGTGTTGGGCGTTGAAATTCGAGCACACACTGAGTGTGACAGAAGCCTATTACTGTAGGTTCTATACAGGATAACCATGAACAGGTTCTTAAGTGCGTGAACACCATCATGAATTCCACCAAAGTGGTAAACGTATGATACCTTCATCACTTCGGGTTTTCCTCCTAAACCAAACAGACACACCGCGATATGACTGACACAGTGTTCCAGGCGGTGATAAACCAAACTCATCCATGCTAGCTGTTTCATTAAACTTGAAACACACATGTTAAGTTTCCAGAAGGCATTGCAGCAATCGCTTTTGTAAAAAATTTATCTGATTGCCTTTTTGAAAAATCTTTAATTAGTTAGGTATTATTTATTTAGTTTACTTCTTTGTTAAGTTTCCCGAAGGCATTGCAGCAATCGCTTTTGTAATTTTTTTATCTGATTGCCTTTTTGAAATATCTTTGTTTAGTTGGGTATTATTTATTTTGTTTATTTATTGTACGTGTACTGATATAACATTTGGGAACAATATAAAACATCATTCTAGAACTTGAAACAGACTGCACGCCTTATGTAATGTTTCCATAAATGTATTGAATTGCACAATCGCTTACACGTGGAATGTGACTGATATTGAAAGAACCAACGCTATAGGTACAAAAGTAGATCAGCATCTGTCATGAATTTACTATGGAATTCCTGCAGTTGGTACCTGACACGATGTGGAAGTACTTACAGCCTTGTCATGATATGCAGACTAGTCTGTGTAAAAGCGGATAACAAGATTCAGTGAAGTGGTACACATTCAACATTGGAATGTCGCAAATATCGACAATGGGTGCGAATATGTACTGTATTCACATAACCATAGATGAAACAGCATTGATGAAAATTTATCACAGCCATTATGACTTAGGTATAATTTAAAAAATCCAAATAATTATATCAGACATTGAGCAAATAAAGGACTTTTAACCATATCAAAGTCATGTGTGATGAAGAAGGTTAGATGTCTTTTGAATCTTTGCAAAATAAATATGCAATAAAAGGGACACAATCAGATCATAGATAATATTCTAAATATTTTAAGTGAATCATGGAAACATGCAATGACAAATTACATGTATATATAACTATGACATGAATCTAAATTTGTATCAAAAGAATTTTATGAAATCTTTACATGACTTAAAATTATTTTATGATATATTGTATTTGTTAACAATAATAACCCTCATATGTGTCATAAATGGGAGAATGTGTTTGATGATACTGATTTTGATTGGCCCATGATTTTTAAGTCTTACAGACAAGAAATTCATGATATAAAACTCATAGATTTCCAATTTAATTTTTTACATGGTATTATAAATACCAAAAAGGAAATTTTAAAACTGAACCTTATCCAAAGGGCCTCATGCATCTTTTGTAAAGATGATGATGAAAACGTACGTCATGTTTACTTGGAATGCAGTGAAACTAAGAAGTTTGGAATTTTAGATTTGGATTAACAACTAGTTGATACAAAAAGTTAATTTGACAAAATGTTTGATGTATTCTGGTTCCTTAAGTAAAAACCCATTACTTAATCATATAATCATTTCAGCTAAAATGCATATTTAAATCAGTTCTTTGAAAAACAACATTCCAAAATTTGATTACTTTGTAAAGACTTTAAAAGTATATTTTTCTGTTTAAAGCTCCATTGCCAAAAGGAAAAATAAAATGAAAGAAAATGGAAATAAATAGCATCCATTATTCCCAGTATTCAAACCTGACCTGTGTATGCAGCAACCGCTTCTGTAAAAAAATTATCTGATTACCTGTTTGAAAAAATATCTTTGTTTAGTTAGGTATTAATTATTTAGATTATGTATTTGTATATGGACTGAAGTAACATTGGGAACAATATATATTCTAGAACTTATGTAAAGTTTCCATAAATGTATTGAATTGCACAAATTATTTAGACGTGGAATGTGACTGATATTGAAGAACCAACGCTATAGGCACAAAAGTAGATCAGCATCTGTCATGAATTTACTATGGAATTCCTGCAGTTGGTACCTGACACGATGTGGAAGTACTTACAGCCTTGTCATGATATACGGATAGTCAGCTATTTGTTGGCGTGACGTTCGCTTCCTACAGCTATTTGTTGACGTGACGTTCACTTCCTTCAGCTATTTGTTGGCATGACGTTCACTTCCTTCAGCTATTTGCTGGCATGACGTTCACTTCATTCAGCTATTTGTTGGCATGACGTTCGCTTCCTTCTGCTATTTGTTGGCATGACGTTCACTTCCTTCAGCTATTTGTTGGCATGACGTTCATTTCCTTCTGCTATTTGCTGGCATGACGCTCACTTCATTCTGCTATTTGTTGGCATGACGCTCACTTCATTCAGCTATTTGTTGGCATGACGCTCACTTCATTCAGCTATTTGTTGACGTGACGTTCACTTCCTTCAGCTATTTGCTGGCATGACGTTCACTTCCTTCAGCTATTTGTTGGCATGACGTTCGCTTCCTTCAGCTATTTGCTGGCATGACGTTCACTTCCTTCAGCTATTTGTTGGCATGACGTTCACTTCCTTCAGCTATTTGTTGGCCTGACGTTCACTTCCTTCAGCTATTTGTTGGCATGACGTTCACTTCCTTCAGCTATTTGTTGGCATGACGTTCACTTCCTTCTGCTATTTGTTGGCGTGACGTTCACTTTGTTGGCATGACTTTTTCAGCTTTTGCTGGCATGACGTTCACCCTTCTGCTTCAGCTATTTGTTGGCATGACGTTCACTTCCTTCAACTATTTGTTGGCCTGACGTTCACTTCCTTCAACTATTTGTTGGCATGACGTTCACTTCCTTCAGCTATTTGTTGGCATGACGTTCACTTCCTTCAACTATTTGTTGGCCTGACGTTCACTTCCTTCAGCTATTTGTTGGCATGACGTTCACTTCCTTCTGCTATTTGTTGGCATGACGTTCACTTCCTTCTGCTATTTGAGCTATTCTTGACGTTCACTTCCTTCAACTATTTGTTGGCATGACGTTCGCTTCCTTCAGCTATTTGTTGGCATGACGTTCGCTTCCTTCAGCTATTTGTTGATGTGACGTTCACTTCCTTCAGCTATTTGCTGGCATGACGTTCACTTCCTTCTGCTATTTGTTGGCATGACGTTCACTTCCTTCAGCTATTTGTTGGCATGACGTTCGCTTCCTTCAGCTATTTGTTGACGTAACGTTCACTTCCTTCAGCTATTTGTTGGCATGACGTTCACTTCCTTCAGCTATTTGTTGGCGTGACGTTCACTTCCTTCAACTATTTGTTGGCATGACGTTCACTTCCTTCAACTATTTGTTGGCCTGACGTTCGCTTCCTTCTGCTATTTGTTGGCATGACGTTCGCTTCCTTCAACTATTTGTTGACGTGACGTTCGCTTCCTTCTGCTATTTGTTGGCATGACGTTCGCTTCCTTCAGCTATTTGTTGATGTGACGTTCACGTTCCTTCAGCTATTTGTTGACGTGACGTTCACACCCTTCAACTATTTGTTACACTAGACAGTATTCGCACGTACTGTGTGACTAAAATACAGCTTAGTATAGCTGCAGTAAACCTGAACGCAAACGTGGTCTTTACGACCGGAGTATATTAGGAAAATACCCTAATCTGCAGACAAGATATATGTAAATGTACTCCGAGACATACTTTCAGCCGTGAAGATCTGGTTAGAATTGGTCTTCAGCAACAGATGATTGTCGCAAGAGGCGACTAACGGGATCTTGTGGTCAGGCTTGCTGATATGGTTGACATATGTCATCGTATCCCAATTGCGTAAATCGATGCTCATTTTGTTGATCACTGGATTGTCTGGTTCAGACTTAATTATTTACATATCTCCGCCATACAGCTGGAATAGTGCTGAGGGCGGCGTTAAACAACAAAACATAAACATTTCAGTTATATCGACATATTCATAACAAATACATGGATTTTAAAAGCATCCCTGAATCATCTCTTAAAACATCTGAAGTTAATGATGGTTTTACGTCAATACATTTGTCAAGAGGTTTAACATGACTGGTATAAGATTTGATACGAGTGGATCTCACACCTCCTTGATCTGTCAAGTTCCCATGATATAGGAGCGAGATGCTAAATGTCAAGTCGGAACACTTCACCTGTTTGGGGAATATATCTGTTATTGTAAGACAATCCTAAGGCAGATCTCCACAAACACACTTGTGTTAAATGAGAGCAACTGTCGACTACATGTAGATAGGAGGGGGGAGGGGGGAGGAGGAGGAGTTCTAACATCCATCACTCCCACGTAACTAACACGTGTGTCTACATGGAAAGAACGTATTCCTCATGTGTGGGTGTGTTGACAATGTCGCGATGAGCATCTGCGAGCATGGCTGTTTTGTAAACAGTGAGTATGGTTTTACGCCGCTTTTAGCAATATTCCAGCAATATCACGGCGGGGGTCACCAGAAATGGGCTTCACACATTGTACCCATGTGGGGAATCGAAGCTGGCCTTTAGCGTTATGAGCCAACGCTTTAATAACTTGGCTACTCCACCGCCCTGTAAACAGTGAGTGAGTGAGTATAACAACGCTTTTAGCAATATTCTAGACTAACACTTAGACTCTGAATACATGCTAGTTTATGGTTAGAATTGATCTTCAGCAACCCATGCTTGTCGTAAGAGGCGACTAACGGGATCGAGTGGCCAGGCTTGCTGACTTGGTTGACAAATGTCATCGTATCCCAACTGTGTAGAACGATGCTCATGATGTTGATCACTGGATTGTCTGGTCCAGACGTGATTATTTGTAAATCGCCGTCATATAACTGGAATATTTCCGAGTGCGGCGTAAAACAACAACCAAACCAAACCTATAGTTTTCTTTTTGAATTGAAAAGGAACTTCAGTGTGAAGGGAGGACTGACTGACTGACTGAGTTTGGTTTTACGCCGCTTTTAGCAATATTCTAGCAACATCACGGCGGGGGACACGAGAAATGGGCTTCACACATTGTACCCATGTGGGGAATCGAACCCGGGTCTTCGGCGTGACGAGCCAACGCTTTAACCATTAGGCTACCCCACCGCCCCTTGAAGGGAGGAACCTGAGGACATCTAGACGTGCTTCATCCTGGGCTGTAGCATTGCAGAAAGGGCAAATAATACGGTTCAGGGACTGTGAGAGACTTGCAATAGTCCATCAACATCTCTGCGAGGGACACTAGAAATGGGCTTCACTCATGTACCCATGTCGGGAATCAAACCCAGGTCTTCGACGTGTCGAGCGGACGCTTTAACTCAGAGATTACCGCATCGTCCCTATTTGTAAACAGTTGTCTATTTGAGGCGTAATTTTAACTTTTATAAAGTCTTGCTAACATCATTTCAACTTAGACATTTCGTGAATTTAAAGATCCAGTCGGACAGGACTGGGTGACATTCTCCTCCGCATCTTGACCCGGAACTGTCACAATACGAAAGGTCAAACGGTGTGATGCATCAGGCCTACATGAATGGATGTTATCACCGGCTGACCAATCAGTTGGTTGACTGGCCAGTTAAGCGGTCATTGACATATGTGGTCAACACTTCACACGGTTCAAATAACATCGAAATTGAGGGCACGATGTCAGTTATGCTATCTGTGAAATCGCTGACCTGCTTACTGACAGATCCAGTTTAAGGGGAGGTAACTCATACGTGTAACTCCGGGAGTCGGTAACCGATGCTATTTGGTATATTCAGGGTTAAACGGTTCCAATACACCTCCTAGGCTTGTTCACTGAGAAATTCGCTGTGTAATCATAGATATAGTTCTCCAAATACCACGCTCGTGTTATTGGTCTTGTTTGAATGCGAGGAATGTACCTTTAACACATGCCAGGTACTGTTTGTATTGATTGCCCACGGGCGCCTTCAGCAGAAGGTGTTTGATTGACAGCTACAGACAAGTGTCCATGTCAGTATGGCGCTGACCTGCAGTGTTAAAGCTACAATGTACATGGCTTATAAAGCATTCCTTTTGCAATGTACATGATATGTATCAAGAGGACATCTGATCTCCAGGCACACGTCACCTCGAATTGAAATATGCCAAAGGCACATGCCGGTATTATTACAGCGCAGTGCGGTCGTATGACACTCTGGCCTTTAGCCATGGCTGTCAACGGGGAAATGGCACCTGAACGACTGTAACCTTTTCATATATTACATTTAATTTGAGGAACGCTTTGATGCTCTGTTATGACATTCGGCTTTGAGCTAGCACTGATCTCATATGTTTGGTTGTAACGGTATCAGTTGAAATATCTTTCACAAACCTCTTCTTACTTTCACAAAAACGTGTTCACAATTGGTGGTATTAGGGGCCTATGTGAGAGTTTATTTGAGGGTATATTCAGGGCGTCAATACATAAATTTCACTCTGAAGTCAGAACGTCAAGGTAAGAAGGTAATCATGTGCAGTAGCCAGATATTCCGTTCGGCAGTAAAGGTAAATGTTAATATATAATAAAATGAATGTAACAGTATCACACAATTTGTCTGAAAAGCTAAGTACATGTACACTATAATGTCGCACCCAGGAATACTTCAATCATACTAAGTCGACTTCATGTCTGGACCAAACAATCCGGTTATAGAGGGTCCAGCAATGTTTTTGTACCAACACGTTGTTGGTGGTGGGGTGCTGGTTGTATCGGAAGTTTCTTAGGGGTGTGGTGAATGTGGATGGGGTAGGGGGTTGATTTTTTTAGGTGCTGGCGTGTAAGTGGTGGGGTACATCTCGAGAGAGGGAATTGCGGCGGACATCATTTTTGTCTCTGATGCTCTATGTTGTGAGTGAGTGAGTGAGTGAGTGAATGACCATGATGTTGAAGAGGTCGAGGGTCGAATACAAAATTTGCATTTTGCTGCCACCGTAAAACCATTTGTGTTGGCCAGACTTTCTTTGCTTCCAAACAGGCTGATGATGAGTCGTCTAGACCCATGTTGTCCCACTTATCAGAGACAGCAGCACCACTTCATCAAGAGTGTTGGTGGATTTTCGAAGACGTACCGGTCTGAAAATGACGAATGAGTGAGGGAGTGAGTGAGGGCGTGAGGGGGCGTGAGGGAGTGAGTGTACGAATGAGTGAGTGCGAGTTTGAACACTGTTGCGTCGATATGAATACTTCCATTATAACGTGTACACTATATCACCACTGCATTTGCATTGCCGCTCTGTTTCGTACTGTCAATGTTATTCCTTTGTAGTGGTGTAGGCCTATGTTAATAGTAAAGTTAGGTAATTTTAGAATTATAACTTTTCTTGATTGTTTGTGTGTGTAAATAAAACCATTATTCTGTCACCAAAGTGTATATACGATATTACCGATGAGACTATTTTCATATCGATAATCTTTAATAATTTTTCCTATCGACGATATTTCCGATTATTGATCTTTTTAGCCAGCCCTACGTAGTATGTGCGGGTGAGGTGAGGTGAAAATGGAGTTTAACGTTGTACTTAAGAATATTTCGCTCATATGACGACGTGCATGCGTGTGTATGTGTATGCGCGGTTGCTTGTACTAGCCCAGACTTAAGCTGATTTTAGTGCTAGCTCACTGAGATACCATGCCGCAGTTAAGCATGAATACCCCACTCAGACAAATTATATGTTGTACCCATTAATGCCGAGCGCCAGGCAGGTACCAACACGTACCATATTTTAACGTTTTTGGTATGACGCGGTCGGGGATCGAACCCGCGACCTTCCGCTCTCCGGGCTGACGCTCTAACCACTACACCAAAGAGCCGGTTTAGTATATATGGGTCATCTGTGTGGAGGGTATGTGTGGGTATGGAGCTTATGGAGAGAGGGTTATCTGTACCGGACGAGACGCATCAATTCCTTAATGTGTGGTACCCGTGACGTAACGCTGATTGTAGTCTGTATACTGAATTACATCGCTGTACCTGATCGCACACCAGATGCAGGGAAACTAAGCTCGTGTAAAGTATGAGGAGGCTCCAGGAAGCATGAGATTGCATGTTATTTCTGGAGGTGTGCAGGGAGATTGCGTAAGCCGATCCGTCTTGCCAACGTTCCTGCGCACGTGCTTAATCCCCATGTCAAAATAGAGATGTTTTTTTGTAGAAACGTGTGACGGAAATATCGCGAATATATCTCCAATTAGCGTTTGTTATGCATGCGATGCGCGATCTTTAAGTGTAACATAAGAAATAAAATAAATGAAACACCCACATTGGAAATAAGTTTAAGTAAACATTGTTCCTCATTTCAGACGCAACACCATTTTCTCTAAAACATTATAATGGTCGGGGTATATGAACCGGAGAAAACGGTGTTGTGGTAATAGAGGGCGAGGTGAGTCACTCGGTACGGGTCATCACTTCGTGTCCATTGGCGTTCACTGTCATAAAATCACCTCGTCTTCCATGGCGTCCTCATGCATCACTGTCATATAATCACCCGTCGCCATTGGCGTCCTCGTCACCACTCCTCATGCATCACTGTCATATAATCACCTCGTTTTCCATGGCGTCCTCATGCATCACTGTCATATAATCACCTCGTCGCCATTGGCGTTCTCGTCACCACTTCTCATCAGTGTCATATAATCACCTCGCCTCCATTGGCGTCCTCGTCACCACTTCTCATCACTGTCATATAATCACCTCGTCTCCATTGGCGTCCTCGTCACCACTTCTCATCACTGTCATATAATCACCTCGTCTCCATTGGCGTTTTCGTCACCACCTCTAATCACTGTCATATAATCACCTCGTCTCCATTGGCGCCCTCGTCACCTCTCCTCATCACTGTCATATAATCATCTCGTCTCCATTGGCGTCCTCGTCACCACACCTCATGCATCACTGTCATATAATCACCTCGTCTCCATTGGCGTCCTCGTCACCTATCCTCATCACTGTCATATAATCACCTCGTCTCCATTGGCGTTCTCGTCACCGCTCCTCATGCATCACTGTCATATAATCACCTCGTCTCCATTGGCGTCCTCGTCACCTCTCCTCATGCATCACTGTCATATAATCACCTCGTCGCCATTGGCGTCCTCGTCACCACTTTTAATGCATCACTGTCATATAATCACCTCGTCTCTATTGGCGTTCTCGTCACCACTTCTCTCATCACTGTCATATAATCACCTCGTCTCCATTGGCGTTTTCGTCACAACTCATCATCACTGTCACGTCATCACCTCGTCTCCATTGGCGTTCTGGTCACCACTCATCAGTACTGTCACGTCATCACTTTGTGACCACTGGCAACCTCGTTATACTGGCAGGTCATCACCCATCTAACCCGTGAAGACCTGTTTGTCGTAATTTTAAGAGGCGACTGACGGGATCGGCTGGTCAGGCTCTCTGACTTGCATTGGTTGAAACAAGTCATCGTATCCCATTTGCGTAGATCGATGCTCATGCTGTTGATAACTGGATTGTCTGGTCCAGACTCGATTATTTACAGACCGCCACCATGTAGCTGGAATATTGCTGACTGCGGCGTAAAACTCAACTCACTAACCTACTCACTCACTCACTTAGATACCAAACCGTAATACTGATAAATCAGAAGGACAGCTCCCAAACGCCCCTCGCCGCGAATAGCAACAAGACTGCAGATTCGTCATCAAGCACTATTCACTCCCCAACTCCCGTTTCGCCCATTTACAATACGGAATGTGGAGCCGAGTTGATTGTACATCGGCAATAATACTGCCACTTCCCAGAATTACAACTAATGCAGGAACAGCCTGTGAATGTCATCGAGGATGCCTTCCAGCCACTTAGGAGTATTAATCAGTCAGCATTGACACCAAATGACTTCCCCGACCTCTAAACCCGCCAGTCCATGCATGACTAAGAGCGCTACTAACTACACATGTACAGATCAACGTGGAGCCTCAAACGACTCTAGGAATAACCCGACTTGTTCAAAGAAAAAGGTCTGCTATTTCCATTCCTGTTTTCGGAGATTATCTCTTACAAGCATCTGTACCTACACATCAAACGTGGTCAGACCAAATCGCCCTTCTAATAGTATCTAGATGTCTTCAATAAACTATCTTTTTTTCAAATAAGGCCACATAAAAAATATCCTTATTTCTCATCACTTTGAAAAAAATATGGATCTGGCGGGCGGATTTTATTTTTACATTTTATTATATTTTACGTCCAAAACCTGTTGATTTCTGTTGAAATTTACACATTTTCTCCGATAGAAAAAACAAAATTGTGAAAAACTCATGCACATTTTGAGAGTGAAAGTGCATTTTCTCTAGTGTAAAAAATGAAAAAAATTCTTAGGGTCGGGTCGAATTTTTGGGTCGGGCGGTAATGAGAAAGAAGAATATTTTTAAATATGGCCTAAATGTTTCCCCTGGTTTTGGCGTTTTTTAACTAGTTTTAACAGCCGCACAGCATTTTTTCAAACTGACATTCATAAAAAAAATGACATAAATACTCCACTGTTAGGGCGTGTACTGAAAACTCTGACATTAGATACATAGTTATATGACAATGTGATATATGCTAGTGTTGGAAAGTACATCGTGATAAAGGACACACCCAATAAACACTCCTGTATGACCGCTGACCTGAGGTGGTCACGCATACCAGGCCAATTGACCATCACGACGTAGGGCGTGGAATTGTTGGCCTTCAGGAAGCCATGTAAGTTGAAAGGGTTGCTAAACACAGACTGACGTGGTAGTAACTCGTACAGGGAAGGGCGTCCTTACTGCTACTGGTCCACCAGTTCAAAACGATTAGCCAAAATGTGTCCATAAAATATCCAGCAGGTGTCATGCAAAAAAAAACGTTATAGTAAGTCAGTGAGCTTTAGTTTTATGCCGCTTTTAGCAATATTCCACCAATATCATGGCAGGGGACACCAGAAATGGGTTTCACACATTGTACCCATGTGAGGAATCGAACCCGGGTCTTCGGGGTGACGAGCGAACGCTTTAACCACTAGGCTACCCCACTGCCCCTGAAACGTTATAGTAACGACAATATACTTTAAACAAGGGCTATTTGGACGTGTCAAATTAAACATTAATGGAAACAAGGCTTCAGAACTAGTGGAGTGTTTTTTCTGCTAGTTTGATGAATTCTTTCTGCTTGTTTGATGAATTTGGACGATATTATTCCTCGACCCGCTCACATGCCAGCCACATAGTAACAGCAGTGTAGCAAAATAATTCAATATTATTACAATCTGGCGCCAAGTCTATTCCTGTATTCTTGATTGTTCATTAACAGTCCTGGTTTCTTTCCTGAATACAATACTGATCATTTCAACGCTGTATGTTACTTACATTCCATATTACATCGTCACGCCGAAGGCCCTGGTTTGATTCCCCACATGGGTACACTATGTGAAGACCATTTCTGGTTCCCCGCCGTGATATTGCTGGAATATTGCCAAAAGCGGCATAAAACTAAACTCACCTACTCATTCACACACTACATATTACATACTGTTTACGCACATCGCTTCATGTAAACTGGACCATGGGGTGCAACGTGAGGGGGGTCGTCATCATTGTCGTCGTACCTGTGAAGATCCGGGTTAGAATTGGTCTTCCGCAACCCATGCATGACGTAGGAGGCGACTGACATGTCATCGTATATCGATTGCGTAGATCGATGCTCATGATGTTGTTCACTGGATTATCTGGTCCAGGTTCGATTATTTACAGACCACCGCTGGAATATTTTACGATGAGTGCGGTGTAAATCTAAACTCACTCACTCACACACTCATCATCGTCGTCGTCATCGTCGCTGTAGTCGTGATCATCATCATAGTCGTCGTTCTCGTTATCGACATCGCCATTATCATTACCATCATCGTCATCATTACCAACGTCGCCGTAGTCGTGATCATCATCATAGTCGTCGTTCTCGTTATCGACATCGCCATTATCATTACCATCATCGTCATCATTACCATCGTCGTCGTCGTCGTCGTCGTAATGATCATGATTTTCTTTGTCTTCTTCTATATGCACAATCGCTGAAAGCAGTACAAAAGGTAGGCTTAAGAATTCAAACCTCAGGTGAAAATCTTACTACAATCAAGTCCATTTCTTACTCAGAAAACCCCGCACTCAGTAACACCTTATATAGCAGGATCGTTGATAATGGTCGTACAACGTTCAAATAGCTATTTGACCACGTGTAGCTACCATAACAACACATTACCGCGGCACAGGGTCACGGTCCGCCGCAACACCAACAATAGCTCACGGAGATACCTACCATTACAGGTACACCACTGTTGCTACGATTCGTCACATGCTATTTGTAATAGCATTTCTGAAAACATTTTGTGTCCGTTCACAACATGAGGGGATCATTTGCCACAACATAAAGGTGTAGATGTCCGAAAGAAATTTGACGTCGATGAAGATGTACGTCATCATGGACAACCGGTCATTGTCTAACCAGCCATGAAGCTCATGTGTCATTAAACATTGAAGCAGCCCGTGACGATCCGGGTTAGAATTGATTTTCAGCAACCCGTGCTTGTCGGAAAAGGCGACTAACGGGATCGGGTGGTCAGGCTCGCTGACTTGGCTGACACATGTCATCGTATTCCAATTGCGTAGATCGATGTTCATTCTGTTGATCACTGGATTGTCTGGTCTGAGTTGAATATTTTTATAGATGTTATAATTTTAAAGTCTCTCATAACTCTGTACAGGGTGGCTCGTTACTTTTACGCTTATATTGTCTTAAGTTATGCATAGTTTTATCATGTATATATTATGTATGTACGTTTTTATCAAAATAACTGTAACGAGGTGAGACTAAAATAAACAATCTGTCTGTCTGTCTGTCTGTCTGTCTGTCTGCCCGTCTGTCATCGTATCCCAATTGCGTCGTATCCCAACTGCGATAGTCATACTGTTGATCACTGTATTGTCTGGTCCAGATTCGATTATTTACAGAGCGTGGCCATATAGCTGGAATATTGCTGAATGCAGCGTTAAACAACAAGCAAACAAATATTATGTCCAGGTTTTAGTCCTAAGTTCGCACTGCCCAGATCAGACTGGGGAAATCACACTGCGTGTAAAGTGCAAACAGGGTCAACAGTTAGTGCAGAAAGTGAACTCGGAACCATTCACCAATTACTTGTAATGATATTTGTACTGTATAATCATGAATAGCTCGCTTATGATCACATTATGTTAACTCAATACCCAAAATAAATGTGGTCGTTGAATTATGTGAAATGACAGAAAGAATTTAAAGTGGATGGTGAGTGTTTCTTTCGATGAACCGTCTTGGTTCAACAACATGACTTAACTGTACTTGGGCTGCACTTCCTAACAGACCGCCATGGGTGACTGTACGCATCTGTACCACTGTACGCATCAACCGAAGTATCCCTCGTAGAAGCCAAGTGGGAAACTTCTCTCACAGACCCCAGAGCATGTAATTAATAAAACAACCCTCCACATTATATTCCCATCCTTTAGCTGCTACCATCCCTTTGAATTGACAATTCCAGGATGACAGCCAGTTCCATTATATAATTATTTATTAGATATTTTTATTAACATCATACATTGCAATATTTGAAACATGTTTTTTCAAACCAACGGGGGATGAAGAGTCCAATGGGATGACCGGTGTACGCGTAAAAAGTATGAGTTCATTAAAACAAGTGAGAAGGCGGACAGTCAGATATGTGCCCGGCCCTTCAGTGACTCCTCATTTAGACCAAACATCGCAGCATGGGTCAGGAAACTGTTACATTCTTGGCTGTTTCTCCGCAGAGTTGGGTTATTTTCAGCCTGTATGAAGTATGTGTAATAAAGATAGTATGTATGGAACTACGGAGGGTTTGTGAGAGAGTGGGAGGGTGAGTAAGGATGGCGCTACGTGCTGCCCCAATTTATTCCAAGCCACCCGCTGTTAGAGTTATCTGCCCTTTGAACCCCGTTCGTTTTATTACTACTCTTGGAGAAAATAAAAATGAAAATGTTTTTGCAACTTGTATTTTATTAACTCTGTTGGAAATCTTTTAAGCCTGTCTTTGTGGTCGGAAACATCAGAATGAACGTTTAAATTGTTGTGGATGAATAAATGAACAAGATAAATATTTGGATTAGGGACGTAATAGACTCCATGGTATTGCAACTTAGCATGACGCCTGCCGTATTATCGTACCGTTTTTAACCAGTCGGAAATATATTATGTATAAATACATTTTTATTCTTCTTCGTAAACCTTTACTGACGTTTTGGCAAACCTGATGTTTCTGACGGGTTGTTTTGGTATGCTTTCCGAAAACAGCTTCACATTTGGCAATTTTGAAAGTTGCATATTAATTATCTGAATGCATACTGCACACACCACCCACCCACACACCCATCCAGTGGTCATCCACCCATTCCGTGTCCCACCCACCCAAATACACTGCCATCTGGCCGGTGTTTCAAGTCAACGGCGTCACCTTCAACCATATACCAACGGTCTTGTTTCAGTTTGTTTGTTCGTTCGTTAGTTTGTTTGTTTGTTTGTTTGTCGGCAATATTCCGGCTATATAAATCTGTAAATAAATCGAGTCTTGACCAGACAAATCAACATGACGGCATGAGCATAGAGCTCTGCCATTGGGATACGATGACAAGTGTGAACCAAGTCAGCGAGCCTAACCACTCGATCCCGTTAATCTTACGACAAGCGGTGGGGTAGTCCAGTGGTTAAAGCGTTCGCTCGTCACGCCGAAGACCCGGGTTCGATTCCCAACATGGGTACAATGTATGAAGCCTATTTCCTGTGTCCATCGCACTGTTATTTCTCAATATTTCAAAAAAGCCTATTAGATCCATATCCACACACATCAGCAATTTTAGTTCAGTTCCCTAACGCAACATTTCTTTCTACCTTTCTCAAGCTTCATGCATGCATTCACACTCGAATAAGACATCCAAATACAGCTTTGTGTTTAGCCATTTTATGTCACATTTAACTCAACCCTGTGTAAAGCTTACAAGTGTTTACGACGTAACGGTTGACGTTTTGTAATAAAGAACAAAAACTGGGTCAACTATGATGCAATTGATAATGTCCCTATCACGCGTCGTAAAAAGTCGCTGTTTCATAAAACAGCCAAGTCAGCGGCAACCGTGGCAACCGCGGCAACAGCTCCGTCATGTGGTACTCTGCTGAACTATGTCAAACATCCGCCGTGTGTTACAATTCATGTAAGGCAATGCATGTAACGTTCAGTTAATCTCTTTGTGTTTCCGATGTTAATGTGAGGCACTATATCACCAATTCTATGGAAAAGGTCTGACCGATTATACACTCGACTGCGTAGATTCCTTGTAAACATGTCGGCAAACACCTATTTTCACTCTTTGTGAATCACGTTCAGGATCGGTTGTTGTGTTGAACATTCCTGCGTCTGCGAAGTAACACCACATACGTTTAGACTAACACATAGTGTAAAATAAATAAAAATGGTGTTTGTTGGGGGGTCTCTGGGTGTGAGGCAGTAGACGACACGTGCTGTTCGTTGGAGCGTCTCTGGGTGTATGGTGGTGTCACGGGTGTTTGTTTTCGAGTCTCTGGGTGTGACGCAGTAGACGACACGTGCTGTTCGTTGGAGAGTCTCTGGGTGTATGGTAGTGTCACGTGCTGTTTGTTTTCGAGTCTCTGGGTGTGAATCAGTAGGCGGCACGTGCTGTTCGTTGGAGTGTCTCTGTGTGTATGGTGGTGTCACGTGCTGTTTGTTTCGAGTCTCTGGGTGTGACGCAGTAGATGACACGTGTTGTTTGTTTTCGAGTCTCTGGGTGTGAATCAGTAGGCGGCACGTGCTGTTCGTTGGAGTGTCTCTGTGTGTATGGTGGTGTCACGTGCTGTTTGTTTTCGAGTCTCTGGGTGTGACGCAGTAGCTATAGACGACACGTGTTGTTTGTTTTCGAGTCTCTGGGTGTGAATCAGTAGGCGACACGTGCTGTTCGTTGAAGCGTCTCTGGGTGTATGGTGGTGTAAGGGTTGTTTGTTTTCGAGTCTCTGGGTGTGACGCAGTAGGCGACACGTGGTGTTTGTTGGCGAGTCTCTGGGTGTGACGCAGTAGATGACCGCACGTGCTGTTGGCGAGTCTCTGGGTGTGGCGGTCCGCTGGGTGGCGGGTGTCTGAGACAGTAGATGACACGTGGTGTTTGTTGGCGAGTCTCTGTGTGTGAGACAGTAGATGACACGTGGTGTTTGTTGGCGAGTCTCTGGGTGTGAGACAGTAGATGACACGTGGTGTTTGTTGGCGAGTCTCTGTGTGTGAGGCAATAGATGACACGTGGTGTTTGTTGGCGAGTCTCTGGGTGTGAGGCAATAGATGACACGTTGGTGATCATGAGTCTCTCGGTGTGAGCAATAGGTTGCAAATAGTGTTTGTTCCAAGACTCTGGATGTTTGGTAGCAGAGAAACACAGGGCGTTGGCCAGCATACCAACGTCTTGACGTGAGGCAGTATCTGACCTGACAGGCAATATTTGTTGACGATTTTCTTGCTAAGTGGCACAAGTCGAGGTACGATGTTTAGTGGCGAGGCTCCAGCTGTTGCGAAAGGGGGTGCATGTTGACGAGACCCCGACAGTGTCACAGAGTCCAGTAACGCATTAACACTCTTCTATGTCAGGTATATCTCTCCCATTGTATCCATTTACACCACAACACACAACAAGGAACAATGACTCAAGCACGCAAACAAAAACACTCTTTCACAAGAGGGCAAATAGGTTAATCGTATGGAAGGAAAATTCAATACGTTGTTCAAAGTTAGAAGATTAATCGGCCTGGTTTTCTATTTATTTGCGCCATTGGAGCAATGATAACGTAAACATGAGTGCCCTCTAGAGGCGAGTACAGCCTCCTTTGATTATCTCATTGAAATCCACCGGGGCAAGATTACGGTACATGTATATTCTGAAAAACCTCCACCAGACCAGCATGAGTCTATTTAGGTCAACTTGGGTTGGTTCTTGAAAGATCTTCCATGCATGAGTTGTCTTTTTTCTAGGCTACAGAGGTCATAAAAAGGGGGGTCTTGCGTTGTCACAGGCTTCATCAATCCAGATACGTTCATTCATCTTAAAAACCTGACTTCTAAGCCTTATTCTGGCATGAGGCTTTATTTAATTGATTCTGATTTACAGAGTTCTTCACAGGAATCGGAGTAGCCTAGTGGTTAAAGAGTTCGCTCTTCACGCTGAAGAACCGGGTTCGATTCCTCACATGGGTATAATGTGTGAAGTCCATTTCTGGTGTCCCTGCCGTGATATTGCTTGAATATTGCTAAAGGTGGCACAAAACTAAACTCACTCACTATTCACAGGCTTAAGTAAAGTGAAAGTTAGTGAGCACACCTTGTGCTCATTGTCACTCACAAATACCCTACTCAAATATATGATATCCAAAAACACATGCAAAGGCAGGGCAATTGTTCATCCGAAAAATTACATGGGAAATATAATAAAAACATAAGAGAAATGGATCGGATATATATTGTCACTGATAAGGGAATTTTCACTACATCCATTGAGTTAACGCTAAAGCCACACATTCTTTCACCTTTAATACAAGTGTCTGTTTGATGTGGGGTTAGAGCCAGAGACTTCAAAACAGCAACATTGCAGTCGGGCACGTTGATGTGAAGCAAATCTGAGTTACTATCTCCTTTGACAACTGTACTTGTCACTCGTTCCTCTAACACATAAAAAGTAACTCTGTGTGTGCAGCCAGTAAAATCTTGCTGGCCACGGCAAGTTTTCGGAATACCAAGTACAGCAGCTATGTTCTTTTATCTTGAGAAAACCTGTTGAGCAAGCACACTTTGTAAACATATGTTGATGCAGGGCTTGGGGTCACTGAAAGAGATTAACAAAGGAGTTGTCTGCTCCGGAAGATTTTAACTTTGAAGCGAAACATCCCATTGACAAACACAAAGGTTAATAGTTGTTACAGTCTGTACATTAGGTGACAGTATCTATCTAGGATCTGCCAAAAGCAGTTTTACAATGTGATACCACAGTAGTTTGCTGGGGTATACTGATAGTGTCTGTTTGATTGGCCTTTTACCAGTTGCTGAGTAACATTACAGGCGGTAGACTTTATGGACGACAACGTCTTGAACTCTTGAACTTCACGCAGGGACCAAGTTTCTAATCCAAAGGTTCTGTAGGTACCAAGTTCCTTTTAGTCCCACTGTTACGTAGGGATCAAGTTCCTTCTAATCACACGCTTACTTGAGGGCAAAGTTTCTAGTCCCACGGTTACGTAGGTATCAAGTTTCTTATACCACCGTTACGTAGGGATCAAGTTTCTAATACCACGGTTACGTAGGGATCAAGTTTCTTATACTACGGTTACGTAGGGACCAAGTTTCTTATACCACCGTTACGTAGGGATCAAGTTTCTTATACCACGGTTACGTAGGGATCAAGTTTCTAATACCACGGTTACGTAGGGACCAAGTTTCTTATACCACGGTTACGTAGGGATCAAGTTTCTTATACCACGGTTACGTAGGGATCAAGTTTCTTATACCACGGTTACGTAGGGATCAAGTTTCTAATACCACGGTTACGTAGGGACCAAGTTTCTTATACCACCGTTACGTAGGGATCAAGTTTCTTATACCACGGTTACGTAGGGACCAGGTTTCTTATACCACGGTTACGTAGGGATCAAGGTTCTTATACCACGGTTACGTAGGGATCAAGTTTCTTATACCACGGTTACGTAGGGATCAAGTTTCTTATACCACGGTTACGTAGGGATCAAGTTTCTTATACCACGGTTACGTAGGGATCAAGTTTCTTCTAATCCTATAATTCAGTAGGGACCAAGTTTCTTCTAGTCCTACTGTTACGTAGGGACAAAGTTTCATCTACTCTCACGCCTACGTCGGGGCAAAGTTTCTAATCCCACGGTTACGTAGGGATCAGGTATCTTCTTATCACACAGTTACGTAGGGACCAAGTATCTTCTTATCTCACTGTTACGTAGGGACCAAGTATCTTCTTATCACACTGTTACATAGGGACCAAGTATCTTCTTATCACACTGTTACGTAGGGACCAAGTATCTTCTTATCTCACTGTTACGTAGGGACCAAATATCTTCTTATCTCACTGTTACGTAGGGACCAAGTATCTTCTTATCACACTGTTACGTAGGGACCAAGTATCTTCTTATATCACTGTTACGTAGGGACCAAGTATCTTCTTATCCCACTGTTACGCAGGGACCAAGTATCTTCTTATCATACTGTTACGTAGGGACCAAGTTCCTTCTTATCCCACTGTTACGCAGGGACCAAGTATCTTCATATCTCACTGTTACGCAGGGACCAAATATCTTCTTATCTTACGTAGTATCTTATCTTACGTATAGGGACCAAGTATCTTCTTATCACACTGTTACGTAGGGACCAAGTATCTTCTTATCACACTGTTACGTAGGGACCAAGTTCTTCTTATCACACTGTTACGTAGGGACCAAGTTCCTTCTTATCACACTGTTACGTAGGGACCAAGTATCTTCTTATCTCACTGTTACGTAGGGACCAAGTTCCTTCTAACCTCACTGTTACGTAGGGACAAACGTTCTTCTAACCTCACGGTTACGCAGGGACCAAGTTTCTTCTAACCCCACGGTTACCCAGGGACCAAGGTTCTAATCTCATGGTTACGTAGGAACTAAGTTTCTTCTAATCATACGGTTACGCTGGGATAAAGTGCCACGGTAGCATTGGGACAAATTTGGGACTGGGACAGGTTTGTCATAATTTCTGTTGAAAAGTGAACTGCTGGACAGGACCACATATTACCTAGCAATGCTTGGAATTCCCCACATGATATTGGTCCCCTTTTAAGTCCTCTTGCATAGATTCTTTGAGGCCCTTATGTACGCCTGACGTATGCCAACTTCAGTCGCTTCTGTTGTGTATGCTTCACACAAAACACGATTATGACATTCCGGTTGTAAACCGCTTTAGAAGTATCACTTGGTATAACAATATTGTATATCGTACATAGCCATATACACTCCACAAGTACTAAAACTCAAACGTAACCCTGGGTTCGGGATACGCATTATTCCACCAAAAGATATACTTGTAAGAGCCGAAAGAAATAGACGGTCAAGCTCTGTGACTTGGCTGACGGGGGTGATAACTTTGCTTTCAGTCACTGGGTTGGTACTGGCTGCGGCCAACAACAATATTCACCCTCATTTACTGCTGCCACGCAACCATTTTCACAGGTAGCTATTTTGCTGGATCCATGTCAGATTTCCATCCACTTCTTCAATCAGAATGCACCAGAACGCAAGGCCCCACTGATTGTCCTACAAATACAATATACAAAACGGCTTCCCTACCAAGCTAGTGATAACAGGTCTCACAATAGGAGAATGGTTTGTTTATTTATTACATGAACATAACTGCAGAGATATTAAGGTGGGGTGGCATGTTTTAAATTACTGTGTGAGCAGGTCACCTCTGCAAGCGAGAGATTAAATGCAGCGTTAATCGCCTTAGTATCACGTTTTGGGTTATGATGACTTTCTGCTTGAACTACAGCTGTGATGGGCGGTCCTTAATCCGTGCGCCCTTTGACTCTCTACCGGGGAGAATATGGTTCGGGTTTGCAAAAGCCGGATTAGTCCTACGATAATAAGCTTACAGATAAACAAAATCAATGTGCAGTACAGGTATCAAATCGTGTGATCTTTTGTGATATGTATGTGAAAATACTCGTCTGAAGTGGTGCACTCCTTGTCCTGGCGACAGCTTACAACTGCGTCGTTTTCCAGGGACGCAGCTGCAGCAAGGGCGAATCAGCAGCCATGACAAATGGCTATCAGTTGTTTTACATTTATTTACCAGACAAGAGATGAGGGCATGTCCATCTGTTGGGAAGTGCATGTCCCAGACAAGAGAAACATAGGTCTTCTTGAGAAAGGAAACTGGTGTTTAGCTATAGCCAAGAAACATGGGCATGTCCATCTGATGGGAGACATTTGTAAGAGATTAGAATGACTGACTGACTGACTGAGTTTGGTTTTACGCCGCTTTTAGCAATATTCCAGCAACATCACGGCGGGGGACACCAGAAAATGGGCTTCACACATTGTACCCATGTGGGGATTCGAACCCGGGTCTTCCACGTGACGAGCCAACGCTTTAACCATTAGGCTACCCCACCGCCCCCTTGTAAGAGATTAGAGAAACATAGGCCTTCATCAGAAGGGAAATTGGTGTCCAGCTATGGGCAAGAGACATAGGTCTTGTCATCTGTTGGGAGACATATGTCCTGGACAGAGACGTCTGTTAGGTATTTTTGGGTAATACGCATTAAGAAAAATAACTGCACATTTCACGCCCATAAATTTAATTCAGTCTGTGAGTGTTATCCACTGAAACTTCTACGCGGCTCACATAATTTTCGTCTGTAAGCTGAAGCATCGGCTTTGGTGAGTGCCGAGCTTGTACTTCCTAGAGAAGAAATGCATCGTTCAAATTGGAACTCTAAACTCTGTTCCATGTAACACTCGCGGTTTTAATAGAGGTAATTTATGACGCCCGTCCGATGATAACACAATATGCTTCCACCCTGTGACGTCACACCTTTATGACACCCGTCTGATGATAACACAAATATGCTTCCACCCTGGTGACGTCACACCTTTATGACACCCGTCTGATGATAACACAATGTGCTTCCACCCTGCTGACGTCACACTTTTATGACACCCGTCCGATGATAACACAATATGCTTCCACCCTGTGACGTCACACCTTTATGACACCCGTCTGATGATAACACAAATATGCTTCCACCCTGGTGACGTCACACCTTTATTACACCCGTCTGATGATAACACAATGTGTTTCCACCCTGCTGACGTCACACCTTTATGACACCCGTCTGATGATAACACAATGTGCTTCTACCCTGCTGACGTCACACCTTTATGACACCCGTCTGATGATAACACAATATGCTTCCACCCTGGTGACGTCACACCTTTATGACACCCGTCTGATGATAACACAATATGTTTCCACCCTGCTGACGTCACACCTTTATGACACCCGTCTGATGATAACACAATATGCGTCCACCCTGCTGACGTCACACTTTTATGACACCCGTCTGATGATAACACAATATGCGTCCACCCTGCTGACGTCACACCTTTATGACACCCGTCTGATGATAACACAATATGATTCCACCCTGTGACGTCACACCTTTATGACACCCGTCTGATGATAACACAATATGCTTCCATCCTGCTGACGTCACACCTTTACGACACTCGTCCGATGATAACACAATGTGTTGCCATATTGTGTGAACTTTCTTTTAAACAGATCAACCTATCGTCCTCCCTCGTAAGGGCACTGTGCGATATTCGGGAACATATATACGCTGCAGTTGAAAAAATGGTTTCCTATATTAATGTGAAAGTTTATCTTGCGCTCTGGTAAGGCAGATAAACCTGCACACATCTTCATCGCGTTACTCATACCGACTGGCATATGAGGAATTCAACACGTAATCGCCTTCACGTGTCGGGATCACATCATCTTTTTCGTTCCTGATAAATTTGTCATAGAGAATGTCCTTCAGACATCTTTCTATTTGAAAAAATGAAATCCGGATGGGTAAACAAGCAAAACATTGTTGATATAAATACCGTTCCTGGAAAAACACATTGCATCATAACCATGTTGACATAAAATACAAAATCTGCAATTATACAGGAATGTCTTCCATTTAACTGTATCAGGAAGATCCGTGTTAGAATTGGTCTTCCACATACCCATGTTCGTCGTAAGACGCGACTGCCGGGGTTGGGTGGTCGGGCTCGCTGACTTGGTTGACACATGTATTCGTACACCAATTGCGCAGATCGATGCTCATGATGTTGATCACTGGATTGTCTGGTCCAGACTCGATTATTTACAGACCACCGCGACAGAGCTGGAATATTGCTGAGTGCGGCGTTAAACAACAAACAAAGAAACACATACCGTGTCAGCTTTAATATCATTATCCGAGAAACGTGTCCATTTTCTGGCAGTGAGGAGAGATTTGACCTGGACAGATCCCTGGTTGTGTTGGCACCAGCCCGTGCATGTGGGCTCCTCCAACGACATACACGCCAACGACGTGCATCATATCGGGCTTTCATCTCCCAACAAACTGACAAGATATGATGTAGCTGAAATATGTACAGATGTTTAGCTGGGATTATGGATTCTTAGTAAAGCACACATTCTAGAACTAGGGGGTTGA
Organism: Haliotis rubra; assembly: GCF_003918875.1. Lineage (NCBI taxonomy): Eukaryota > Metazoa > Mollusca > Gastropoda > Lepetellida > Haliotidae > Haliotis > Haliotis rubra. The sequence continues at coordinate 259,646 of NW_025767148.1, forward strand.
AGTTCATCTGGGATATGAGCCCAGACTCAGACCAAATCACCAATTCGCTGGTACACAAAGTCAACGATCTCACCGTTCAGTCATACGGGTACAATAAGACGTCCAAACTCTGGCCAAAGGGTACGAAAGAGCGCTCAATGCGTTCCAGGAGGGGTACACAATATCAAATGTTACATTAAGGATCACACTTTCAGAGTAAAGAGCTAGAATTTGTACTTTACTAAGAACGTGTAATCCCAAATATATTATCTGTTACTTTTGCCAATTTTCTGAAAAGAGGGCGGTGCGGTAGCCTAGTGGTCAAAACGTTCGCTAGTCACACCGAAGACCTGGGTTCGATTCCCCTCGAAGCCCATTTCTGGTGTCTCCCGCCGTGATATTGCTGGGATATTGCTAAAAGTGGCGTAAAACCATACTCAGTCACTCACTCACTCAGAAATAGTATTCATAAATCTGTTAAGCCAAACTCACTCATCGTAGCGATTCATATGTAGCTCACCTTCAAGAACAAGTGTGTTATGACCCTTACACACTAGCCACAAGCACCACTGTAAGAAACGTAACAGTTTGATGTCATTGTGTCCTACCGCTATCAATGACTATATTGTGTAAAGTCAGTATAAAGCCGTGTGTCGAGTTTACAGCGACAGTCACCATGACCTTGTGACCTGCAGGTGTCGCCGCACCAGCTCCACACAGCGCAGCATTGTACGTACCGGAAACACTTCCTCCTAACTACACAATAAATAAGAAAGGTAATAGTCGCACGGGTTGTATATCTCGTTATATCACTCTATCTCCCAGAGCTGCTAATGTGTTGCTGAGGAATAACATTCTTCTGTGGAAATTCAATTATGGAAACCCGTGTTGGATTAAACTGGGCCTGGCTGACAGCGCAGTTCGCACCTCGCTACACAATACGTAGTGTTAGATAATGATGTAGGCGTTTAATATTGTGTACAATGTTTTGGCATCAACGTCTCTTCAATTTCGTGCATGGGTAAACATGTAGGTTGTTGTGATGTATAATGCTTTCATGAAGATACACTGCCTCTTGCTCTGTCTGATTTTGACACATGTCATATATTATTCTTCAATTGTTTACATTGCATATTGTAAATATATACAGTGTTGTTAAAGTTGTGCCCGCTTCAATTCAGTGGAGAGAAGGTTTTGTCTACTGCAAAACACTTTAGTGAAGGTTTTATCTACTGCAACACAGTATAGGGAACGCTTTGTCTGCTATAGCACATTAGAGTGAAGGTTTTGTCTACTACAACACAGTATAAGGAACATTTTGTCTACTATAGCACATTATAGTGAAGGTTTTGTCTACTACAACACAGTGCAGGGAACATTTTGTCTACTATAGCACACTATAGTGAAGGTTTTGTCTACTACAACACAGTGTAGGGAACATTTTGTCTACTATAGCACATTATAGTGAAGGTTTTGTCTACTACAACACAGTATAAGGAACATTTTGTCTACTATAGCACATTATAGTGAAGGTTTTGTCTACTACAACACAGTATAAGGAACATTTTGTCTACTATAGCACATTATAGTGAAGGTTTTGTCTACTACAACACAGTGTAGGGAACATATTGTCTACTATAGCACATAATAGTGAAGGTTTTGTCTACTACAACACAGTATAAGGAACATTTTGTCTACTATAGCACACTATAGTGAAGGTTTTGTCTACTACAACACAGTATAAGGAACATTTTGTCTACTATAGCACATTATAGTGAAGGTTTTGTCTACTACAACACAGTATAAGGAACATTTTGTCTACTATAGCACACTATAGTGAAGGTTTTGTCTACTACAACACAGTATAGGGAACATATTGTCTACTATAGCACAACTATAGTGCAGGTTTTGTCTACTACAACACAGTGCAGGGGAAACATATTGTCTACTATAGCACATTATAGTGAAGGTTTTGTCTACTACAACACAGTATAAGGAACATTTTGTCTACTTTAGCACACTATAGTGAAGGTTTTGTCTACTACAACACAGTATTGGGAACATTTTGTCTACTATAGCACATTATAGTGAAGGTTTTGTCTACTACAACACAGTGTAGGGAACATTTTGTCTACTATAGCACATTATAGTGAAGGTTTTGTCTACTACAACACAGTATAGGGAACATTTTGTCTACTATAGCACATTATAGTGAAGGTTTTGTCTACTACAACACAGTATTGGGAACATTTTGTCTACTATAGCACATTATAGTGAAGGTTTTGTCTACTACAACACAGTGTAGGGAACATTTTGTCTACTATAGCACACTATAGTGAAGGTTTTGTCTACTACAACACAGTGTAGGGAACATTTTGTCTACTATAGCACACTATAGTGAAGGTTTTGTCTACTACAACACAGTATAGGAAACATTTTGTCTACTATAGCACATTATAGTGAAGGTTTTGTCTACTACAACACAGTATAGGGAACATTTTGTCTACTATAGCACATTATAGTGAAGGTTTTGTCTACTACAACAAAGTGTAGGGAACATCTTGTCTACTATAGCACATTATAGTGAAGGTTTTGTCTACTACAACACAGCAGAGGGAACATATTGTCTACTATAGCACATTAGAGTGAAGGTTTTGTCTACTACAAAAAAGTGTAGGGAACATCTTGTCTACTATAGCACACTATAGTGAAGGTTTTGTCTACTACAACACAGTGTAGGGAACATTTTGTCAACTATAGCACATTATAGTGAAGGTTTTGTCTACTACAACACAGTGTAGAGAACATTTTTTCTCCTATAGCACACTACAGTGAAGGTTTTGTCTACTACAACACAGTGAAACGAACATTTTGTCTACTATAGCACACTATAGTAAAGGCTTTGTCTACTACAACACAGTGCAGGGAACATTCTGTCTACTATAGCACATTATAGTGCAGGTTTTGTTTACTACAACACAGTATAGGGAACATTTTGTCTACTATAGCACATTATAGTGAAGGTTTTGTCTACTACAACACAGTGCAGGGAACATTTTGTCTACTATAGCTCACTATAGTGAAAGCTTTCTTTACTACAACACAGTGTAGGGAACATATTGTCTACTATAGCACATTATAGTGAAGGTTTTGTCTACTGCAACACAGTATAGGGAACATTTTGTCTACTATAGCACATTATAGTGAAGGTTTTGTCTACTACAACACAGTATAGGGAACATTTTGTCTACTATAGCACATTATAGTGAAGGTTTTGTCTACTACAACACAGTATTGGGAACATTTTGTCTACTATAGCACATTATAGTGAAGGTTTTGTCTACTACAACACAGTGTAGGGAACATTTTGTCTACTATAGCACACTATAGTGAAGGTTTTGTCTATTACAACACAGTATAGGAAACATTTTGTCTCCTATATCACATTATAGTGAAGGTTTTGTCTACTACAACACAGTGAAACGAACATATTGTCTACTATAGCACATATAGTGAAGGTTTTGTCTACTACAACACAGTATATAAGGAACATTGTGTCTAATATAGCACATTATAGTGAAGGTTTTGTCTACTACAACACAGTATAAGGAACATTTTGTCTACTATAGCACATTATAGTGAAGGTTTTGTCTACTGCAACACAGTGTAGGGAACATCTTGTCTACTATAGCACACTATAGTGAAGGTTTTGTCTACTACAAAACAGTGTAGGAACATTTTGTCTACTATAGCACACTATAGTGAAGGTTTTGTCTATTACAACACAGTATAGGAAACATTTTGTCTCCTATATCACATTATAGTGAAGGTTTTGTCTACTACAACACAGTGTAGGGAACATTTTGTCTACTATAGCACATTATAGTGAAGGTTTTGTCTACTACAACAAAGTGTAGGGAACATTTTGTCTACTATAGCACATTATAGTGAAGGTTTTGTCTACTACAACACAGCAGAGGGAACATATTGTCTACTATAGCACATTATAGTGAAGGTTTTGTCTACTACAAAAAAGTGTAGGGAACATCTTGTCTACTATAGCACACTATAGTGAAGGTTTTGTCTACTACAACACAGTGTAGGGAACATTTTGTCAACTATAGCACATTATAGTGAAGGTTTTGTCTACTACAACACAGTGTAGAGAACATTTTTTCTCCTATAGCACACTACAGTGAAGGTTTTGTCTACTACAACACAGTGAAACGAACATTTTGTCTACTATAGCACACTATAGTAAAGGCTTTGTCTACTACAACACAGTGCAGGGAACATTCTGTCTACTATAGCACATTATAGTGCAGGTTTTGTTTACTACAACACAGTATAGGGAACATTTTGTCTACGATAGCACATTATAGTGAAGGTTTTGTCTACTACAACACGGTAAAGAGAACCTTTTGTCTACTACAACACTGTATACTGAAAGACTTGTCTACTAGAACACATTATAGTGAAGGTTTTGTCTACTATAACAGTATAGTGAAGGTTTTGTCTACCACAACACAGTATAGGGAAAATTTTTCTACTATAGCACATTATAGTGAAGCTTCTGTCTACTGCAGTATAGGAATATTTTGTCTACTACAACACTGTATACTGAAAGACTTGTGTACTACAACACTGTAAAGTGAAGGTTTTGTCTACTATAACAGTATAGTGAAGGATTGCTCTACTATAACAGTATAGTGAAGGTTTTGTCTACTATAACACAGTACAGTGAAGGTTTTGTCTACTACAACACTATATAGTGAAGGTTTTGTCTACTGCAACACAGTATAGTGAAGGTTTTGTCTGTTATAACACTGTATGGTTAACGGCTTGTCTACTATAACACAGTATATTGAAAGACTTTTCTACTACGACACTGTGTGATGAAAGCATTATCTTCCAGAACTAATTTTAGTGAAAGTATTGTTTACTGTGTAGTGCTAGTTTGGTCTACTACAACAGAGTATAGTGAAAATATTGTCTGCTTCAGCACTTGCGAGTGACAGTCTCGTCTACTACAACACAATGCAGTGATATAGTCGTATCTCGTTTAGTGAAAGATTCGTGTTGTGTATTTACAATTTTGCTTATTTGGGGCGCCCAGTGGTTGAAGCGTTTGCTCACAACGCCAAAGGTTCAATCAAACACACAGGTCCAATTTAGGAAGCCCATTTTGGTGTTACTCCAGTGCTAATTCGGGGATATTGCTAAAAGCTGCATAAATGCAAACGTACGTGCTCTATTCGTGCTCTACGTTCATATTAAGTGGCCCACCGAAAAATTTTTATGCGACCTGCCAAAAACTGATACTGGAATTGTAGCCTGTCGGAGTATGTAAACCATTATCTCATAACCAAGTAATCACTTGATATCCAGGCCTTCAGCTTGACCAACGATGCGCCTTGGAATAACAGAATAATAGTAACGAATCATAGTAACCACGTTTACTGTATTCGTGTAAGCGTGTAATGCTGCTTTGTAGTGCACGTAGAGCTCCATCCTAATGTGGGAGGAGTAAGTTGTAATCTGGTATTATCACACAGCAGAGATTCCCCTACAATCATGATGTAAGATTGCCTGCACAGTGTTATTTGAGAGCAACTTACAATCTTTTATTATTACACAGAAGAGATTCCGCTACAATCATAATGTAAGATTGCCTGCACAGTGTTATTTGAGAGCAACTTACAATCTTTTATCATATTACACAGCAGAGATTCCCCTACAATCATAATGTAAGATTGCCTGCACAGTGTTATTTGAGAGCAACTTACAATCTTTTATTATTACACAGAAGAGATTCCCCTACAATCATATTGTAAGATTACCCGCACAGTGTTATTTGAGAGCAACTTACAATCTTCTATTATTACACAGCAGAGATTCCCCTACAATCATATTGTAAGATTACCTGCACAGTGTTATTTGAGAGCAACTTACAATCTTCTATTATTACACAGCAGAGATTCCCCTACAATCATATTGTAAGATTGCCTGCACAGTGTTATTTGAGGGCAACTTACAATCTTTTATTATTACACAGCAGAGATTCCCCTACAATCATATTGTAAGATTGCCTGCACAGTGTTATTTGAGAGCAAATTACAATCTTTTATTATTACACAGCAGAGATTCCCCAATCAATCATACAGTGTAAGATTACCTGCACAGTGTTATTTGAGGATTGCCTGCAAATTACAATCTTTTATTATTACACAGCAGAGATTCCCCTACAATCATAATGTAAGATTACCTGCACAGTGTTATTTGAGGGCAACACAATCTTTTATTATTACACAGCAGAGATTCCCTACAATCATATTGTAAGATTACCTGCACAGTGTTATTTGAGGGCAAATTACAATCTTTTATTATTACACAGCAGAGATTCCCCTACAATCATATTGTAAGATTACCTGCACAGTGTTATTTGAGGGCAAATTACAATCTTTTATTATTACACAGCAGAGATTCCCCTACAATCATATTGTAAGATTACCTGCACAGTGTTATTTGAGGGCAAATTACAATCTTTTATTATTACACAGCAGAGATTCCCCTACAATCATATTGTAAGATTACCCGCACAGTGTTATTTGAGGGCAACTTACAATCTTTTATTATTACACAGCAGAGATTCCCCTACAATCATAATGTAAGATTGCCTGCACAGTGTTATTTGAGAGCAACTTACAATCTTTTATTATTACACAGCAGAGATTCCCCTACAATCATAATGTAAGATTGCCTTCACAGTGTTATTTGAGGGCAAATTACAATCTTTTATTATTACACAGCAGAGATTCCCTATTATTACACAGCAATCTATTGTAAGATTACAGAGAGGGCAAATCAATCTTTACAATCATATTGTAAGATTACCTGCACAGTGTTATTTGAGAGCAACTTACAATCTTTTATTATTACACAGCAGACATTCCCTACAATCATTTGTAGGACTGCTCGCACAGTGTTATTTGATTACAATCTTTTATTATTACACAGCAGAGATTCTCCTACAATTTCACATTATAATGTAAGATTACCCTTCAATGTTGTTCAACTTGCCGTCTTGTATCATTTCACAGCTGAGATTCTCAGAAAATAATAAAAGATTATGTAGCTTGATAATAAAATGTTATGTAGCTGGAGTTACCGTACAATCTTAGACACATTACTTTAATTAACCTACAATCTTACATAATAGCATTATATTACCAAGGTAATGCAAACCGAGAGGATCCGGGTTAGAATTGGGGTCCGGCTCGCTGACTTGGTTGACACATGTCATCGCATCCCAATTGATACTTACGCTGCTGATCACTGGATTGTCTGGTCCAGGCTCGACTTTTACAGACCACTGCCATACAGCTGGAATATTGCTGCGTGCGGCGGTAAAAAACAACAACAACCAATCAAACCAGGGCACTGTTATCATGTTACAGGTTGTGTTACAGCACAATCGTACACAATTCACTTTATTAGCCAGCAATCTTACATTATAACGTAGACCCTTGCAGATCCGGGCAATCCATGCTTGTCGTAAGGGGCAACTAACGGGATCGGGTGGTCAGGCTCGCTGACTTGGTTGACACATGTCATCTGTTCCCAATTGCGCATATCGATGCTCACGCTGTGGATCACTGGATTGTCTGGTCCAGATTCGATTACTCACAGACCGCCGCCATACAGCTGAAATATTGCTGAGTGCGTCATTAAACAACAAACAATGAAACACATGCCGTATCAGCTTTAATATCGGAAGGACAACAATATATGGATGAAAACGTCTCAAAGAAGTTAACTTTAATATCATCATCCGAGAAACGTGTCCATTCTCTGGCAGTGAGGGGAGATTTATGATTATATATAATATATACATTATAATGTAACATTTCCCATACAACGTATCAGTGTTACACAGAGGCAATCACGGTACAATGTTACACCATTACGTTGATAAGGTTAGATCTTATCAACTTATTTATATCATCACATGCACTATATAGGATTGCCCATGTAAAGTCTGGCACCATAATGACTGTTCTACCTCCAGGGTGAAACTGAATGCTTGAAGTTACTCTTCCAGATGAGTTCTCTCAGCACAAAAACGTCCCAGAGGTTTAATTCCATCGAAGTCGGTGCTCGAAGGGATTAATTCCAAACCTACTGGTTTAATTAAGAGATCTTTGATAGCGACTTGGGTACAATAGCGGCATGTGACTTTGACCCGGGCGCTGTATTACTGCACTAATCGGGCGTGAAACATCGTGGCCCAGTTCCCGCGTATGGTTTCCAGTGTGAATAGAACGAAATGGGCATGAAATATGTCCCACTGAGCAGACAGGAAATGATCTGCTCGCTACTGAGCCACCGCGGTCGCGCAACATACTTTAAGCGCCTTAAGGGGATGATCTCCCGAGTATCAGTACTTAACTTGAGATCTTATTTCATTTGATGTTGTTTATCGGCCCACCGTCACAGTCCCGCCTTGTCTTCTTTGTGACCTGGGCCGAGATGAAAGGGCATATCACCAGAATGTCAATGTTATCAAAAACATTCAAAGGACAATAGATCTATTTAGAACATGTTATGCTTTTCGCGGGGTGTTTTTTTATTCTGTTATGGAGATAATAAAACCCTTTATGTGTACCTGCGAATGTTTATACCCGATTTTCTCCGAATTTAAAGAAAACGGTAAAGGAGAATATTAACTTCAAACGTACATAGTCAGGGGAAACGGAAGAGCAATATCACTTGGAATTCACTTACCTTTTAAAATTAGACCGTACACATCTGTTAAAAGGTTTCGAATTTTCTTGAAACGTGCCGAGAGGCACGAAAGTAAAATGAAACGCCATGTGTGAAGATCCTTGGGGCGGAGAACGATTTGGATTCAGTCAGACATGTTTCATTTTCAAATGAAAATAATTATTGGATGCAATCTGTCTTATTGTTATCACGTTAAAATATCGCCATCGTACTTCTTGAGACGCGTTTTACTCAAATGATGCACTTTTAACATATTTGAAACATGTCACTTTCTGATTTTCATGATGCACGGCTGACTAGATGCACGCTGTGGAACCATGTTTGGTGTGTAGTGTGAGGCACGGCTGACTAGAAGCACACTGTGTAACCATGTTTGGTGTGTAGTGTGATGCACGGCTGACTAGATGCACACTGCGTAACCATGTTTGGTGTGTAGTGTGATGCACGGCTGACTAGATGCACACTGTGTAACCATGTTTGGTGTGTAGTGTGATGCACGGCTGACTAGATGCACACTGCGTAACCATGTTTGGTGTGTAGTGTGATGCACGGCTGACTAGATGCACACTGTGTAACCATGTTTGGTGTGTAGTGTGATGCACGGCTGACTAGATGCACACTGTGTAACCATGTTTGGTGTGTAGTGTGATGCACGGCTGACTAGATGCACACTGTGTAGTGAAGGTTTGGTGTGTAGTGTGATGCACGGCTGACTAGATGCACACTGTGTAACCATGTTTGGTGTGTAGTGTGATGCACGGCTGACTAGATGCACACTGTGTAACCATGTTTGGTGTGTAGTGTGATGCACGGCTGACTAGATGCACACTGTGTAACCATGTTTGGTGTGTAGTGTGATGCACGGCTGACTAGATGCACACTGCGTAACCATGTTTGGTGTGTAGTGTGATGCACGGCTGACTAGATGCACACTGTGTAACCATGTTTGGTGTGTAGTGTGATGCACGGCTGACTAGATGCACACTGTGTAACCATGTTTGGTGTGTAGTGTGATGCACGGCTGACTAGATGCACACTGTGTAACCATGTTTGGTGTGTAGTGTGATGCACGGCTGACTAGATGCACACTGTGTAACCATGTTTGGTGTGTAGTGTGATGCACGGCTGACTAGATGCACGCTGTGTAACCATGTTTGGTGTGTAGTGTGATGCACGGCTGACTAGATGCACACTGTGTAACCATGTTTGGTGTGTAGTGTGATGCACGGCTGACTAGATGCACACTGTGTAACCATGTTTGGTCTGTAGTGTGATGGACGGCTGACTAGATGCACGCTGTGTAACCATGTTTGGTGTGTAGTGTGGTGGACGCCTGACTAGATGCACACTGCGTAACCATGTTTGGTGTGTAGTGTAATGCACGGCTGACTAGATGCACACTGTGTAACCATGTTTGGTGTGTAGTGTAATGCACGGCTGACTAGAAGCACACTGTGTAACCATGTTTGGTGTGTAGTGTGATGCACGGCTGACTAGATGCACACACACTGTTTAAGCATGTTTGTTATGTGTTGTAATGCACGGCTCACAAGATGCACGTGAAATTACCTATTTGTGAGTCACCAGTTCATCTTCTGTGTTCAAAACAATCTTTCTTTGCCTGATTATACAAACCCGATGGCAATGACTCTTGAGAAGCTAGTTTAGGGTTTTGAATAAAGTATTAAATGCCCAACTTCGTGCACAAGACGAAGTGCAGGCCTTGTCGTGCATTTGGAGCTGCCAATCACTGCCATGGTGTTGACAAAATACAGTGCTTTCAAGTCAGTGGCCACATCTTCACGGATGTGAGACTTCTTTTAGGAAGTTGCCGCATCACGAAGAAGAGATACAGTTACTTGCTTATTTTGTTTTCGCGGTGGAATGCTGAAACATATTCTTTCACTTACACACCACTCCTGAAGTTCTCGACAGTGACGTGCATGTGTTGCCTCGCGCAACTTACACGTGCATTGCCCGTGCTTCACAAACCATATTCAGCAGAACCTTCTCATCGCAAGGCTGTCTGGTCGACACGCCACAGTGGACTGACACTCCTTGTGGTTAAACACGACTCATGCAGAGTTTATGGCCAAAAAGAAACTTTGAGCAAGAAAAAGGCATATGTATGCCTCGCTGATAGTGAACATGCAAACTGTGATTGCGCGGAGGACATGCATACAGTGTCATTGTACAGAGGACATGCATACAGTGTCATTGTACAGAGGACATGCATACAGTGTTATTGTACAGAGGACATGCATACAGTGTTATTATAGAGGGGACATGCATAGTCTCATTGTACAGGGGACATGCATGCAGTGTCATTGTACAGAGGATATGCATAAACTGCCATTGTGCAGGGGACATTCAGACAGTGTCATTGTACAGAGGATATGCATACATTGTCATTGTACAGAGGACATGCATAAAGTGTCATTGTACAGAGGATATGCATAAACTGTCATTGTGCAGGGGATATGCAGACAGTGTCATTGTACAGAGGACATGCATACAGTGTCATTGTACAGAGGACATGCATACAGTGTCATTGTACAGAGGACATGCATACAGTGTCATTGTACAGAGGACATGCATACAGTGTCATTGTACAGAGGACATGTATACAGTGTCATTGTACAGAGGACATGCAGACAGTGTCATTTTACAGAGGACATGCATATAGTGTCATTGTACAGAGGACATGCATAAAGTGTCATTGTACAGAGGACATGAAGACAATGTTATTGTTTAAGTGGACATGCAGATACCGTCATTGTTTAAAGGGGCACGAAGACATTGTAATTGTGCAGAGGACATGCAGATACTTTCATTGTTTAAGGGCACGAGCAGATTCTGTCACTTGTAAGGGGTCATGCAGATACTGTCATTGTTTAAGGGCACGTGCAGATTCTGTCACTTGTAAGGGGTCATGCAGATACTGTCATTGTTTAAGGGCACGTGCAGATTCTGTCACTTGTAAGGGGTCATGCAGATGCTGTCATTGTTTAAGGGCACGTGCAGATTCTGTCACTTGTAAGGGGTCATGCAGTTTATAGATTCTGTCACTTGTAAGGGGTCATGCAGATACTGTCATTGTTTAAGGGCACGTGCAGATTCTGTCACTTGTAAGGGGTCATGCAGATGCTGCATTGTTTAAGGGCACGTGCAGATTCTGTCACTTGTAAGGGGTCATGCAGATGCTGTCATTGTTTAAGGGCACGTGCAGATTCTGTCACTTGTAAGGGTCATCAGATGCTGCCATTGATTAAGGGCTGTCATTGTTTAAGGGCACGTGCAGATTCTGTCACTTGTAAGGGGTCATGCAGATGCTGTCATTGTTTAAGGGCACGTGCAGATTCTGTCACTTGTAAGGGTCATGCAGATACTGTCATTGTTTAAGGGCACGTGCAGATTCTGTCACTTTGTAATGGGGTCATACTGTCAGATGCTGTGCAGATTCTGTCACTTGTAAGGCACGGGCACGAGATTCTGTCACTTGTAAGGGGTCATGCAGATGCTGCCATTGTTTAAGGGCACGTGCAGATTCTGTCACTTGTAAGGGGTCATGCAGATACTGTCATTGTTTAAGGGCACGTGCAGATTCTGTCACTTGTAAGGGGTCATGCAGATACTGTCATTGTTTAAGGGCACGTGCAGATTCTGTCACTTGTAAGGGTCATGCAGATACTGTCATTGTTTAAGGGCACGTGCAGATTCTGTCACTTGTGTAAGGGTCATGCAGATATTGTCATTGTTTAAGGGCACGTGCAGATTCTGTCACTTGTAAGGGGTCATGCAGATACTGTCATTGTTTAAGGGCACGTGCACAGATTCTGTCACTTGTAAGGGGTCATGCAGATACTGTCATTGTTTAAGGGCACGTGCAGATTCTGTCACTTGTAAGGGGTCATGCAGATATTGTCATTGTTTAAGGGCACGTGCAGATTCTGTCACTTGTAAGGGGTCATGCAGATACTGTCATTGTTTAAGGGCACGTGCAGATTCTGTCACTTGTAAGGGGTCATGCAGATACTGTCATTGTTTAAGGGCACGTGCAGATTCTGTCACTTGTAAGGGGTCATGCAGATACTGTCATTGTTTAAGGGCACGTGCAGATTCTGTCACTTGTAAGAGGTCATGCAGATTATGTCATTGTGCAGGGAACACAAGGCGGTGTCATTGTTTAAGGGGACATGTAGATACTGGCACTGTTGAGGGGAACACAAAGACGGTGTCATTGTTTAAGGGGACATGTAGATACTGGCACTGTTTAAGGGTACACTAAGACAGGGTAATTGGGAAGGGGACATTGTTTAACGATACCGTCGTTGTTTAATGAGACACGAAGGCAGTGTCAGTGTCATCATTAATTCGGGGGAGGGGGTTGAGGTAGAGACTGGCTGAATATTTCCCATATTAATTGATAGATATCAGTGTAAACCCTTTCGAATTGACTGTCCTATGTCACAGAAAAATTAGCAATAATGACATTCTGATTTCGAAGTATGATTAGTCGTCGTAAGTCAACGGTCATAACATCATGATATCACCTTCTATTTTGACGCTACCCTGTTACACTGCCCTGTGGACTGCACGTTCACAGACTGATACTTGTGTAATCACATGGTTTAGTGTATAAACTAGAGAAATATTAACATGTACTTCGTCCATAGCACCGTGACCCTAAAACTTAGAATAAAAACAAATGTGTCGTAATCATGACAAATTGGTATGATACATCACCCAGACGAAGCACTCACACCCAATAACAGGCTGCATTTCTTTATGACACAGATACTGTTGAGTGTCTTGCCATTAGCTTCTGAGTGATCGGTGTGCTTGCTACAATGCACTTACACGTGATACAGGACAGTAACGCGCCCTGTATCAGAAACAGATACTATCTGTATAGTTATGCCGGCATCTGATATCTACGTAATCTACCCGCCTCGCTCTCCTCAGCAGCAACGACATAAACTCCATCCCACTCAGACGACCCCCATGCCCTCAATGACACTCCTCGCGCATATTTAACTTGTTGTTTTAACTTTTAGTTGTGTAACTGAATGATAAAACAGTTTTTGACATAAAACAGTTGCACCAATGCGCACCTTGGGTGTGCTCGCATACTTGACATGCGAGACGACAAACAGATTCATCACAGTCATGATATGGAGCAAGCAAATCCGACAATCCTCTTTAAGCTGTTTTTATACAGGGTAATCTTTGATCTATAAGTCACCACTGATGCAAGACTGGGGTATGGCTTTCTCTCTGTACAATGTTTTCATGCATCATTAAATTGTGTTTATTCTGAGTATATTCACTCTTTCTAAACATATCATTTTCGACATGTATAAACACTTAACTTACACTTTAATGATACAGTATCGAAAAGTACCCCAATTATGTCGTAGTGCATAATTCTTGGCTCACTCAATGAACACAAAAGAAACGTTTTCGTAAATGCTACCAGTTTGGTAATATAATACCCAGTCATAATGGCGACAGTTGTACTTGTATTGAGTCCTATGACTGTGACGACGTCAACACCACCACGTCGTTGTGCCGACGTCATTGATGTCTTCTTGCTGCTCACATAGCTGTTATGAAACTGAAAGTAAGTCCAATGTTTGTGAGAGAGAGACGAATGCGTTTAATTAGACGTCAGGGGCCATTGGGGCTTGCCTTTTAAGATCGAATAACATTCCGCCCACAGAAATATGCAACTGTGACTTTGAATCTTAAATAACAATAAATTTTAATTAAATTCTCCATTGCCGTTGTTAAGTCATGTGTGAACAGTTGTGGGTATAACGTAGAGTGTGATGTTGGTACGTGCGATTGTAGGAGGCTGGTTTAGGTTAGGATGTGTCTAGTGATGAGACGCTGGTGATGACAGTATGTGGAGGGTGAGATATCGGTATGTGTGTGTGTCTTGTAATGTGGAGGGTGTAATATCGGTATGTGTGTGTCTAGTGATGTGGAGGGTGTGATATCAGTATATGTGTGTCTAGTGATGTGGAGGATGTGATATCGGTATATGTGTGTCTAGTGATGTGGAGGATGTGATATCAGTATATGTGTGTCTAGTGATGTGGAGGGTGTGATATCGATATCGGTGTGTGTGTGTCTAGTGATGTGGAGGATGTGATATCGGTATGTGTGTGTCTAGTGATGATGTGTGAGGGTGTGATATCGGTATATCAGTATGTGTCTAGTAATGTGGAGGATGTGATATCGGTGTGTGTCTAGTGATGTGGAGGGTGTGATATCAGTAGGTGTGTGTCTGTGTGATGTGGAGGATGTGATATCGGTATGTGTGTGTCTAGTGATGTGGAGGATGTGATATCAGTATATGTGTGTCTAGTGATGTGGAGGATGTGATATCGGTGTGTGTGTGTCTAGTGATGTGGAGGATGTGATATCAGTATATGTGTGTCTAGTGATGTGGAGGGTGTGATATCGGTATGTGTGTGTCTAGTGATGTGGAGGATGTGATATCGGTATGTGTGTGTCTAGTGATGTGGAGGATGTGATATCAGTATGTGTGTGTCTAGTGATGTGGAGGGTGTGATATCGGTGTGTGTGTGTCTAGTGATGTGGAGGATGTGATATCAGTATATGTGTGTCTAGTGATGTGGAGGATGTGATATCGGTATGTGTGTGTCTAGTGATGTGGAGGGTGTGATATCGGTATGTGTGTGTCTAGTGATGTGGAGGATGTGATATCGGTATGTCAGTGATGTGGTGGGATGTGATATCAGTATATGTGTGTCTAGTGATGTGGAGGATGTGATATCGGTATGTGTGTGTGTCTAGTGATGTGGAGGATGTGATATCAGTATGTGTATATGTGTCTAGTGATGTGGAGGGTGTGATATCGGTATGTGTGTGTGTCTAGTGATGTGGAGGGTGTGATATCGGTATGTGTGTGTCTAGTGATGTGGAGGGTGTGATATCAGTATATGTGTGTCTAGTGATGTGGAGGGTGTGATATCGGTATATGTGTGTCTAGTGATGTGGAGGGTGTGATATCGGTATGTGTGTGTCTAGTGATGTGGAGGGATGTGATATCAGTCAGTGTGTGTGTAGTAATGTGGAGGATGTGATATCGGTATGTGTGTGTCTAGTAATGATGTGGAGGTGTGATATCGGTATGTGTGTGTGAGTGATGTGGAGGGTGTGTGATATCGGTGTGTGTGTGTGAGTGATGTGGAGGATGTGATATCGTATATGTGTGTGTGTGAAGTGAAGTGATGTGGAGGTGTGATATCGGTATGTGTGTGTGATGTGTGGAGTGATATCGGTGGATGTTGATCGTGTGTAGGGTTATATGTGTACATGTGTGTGAAGTAATGTGGAGGATGTGATATCGGTGTGTGTGATAGTGATGTGGAGGGTGTGTGATATCGGTGTGTGTGTGTGTGTGTGTGAAGTGATGTGGAAGGATGTGTGATATATCGGTGAGTGTGATATCGATGATGTGGAGGATGTGATATCGGTGATATCGGTGTGTGTGTGAGTGATGTGATATATCGGTATGTGTGTGAAGTGATGTGGAGGATGTGATATCGGTGTGAGTGTGTGAAGTGATGTGGAGGATGTGATATCGGTGTGTGTGTTTGTGCATGTGTGTCTAGTGATGTGGAAGGTGTGATATCGGTATGTGTGTGTAATGAAGTGATGTGGAGGATGTGATATCGGTGTGTGTTTGTGCATGTGTGTCTAGTGATGTGGAAGGTGTGATATCGGTATGTGTGTGAAGTGATGTGGAGGATGTGATATCGGTGTGTGTTTGTGCATGTGTGTCTAGTGATGTGGAAGGTGTGATATCGGTGTGTGTGTGTGAAGTGATGTGGAGGATGTGATATCGGTATGTGTTTGTGCATGTGTGTCTAGTGATGTGGAAGGTGTGATATCGGTATGTGTGTGAAGTGATGTGGTGTATGTGATATCGGTATGTGTGTGAAGTGATGTGGAGGATGTGATATCGGTGTGTGTTTGTGCATGTGTGTCTAGTGATGTGGAAGGTGTGATATCGGTGTGTGTGTGAAGTGATGTGGAGGATGTGATATCGGTATGTGTGTGAAGTGATGTGGAGGATGTGATATCGGTGTGTGTTTGTGAAGTGATGTTGAGAGTGTGATGTCTGCATGTGTCTTGTTATGGAGAGGAAGTTAGATCTCGGTTTGCGTGATATATGTATCTAAAGCGTCTGAAGAGGTGGCTTTGTTAAGTAGATTTGTCGGGACGATGTTAGTGTGCATCATATATAGTCCATATATATGTATTTCATCTGCCTTACTTATAAACGAATGAATTACGTCTGTCGAACGGCCGTTAACTATAATCCCCGTGTGCTAACCACATCACCAGGGTAGATTCACGCCAATAGAAAAGCTTTATTATTCTTGAAAGTCAAATCCAACAATAACCCCATCATCTCAGCCCGGGGGAAGTAATCACCGAGTGAGCTCCGTTTATTAACACACACGACCCTCGCAGTTTTCTTATCCATTCACACACAGACCCAGCACACGAAGGAGTCGAGTTTCCCACAGAACAACCACACACTATAGCGTTTTGCTTTTACCGGCGTAATTCCTAGCGTGGATTAATTTAATATGTATATGTAGTCATAAATTGATACCATTGATCCATGTAAGCCCTGTCGTGGTAGGTATTCCACTTGAACAACGTGTAGCCTGTTCAAGCCTCTCTCTGTTATGCCATATATTGCACACTTCAATTATGAGAGAACATCTCACAGATTCGCGAATAGCTCTGACCACGTTTCAATGCATTATGCCGTCCGTGAATGATTCCATTGTAGCCAGTCCCCTACGAGTCTGGACGAATGCCCGCTTGCAACTCAGCCTCGTATTAGGCAGATATAAATAGATTGTTCATCCAACCTCTCAGTGATGAATGAACGAAAAGCGAATATTGTATGTTCCATATTAAGAAAGGCCAACAGCCAATCAGCGACGCGTAACACGTTAGCCACGCCCACCCAAGTCAGCCAGGAGAAGACAGTCTCGCGTGTACACTACAAAGTATAGTCAGTGAGTCGGATTGAGCTAGACCTAGCTCGCGTCTGATACCGGTCGCCAAATCTTCGGATACCTTGCGACAGGATTACCAGGACTGTGATTTCCCGTAGGATATCTCGGATAACTTCACCATGATCAGGATAGCCACTTGTATTGTGTTGTGTGTTGCGCTGACGGTAAGTGTCCCTTTGGACTTAATTACTATCTGTACCTCTCAAACTTTCTTATCTATGTCCTCGAAATCAATCGGTATATATTCGAATTATGACTGATACAAAATATGCACAAGAAAACAGAAGAGTAATAATATACAGCCAAACTCCCTTCTGTCGACGTTGAAGGGACCATATATATACATGTACATACTTCGAGTTATCCGATGTTTGGAGATTTACATTCAAATATTGATATCCTCGAAGTCTATGTGTAGATATTCGAAATGTGGCTGATACAAAGATACACAAGAAAACAGAAGGGACCTTCATACATACTTCGAGTTATCCGACGTTTGGGGATTTACATTTCAAATATCTGTATCCTCGAAGTCTGTGTGTGTATATCTGAAATGTGACTGAAACAAAATAAGCAAGGCAAAAACAGGAAAGTAATAAAATACAGTCAAACACCCTTCTGTCGAAGTTGAAGGGACCTTCATACATACTTCGAGTTATCCGATTTGGGGATGTACATGTCAAATATCTGTATCCTCGAAGTCTACGATTATATATTCGAAATGTGGCTGATACGAAATATGCACAAGGAAACAGGAAAGTAATGATGTACAGTCAAACACCATTTTGCCGAAGTTGAAGGGACCTTCATAAATACTTTGATCGAGTTATCCGATGTTCGACACAACCGCAAAATGAACAAAGAAACAGGAGGCAGGGACCATGCATATACTTCAAAGAAACCCAAAACTGACAACCAACTCAAAATGAGAGTAGGTCAGCTAAAACGCAGGAAACTCACTTTTAGATTACATTTAGATGTTTCAGTAATATATTAAAACATCCTCAGCTAATACTACTTTAACACCCTTTAAAGTTCAAGAGAATATTCCGTGTTAAACCTCATTTTGATTCAGCACCATTAACGAGCTACTTAAACACTGTTACCTTTGCGAATCGTTGTCGATGGAAAAAAAACTTTGTTTTACGCACACGAAGTAATAAAATTGAATGAGTTGAAAACTCCAATGGCTTACATTAAAGATAATGTATGCCTCATAATGACGGCAGATGGTGTCGCTGACCGGTCCCGCCCGCACTTCAACAACAATAGTCAGTAATTTCCGCGGGGATTCTACATCTTTATCAACTTTCGGGTTAATACAATAGTCAGTAATTTCCGCGGGGATTCTACATCTTTATCAACTTTCGGGTTAATATTTGACAAGCTCTCCTGCGCCCTATTCCATTATTTATGATGAATATCATCATGATGAGCCCTCTCTTCTCGCCCCTCTGTCCTTGTCAAAATATTTCACTCTGTTATCTCCGTAATGGTAATATGCGGCGGGACAAAACCGTAGTTTGAGTGCTCTCCTCATCAGCTAGCTGTTTGTTGACGTGTCGCCTCATCAGATGTAACGATTTATCACCTGGTCGGTGAAATATACACACCTACAGGAGTATTGAGTTGTCTTGGAACAAGCATTGATGAATCAGTTGTTGCACAGAGGCCAAACACCTCTCTCAGTTAATGTAATGCCCACGAGCCTGTCACTCCAAGCTTGAAATACACACGCTGATATATACATCAGGTGTGGGATAATATACATATATCCTCGTGAAAAACAGGTAAATATCAACATGCTATTGGTACTCCTACAAATATTTAGAAATGCATTCATAAAGCAATGTTGTTGACAGTACAGGCGTACTATTATTTTGTGATGATGAATATGTATGATAAGTTGTATAAGTTGTTCATCTCTCTATCAAGGCGTCTATTGTTTAGGGGCGGTGGTGTAGCCTAGTGGTTAAAGCGTTGGCTCGACACGCCGAAGAACCGGGTTCGAATCCCCACATGGGTACAATGTGTGAAGCCCATTTCTGGTGTCCCCCGCCGTGATGTTGCTGGAATATTGCTAAAAGCGGCGTAAAACCATACTCAGTCAGTCAGTCAGTCTATTGTTTAAGTATTGTATATCTGTCCGGTACAGTATAGTATGATGTAATCATAACATCAAATCATTAACATCGTCGAGCCAAGAAAAGTCCCACCGGACCAGCGGGTAATCGTAATGATCAAATTGATATTTACATTATATACTAGTATGTAAACTGTTAAACAATGTTAAATATGTTACCTACGCCGCTTGCTCAAAATATACATTACTGTGAAAAAATAATATGTAGACTACATCAAAATGATGAAAAATATACACATCTCCATGAAATAAACAAAAATATGTATACATAAAGTATGGTGTAAAATACACATTACCATGAACTAAGCAATGTGATATAATAGTATGAAACACATATAGCATAAATACACATCACCATGCAATAAGCTAGTATAAATCACACATCACCATGAAATATGCGAGTCTTATCAAGCATGGTGTAAAATACACATCACCATGAAATACAGAAGATGATATATACAGCAAGATGGATTGAAATACACATCACCATGATATATGAAAGGCGTGTATCACATCAAGTACTCTAATAAGCTCATGCCACTTTGAAGTAAGCATCGAATCTATACATAATGATAGCAGTTCCTCCCTAAAGATAAAGTTGTAACATGCAGGATTTATACCTGTAGCAAAAGTTGAAACATGTAATATTTCTCCCCGAAGATAAACTTGAAACATGTAATATTTCTCCCTGAATATAAAGTTGAAACATGTAAGATTTCTCCCCGAAGATAAACTTGAAACATGTAATATTTCTCCCTGAATATAAAGTTGAAACATGCAAGACTTCACCCTGAGGATAAAGTTGAAACATGTAAGATTTGTCCCTGAAGAGAAAGCTGAAACAAGAAGGATTTAAAACTTGAAGATAAAGTTGAAACATGTAAGATTTGTCCCTGAAGAGAAAGCTGAAACAAGAAGGATTTAAAACTTGAAGATAAAGTTGAAACATGTTGAATTTCTCCCTGAATATAAAGTTGAAACATGTTGAATTTCTCCCTAAAGATAAAGTTGAAACATGTTGAATTTCTCCCTAAAGATACAGTTGAAATATGTTGGATTTCACCCTGAAAATTAAGTTCAAACATGTTGAATTTCTCCCTAAAGATAAAGTTGAAACATGTTGGATTTCTCCCTAAAGATAAAGTTGAAACATGTAAGATGTTGAAAAATATAAAGTTGAAACATGTTGAATTTCTCCCTAAAGATAAAGTTGAAATATAAGCTGAATTTCTCCCTTGAAGATAAAGTTGAAACATGTTGAATTTCTCCCTAAAGATAAAGTTGAAACATGTTGAATTTCTCCCTAAAGATAAAGTTGAAACATGTTGAATTTCTCCCTAAAGATAAAGTTGAAACATGTTGGATTTCTCCCTAAAGATAAAGTTGAAACATGTTGAATTTCTCCCTAAAGATAAAGTTGAAACATGTTGAATTTCTCCCTAAAGATAAAGTTGAAACATGTAAGATTTGTCCCTGAAGATATAAGCTGAAACAAGAAGGATTTAAAACTTGAAGATAAAGTTGATACATGTAAGATTTGTCCCTGAAGATATAGCTGAAACAAGAAGGATTTAAAAACTTGAAGATAAAGTTGAAACATGTTGAATTTCTCCCTAAAGATAAAGTTGAAACATGTTGGATTTCACCCTGAAAATTAAGTTCAAACATGTCAAATTAATCCCTAAAGATAAAGCTGAAATATGTAAAATACCCTGAAGATAAAGTTGAAACATGTTGGATTTCACCCTGAAGATAAAGTTGAAACATGTTGAATTTCTCCCTGCAGATAAAGTTGAAACGTGTCACATTTCTCCCTAAAGATAAAGTTCACACATGTCAAATTTCTCCCTAAAGATAAAGTTGAAACATGTCAAATTTCTCCCTAAAGATACATTGGAAACATGTCGAATTTCTCCCTGCAGATAAAGTTGAAACGTGTAGGGGAGAAAACCGTGTCGTATCTTAATTTTGTGGATTTAAATAAACTGGCACGTACACAAACATCGGCACGTACATACATGCACGTGTCTGTCAGTACCGCTCAGCTTACTGCCAGTACTCCGTCTACAGATGGAACGAGCTCTCTGAAACCAGACAAAAAACATGTTTTGACAGAACATGAAATTAGAAACATACAAGATAGATGGTGGTGAAACAAAAAATACCGTCCACGTGGAACTTTCCAGAGTAAGGCACAGAACAACAAAACACGCCGATGCTAAAACTAGTTGTTCTCATTTTGTTCTTCCAAACAACACCTTTAAGCACTTAGCCAAACCCGTTATCGGTCAAAAAATGTGAAATTACTTGAAGTTATACCTAGAGATATCACTTACTGTTGCTGTAACTTCAGATAGTCAAGTTCCTTCTCTGAACGAGGGCGTTCTACAAGCAGGCCGGGTTTTAGATTTTTCAGTCACAGTTTTCCCTTTATTCCCCGTGCTTTGATAGACGTGGCCAGGCAATCGTTGAAACTGGAATTTACTTTGGCAGAGAAACATTACATGTTTTTATAAAGCCTTTATCTACACAGTGTGTTTATCAGCTCTGTGATTATCTCTGTGTAATAACCTCAAATTTTCTTTTCTCCGCTTCAAAGTGAAGTGTCCTGAGATTTAGAGCACCCAGATCGGATTGCTTAGATACTATCTGACCGACAAACACGAACTTTAAAAAAAAACTTTTTAAATTTTTTTTAAAACGTCAATCGTTAACATTTCCGCTTTGACTGCCATCACATGAAACATCCGATTCATTTCTCATCACCAGTATGTGGAAACCAGAGTTAAATGCATGCACGAGCTGTCAGTTTCCGTTTGTAAAATATTAAAACAAATATATCTTTCATTCTTGTGGGATGAAACCTTCTGGGACCTGTTCTAGTGATGACTGACGGTGTGCGTGCGTCGTTCGTGAAGCTCTTTAAGTGTTTCTATTGATCTACCACATCCCATACGCGTTACGACCAGGAAGTGTATATGTGTATGTTTGTGCATGTGTTTATTGAATATGAAGAAACGTGTACAACGTCACTGACTGCACGCTTAAAATATTATCCGGAACATCAACTTAGTGCGTGTACTGCACAAAACCTACTACACCATGCTGGTCAGTTAGTTTCAATAACCAAATGTCGTGATTCGAATGACTTGAGTGAGTTTATAATACTAGGCAGAGTGGTTAGTGGGTTGACGTCGGACTAACGGTTTGAGAAGCTGAGGAAAATCTAAACTTGACTCATTTATGACTTTTGTAATACTGATAGGGCTGGGCGGAAGGGAAAATAAAATGGGTCATGGACTGTGAGACAGACTGGGTAGACCATAGTTTACGTCGCTCCAAATATGGCGTCAGTCAACGTACGTCAGATTGAAATTTATCTAACATATTCCTTGACCTCTATCAAATAAAAGAGATGCTTACAGGGCAATTCTATAGCATAAAAACACGGATCATACAACACGCTGTACATACTTTATTTATCATACATATCCCCAAGTTTTTTTATACACAATATTATGATAGGTAGGATAGTGCCTCCAAAAACCCGTCCACATCTGACGTTGACCTTCACTTTGATGTTGTCTCGCCCAGAAGCATTTTGACAACGTTGAAGGTATTTGAAACAGCTTTCATCACAGAGCTTGGATCTAGCTGAAAGATCTCGCTCCTACAACCTAGATAGAATACAGCGACGAGTTTTCACCAAGTATGTCAGCCTACTCGTCAGACAGGACTCTACCACCTGCATGTCTAGTATATAGAAGTAGCTACACACAGATACACACTGACTTACGACTGTCGTACCTCCTTCTGTAACACTGACTTACGACTGTCGTACCTCCTATTCTGTAACACTGACTTACGATTGTCGTACCTTATTTCTGTAACACTGACTTACGATTTGTCGTACCTCTATGCCGTAACATTGACTTTACGACTGTCGTACCTCCTATTCTGTAACACTGACTTACGACCGTCGTACCTCCTCTATTCTGTAACGTTGACTTACGACTGTCGTAACCTCCTATTCTGTAACACTGACTTACGACTGTCGTACCTCTATTCTGTAACACTGACTCTTACGACTGTCGTACACTATCTATTCTGTAACTTGACTTACGACTGTCGTGTACCTCCTATTCGTTAAACACTGACTTACGACTGTCGTACCTCCTATTCTGTAACATTGACTTACGACTGTCGTACTCTCCTATTCTGTAACACTGACTTACGACTGTCGTACCTCCTATTCTGTAACACTTGACTTTACGACTGTCGTACCTCCTATTCTTTATGTAACACTGACTTTACGACTGTCGTACCTATTCTGTAACATTGACTTCTTACGACATGTCGTGTCGGTATTCTATTCTGTAACATTGACTTCACGACTGTCGTACCTCCTATTCTGTAACACTGACTTACGACTGTCGTACCTCCTATTCTGTAACACTGACTTTACGACTGTCGTACCTCCTATTCTGTAACACTGACGACTGTCGACCTGTCGTAAACACTGACTTTACATTCATCGTAACATTGACTTTACACTGACTGTCGTACTGTCCTACCTCTCTGTAACACTGACTTTACGACTGTCGTACCTCCTATTCTGTAACATTGACTTACGACTGTCGTCCTATTCTGTAAACATTGACTTACGACTGTCGTCTGTCGTGCCTCCTGGTTCTGTAACGATTGACTTTACGACGATATCGTTACCTCTATTCTGTAACATTGACTTTACGACTGTCGTACCTTCTATTCTGTAACATTGACTTACGACTCGTCGTACCTCCTATTCCTGTAACACTTGACTTTACGACTGTCGTACCTCTATTCTGTAACGTTGACTCTTACGACTGTCGTACCTATTCTGTAACATGGACTTATTTCATCATGTCGTACCTCCTATTCTAATAACACTGACTTACGACTGTCGTACCTCCCTATTCTGTAACATTGACTTTACGACTGTCGTACCTCCTATTCTGTAACACTGACTGTACGACAGTCGGTACCTCCTATTCTGTACATTGACTTTTAAAATGTTACCTCCTATTCTGTGTCATTACTTTACGACTGTCGGCGCATCCGTTCTGTAACATTGACTTACGACTGTCGTACCTCCTATTCTATTAACATTGACTTACGATTAGTCGTACCTCTTATTCTGTAACACTGACTTTACGACTGATCGTGCCTCCGTTAATTCTTGTAACGATGGAAACATGACTGTCATTACCTCCTATCTTGGTAACATTGACTTTTTCCATGTCTGTACTGCCTCCTATTCTGTAATGACTGACTTACGACTGTCACCTCATTCTGTAACATTGACTTTACGACTGTTTACTTCTATTCTGTAACACTGACTTTACGACTGTCGTACCTCCTATTCTGTAACACTGACTTACGACTGTCGCAATTCCTACTCGTCAGACAGGACTCTACCACCTGTACAGTACTCATGACCTATCTCATAAACACTAATGGACATTTTTCCTGCTGAGTGACTGAACATCCTCTCAAAGATGAAAAGAACTTGGCTTGACCCTCGGTGGCTGGACTAACACTTAGTCTATGCAAAACTATATTTTTCTCAGAACGTAGGAACCATATATATCGATAAGCAACCCTCCTGGGATAATAATAATGATATTAATATTCTCCGTGAAGTTCTTGGTGGGTTCGAATAGGCAGCGCTTCCTGAGAGAAATCCACTGTCTGGGCTGCGGGTAGAGGCAGCAAAGGCCCTGGGCCCCGTTTCACAAAGCTGTCGTAGCGCTACGACTGTCGTACCTCCGATACTGTAACATAGACTTACGACAGTCGTAGCGCTACGATAGCTTTGTGAAACAGGGCCATGAGCTGATGATGAGCATTACCCGCCAGGATCACCCAAGCCTCTCTGCTGCATACTATGTTTAATCTGTAAAACATGATAACATTAATAATAATAATTAGTTATTTAGCGCTTCATTCCAGTTCATGAAAGTCTACTCAAAGATGTTTTTAAGGAAAAGCAGCTTTGACAAAGGGTATTCAGAGAAGTAGGTTCCTGGTGAAAATTTACACATGCTTTTAGAGCTTTTGTAGGGCTGGGAGCGAGGGAACATAAGAATGTGAGTATGGAACAGACTTGGGGTGTCCAGCGATGGTCATTATCGCCATTCTAGGCAAACATGGGACATTAATTGCTACTGTAGACCTGTGATGTTTAACCGGTCAGGCTGGTGGTGTATGGAGGTGTTAATTATTTCCTGACGGTGAAGTACATAGGGGAGTAATAGCTTGTTGTCGAGTACTGGCCTTTGATGGTGGTGTTAAGTGGTATAGATGTTGTCATCGATGTCACCGTCGTCACAGGAGTAATGTTTGGACGACTGACAGGACAAATTGCTCTGAACTTTCGACGTTTTCACACAGAAGTTGGCAAATAATTTACGTAAGTTTTGGAAACGTGCGAAACATTGCCAACAAATGGTGAACCTCTGACCTTCCGTTCGAGGTGTAAAACTGTTTAAAACTTCCAGTTTGCTTGTATGTATGGCACGGTTGGGTAGCTTTGTGGTTGAAGAGTTCGCTTGTCGTATTGAAGGCCTGGTTTCGATTCCCACATGGGTTTATTATTTAACGCAAAACTTGTTCCTCGCTATGACATGGAATATTTAGGAAGGAGTCAAAATTGTACATGGCATCGGCAATATTTCAGCCATATAGCTATAGAATATTTGTGAAAACGGTGTAAAACCCCAAAGGAGTTTTACCCCAGACCCAAATTAAGATATAACGTTTATTTACGTTTATCTCGTATTTCCCAGCGTGTGAGCAATTCATATAGACAACAAACAAAAGTCCCGTAAAACGGAATATTTCTAAAAAACGGAAAGGGTGTAAAACAAGGGTGTATTCATTTGCTCATTTATATGTATACGTTATACCCGTGGACCTGGGACTCTAGGCAAAGTCTGCTTGTGTACAGCTAGGCTGTGTAAAGTCTACCTACCCGAAGTCTTACATATCAGGTACGATGTGTGAGGCCCATTTCTGGTATCCTGCTGGACGTTTGCTAAAAGAGGCGTAAAACTCATTCACTCACTCATTCAAATATCACCACGTCTATCCATACCTAAAATAAAATTCGAATAGTTCGTGTCCACATTGAAGTGCCTTTTGAGATTTTATTGTAATATTACAAACCGACCTCAATAATACGGCAGACCCAATTAAGATAGAAACGTTTATTTGCGTTTATCTGGTATTTCCCAGCGTGTGAGAAATGCTTTTGAGCAGCAAACAAAAGTCAATTAGTTACGGGTTATTACTTTCAAATGATAATGGCTGTGCGCGCGACCTTCGCTACGGTGATAAATCGCAAAATGATTTATAAATCCAGGGAAACTGGTGACTGCTTATCTCTTAACCTATTTCTGAAATATAAAAAACAACGCTCCTGACTCATAACACACCATAAAGCCATACCGACTATCTCTTTACGGCCCCAGATCCCGATCCACGAAACATTCGTAAAGTTACGACCTGTCGTAACTCTATAGTTTACCATAGGCTCACGAAAGCCGTAGCGCTACGAACGTTTTTTTGATCGGGACCAAGGTTTTACGGAATCTGTTTGAGTAATCTCACAAATCAGGAAGTACAAGGCGCTCTGACTCCCATCTCAGGTGTAAGTTCACGCACGTGTGACTGGGAATTGTGTTGTTATTACACCGTAGAGATGGGAGGTGAAGATCTCACCTGGAGACAGGTGTTTTCAGTGGGGCAGTTGAAAATGCGCGGTATGCTCTCTCAGCGTACGGAGAGGAGGTTGGGGAGAGACGGCCCGAGAATTAGTCTGTGATGGAGGGAGAGTGTGTAGCTCATTATATAACTGCTGATGGCCATGGCAGAACGCTGTGATGGAGGTGAGTGGAAGAGTGGATGTGTTACTCAGCCCCCCGTGGGGTTTGTCATAACACCGGCAACAGAAGATGGAGATTGCTGAAGGAGGCCCTGGATGTTGTAGAGAGGAGAGGCAGTTGGTTACAATGTGTGCAGCATCTGTATGGGACTCCCTCTGCTCGTGTGGTTCCGGTGATTTGAAAATGATAGCGGCCGTCTCCAGTAATGAGAGAGAGAGAGAGAGAGAGAGAGAGAGAGAGAGAGAGAGAGAGAGAGAGAGAGAGAGAGAGAGAGGAGGGATAGCAAAGAGAGAGGAAGGGAAAAGAGAGAGAGTAACAAAAAGAGTCAGAAAGAGTGAGTGAGTTTAGTTTTACGCCGAATCTGGACCGGACGATCCAGTGATCAACAGCATGAACATCGATCTGCGCAATTGGAAACCGATGACATGTGTCAACCAAGTCAGCGAGCCTGCCCACCCGATCCCGAGTCAGAAAGAGAGAGGTGGAAGAGTGAGGGAGGGAAAAAAGAGAGAGTAAGAGCAAAAGACAGTGAAAGAGAGAAAGTTTGACTGACTGAGTTTGGTTTTATGCCGTTTTTAGCAATATTCCAGCAATATCACGGCGGGGGACACCAGTAATGGGCTTCACAAATTGTACCCATGTGGGGAATCGAACCCGGGCCTTCGGCGTGACGAGCGAACTCTTTATCCACTAGGCTACCCCACCGCCCAAGAGAGAAAGAAATAGAGGCAAAGAAAGAAAGAGTTCAAAAGAGAGGAAAAGGCACGTCAGAGGCAAAGAGAAAGAGAGAGAGAGAAAGAAAGTGGCAAGAGACGGAGTGAGAGGCAAAAGAGGGAGAGAGAAGGGGAGATACGTAGTATATGGTGACGCAGAGAGGGGAGATATAGGGGGTGGGGATAGTCCGTGATACAGATCCTGAAGCAAATATATCCAAGAAAGCCCACGCAAGTCTAGAAAATGTGGCAAATCTAGATTTAGAAAATGAAGAAAGTCTCAGGGCTCCTTTTCATTATATTTTTTTTTTCACTATGAGTTTTTTTCGGTAAAATATGTTCATTTCAGAGACTAGTTGTTAGTCTAGGGGTGGGGATAGACTATAAGGTATATAATCCAAATGGATAGAGAGAAAGTGTGAGGTACCATAGGACATATTCATAGTGACAAGAGCGAAAAAAAAGGGAGAAAAAAAATCAGGGGGAGAAAATTAATATGATTAGATTATATAGACAAAACAGAGCCAGAGAGATATACATGCATGTAGTTGAAGCGAGAGGGAAATAAATAATGGGATAAGTGTAGAGAAATATATCGAGGGAAAGAAAGTAAGGGAGACGTGTCTAGGAAGAGATAAATGAAGTGAGAATAAAACACGTAGAATAAACAGGTTAAAGATACAGAGAGAAAAAGAGAGAGAAATATTATGACAGAGAATATATAAAGACAATATATAAACTGACGGAAGAGAGGTAGGTGATATGAAGAGAGAGACGGGTGAAAAGAGAGAGACAGATAGAGAGAGAGAGAGGGGAGAATTTTCACACAAGGATATACAGAGAAATACCGGCATTTAAAATATCCTTTTCTTATTCTGTTCAGTTTTAGCCGCCATCAACCAGTGATGTGTAATATCCTGTCACCGGCAGGTAACACATGAACACATTCAGAGCTATATCTGTGCTTACAAGGAAGTCCCTCAGGGAATCCCATCACATAACCTTCCTCCAAGGCTGTTATGGAAAGTCCATGGTTTCGTCGCAAATCTATCTTAATGGCCGTCTAGATAAGCGGACTTCAGTTTTACAGGGACGTCTTGTTCTTATGATTTATGTAAGGAATTGTGAAAGTCCAGAATTCAAACAAACTGATTTGTTGGTTTGTTGTTTAACGATGCACCCAGCAATATTCCAGTTATATGGTAAACAATGGAATCTTAAACCAGACAATCCAGTGATCAACATCATAAGCATCGATCTACGCAACTGGGATGCGATGAACTCAGCAAGCCTGACCACCTGATCCCGTCAGTCGCCTCTTACGTCAAACATGGGTTGATGAAGACCAATTCTAACCCGAATCTCCAAGGTACATGCAATCAGGATATACATATAATACCAATTTCTTAGTTCTTTTTCATTCACCATCAGACATTGTGCTTGCCTTCTTTTGCCCCGTGGCCTATATATACACTCTCCCAAAAAAGAAACGCATTCTGCCGGCGATATCTCTCCCAGAGCCATGAAATGGTGCTTTGGTGAACATTCATGCGTCGGGCAACTGCACGTTGAGACTGGCCAGCTTCAAGCAAACCAATGTCGATATGACGGTTGGCTTCACTTAGACGTGGCATTATATTCCAAATACAGTGAATAATCGACAGACAGCGATCAACCTTTTATACCCATCATTGAGACTATCTGATCCCCAACTTTCACGTGCATTGCATGTGAATGGTGTATTCTGTGACAGTACACGCCGAAATTGATAATCATGCTGTTAAATACGGGTATTTTACGGATGGTGTGTTTTGTTGTGATGTTTCAAAACATAAACACCATGGGACTCATAAAAAAGAGCAAAACCTTTTGTAAAATGATTCACGTTTTAATTCATTGCTACATGAAATTGCTATTTTCATGATGCGTTTCTTTTTTGGGAGAGTATATAAGCACGTCTAAGCTGAACATTTGCTTACGAGAAAATAAGGTGATCGTGTCTCAGTGAAGGGTAACATCACAGGGGGGAGCGAAACGTCATAAAAGCTCATATTTCGACTCCGAACGTCCAGCTATGTCAAGTATGCTCTCCACTTGCCCCTCGGGAATTATATCGTACTTAAAATAATTAATACATAAAGGAACTTTCTAAGCAAAGTTACAAACTCGGGCGGGCGGGAGCTCTAGAGCCTTAACATCTGTATCCAGTTACAGCCGTCTGTTTCGACTCTTTTCCCTGCCAGATCCCTGTTCCGCCGAGTATAGATGTACCTCGTACCTCGTAGGTGTAACACGTATCTAGAGAACTGATGCGTGAAGACGTATAGATATACAGACGTCAGGTGTTGCCGAGATTTAGCATTAAATGCTGAAACTAATATCTCCATCAGGATAGAGTGAGTGCAGTTCTAGAGATAGCCAAGTCATGTCGTTTTGGTTCATGCAATGTAGACTGACTGTGATTATTAACTTCGTGTTATGAGATCAAGTGCTTTAAACCACACCGCCTAGCACCGAGCAGAACGAACCCACTGCGTGATGGATGTGTGTGATGAAGCTATGGGATGCCAAGTGCCATTTCCTGTGATGGTCAGGATTTCACTTTCTGTCTCTTCCTTATCGGTTGATCTGTTTAAATCAGGAATTTCATAGTTGTTGAAAATAACTAAGGAAGGAAGTTCAGTGAAGAGGGACGTCACAAAGTCCTATTTCTCACGCCCCTGAAGATCCGGATTAGAATTGATCTTCAGTAACCCACGCTTGTCGTAAGAGGCGACTAACGGGATCGGGTGGTTAGGCTCGCTGACTTGGTTAACACATTGGTTAATCATCAGTTCCCAATTGCGTAGATCGATGCTCATGCTGTTGATCACTGGATTGTCTGGTCCAGACTGGTTTATTTACAGACCGCCACCGTATAGCTGGAATACTGCTGAGTGCGGCGTTAAACAACAATCTACCAGCCAACCTATTTCCCACGGTACAGGACATCCCAGTAGTGCGAGGCTTCTCCGCTCAAGTGAATAATAAAAGCTGCTTCAATGGGCGTCGCTGAATCCTCAAAACACGTTTGAACTTTACAATGAGTAACATTTTTAAATTCGTTGCACATAATGACCCTGTCCTTCTTGCGCCTGTCTCTGTAGGTCAGGTCGCATTGCCTGCCGGAAGTTCATTCTTTGTAGAGCTGTACCTTCTCCGCTTCAAAGGGTTCCGACTGTTTACTTATTACGTTGTCATGCAGTATGTAATGGCGATATCATTTACAGTTCATACTGGGGTATTATGATGAGTGCCTTGTGAATCACTCAATTATAACTTCCACCTAATTACCGAGATCAGCTACGGCAATACAGACAAAATAATAACCAGCGCTAGCGTTGTTGACTTAAAACCCGGTGGGTATTTACATAAACAGGTTTCGTTTGTCGGCTTACCGATCCGGATTTTTGTTTTAACAAATATATGCTTTAACCGATGTGGACACGAGAATTGGAACCACACACGTTAAGGTGGGTCTGTCGTTTCTGACAGAGATAATGATAGAGTCTCTCTGAATCCACCAAAGAAATGTGCTTCTTAAAGATTTTGTTTGTTTGTTGCCTAACATTGCACTCAACAATAGTCCACCGATATGCCGGCGGTCTGTAAATAGTCGAGTCTGAACCAGACATTCCAGTGATCGACATCATGAGCATGCATCTGCGCAAGTGGGATACGATGACGTGTGTTTTCTCAAAACCTGATGCAAGCGATCCTTAACCACCCGATCCGGTTAGTCGCGTCTTAAGACAACATGGGTTGCTGAAGATCAATTCTAACTGGATCTTCACGGATCTGTTTTTTAAAAAACCATGACCGGTCTAAAAGTCTCCAAATTCATTGTCAGCTGAAAATGTTTTCCAATTTTTCATAAAGTTTACAACATTACGAGCATTTCCATGTTGGGATCAGTAGAACCACGAATGAAATATGGCGTAACGATTTTCGAATACCTGAGTGTTATTTCTATTTAAGTCGACAGAACACATTCACAGACATACGAGAGCTGGCGTATGACAGATCGGCGTCACAGACACAATATACATGTGCAACTGAGTATAACGGTATGTCATGTTGACTTAGCCTTGCTCCAAGGCTGTACTGAATGTTAATCCAATGGATGTACAGTAATTCTATCCTTTAAAGGGGCGGTGGGGTAGCCTTGTGGTTAAAGCGTTCGCGCGTCACGCCGAAGACCGGGTTCGATTCCCCACATGGGTACAATTAGACTAAGGCTTAATCTCTGAATATATATAATTTTGATAGTAACAAACAAGCCCATTTATATTGAAAAGGAGCCCTAATGCAGTTTCCGTCGTCGTTTGTTGCGCTATCCGCCCATGTTTTCATACTTGTCTTGCTAATCTTCACGTGACACATGTTGGCAAGTCCTCACGGGCCCTCGTAGAATTATGCTTAGTCTCTGAATATATATAATTTTGATAGTAACAAACAAGCCCATTTAAATTGAAAAGGAGCCCCAGGGGACCAGAGATTCAGAACCTGAACCTGAGGAAATCTAGACTTGCTTTATTTAGGGCTTTAGCACTGCAGAGAGAGCTTGGCAGTAGGGGAAATAATGTGGTTCAGGGACTGTGAGACAGGGACTGTGTGGAGCCCATTTCTGGTGTCCCCCGTCGTGATATTGCTGGAATATTGCTAAAAGCGGCGTAAAACTATACTCAATCACTCTATCCTTTAAAGTGGCCAGTCTCGTTTAGCGGAGAGTACATCTAATGAGCTCAATTTGTCAGAGGGACAGTGTGTTCTTTCTATTCATATTCCTTTAGAAATGTTCATTTAAACTATTATTTATTACCTTAGAGACTTGTGCAAGTATAATATAGACTCTGTTGTGTCTCATACATCGGTCCCAATTGCGTAGAACGATGCTCATGCTGTTGATCACTGGATTGTCTGGTCCAGATTCCATCATCTACAAACCGCCGCCATAGAGCTGGAATTTTGCTGAATGCGTCTTTAAACGACCAACCAACCAACTCATACATCGGACACTTTCAGAAGGGTTGGAGCCATCTGGTTAAACCATTCCATAATCACCGGCTGAACATACTTGCAACTCCTTTGACTAACAAATAGTCTTTTAAGTCTTTTATGACATTTCTGTGTGTCATTTTTCTCTGATGTACATTCCAGACGTGGAATATTGGTCTGTCTCACAGTTCCTGAATCATATTATTTTCCTTCCATCCAGCCATATCTTTAATGAGAAATCTTCAAATGAAGCAAGTCTAGATTCTCCTCGGATACAAGAATTTGAATGTCTCAACTCACGGAGACTCCTTTTCAGTTTAAATGGAGTTATTTATTTCCATCAACATTATTTATTTCAGAGACCAGTGGAATATCGCCAGATGGAGTTGCTTTAGTTTATAATCAGGGATGGTACAAATCAAATTCATATTTTCATAAACGTTAACAACTGTTTTACGGTTTTCGAGTCCGAATATAGTGAATAAAACAAAATTGACAAAACACAAACTCTTTACCCTGTACACATAAACACTGAAACTTACAACCGTTATATTGATAAGACAGAATATTTACGACAGTTATCGTCACACAGGAGTCTTACAATTCTTAAATTTCATCTTCATCTCAGAATAGTGCAGGCTGAAGCCCAACAAGTAGGCCCCCTCAAAGACCTAGCATCATAAACGCGGCAGTTGCCACGACCTACATCTGGCAAAAGTACTTGATGTCGATGGCGGTTTAATAAGTAAAGAAATCTGCTTTGAAGCGTAGAGATTAGTCATACTGTGTATGTAGGCACGGATCTGTCTGCCTTGACGTGTGTGGGAAATGTTTCAGATCGTACACAGTCATAAAGTAGCATATAGCTAGATATTCAGTCCAGTGAAGCGGATGATTTCATGCTACTTTTAACAAGCAAGTATCTCTACACAGGGACATACCCCGACAAAGAACCCTATGATTACTATGGTATCATTATCTATGTTTAGCTGCTTTTATGAGGAATGACTGTCGGACTCTGATCTGTCCCGGTAATAGCTGTTTGTATGTGTATTCAAGTGGTGAGCTGTCTACATAATGACTGTGATTTAAAGGTGGAATTGAATTTTAAAAATATCGTAGAATAGTTGACGTCACTATTTAACATGCCTCTGTTCACCCAGCTGTGAATGGGTACCCGGTGGGAGATGGTGGTGTCGGGACTGTTATATCTTGGCATCTCAGGCGGCTTCCCATCATCATCATCATCATCATCATCATCATCATCATCATCAGTATCGTTATCATCCATCGTCATCATTATCATCATCGTCATCATTATCTCTCTTTTTGTAAATGCTTCGACTGATCCGAGTAAAAGTCTCTCATTCAGACCCTTCAATAATAAAAATATTCGAATGCAAACCCCAAGCAAGTCTTCAATGCTTGGAAATGTCAAGATTTTTCCCCCATTACAGACAGTTTTGACAAAAACGTATTATGTATCAAACAAACTTTAATTTCAAAATATTTTCATTTCAGAGACCAAACGTTAGTACACTAAGGCCAATGCGTACCTTTGCCTGTGATCATTATTTAAATAAACGAAACGTCACTCCAGGCGCTTTAACGAACCGTACAGAAAGGTGAACGTTCCGTCATAAACACACCGCACAAAGAATACCACGGTAGCTGCGAAAGAAAATTGCGTTTAATATTTGAAACGTGTCACTAGAAATGCATAAGATATATGTGCATTTGTGTAGCAGCACTATAGGTACAATGACATACGACACACACCGCGAAGCGCCATATTGTTGCACCATAGCCCATAGGAGCATTAGCTGACAAACGACGAATGTGCGCTTGTATAAAACAGCGTGTGGCCCCTTTCATCCTATTTGAACGTTCTGTCGTTGATCTAACTGAAGTGGAAAATGAATGTTTATCCACACATATGTTCATGTGATATTCGTGTTGGTTGATATGATCAACATAGTTCAAGTCTTATACTAGGCGTTGATCCCAGATCAACAGTTTTCGATCTTTGCTTTGGTGTACATGGTCGTTAGATTGGAAGGTTGGGCGTTTCAGGCAAGGAGGTGGCTTTGGTTGGATAAGAACAGCATTCCATCTCATTCAGAAGTCATGAATGTCATGTAGAAGGTATATTTCCTGATTGATATTTGAACTGTAAAGATATTGCTCTGAACGAAGGCTGAATGTGAACATTTGAGGAATATTCCCTTTCAGTTAGTTTGGGTTATCTCCCCTTTGAACCGAATTTCAGTCCCGTCACAACGTTAGAGCCTGATCACAGAGGAACCCCCAACTGATAGAAGTCTTGGAGTGAGTGAGTGAGTGTGTGAGTTTACTTTTATCCCGATTTTAGCAATATTCTAGGATTATCACGGCGGGGACACCAGAAATGGGCTTCACACAATGTACCCATGTGGGGATTCGAACCCGGGTCTTCGGCGTGACGAGCGAACGCTTTAACCACTTGGCTACCCCGAGCCTCAACAAATTTTGGACGTTAATTTGGAGCCCACGGGAGTGTGTAGTGGAGCCCACGGGAGCGTGTAGCCCACGGGAGGGTGTAGTGGAGACTAAGACGACTCGACCTACTGTGCCAGTTGTGGAACTAAAAACATGAATACAGCGGCGAGCCGGAATTAGCTCACAGATTTCTGTCATCTCCAACGTCAGCACAATGATTTGCCTCGCTTTTGTAGACAAATTAGACTAATGCTTAGTCTATGAAAATATATAATTTTGAAAGAAAGAAATTCATCTAAGGAGTTCCAGTGAGATGAAAGATTCAGTCAGAACCTGATGTTAACTGGACAAGGATCATATAGGGCTTTTGTATTACAGAAAGGGCTGGGGGAGAAACACATGTAGTTCGGGGACTTTGAGACAGACCAAAGAAATAAGTATCTTGTGCTCCAAGGCAAACAAGACCATCACGTATCTGGAGAGTAAGTCTCTTCAGGAATGGTTCCACGGGGTACGATACGACCTGGGAGGTGAAATAATGCATCATCGCGTATAGTGATTTATCATAGTTAAACGTGCAGGTAACGTACGTCTGAATACATCAGTCACCATGACACACAACAAAGGATGAGATACAGGAGCCATCATTTGTTCAAATGTTTCCTCCGGAAGGAACGTAACTCATAAAAATACTACTGCGCCAAAAAATGTTTTTAGCAATTAAACTGTCACTTTGGACAGTAACAAGTCTCCCCATCGCTAGGTCTGCTGCGTGACTACAAGACACTTTCCCCTCTTTCCCTCTCTGAATGGCTTTACGAGGGGAGCTAGCTTCACGCTCAGTGAGTTTCAAAAACGTGGTAGGTGGCACTCCGCCACAATATAGAGCACACATAGTTTCACGAACTTGTATAGAAGATAAAACCACATGTCTAAAGTGTTAAACAAGACTTTGGTTGGTCTGAGGTCGTCAAAACTTGGCCAAAATGATAAACCCGAGATCTCTCCAGAGGCTGGTGTATTCTGTTATTACACAAGTCTGGCACTTCGCCCCAGTTATCTAAAACTGTATACCTATAATAGATAAAATCAAATCTAATCCAAAAGGAACAACGAATAATTCTTAATTTCAGGCGACGAGGCAATCTGGACCTGCCTTGTCAGTTTAGACTGGAGTTAGACTTTTTCAAGTTGTTATCAATGTATAAGAGACAGACTATAGTGCAGGCGATGCTGTTCTGAATATCATTTTCGATATGGTTTTTCTTAGCTTATTCCTCGCAGAAATAGTTTGATAATTTTTATGAACCATGCTTGTAGCTATTGGCAACGAATCTCGAATTGTTTATTTAAACAACCATTATCTGTCAGCGGTATGTATGTTTATACTTATCTAGAATGTTCAATGTCAAGGTTTAAGGTTTAATCATTTTAAAATGAAGTTTTTAGTAGCTGAAAGAGAGTAAATAAGAGCGGCAAAGCCTTTCCACGTCCATAATATCTGCTAAAAGCAGCGTCAATTGTCAACAATATCATGAAAAAACTTAAGATACCATGTGTTCGCGAAAAGATGAGGATATCTGGCCATACTGGTGGCATTACATGAAACAGTTGATCGATAACATTATTATTCTAAAGACGTTCCCTTGAACTAGTTAGCTGATGCCACCATATCCTAAAATTGATGGGGCATGCTGAGTAACCTCGTGGTTAAAGCGTTCGCTTGTCACGCTTAAGATCCGGGTTCGATTCCCTACATGGGTACAATGTGTGAAGCTCATTTCTGGTGTCCACCGCCGTGATATTGATGGAATATTGTTAAAAGCAGCGTAAATCTCACTCACTCACTGATTGTTTTCCACGTAATGAAACCCTGCATCTGTGCTGTTAGTCTAGTCAATTTATATATAACAATATAATTGTAATAGAATATGCTATCATATATAAAAGCGACAAAACCGCTTCTATAGTCTTAAGATATCCCTTCTGAAAGAACAAGCAATATGAATTGGATTATATAAAAAGTCCGTGTTCATTAACGATTATTAAACAAAGATCATACCGGGAGATGGCGAAATGGCAATCCTGTTAACACATGCAAAGGCAGGTCAATTATAAGACTGAGGCGTGGTCATGTGTGCTAAGTCAACTAATAGGCAGGTACATAAGTCACCATATGGGCACTGATGCGTCAAACTTGGAACGGGCCTCCAGTATATACAGTTTAAACAGCAGTAGTTGTAGTAGTAGTTGTTGTAGTAGTAGTAGTAGTTGTAGTGGTGGCGGTGGTGGTAGTGGTGGTAGTAGTAGTAGTAGTAGTAGTAGTGGTAGTTGTAGTGGTGGTGGTAGAAGTAGTAGTCGTCGTCGTCGTCGTCGAAGTAGTAGTAGTAGTAGTAGTAGTTGTTGTTGTTGTTGTAATAGTAGTAGTAGTAGTAGTTGTTGTATTGGTGGTGGTTGTGGTAGTAGTAGTAGTTGTTGTTGTAGTGGTGGTGGTGGTGGTGGTGGTAGTAGCAGCAGCAGTAAAACTTTATTAAAGTGTCACACGCACAACATTTACATTAAAATACAGAATCACATAAACCATTTTAAAGGAAATGCGTCCAGCTATGCATGGGCTGACGAAACACTGTAAATACATTGTAACTTGATCAATGGTACGCACATGATAGAATATAATACGGGAGATAGAAATCTAGGCAGATTGTAGATAAGACACACTGATCACTACAACAGACTCGATGAAACTACAAAAGAGAAAGAAATACAATAACAGGAGATTCTTAAAATAATCACAATAAATGAAGTCAAAAAAATGAAAAAGCATAAATATGAATAAATTAGATATACATTGTATGTATAAAATTAACATTATTCCGCCATTTGACGTATTTTAAACATATTCTATTTCGAAATGCAAGAAATGAGGATCGGCGAACAAGCCAGGGGCTTATGCAAACACCTCTCCCGTACAACACAGAGAGAAGAAAATATAATATATACCACAAATCCTTCTGAAGATAGATCCTTTCTGCAAGAATTGTATGATGCTTTTTTCAAATCTCCGTCGGAGGAGTATCCCCTGCGATGTAGATACGTCATTAAATGTGACAGTGATTTTTCATACTTTATTGTGATTTATTTTCTTTCACGATGAACCATGTAATTAATTCATCATGAGGGTATTATGAGAACAATGCATCAATGTCTATTGTCATGGAGTCAAGTAGTAGTGTACAGACTGTTATATACTGTATTTTCTGGTGATGCTTCCATTATAGATCAGAGGCGTTTTGGAACATTCCTGTCGCTCTCCTGTCAGTAGCAGTTACATATGCAAATTTTTCCTTTTCACTGTACCAGAATGAAGTTATCTCTTTTAAACATATATACTATTCAAAAAAGAAACGCATAACCCAGAAATCTGTTGCGAAAATGTTGCATATTATCAACACTTTTGTTACATATTTTGACGATTGTTTGAACACAATAGGTAATTAATAGATTTTTTTAATTGCAAAACGCCTATGCCTTTCGTTTTTGGGATAGTATATGTATTGCAAATGAATGAATGGATCAATTGATGGATGAATGAATCTGTTGATGAGAATGAGTAAACTGTTGGATGAGAATGAATGAATGAATGAATGAATGAATGAATGAATGAATGAATGAATGAATGAATGAATGAATGAATGGAGCCCAGAATAGTTCTTGATTTCAGCTTAGAGCTGAGGCAATCTACACGTGCCCATTTTCTTATATATTCTTTGGTCTGGTCTGGGAAACAGACAAGAATTTCCTATTAGAGACCATGAACAACAACAAACAAGCACAGCAAGGACTTCGTCTACGGAGGGGATATACCAGGATTAACTTAAGGAGCGAAGTGTACGCTGGCATTGTTGCAGGGAATGTCAGGGCGGACAGGGAGTATATGGAAAGAAAAGAAAGCCTTACACAGTTCGAGGAATATATTAAATAGCAAGGCATTTCACTATTAAATAGTAATGGAATCCCAGGTAATGTTGTATACAAACCACTGAAGTGTTAACTGGCTGCACTGAATGTCCATGGGGTCTGGGTTTGTGCTAGCTGATCAACGCGTGTCCTACATCTTCTGGAGCATGAGAGCCATTCGATCATAAGGATAATCCTTACAAAGAATGGAGGCGGCCTCATAAATAGTGCATTATATAACAAATGGGGGGAATAGTACAAGGGCAATAGGTGGAACGTTATTTTTTTAATTTCGAAGGTACGCCATAGAGAAACACCCAAACACACTTTATCATTTACGGGACCCGTGACGATCCGGGGTAGAATATGCCTTCAGCAACCCATGCTTGCCACAAAAGGCGACTATGCTTGTCGTAAGAGGCGACTAACGGGATCGGGGGGTCAGGCTCGCTGGCTAGGTTGACACATGTCATCGGTTCCCAATTGCGCAGATCGATGCTCATGCTGTTGATCACTGGATTGTCTGGTCCAGACTCGATTATTTACAGACCGCCGCCATATAGCTGGAATATTGCTGAGTGCGGCGTAAAACTAAACTCACTCACTCATTATCATTTACGGACTCGAAGATGCTGCTTATTTTCGTTCGTTATAATCGTACTTCGTTATACGCATTTCGACGAAACTATACAGCAAGTGGCCTGGACCGCACAAACAGCTCGATATATCCGTTATTGCGTTCGTTGTTTCGTTCGTTGGGAATGTTTACTGCATATATACTCATGGAAACGAATAAGGGAACACATGAAAGTACAAGTGTTCCTTTATTCTTTTCCAAGTTTCTTCACAAGGTATGTGGGCGGTGGGGTAGCCTAGTGGTTAAAGTGTTCGCTCGTCACGCCGAAGACCCGGGTTCGATTCCCCATATGGGTACAATGTGTGAAGCCCATTTCTGGTGTCCCCCGCCGTGATATTGCTGGAATATTGCTGAAAGCGGCGTAAAACTGAACTCACTCACTCACAAGGTATGTAGTGCACTGAGAGTGAAATTTTGGAAATAAATATATGAACACTTGTACTTTCACGTGTTCCCTTATTCGTTTCTATAAGCATATTTCATATGACATCTTTATTTAAAGAACTGTATATGTTTAGCATAAAATTACGCGAACTTGTCGACGAAAAAACCTGAAATTGTTGTAAAACATAAATCAGCTTAACAACTGTAAATTATGTTGGACATTGAGTCAGTTTGCAAATATTCATATCTGTAAAGCTGCAATAAAACATAAATATGCTGTACAACTGTATAAATAACATCAGATTATCTAAACTAGTAAATATAATCACATGTGGTGCTGTTAAATATGCTTAAAACTGCATAAATCTCATTATGATTACGCGAACTTGTAAATATTTAAAAAATGTGAAGTATGATATATGCATATACATATACATCTGCTTGCGTTGAAGTTGTAAATATTAAAATATGAGCATTCCTTATGATATTAAAAATATGCAGTTTCATAAAATAATATAAACTCACATACCATTATGTAAGCAATAGGAATACAATGGCGCGGAATACCACGTCTCCATGTAGACGGCGGATGAACTGTTTGAGAGGCATTCTAAAAATTGTACTCCTATTGCTTACAACGTCGAGAATGCCTCTCAAACAGTTCATTATGTGAGCATGTAAATATATAAGTGGGAAGTTGTTTTATAGTATAAGTATCCTGAAAGAGCTGTATAAAGCGCCTAAGATGATGTGACAGAATATGTTCAGTTGTTTTATAATGAAATATATCAACTATTGTGAAGCTGTATTCAACACAGTAAACAAGGGTTGCCAACTCCGTGAACATCGTGAATGGAAACAGCATTAAAGGTACTAATCTGTGCTAATCCCGCTTATCGGCTTACCGTACAGCCTGACGCTGAACACACAGGCCAATTGTAGCCTCGTCAGTACTTTATTGCCCTATAAACCTCAAAATGGACATCTGATGTTATGCATATATATTGCTGTATTATATATGCAAATTTTCTTCTATATGAATACGGTTAACATATGCCAAGCTGTTCAACTAGAACTGTTTGTGTCATACAGCCAGTGCCAAGAGGTGAAATGTGTGTGAATAGCGTGTGGAAGAGTACGTCATAATTTCAGCAAGGTAACACGTGTATTTTTCACTGCAGTAATCACCAGCCTATGTTTAAGTAAGGGGGTAAACTCAGCGCTGAACGGTAACCCGTCATGTCGATCCATCCATCCATCCAAACATCCATCCATCCATCAATCAATCCATCCACCCAACCATACGTCCAACCATCCATCCATCCAACCAACCATCCACCCAATAACCATCCATCCATCCATCCATCCTTCATCCAAGTACGTGTATAGGAGCTTTGGTTCTAAAATGGTAGTGATATCACATATATTTCAAATGCTTCAGTAAGGAGACAAGTCTTTAGATTTGATTTAAAAACAGCTAAATCTGGATCTGTTCTGAGGTGAGATGGAAAATTGTTGCAGTTTGTTGTTAGCAGTTCAGGAGTTCCCGTTCAACAGAGCGATGGTTATCAGTTTGTGTTAAAGCTAGGATGTTACGCAGTCCTTGGCTCTGTTCCATTGAGCGATCTTAGAACTACGACAGTAAAGAAAGTGATGTCCGATGCAATTCCCTATGTTGACTTGTAGCATACATTACCGAGTTTTTTTCAGGTGAGTAATTGACTAGACATTGCTTATGTTTATGAAAGCGGGGCAGGATACGCTCAATTTTTTTTTCGAATACCTGGTATCATCACTATTTGATAGTGATTCATTAACACATACTCTACCATGGTGTCAATCACTAGATTGTCTGGTCCAGGCTCAGTTGTTTACAAACCACGTCGTACACTGATATACTGCTGAAACAAATACATTCTCATGATATAAACAGAATGGAAGACTGACTCACAGGTTTTACTTCTTAGGGATGCTGAAAGGGCTCTGTCGCTTCTATTTACAGTTACGATAAGACTTACGATCATAGTGCTAAGATTATTTAGTGGGAACGGACCCTGTTCGTGAGGCCACACAATGGTGAAGCACATGACACGTCAAACCCTACAAGCAGCATCTAAACCGACTCCAGTCCCCAGCGAAAGCTTTGGGTGATTCCACAGTCTGCACCATCTACAAGTCTGCTCAATTAACTTCTTTTTACCATTCACTTTATTTGACACTTTCTGTTTTTCTAGTTTCCTTCCTTCTTGTGTTCTACTCTTCATTTTGTATTTTTAAAGACAGCAGTCGGACAGTTTGCCAAATACCGCTTGTTTTCTCCCAAACTTTAGGTAGAGATGGAATGTTTTCGAGGCACAGCAATGTTCCTTCAAGTTTAGCAACAGGAACGTTCCAGGTCTTCAACCTATTTGGCGTGTTTTCGTTGCCAGGACGAAATAACAAAACTCCTTTCGTGATTTCAGTTGTATAGTTTTTTATTTCTTCCCTGGTAGGGAAAAAGCTTTTTCAGACACGTTTATTGTCCCAGAAAATGCAATGACATTTCTGGAACTTTAGAAAAACACGAAAAGTTGTTATATTTCATTTTCAGTAAATCAGACTCAGTGATAAACCGCCATTTCCCCTATTTTCTATACTATGAATTACTTACAGATCATAAGAAGTGAGACAGGTTGTTTTGGTTGAAAGGGAATATGTTTCTGTCAGGTCTTCAAGATATACAGTTTCTTTCTCTTAAAGAAGGAGAGAAGCGACATTTAGAGGGAGCTAGGGTATTTTTACAGCATGTTGTTTTTACAGGTCTGTTTAACTGAAATAAACCGCCCTATGTTGTCGACACAAGTGTCACCCATTACATGATAGTACATCTCTCGGTCGTGTAGAGGCCCTGCAGGCAACGACTTCAGCACAGCTAAATGATTGATAGCCTCCCAGTAGGCTATAGAGGACTGATATTCGAGGGACGGGGGCCTTGGGATTTTGTATGGAGAATAAATATTGTTCCAGCCACATCTGCAAAATCACATTTTTTAAAAAGTAAATTCTACGACACTGAATGTGTTTTACAAATAAAAACTCTAAAGTTATATTTTTTGTGGCAGTCGATGGTTTTCTTTTTTATTTGAACAGTCTGAAGCGTGATCATTTTTTTGCTGAAACGAATATCGAAATGTGTTCGAGTCTCCAAAACCGACGTGTTATGTCGTGGTGAAATCATCTGGAGTGTGTGAGCCTCCCTGCCAATGTTTTACCAGCTGGTGAAGTCTTATGTATGTGTGTATCTCCCAACTAATGTATGTGTGTGAATATCCATACAATGTCTTACAAACTGGAGAAGTCTTATGTACATGTGTGAATATCCATACAATGTTTTACAAACTGGAGAAGTCTTATGTACATGTGTGAATCTCCACACAATGTTTTACAAACTGGTGAAGTCTTATGTACATGTGTGAATCTCCACATAATGTTTT
Organism: Haliotis rubra; assembly: GCF_003918875.1. Classification (NCBI taxonomy): domain Eukaryota; kingdom Metazoa; phylum Mollusca; class Gastropoda; order Lepetellida; family Haliotidae; genus Haliotis; species Haliotis rubra. The sequence continues at coordinate 304,227 of NW_025767148.1, forward strand.
ACAAACCGGTGAAGTCTTATGTACATGTGTGAATCTCCACACAATGTTTTACAAACTGGTAAAGTCTGATGTACGTGTGTGAGTCTACCCACTAATGTACGGGTGTGAATTTCCATCCAATGTTTTACCAGCTGGTGAAGTCTTATGTATGTGTGTATCTCCCAACTAATGTACATGTGTGAATCTCCATACAATGTTTTACCAGCTGGTGAAGTCTGATATGTATGTGTGTATCTCCCAACTAATGTACATGTGTGAATCTCCATACAATGTTTTACAAACTGGTGAAGTCTTATGTACATGTGTGAATCTCCATACAATGTTTTACAAACTGGTGAAGTCTTATGTACGAGTGTGAGTCTACCCACTAATGTACAAGTGTGAATCTCCATACAATGTTTTACAAACTGGTGTTTGTACAAACTGGTTTACAAACTGGTGAAGTCGTATCTACGAGTGTGAGTCTACCCACTAATGTACAAGTGTGAATCTCCATACAATGTTTTACAAACTGGTGAAGTCGTGTCTACGAGTGTGAGTCTACCCACTAATGTACAGGTGTGAATCTCCACACAATGTTTTACAAACTGGTAAAGTCGTATCTACGAGTGTGAGTCTACCCACTAATGTACGGGTGTGAATCTCCACACAATGTTTTACAAACTGGTAAAGTCGTATCTACGAGCGTGAGTCTACCCACTAATGTACATGTGTGAATCTCCATACAATGTTTTACAAACTGGTGAAGTCGTACATGTGTGACTCCACACAATGTTTTAGTGTGTAGTGTGAATCTCCACACAATGTTTTACAAACTGGTGAAGTCTTATGTACATGTGTGAATCTCCACACAATGTTTTACAAACTGGTGAAGCCTTATGGACGTGTGTGAATCTCCACACAATGTTTTACAAACTGGTGAAGTCTTATGTACATGTGTGAATATCCATACAATGTTTTACAAACTGGTATAGTCGTATCTACGAGTGTGAGTCTACCCACTAATGTACGGGTGTGAATATCCACACAATGTTTTACAAACTGGTAAAGTCGTATCTACGAGTGTGAGTCTACCCACTAATGTACGGGTGTGAATCTCCACACAATGTTTTACAAACTGGTAAAGTCGTATCTACGAGTGTGAGTCTACCCACTAATGTACGGGTGTGAATCTCCACACAATGTTTTACAAACTGGTGAAGTCTTATGTACATGTGTGAATCTCCACACAATGTTTTACAAACCGGTGAAGTCGTATCTACGAGTGTGAGTCACTAATATGTTACAGTGTGGTGATGTCAAATGTAGGTGTGCATACTCACAGCATAGTTACATACATAATCCCATTGCTGGGAGGCGATCAAACGTGCAGTCTGCATTACCCTGGGGTAAGGCATTACTGGGTCACGTTTACAAACAGCAGGGTCGCCGGGTAACTCATTACTCAGTTCAGCTAACACATTTGCAATCTGCATCAACGTAGGGTAGCAATCTACCCTACTCACTAACTCGGGTAGGTTCATGGACAACATCACCATAGAGTAAATAGAAGCGACAAAACCCTTTCCACATTCATATGAAATCTCTGCCAAAAGTCGATTGTACAATTATGACTACATATATATCATGAGCAGATATTTGTTTCAGTAGTATTACAGCTGTATGATGTTGTTTGTAAACAAATCGGCTCTGAACCAGACAATCCAGTGATTGTCACCATGCGATACGATGACAGAGTATGTGTTTATGAAACACTATGAAATAGTGATGATACCAGGTGTTCGCGAAAAAGGTGAGCGTATCCTGCCCTACCGGCAGTTACACAAGCCTGGAGGGCTAACATACTCTCGTACAACTCCATAAAGCATCTAATTGCAAGAAGACTCGACCCGTGAAGATCCGGGGTAGAATAGGTCTTCAGCAACCCATTCTTGTCATAAAAGGCGACTATGCTTGTCGTAAAAGGCGACTAACGGGATCGGGTGATCAGGCTCGCTGACTAGGTTGACACATGTCATCGGTTCCCAATTGCGCAGATCGGTGCTCATGCTGTTGATGACTGGATTGTCTGGTCCAGACTCGATTATTTACAGACCACCGCCATATAGCTGGAATATTGCTGAGTGCGGTGTAAAACTAAACTAACTCACTCACAGCAAGAAGACTCTAACACGCTCACTATACCATCAGATGTTCCCACACGCCCATACAACAAATCATCAACCCTTCCGTCCATGTACAGACGATCATATCATGTCTTAAAACCATTCAGATGTTGATGATGTGAATCAGTCAACACTATAGCCCTCGGCATGTGGCTTATTGGAGGCTTTCAGTCATATCTTCCCTGTGGAGGGCCTTCTCCTGGTGGCCTGGTGAAGACCGCTACACGGCGGAGAGATATACCGTCATGTAATGGTTGACACTTGAGTCGTGAACATTGGGCGGAGGTCGGTCACGCTGGTACACATTGAAAAGACAGGCATACCCCGTCCTTCCAACAGGACACAGTAGTGAGAGAGTTGGGTTTTACGCCGCTTTTAGCAATATTCATGCAAAATCACGGCGGGTCACCAGAAATGGGCTTCACGCATTGTACCCATGCAAGGTATCGAGCCCGGGCCTTCGGCGTGACAAGCGAACAGTTTTAACCACTAGGCTGCCCCACCATCCCTAACAGAACACAGTACTTTATGGGGTATTACCCATATACAAGCTATACTCACAAAATATAAACCTATCATGTATAAGGTCATGTGACAACAATTCTAAGTGAGTTCTGTGATGTTAAGAAACCTCAAACTCCCTCAGGGCTGAAAAGTGGCGACGAGGAAATGGAAATGAATGATTATTAACCTCTGTTCTTGAGTCTATAAAATGACTGTTACCGACAAACTATACTCCCAAAAATATACGACTTTAGTTATAAATGTGGTCATGGAATAACAGTTCTAAGACAGCTCTGAAATATAAAGAAACTCCAAATCCCTCAAGGCTGAAAAGGGGTGAGGATGGAATAGAAATATACGATTATTAACCTCTGCTCTTGGGTATGTGAAACGGGGCTATTCTCATGTGGTTCTTGAGTGCCATATAGAACTCGGTATTCTAAGACAAAATAGAGGATGTCAACTTTTATTGCATACACCACGTCACCTGACAAATAGAAGTTGAGTATGGTTTTATGCCGTATATTACAGCAATAGCAGGCGGGAGACACCAGAATGGGCTCAACTGTGCCCATGCAATCGAACCCGGGTCTTCGGCGTGACGACCAACGTTTACCACTGGTTACACCTCACCAAGGGGCAGGGAATATCCCTGAAACGTTGTATATACAACAAAGAAGAAGTTGACATCCATAATATTTTGTATTATACGGGACTTTTCTGGACGAGCTATATTATATCCTTTACACACAGTGCTTTATGGTTTAGGTTGTGAACACACAGAGTGAGTGAGTGAGTATGGTTTTACGCCACTTTTAACAATATTCCAGCAATATCACGGCGGGGGACACCAGAAATGGGCTTCACACATTGTACCCATGTGGGGAATCGAACCCGGGTCTTCGGCGTGACGAGCGAACGCTTTAACCACTAGACTACCCCACCGCCCCGTGAACACACAGAAGATATGTCTAGGTGAAAACATGTTTAAAATGTGTTCAAGTCCAAAACGAAATACACATTTGTGTGCGTAATCTAAATCCGTTTAGGGTCTAAACACACGAAATTAGCGATCGTCTAACAGCTTAAACACCACCTAAACACAACACCGCTTGACCCCATGATCTAAACTCGTTTAACATGTTTAATACATAACGTGATGAGAGTTTTAAAATGTTTGGAGTTGAAACATATTCAAAATTTTACCACGTGTACGACAAAATATGCATCATTATGCATTATCCCAATAACTTAAAACATTTATATCAAATGCTTATCATTTGGCATTAACTGACATTATCATTACATGCATAATATTGAAATTAGGTCCAAACCTGCATATCGCCAGGGCTACCAACGAAGATGTTACATATTTCCTTAAGAACAATCTGTCTAAGTAAAAGTTGACTAGAAAAACTTCGATTTGTGAAGACGATAGTTTCTGCAGTTTATTTGGCTTCGTATAATGCGGATTTTGTACTAGCTTTGTGTTCGAAAAGAGCTGTTACGGTTTGAGGTGTTGCGTGCTACTGTGAAACTAGTTTCAAAGGCACTTGCACACGTAAGCTACATATCGCCAGGCCTAACAACGAAGATGGTACGATGTTTCCCTAAGAATGTACAAACATAGAAACTAAATGTGACTAGGAAAATTTGATTAGTGACATTAGTTTCCTTAGCACAGATGGCTTCACCCCCCGCCGACGTTTTGATAGTTGTGTGTTCATAAATGTGTTGTTACTATATGGTTTATGGTAGTACTTTCATATATGAACTGCGAGCTGACAATGGAAGTATATGTTTATCTGATATCTACGACAACTTTCAACTTCCTTTCATTTCAACCTTCAAAGTTATACTTTCATTAAACGCTCAAGGGCCCAAACAAACGGTTCTTTGTGTAAATTACGTACAATAAACTTTACAGGGGGTATAAGGATTTTTCCACAATTTAGATGATAATGTGGTTTAACTGGTCACCACAAACCTTAACATGTTATGGCCTAACAATATGACATGAATCTTTAGCTTTGTGTTTATGGTGTGAACACATTTTTGAAAGTTTATACACAGGCATTGCGTTGTTCTTGATACACCGTAAAGTGTTGAGTTGAAGTTTGACGTCATGGCGCTATTGTTTCAGCCATATGGCGACGAGACCAAGGCTGCACATCTACACCTTTTGCGAAGTTTAAATGAGTTTAAATGTGTCTTCATTACACTATTATCCACAATGAAAAAAGATAAAGAGTGTCGTTATTCTTGATGTTGATGCTGTGCTTGCTTGTGTCTTTGCTGTTTTCAGCCATATATATCCTGATATTCGTATAGATTGGCCCGTGGAGATTCGGGTTAGAATTGGTCTTGCAACCCATGTGTGACGTAAGAGGCTCAGGCTCGCTGACTTTATTGACACGTGACATCGTGTTCCAGCTATATGACAGCGATTGTAAATAATCGAATCTGACCAGACAATCCAGTGATTGATATCGTGAGCGTCGACCTACGTAATTGAATACGACGGGATGCATCCACTTAGTCGGTGAGTCTGACTACACGATCCTGTTTGTCCCGCCGTGATGTTGCTACAATATTGCTATTATTTTTCTAAAGAAACTCATTCAGTCAGTCCACCCGTCGCTTGTTACTAAATTGATCTTTCTAACCATGTATGGCAACCCATGCTTGTCGTAAGAGGCGACTACCGGGATCGGGTGGTCAGGATCGCTGACTTGTTTGACATATGTCATCGTATCCCAATTACGTCGATCGATGCTCATTCTGTTGGTCCAGAATCGATTATTTACAGACCGCTGCCTTATAGCTGGAATATTGCTGAGTGCGGTGTTAAACAACAAGCCAACCAACCAATCTATTCTAACCTGCATCTACTCAAGCTGTGATGGTGAAGTTAAATGTTAACGTTATATAAAAGTGTCTCGCAAGTTATGCTCCTAACCTTGCATGAAATACAGTTCATGTGATTGTTTTATTTCAAAAGTAAGCGAATAAGCGTTAGGTACTTCACCGTTGCTTGGAACAGTAGCATAAACATGCACTGGGTTGTGAGTACGATTTGATTTATATGTTGTTAAAAGCATTAAAAATTCCCACAAGGCCCAGCGTTGTCTCAAAATGACAGGCGACACTTGTAAAGATATAGCTGTATAGCTGGAGTGGTAATGAAACAGAGCAAGGTCACTTCAATCTCGAATTTGGGCTTGACATCTCTGTACAACAGCGTTTGACAGCGCATACGAATTGAAAACAAATACACGTCTACAAGAAACAGTCGTTGTCAGGAAAAAAAGGAGTCAAGGACTTCAGTGTTGAGTAAACATCTTAAACTCAACGGCGTGTGTTGTTTTGTTTGTCTGATCAGCCTGGAGGTCCTACTGGGATCTTGCATGTTTCAGTAAAGGGTCAGTATGACCCCCACGAATTGTGCATGAGCATGGACCAGGCAAACCAGTGGTGGCTAACCTGAGGACTGAACTCGGACTCTGGTAACGGTGACTCACAACTATGGATGGGAGAAGGCCGGGGTATGGAGGAATGGGTACTTGACGTCCGGGACAACAGATCCCGTCATGAAGATCGGTACCCGTCATGGCGTCCGAGGCTGCGGGACACGTTTTGCAAGATCAGTACCCGCCATGACGTCCGAGACAGCAGATCACGTCATGGAAGCTCGGTACCCGCCAATTATGTCCGAGACAGCAGATAACGTCATGGAAGCTCGGTATCCGCCATGACGTCCGAGACAGCAGATCACGTCATGGAAGCTCGGTATCCGCCATTATGTCCGAGACAGCAGATCACGTCATGGAAGCTCGGTACCTCCATGACGTCCGAGACAGCAGATCACGTCATGGAAGCTCGGTATCCGCCATTATGTCCGAGACAGCAGATCACGTCATGGAAGCTCGGTACCCGCCATTATGTCCGAGACAGCAGATCACGCCGTGGAAGAGCAGAAGATCCCACCATGAGGTCCGAGGCTTGAGATCACGTCTTGCATGATCAGATTCCCGCCATTACGTACGAGACAGCAAATCACGTCATGACTGCAGATCCGTCATGGAAGATCAGACAGTCGCCATGACGTCCGAGACTGCGGGTCACGTCATGGAAGATCAGATTCCCGCCATGACGTTCGAGGTGAGGTGAGGTGAAATTGGGTTTAACGTCGTGCTTGAGAATATTTCGCTCATATGACGACGTGCATGCGTGTGTATGTGTATCTGCGGCTGCTTGTACTAGCCCAGACTGAAGCTGGTTTTATAGTGCTAGCCCACTGAGATACCATGCCGCAATGAAGCATGAATACACCACTCAGACACATTATACTGACTCCGAGCCGACCAGTCCTTGTTGTACCCATTAATGCCGAGCGCCAGGCAGGGACCAACAAGTACCATATTTTAACGTCTTTTGGTATGACGCGGTCTGGGGATCGAACCTGCGACCTTCCGCTCTTCGGGCGGACGCTCTAACCACTACACCACGGAGGCGGTCCATGACGTTCGAGACTGCAGATCACGTCATGGAAGATCGGTACCCGTTATGACGTCCGAGACTGCAGATCACGCCATGACGTCAAATCTCAACAAACAACACCTTCTTTCCACCCTTAAAACCAAACGCACGAATGTACACGCCCACCTTTAAAACGAAATTGTTTTCGTGGTCATGTATGTTGACTTTAAGACACCATCAATCATTAGCTTGGATGTTTTGGTTCGACCTGTTGCTAGGACTGCTTGTGTGCAGGTGTACTGCCGGAATGATTCAGAAATAAAAAGAAATCACGTCTTCACACTTCCTTGTACACTTTGTCAGGCTTTGTTCCTCCCCTAGCTGTATGTCATGAATATTTAGTCATCCCTGCGAGACAGGTGAAAACATCGTCGTGTTAACTGACCTTACATTACAGCGTGATGTATAGTTGTGAATGCGGAGTGTTTACCTGGTCAATGTCAATCGTGTACAGGATTAACCGTCTTTAAATCACAGGTGGATTAATAGTTAATCCGGGGATGTTACTTTCGTTAAGGACTTGTCACATGTATTGTCAAATTTATTGACTTCCATACTGGATTATAGACAGCCAATTTATTTACTTTAATTGTTTGTCAGGAAATGTGTCTGATCATTCTCTTTACAAGACAACATGCTCCAGTGTGTGATAACATGCCCTGACAAATGTTATTTCCAGAATGATACCTCCGATTTGTAGCTGATTACCATGCCCCGATGTGTCTACTCTTTGTGTTTGCTGGGTACCATGCCCCGATTTGTCTACTGCTGGTGTTTGCTGAATAACATGCCCCGATTTGTCTACTGGTAGTATTTGCTGGGTAACATGCCCTGATTTTTCTAATGGTGGTATTTGTCTGGTGGTATTTGCTCGGTAACATGCCATGCCCTGATTTGTCTACTGGTGGTATTTGCTGGGCAACATGCCCCGATTTGTCTACTGGTGGTATTTGCTGGGCAACATGCCCCGATTTGTCTACTGGTGGTATTTGCTGGGTAACATGCCCCGATTTGTCTACTGGTGGTATTTGCTGGGCAACATGCTACCCAACATGCCCCGGATTGTCTACTGGTGGTATTTGCTGGGCAACATGCCCCGATTTGTCTACTGGTGGTATTTGCTGGGCAACATGCCCTGATTTTTGTCTACTACTGGTGATATTTGCTGGGTAACATGCCCCGATTTGTCTTCTGGTGGTTTTGTTGGGCAACATGCCCTGGTCTACTTGCTATTTGCTGGATAACATGCCCTGAACATATTTGCTGGGCAACATGCCCTGATTTGTCTACTGGTGATATTTGCTAGTATTTGCTGGGTCTACTGGTGGTATTTGCAACATGTCCCGATTTGTCTACTGCTGGTGTTTGCTGGGTAACATGCCCTGATTTGTCTACTGGTGGTATTTGCTGGGCAACATGCCCCGATTTGTCTACTGGTGGTATTTGCTGGGTAACATGCCCCGATTTGTCTACTGGTGGTATTTGCTGGGTAACATGCCCTGATTTGTCTACTGGTGGTATTTGCTGGGCAACATGCCCTGATTTGTCTACTGGTGGTATTTGCTGGGTAACATGCCCCGATTTGTCTATTGGTGGTATTTGCTGGGCAACATGCCCCGATTTGTCTACTGGTGGTATTTGCTGGGCAACATGCCCCGATTTGTCTACTGGTGGTATTTGCTGGGTAACATGCCCCGATTTGTCTACTGGTTTTATTTGCTGGGCAACATGCCCTGATGTGTCTACTGGTGGTATTTGCTGGGCAACATGCCCCGATTTGTCTACTGGTGGTATTTGCTGGGCAACATACCCTGGATTTGTCTACTGGTGGTATTTGCTGGGCAACATGCCCCGATTTGTCTACTGGTGGTATTTGCTGGGTAACATGCCCCGATTTGTCTACTGGTGGTATTTGCTGGGCAACATGCCCCGATTTGTCTACTGGTGTTATTTGCTGGGCAACATGCCCTGATTTGTCTACTGGTGGTATTTGCTTGGCAAAATGCCCTGATTTGTCTAATGGTGGTATTTGCTGGGCAACATGCCCTGATTTGTCTACTGGTGGTATTTGCTGGGCAAAATGTCCCGATTTGTCTACTGGTGGTATTTGCTGGGCAACATGTCCCGATTTGTCTACTGGGGTATTTGCTGGGTAACATGCCCGAAATTGTCTACTTGTGTTATTTGCAATATAACATGTTACAATATTTCTACTTTTGCTATTTGGAAGGTAAAATACCCGATTTGTCTATTTGTGGTATTCGTCGGGTAACAAATCCCGATACGTCCATTTGTGCTTATGCTGAGTAATATACCCTGATTTGTCCATTGGTGGTATTTGCTAGGTACCATTCATGACTACACATGCTGTTTGCAAAGTAACATACCCTGATTTGTCTACTCGTGATTTTTGTTGGACAACATGTTCCAATTTGTCTTCTGATGCTCGCTCACCTCGTCACACGTCCACAGATCCATGTTTACAAAGTTATACATGTGCACAATGCATTAACAAATTCAAATGAAAACGCAACATCACGTTCTGTCAATGTGTGAACCATTATATTCGCCTCATGCACAAAAAACGTATGTCAGTATTTGAATGTTAGAAACAAAATGACAATTGAAGTTAGCCTTAAAATTATGAGTATGAAACATGTCCAGCTACAAGACGTAAACATCTGCTGGAAAATTCGTGAATAATTCCATCTTATCCAGATCATGTCAAGTATTCATAGTTTACATGATGCTGCAATTCCACAAAAAATAATGTTAGTACAACACGAAGCCACTGCCACTGTAAATGTACATACAGGAATGCACTGCAAATATGCGTGCATTGCAACAGTTACAAATATAATTGGCTCCGACAAACTCTCACAGAATTTTTTTGTGTATGCTAGCAATGTAAGTACTGAACAGGCATTCCTTCCCGACATGTTTCAAATGCAATATTTTTTCTTCTCTTTCCAGGGATGCAATGGAGTCCTACAGGGTGAGTAGTGTTTGCTGGTCTGCGGGGAACTTTCACGAACGCGGCTCATACTGACGTACAAAAGAAAGAATACATGTGTTTTAGGAATAATTTAAAAAAAGTAAATACATGTATGAAATGTTCGTGAAGTATAGTCACAATCAAAACACGCTCTAACATATTTTCATTGCTTTTCGAAACATGATCCCAAACAAACAGGTGTGTAGTTTCTTTTGTGCGTCAGTTTATGTGCATTTATCCGATGGTCAAGGCTTAGAAGCAATATTCATTTGATAAGTGATTCTGGGCTTTGGTTGTCTCACAGTTAAGCGCTTCATCATTGTTGGGCCTTTCACAGTTGTCTGTAGAGCATGACATGCTTCCTTTTTCGCGAACAAACGGTGCCATTGGTTTTTAGCTAGAAATCGTATAATTTTCACCGTGATTTTGTCTTTTACGAACAGCGGAAACTCTTTTGGCACTGAGCGATTATTGACGTATATTTACCATCCCGTATGAAAATACCGTACACGACATCACAAAGGAACAGCACTGTTCATATAGTACATTAGTTCTGGTTACTGTTTTATTGTACGTTAGTAAAAGTTTGGTCAAGTTAGATTTTTAAGTGCATTCTTGCTTTGGCTCGGCAGTTCTTATTATGGACGTAAGGAAATAACGAGGAGGGGATGCTCCTAGTATCCAGGGGCTCCTTTCACGAGCAACCTTTACTAAGGTCAACCTTAACTCCCATTCTTTAACATTGCCTTAAGGTTACCTAAATGACTTACGATCACCTTAGTGTTTTGTGAAAGGAGGCCCAGATCCGCAAGTGAGGCCACGGTTATATAGCTAGAATATTCTAAGTGTAACGTTATACAATAAACAAATATCAACGATCAAAACATCAGCACTTCCTGAATTAGCGGAAGTGACACACCGAGTTATGAGAACCGTGAAGATTCGGGTTAGAGTTGGTCTTCAGTAACCCATGCTTATCGTAAGAGGCGACTAACGGGATCGGGTGGTCGGACTCGCTGACTTGGTTAACACTTGTCAGGGGTGGATACAGGTTTTTGAGAAAACGGGTGAGGGGTTGGGTGGGGGTCTTGCACACTTCATTTTCATTCGAGTTTCAATGGTCATGTCTTGTCATCGTATCCAAATTACGTAGGTCTATGTTCATGCTATTGATCACTGCATTGTCTGGTCCAGACTCGAATATTTACAGTCCGGTGCCATTTAGCTGGAATATTGCTGAGTTCTGCCTTAAAGAACAAACAAACAAACAAACAAACACAAGTGTACCTAAAACAGTGTATGAAATGAGCTCCGTTCGACTTCCCGAGACGGGCTAGATTTCTGACGGACGGTCTAAATTTACACCTACCCAGCCCAATGGTCTGGTAAAAATTTTAGATAACATGTTTCATACATCTGAGTACATTTCTTTGGATTGTTTTGGTCTGGTTAAATCCATTTTAGGCTGGCAATATTTTGAAGTTACCAGCCCTGATGTCTGGCTTATTTCACACACTACCTAAAAGCACCATAACTCCCCATAACTGTATCCTATATGTTTGCTGTTCCCAATATTCTAACTGTGTCATAAAAGATGTAACGGTTCTTTTAATTTTTTACCATTCCCCTTGTCACGGGACGCCAATATTCACATGTATGGAAGGGCAGAGTCGATGTTAGCATGGTACGGAAAGAGCTAAAGAGTTTGTAAGCTGTGCCGCTCTACAATCAGAGGCTGCGTGCATCAGCCACGACTCACGCGGTCGGCGGCGTTCCTCGCCACACAAAAAAAGCCAGTCCCGGTGCACGAGGTTGTGTCTACAGAAAGTGGGTGCATCATGTGCATACTGTTTACCTAAGAACAGTTTTGACAACAGTATTACAAAACAACTCACCCACCGAAAGATTGCTCTGATAACGAAACCTCGTCGTTTTAAGTGAAGTCCCACTCAAGAGAATCAATTAAAAAACTGAAGTCGAATCCAAGGTACACAGGCAGTTTAATGATGTAGTTTATCACCTCTCAATCTATCGTCGGACGTGCCGCTGATAATACTGACATAAACTAATAAAAACGGCATAGTTTGGATTGTAAAACGTACCTTGAATCATCAATTATGTGCTAAAACAGAAGCAATAAATAAATGTAAACTTACCTGTACTCCAGCCAAACTGTACAGTATATATACACCAGAATCTGGCCAGCCTGCGCTAACAATACTGTAACTATAGACCATTTTCTAAACTATATACACCCTCACTGTACTGAAACTATACACCAGTATCTGTCCCACCCTAATTTACTGTAACTATACACCAGTATCTTGCCCATCCTAACTTACTGTAACTATACACCAGTATCTGGCATACCTTCACTGTACTGTAACTATACACCAGTATCGGGCCCACCCTAACTTACTGTAACTATACACCAGTATCTGGCCCACCCTAACTTACTGTAACTATACACCAGTATCTGGCCCACCCTAACTTACTGTAACTATACACCAGTATCTGGCCCACCCTAACTTACTGTAACTATACACCAGTATCTGGCATACCTTCACTGTACTGTAACTATACACCAGTATCGGGCCCACCCTAACTTACTGTAACTATACACCAGTATCTGGCATACCTTCACTGTACTGTAACTATACACCAGTATCGGGCCCACCCTAACTTACTGTAACTATACACCAGTATCTGGCATACCTTCACTGTACTGTAACTATACACCAGTATCGGGCCCACCCTAACTTACTGTAACTATACACCAGTATCTGGCCCACCCTACCACTTACTGTAACTATACACCAGTATCGGGCCCACCTAACTTTACTGTAACTATACACCAGTATCGGGCCCACCCTAACTTACTGTAACTATACACCAGTATCGGGCCCACCCTAACTTACTGTAACTATACACCAGTATCTGGCCCACCCTAACTTACTGTAACTATACACCAGTATCTGGCCCACCCTAACTTACTGTAACTATACACCAGTATCTGGCATACCTTCACTGTACTGTAACTATACACCAGTATCCGGCACACCCTCACTCACTGTACTGTAACCAGTATGCGTCCCGCCGGTCATTGACTGTACTTCACCTGTACCTCACTATCTCACCAACAGATCGCGCCCACTGAAACCCATTTCATGTTATTGGTGCAATATGTCAAGAATGTTCTGCACAACTTAAAACATGTGTTGTTGAATTTATGCCGCTTTGCTATTTTAAGTCTAAGAGATAAGATTTGCTGAAAAATTCCGTCCTGATAGTGAGCATAACATACGGCCCGGGGGACTGGGTTTTTTTCTATGGAACAGTGATCAAATGTAAGACATGAATATATGAGCATACCTTACTCTGCTTGTAACACGTGTCAAAACCAGTGATCATAGAGTTTCTAACCTACCATACAAGATGAATGAAAATACGATATTTCCAGAAATATTTGATTAATAGACAGCTCCATTTAAGAGTGAGTGAGTTTAGTTTTAAGCCACACTCAGCAATATTCCAGCTATATGGCGGCGGTCTGTAAATAACCCATTCTGGACCAGACAATCCAGTGATCAACAGCATGAGCATCGACCTGCGCAATTGAGAGCAAGTGAGAGCGGACATCAGAATTTGAGGAAAATCTGGACTAGGTTTTAGGGCTTTTGCGTTACAGATTTGTATTTGTTTTTTGTTTGTAGTTTTACGCCAGTCAGCAATTTCCAGCTATAAAACGGCGGTTTGTTAATAATCGAGTCTGGGCCAGGCAATCCAGTGATCAACAGCATGATCATCGATCTACACTATTAGGATACGATGACATGTGTCAACCCAGTCAGCAAACCGTTAGTCGCATCTTAAGACAAGCATGGGTTGCTGAAGACCAATTCTAACCCGCATCTTTACGGATCTTTGCGTTGCAGAAAGGGCTGGCGGAGTGAAAATAATATGATTCAGTGGCTTTGAAGCAGACTAGTGGGCTCAGTCAAAGGTGGGGTATCCACGTTTACTGCGACGTGGTATCCTAGGGGGCTAGCACGACAGAACCGGTTCGGACCAGTGCAAGTCAGTGGAACTCGACGATAAACACCATTCCACTGCACTCACTTGATCATCTAATTATGTGATTGACTGACATACGTTTACATCCGAAGTTTACATTGTTTCTAAACTTAGTCAGCAGGAAGCTTGCTTGAATACATACTCATATCCTAACGGGTCAGAAAGAAAGCCTTTTGTGGTAATTATGACAAAATTGAAGTTTGCCCCGTAAAGCTCATACATCGTTTCAACCGCCTCCGTGGTGTAGTGGTGAGAGCGTCCGCCCGGAGAGCAGAAGGTCGCGGGTTCGATCCCCGGCCGCGTCATACCAAAGACGTTAAAATATGGTACATGTGGTCCCTGCCTGGCGCTCGGCATTAATGGGTACAACAAGGACTGGTCGGCTCGGAGTCAGTATAATGTGTCTGAGTGGAATATTCTTGCTTCACTGCGGCATGGTATCTCAGTGGGCTAGCACTATAAAACCAGCTTCAGTCTGGGCTAGTACAAACAGCCGCACATACACATAAACACGCATGCACGTCGTCATATGAGCGAAATATTCTCAAGCACGACGTTAAACCCAATTTCACCTCACCTCATAGATCGTTTCAGAAGACAATATAGTCGGGTTACGTCTCAGGTATACCATACTGCCATCTTCACCCTGTGATGCTATTTTGGGAAATACTTTAAATGATAGCGTTGGAAAACGTAGGCCTTGCAAACTCAGTAGCTAGTACCTGAGGAGTTACTTCCCTTGTATAGATTGTCTGGCCATGTTTAGCTTCACAGATCTTTCGAAGTCCAGACTATTGGTGGCCGTTTCCTCGTCATTTTTGTTTACCCACAATAAACAAACAGCTTCACTGTTACATCTAAATGAATAATAAATTGTCAATTCATGTTTATGTAATGTTTGCATGGATTTTGTAGCCAACGCACAAAGACATTTCTTTGAGAATTCCACAAGGTTTTATATTTCAGAACAATCCAGTTAGAATGTTTCGAAAACATGTGCATGTGTGCGTGCGTGCGTATGCGTGTATGTTCAATATATTTTTCCATCATTTTCAGGTAAAAGCTTAATGTTGCGAAAACACTCACAGGCACACGCACGCATACTCATACACACTCAAAGAATCTCGTCACGCCGAAGACCCGGGTTCGAATCCCCACATGGGTACAATGTGTGAAGCCCATTTCTGGTGTCCCCCGCCGTGATGTTGCTGGAATATTGCTAAAAGCGGCGTAAAACCAAACTCAGTCAGTCAGTCAGTCAAGGAATCTCAAATGAACGAAAACTAAAGCTATTGCGTCTATAACAGTTATTGCACCAAGAGAGTGGCTGAAGGCGAGCGGAACATTATGATCAATATTAGAATCCTGATTTATTCATTTGTTTATGTTCATGTACGTGTGTTTGTTTATTTATATATATATATGTTTGTCCTAATTCTCTGTATATATTTATTTCAGGTCTGTCAGGTAATGTTGAGAACTTAGAGATTTAGTTTCACACCCTCAGAGTTTGCTTTTACTGCATTCGAGTGAATGTCCACATTGTTTGGCTTTGTATTCAGTTAGTTCGGCTAGTTATTCGACTTCGGCGACCTAAGTCGACTACAGCAGTAGATACTACACGGAACAATGTCACAAGGTCTCCTGTATATGCACGTGAATACATCCACAGAAGGAATGTGCATGTTTCGAGTACACCACACACGTACATGTACACTATCACACATGTGCCATATGTTTGACTATACTCTTCACAAAAAGAAACGCATAGGCCGTTAGACTACAATATACTCGGGGTCTACACTAAAGGATTCGAATGTAACAGTGGAAACAGCCGTTTCACGTTTTATATTTGTTCACATAACACAGTTTCTTCTTGGCTGAATTTTAGTTTTTGATGAATTTATTTTAAAAAAAAATTACAATAAAAAACAAAATTCATTATATGGCTGAATTTCAGTAAAAACAAAGTTGCAGTACAAAATTACAGTTGCGAGTAAAAACAAAATTACAGTTGCAGTAAAAACAAAATTAGTTGCAGTAAAAAAACAAATTACAGTTGCAGTGAAAACAAACTTACAGTTGCAGTAAAAACAAAATTACAGTTGCAGTAAAAACAAAATTACAGTTGCAGTAAAAAAACAGTTGCCAAACTTATTAACATTTTCTAGCTTGATGTGGACATTAACTTTGGATATTCTATATCATCTTTATCCTTCGTATATACATCTAACACTATAACAGCGACAGGACGACCCCGTCCGACGTTACAGACGCCGTCACATAGCCGGAACATTGCTGACTGCGGCGGTAACAACCACTCACTCACTCCATCTAACGTCAACATATTTAGCCAGCCTCGAATCTGTTCTTTATTGTAAATATAACAAGTTCATATACAACGATAGGGACGTTGGGATAACCTAGTGGTTAAAGCGTTCGCTTGACACGCCGAAAACCCGGGTTCGATTCCCCGCATGGGTGCAATGTGTTAAGCCCATTTCTTGTGTCCCCCGCAATTATCGTGCTGGAATATTGCTAAAAGCGCCATAAAACTAAACTCACTCACTCACTCACTCATATAAGGTAAACATATGTATGATCATAACAAACTCACATGCAAATACCTTTCTGGATCTCTGGGTAGCCTACTGGTTAAAGTGTTTGTTTGTCACACCGAAGGACCGGGTTCGAGTCCCCGAATGGGTATACTGTTTGAAGCCCATTTATGGTGTCCCCCACCGTAATGTTGCTGCAACATTGCTGAAAGTGACATAAAGCCATACCCACTCACTCACTAATGCCGGTCTAAATGTAAACACTAACACTAAATTGTAGTCTTACCCGTTTTATAGAGTATCTAGTTGCATTTTTTGTCCTAGAATATATGTCTTAGGCGTATTTGCTGTGTCTGAAAATGTTCAGGTTTCAGCAGTCAATTCCATTTTACAGCAAAAACACACATTTTCAGTGCTAATACTTCGCGTTGTCGACATGTGTGTCTTATCTTTACATCTAGCTCGCAGCAAACGCAACACGCACAGCACATTGACGCCAAACCAGACAGAAACAAAGATGGCGGGCCTCCAATGCATACACTGCGCATGTCACAAAATGGCGGCATGGCATAGTGTGTTATGTCCTTAGTGTGTTGTCTGTGTGGGTCAGTGGCAAAGGAGGACATAAAAAAATCGGAAAACTCGCCATAACTCGTAAATGTGTATTATTATTGTCAAAGATCGCAAACTGTCATGGTCGACCCTACCATCTGTTGGAACAGGGTAAGATGGATTCATACTACCCGTGACACTTTAGAGCACAGTTTCATATGCATTGGCTTTTAACCAATCAATAATCTTACAATTTATTTAAAGGGTAATAATACCATATATCCTAACAAAAAACATGACGTCCCTTTGTTTTTATTCTTTTTTTATTCTCTTTTGCCACCCCTGTCGTGTTCTGTGTTTGTGAATGTTCTGGAAATGTAGTGATTGTAGTGAGTCCCAAAATGTCGTTGAAAGTAATGTAGTGTTTTGAGTGTATGTCCAAGTTGCTGTGCCAAGATCTGTGCCTAATATCCTGCGACAGTCTATCTCATACGCTGGGAATTATTAGACAAGACGCTAGAACAGGATAGTGACATTTCCAACCGAATTACACCATAGGGTATGACATATTTGACAGGTATTTTGTCTACGCTGACACTATCTGAAAAACAGGGTTTTTTTAACAGAAATAGTCCTAATGTCAGTTAATGATTTTACAACCAAGGGGATACAAATATCATACATGTATTAGTATCACATCAAAATTCCCTAACAGATTTTGATATTCGTTGTTATATTCCATGACTATACACTCACTATCTAACCCATATGGTGACGGTCACGTCGATAATTCAAAATAATATACTTTTATGTACGGAATTCTTCTGTATTTCTTTTTTTGAATCACTACAGATTCCTATATTATTTTAATCTTATTTCCATTTATCGACTCACACAAGATTTTTTCATATTTAGTTCATTTGATAATATGTAGAAAAGTAGTCAGGGAGTTGGAAATAGTTATAACCGTCACAACGTGTTTGATATTATTTATTTATTTATTTATTTATTTATTTATTTATTTATTTATTTATTTATTTATTCATTCATTCATTCATTCATTCATTCATTCATTCATTCATTCATTCATTCATTCATTCATTCATTCATTCATTCATGCATTCATTCATTCATCCATTCATTGTCATTCATTCACAATATATTATACATCATATATTATTTATTTATTTATTTATTTATTTATTTATTTATTTATTTATTTATTTATTTATTTATTTATTTATTTATTTATTTATTTATAAATTCATTCATTCATTCATTCATTGTCATTCACTCACCCGACCAACCATTTATTTATTTATTTATTTATTTATTTATTTATTTATTTATTTATTTATTTATTTATTTATTTATTTATTTATTTATTTATTTATTTATTTATTTATTTATTTATTTATTTATTTATTTATTTATTTATTTATTTATTTATTTATTGTCATCACATCTGTCTGGGTTCAGGTATGTAGATGTTCTGCAAGATGTTCTGCACAGACTGTGTGTCTGTTAGCCGCTGCGTTAGCGCCCATACATAACACGTACTTTCGAATGTTAAACAGCTATTGAATTTGAGATATAGCTGATGATGATTCCAGTTTTGCAAACTGCTTATAACGTAACTTGCATTGGTATCCATATGGCGTAACGTATTCAGTATTGTACTCAGCATCGTAATGTTCCTAAAAACATAGCTCTGCGACTTTAACAGCGCAAAAAGGCGAATATAATATTTCTGTTGCAAATGTTATAACTGCGCGTGAGTGTATCTACGTTGTCCTTAAATGTCTGTGTGTCCAGGGTCCGTTTCGTAAGGCGATCTTGGTGTTACGACGTCGTAAGTCTGTGATAAGTAACTGGGGTTACGAAGGTCGTTGCACTAAACTGGCTTTGTGAAACGGGGCTGCGGTGGGTCAACTGGGAATCGTCAGCCTATATCTAGTCTTTCCACGTTATAGAGGCTGTGTGTCAACGTGGTGTTCCGGCCGACGTCGTCTTCCTCCTCGACTCCTCCAACAGCATCTGGGGCCCTGACTTCCTCAAGCAGCTGGAGTTCGTCGGCGACGTCGTCAGCATGTTTCAGATCGGCCAGCAATTTACCCGCGTTGCCATAGCGACGTTTGGTCGTTACACGGAGACGCAGTTTCACCTGGATGACTATTTCAATAAGGAGGACATGATAGACGCCATTCTTAACATCAAGGAGACGAATGGTGATGCAACAAATACTGCCCAAGCTATCAGGTACGACTCACTCCCGTGCATCACGTCAAGAAATATTGTACCTACTCCCGTGCATCACGTCAAGAAATATTGTACTAACTCCCGTGCATCACATCAAGAAATATTGTACCCACACCCGTGCATCGCGTCAAGAAATATTGCACTCACACCCGTGCATCACGTCAAGAAATATTGTACTTACTCCCGTGCATCACGTCAAGAAATATTGTACTTACTCCCGTGCATCACGTCAAGAAATATTGTAACCACACCCGTGCATCATATCAAGAAATATTGTACTCACACCCTTGCATCACGTCAAGAAATATTGTACTTACACCCGTGCATCACGTCAAGAAATATTGCACTCACACCCGTGCATCACGTCAAGAAATATTGTACCCACACCCGTGCATCACGTCAAGAAATATTGTACCCACACCCGTGCATCACGTCAAGAAATATTGCACTCACACCCATGCATCACGTCAAGAAATATTGCATCACGTCAACGTCAAAAATATTGTACCCACACCCGTGCATCACGTCAAGAAATATTGCACTCACACCCATGCATCACGTCAAGAAATATTGTACGTACTGCCGTGAATCACATCAAGTAATATTGTACTTACATTCGTGCATCACGCCAAGAAATATTGTACGTACTGCCGTGAATCACATCAAGTAATATTGTACTTACATTCGTGCATCACGCCAAGAAATATTGTACGTACTGCCGTGAATCACATCAAGAAATATTGTACCCACACCCGTGCATCACGTAAGAAATATTGCACTCACACCCGTGCATCACGCCAAGAAATATTGTACCTACATTCGTGCATCACGCCAAGAAATATGGTACCTACATTCGTGCATCACGCCAAGAAATATTGTACCCACACCCATGCATCACGCCAAGAAATATTGTACGTACTGCCGTGAATCACATCAAGAAATATTGCACTCACACCCGTGCATCACGTCAAGAAATATTGTACTTACATTCGTGCATCACGCCAAGAAATATTGTATGTACTGCCGTGAATCACATCAAGAAATATTGCACTCACACCCGTGCATCACGCCAAGAAATATTGTACCCACACCCATGCATCACGCCAAGAAATATAGTACGTACTCCCGTGAATCACATCAAGAAATATTGTACTTACACTCGTGCATCACGCCAAGAAATATTGTACGTACTGCCGTGAATCACATCAAGAAATATTGCACTCACACCCGTGCATCACGCCAAGAAATATTGTATCCACACCCATGCAGCACGCCGAGAAATATTGTATCCACACCCATGCTTCACGTCGAGAAATATTGTATTCACACCAGTGCATCACGTCGAGAAATATTGTATTCACACCCGTGCATCACGGCTGGTGATGTATTTCTCAAACCCGAGCATCACGGCTAGTAACATTGTACTCACACCCGTGCATCACGGCTAGTAATATCTCACTCATGGTTAGTTAATGGTCTTTTTGATCCTTGATCTATTGCGTCCAGGGGCTGTCCCACAAAGCGATCTTAGCGTTAAGACTGCCAGGTGGACATTTGGGCCCGTTAAAGTAGACATTGGTTTTTGATATGTTGCTATCAAGAGCCGTTCAACGAGTAAGCTTAACCCTTAGATTGTAAAACGTAAAGAATTACGATCGCCTCACCACCGAGGTCACTTCTTGAGCGGGGCCATGCCAGCAAGAAGGCCACGGACCTGTTTCTGGGGTAAGACAGTGTTAATTAGTCGATGTTAATTAATCTTACCAGACAGAAAGAGGGGCAGTGGGATAACCTAGTGGTTAAAACGCCTAAAACCCAGGTTGGATTCCCTATATGGGTACAATGTATGCCCATTTCTGGTGTTCCCCGCCGTGATATTGTTGGAATATTGCTAAAAGCCGCGTAAAACGAAACTCATACACTCACTCACAAAAATATCTTTGACATTGGTGATTTTTGTAAGTAAACCCATTTTTTTTTGTACTACAGATACATGCGGAGAAAGATGTTCAACCCCAGGCACGGCGGCAGGAGGGGCGTGTCTAGGGTCGGCATCGTGGTGACCGACGGTCAGTCTCACAACATCCTCAAGACCGTGTGGGAAGCTTCCAAGGCTAAGAAGCAGAACATTAACATGTTTGCCCTTGGCGTGGGGTCGATGACCAACCTGAGGGAGTTGAAGGGGATCTCCAGCAAGCCGTCTATAGACTACTACTTCCAGGTCGGGGGGTACTCCGCTCTCGACAACCTCAAGGAGAAGCTCGCACTTAGAACTTGTCAAGGTGAGTATTTTGCGGCCGAACCCGGAAGATCCGGGCTAGAATTGACAGCAACCCATGTTTGTCGTAAAAGGCGGCTAACGGGATCGGGTGGTCAGGCTCGCTGACTTGGTTGACACATGTCATCGGTTCCCAATTGTGTATATCGAGGCTCATGATGTTGATCACTGGATTGTATGGTACAGAATCGATTAGAGTGCGATGTAAACAACAAGCAAACAAACAAACATTCATTGTGTGCAGCGTCTTACATCGATCACATATATTAGACATCACTGATTGTACAGGCCCGTACATTGATAACATACATTCTTCATCACTGATTATGCAAACCAGTTACATCGATGACACACATCGTTAAACACTGATTGTGCAAACCAGTACATCGATGACACACATCGTTAAACACTGATTGTGCAAACCAGTACATCGATGACACACATCGTTAAATACTGATTATGCAAACCAGTACATCGATGACACACATCGTTAAACACTGATTATGCAAACCAGTACATCGATGACACACATCGTTAAACACTGATTGTGCAAACCAGTACATCGATGACACACATCGTTAAACACTGATTGTGCAAACCAGTACATCGATGACACACATCGTTAAACACTGATTGTGCAAACCAGTACATCGATGACACACATCGTTAAACACTGATTGTGCAAACCAGTACATCGATGACACACATCGTTAAACACTGATTGTGCAAACCAGTACATCGATGACACACATCGTTAAACACTGATTGTGCAAACCAGTTCATGAGAGACGTATAGTAGTACAGCAATGTTAAACACGGTGTAAATATGGGAGGCAATTAGCCCTATAAACATCATCGTCAGTGAGATCCATGCTCTAACAAAATGGCAACAGAGATGGGCCTCAAAAGGACGCCATCTGTAGGGCGATAGACCCTCTTTTCTCTAAATTACTCGTATCCCGAAACAATCGGAGGGAAGAGGTTCTTTTAACTAGCATTCATCTTGGGCATTGTTGTTTTGCTTCATATCTCAGTATTATTGATAAAGATATTACTGAACAATGTACAATTGTTCAATGTATAATCAGCTAGATAAGGTGGCGCATTATTTAGTGCATTGCCAAAAATATGTAAATCAACGTAAGGCGATGGTGGAATCTCTTACAGCTCTCAATATTGACATCTCATTGACTGGACTATTATGGTCAAGGAATATCGTTCGCCATGAAGTTCAGAATGTTATTCTTGCTTATTTTAAAGAGTGTGCCAGCATTGATATTATATTTTTAAAAACTTTATGATGGGCAAGGGGTAAATGGCCCTAGCTACCCGACCTCCTATTAACTATTAATGATCGATCAATCTACTACAGACATTATTTAACAAAATGTAACTATGGGAGAATTGATTTAATCGTTTACGTTAACGTCTCTAACGAGAGAATAATATATGGTTAATTCTATTGGTTGCGATTATTGTTCCACACAACCATGGACAATATGTTTATGTTATTACTGTATCCTTCGCAGTGACTGGGCCCCCGGAGAAAACGACACGAGCTGTGCCTAAGGCTCCCACCACGATCAGAACAAGTAAGTTAAACATAACTCTTTAAAGCTTTCTCACGGTATCCCATCTACAGTAAATACCGAATTCTTCAGATTTAGGGTGACTTTATGTGTGATCCAGGACGATGTAAAGAGTGTTTGCACTTTCTTCCAGCTACGACAACGCCGCCAACAACAACGACATACTTGGACGTGCTGCAGAGATGTGAGTATCAAGTTCGAAGTACAGGGTTTGACATGTCTGAGAGAGTGAGTCACGTCGAAGTATTTGTGGATTGGGTTGCCTCTCAAGATTCCTTATCACCTACCTCAGACATGCCAGTTTAATTAAACTTGTAGAAAAGGATATATCATGGATATAAAACTAATTTGTTTTGTTGTTTTTAAAATTGAATGATTATCTCTGTTGGGATTATCTGTGAAAATAACTGAGATCAAGGCTGTTAGTGTAGACTATTTAGAAGAGGGAATTATCTCCAAAAGATTACTACATTGTAATTTGCTTCTACCGTTGTATTTGGGCGTCACACATGAAGCCAAAGTAAGTCAGTTTATTGTTATGAAAAGGCACCTCAATCGTTTTATATCTAAATGATCGATGAAGTTTATACGTAGCTGCCAATCCAACTCTGATACCTTCCAGACCCGAGTTAGAATTGCTCCTCAGCAACCTATGCTTCTCGTAACAGGCGACTAACGGGACCGGGTGGTCAGGCTCGCTGAATTGGTTGACACATGTCATCGGTTCCCAGTTGCGAAGAGCAATGCTCTTGCTAATACTGGATTGTCTGGTCCAGGCTCGATTATTTATATACCTCCGCCATATAGCTGGAAACTGCTGAGTGGGGCTTCAAAGAACAAACAAACAAAATGTTTCAGAACCACATTGCCTTTGGTGGATTCAGAGATTCATCTATACATGGTCTCTGTACCATGTCAGATACGACAGACCCACCTTAACGTGTCTGGCTCCAATTCTCGTGTCTATATTGGTTTGAGTGTGGTGTCTAGCAACAAACAAACAAACTCAAACCTACCAACCTTCTCTTTTCAGTGTGTCTGAACAAGAAAGCAGACATTGTGTTTGCCCTGGACTCCTCCAACCAGATCAGCACACAGGATTTCTGGAACCAGATCCGGTTTGTCCGAGAGTTCGCCAAGAACCTTGACATCGGTCCCAACAAAACCAGAGTTGGCCTCATCGTCTACACCGACCAGGTCCTGGAGGGTTTCGAGCTCAACACGTACCAGGATGTGCATGACGTCACTACCGGCCTCCTGGCGGTGGAGCGAAGCGCTGGAGGAACCCGGATCGGGGAGGCTGTTCGATACATCCGGACCAAAAGCTTCCGGCGGAGTCTGGCACGGCGCAATGTCGCGCAAATCGGCGTCATCCTAGCAGCGAGTCAGTCCTACAACATCGGCAGGACTAAGAAGGAGGCGGACATGGCCAGAAAGAGTGGCATCAAACTATTCGCCATTGGGGCAGGTAAATATATAATATATAGAACGTCAGTACAGAAAGAATACCCAGTCCTGACTATTCTAGGAAGACATTCACAGGGGCGGATCCAGGATTCTAGAGAAGAGGGGGTGCACATAGATCATAAGTCCAAAGCTTAGTTGGAAATGTTCCGTCGGGGAATTTCTTTCGGGCCCCTGAATTCAGTTTGGTGTAAAGGAAAGAATAGCTGTGAAAATTAAATGAATGGATCGCATACAGACCCTGAAACTAATATATCCATGAATACCCATGCAAGTCTAGATTACCAAAGTTTCAGGCTGAAATGAAGAAAGTCTCAGGGCTCCTTTTCTTTACATTTTATTTTTGTTTTACAGTATTTTTGTGTAAAACATTTTCATTTCAGAGACTAGATGTTAGTCTAGTTTTACCTCATGAAAGTAAATACGAATACTTCAACACTCTTTTCTTCAAAGAAACACTGGCCTCGTCTATTTCCTTTTTCTAAACACAAAATTGTGGTGGATAATTCGGGCCTGTCGTTGATATCGCTATTTCGTTTTTGGCTGTATCGCAATATCGCTATATCGTGTCGTACTATCACTTTGCCTCGATATCGTCTAGATTTTTCAGGGCGATAAAGTGATGGCCCAAATCAGCCACCATACAAAATAGAAAGAAAAAACTTTCAAAACTACCTGCAGCTTTATAGGTTTGGGTAATTTGTGTATGGTTGCGTGGTTACTTGAACCTTCATATTCACCCCTGATCTGTTAGAATGTTCCCCATTTTCGTGGTGGCGTTGCAGGTGATGACGTGAACGATGAAGAGATGCAAGTGTTGACCAATGGTCAGGAAGGACGGAGTTTGTTCAGACTGGACAGCTTCGAGAATCTCCAGGACATAATTCCCGAGTTCACCACCGATGCCTGCACAGGTGAGAACAGTTTTGTGTGAGTTAGTGATTGATTGATTGAGTGATTGAGTGAGTGAGTGATAGAGTGAGTGAGTGAGTTTAACGCCATTTTACATAGAGTTCAAGTCATATCAGTGTGAGTCGAAAAGTATGTGAGTATGAAACAAAAGCAGGAAGTGATAAATGTCTGAGACGATCTCCACTTCGGTGGAACCCACGATGACATATGGTCCTGACAGTCCTGGAACCATAAGCAGAACGAATCATGGGTTCCATCATAGTTGCCTGGTACGCCTAATTGACGCAACTCCTAACATCTAATTTCCGCCCAGTAGATGACCGGGTTGCAATCCCTTGATGTTCAGGAACACAAATATCAAAGTCTACGGTTCAACTTTGTTGCTTCAACATGGAAGCTAAGATCTTGGACATTACTACAGAAACGTCGTAGAACTATGACATTCGTAAGCCTATGGTAAAGTATACCATATGTCATAACGTTACGAACGTTTTCTGGAGATGGGCTCTTATTTTCGAAGCGTTCGTAGCCCTACGAACTTCTTAAGCCCATTCATAACACATTGGCTACGATCAAAGTTAAGAATTCTTAGGACTACGAACGTTTCGAGAATACGGACCCTGGGCCTTGGACCCATTAAGTTCAAGTTACAGACTGTTGCCTTCAACTGATATTAACGCAATGCTGCTTTGAAGTTTAGGATAAAAAACGTTTAGACTCGGAACTTGTACCCTGAATAATTTCAATGTTTTATCTTCCAGTGGAACCCTCCACTTTTCCTGTTGCTGATCAACGTAAGTTCAAAAGCTAGTCCTAGATATATTCGTGATTAACCACTTTCGTATCAGAAACAAACATATTTTGTGTTAAATTCATTCACTAGTTAATGCTTCATTCATGATTGTTCGCTTTCCCTGCAGATTGCAGTCTGTTAGTACAGCTGCGTGGCGTCAGGAAACAAACTGTTTCAACGTTAATTTGCATGTTACGCCCAGTGGAGTCCTTTTGGGCTGTTTCTGTGTCAGGTTTTTCTTGGGACAATACAGTAAACTATATCAAACACAAGGGGACCCATTATTTTAGTTCGTTATATCTTTAGTTCATGATAGACATTTTGACCAAAGTATTAGGGTATGAAACTCCAAAAATTTCAGCCACACCACAGGGCTGGTTAGATGTAAAACTTGCCAGCCCTGACTAAAACTTACCTGTCCACTCAATATCTTCATATATACATGTCTATTTTTAACCCGACCGTCGGGCAGGTGAATTTGAGAATCTGGCAGTTCGTGTTGAAAGTAAACCGTCCAGGGCGGTCGGGGAGACAGGTATTTCGAACGCTGCAAAGTATACAGTAAGAATTTCGGGGCCAACAAGTCAGTTCGTTATATCCGTCAGATCGTTACAAGAGTGTTCATTATAAACATAGTGTATTGTACATGTTGTGACATATAATGTAGTCTAAACCGAGTCACCTTGTAAGTAACGAATGCCATTTTGTCTTCAGCGTGCGGTTTCAGACAGGAAGCAGATCTTATGTTTGTCCTGGACAGCGTGAATGCTGGACGGACCAACACCAAGAAATCTTTGGAGTTTATCAAGTCCATAGCAAGGGCAGTGGATATTGACAAAGACAAGGTACAGATAGGCCTCATGTCCGCGGAGTGCCAGACACCTACTGAAGGGTTCTCACTGAACCGACACGGAAACAAGAAATCTCTTGTTAATGCTCTATCAGAAATGAAAGGAACAGATTTTTCCAGCCTGTTGAAGGACATGAGACGGTCGTCGTTTAACAAGAAGAAGGGCGGGCGGTACGATGCAAAGAAGGTAGCGGTGCTGATTGTTGACGGGAACCTGGAGCAGCCCCTGAAGGCGCTGAGGGAGGCCCGACACGCCCGGGTGAGAGGGGTGGAGGTGTACGTGGTCCAGGTGGGCAATGGGATGCCACAGAGGGAGATGAAGATGATGTGTGATGCTCCCTCGCAGCAGCACTTCTTCCAGGTGGAGAACTATGACGAGCTGAAGGGTCTGCAGAACCAGCTGCTGGATATCCTCTGTGACGGTGAGTCCAGAAGCTGCCCGGAGTTGTTGCTGGAGGGAGAGAGGAGAACTTGAATTAGTTGTGGGAAAGTTGTGGATCATGTTGTCTGGAAGAATGTATTAGTAATGGGGTACGTGACAAACGGGTAAATATTCACAGAAGATGAGGTGTTGGGTTGGGGCTGATGGCGCAGGGATGTGTGAAGCAGTTGGGTAGGTAGAGAGTCCAGAAGCTTCCTGGAGTTGTTGCTGGAGGGAGAGAGGAGAACTTGAATTAGTTGTGGGAAAGCTGTGGATCAATGTATTAGTCTGGAAGAATGTATTAGTGATGGAGTGACGTGACAAACAGGGGTAAATATTCACAGAAGATGAGGTGTTGAGTTGGGAATGCTGATGGCGCAGGGATGTGTGAAGCAGTTGGGTAGGTAGAGAGTCCAGAAGCTGCCCGGAGTTGTTGCTGGAGGGAGAGAAAAGAACTTGAATTAGTTGTGGGAAAGTTGTGGATCATGTTGTCTGGAAGAATGTATTAGTAATGGAGTACGTGACAAACAGGGGTAAATATTCACAGAAGATGAGGTGTTGAGTTGGGGCTGATGGCGCAGGGATGTGTGAAGCAGTTGGGTAGGTAGAGACTCCAGAAGCTGCCCGGAGTTGTTGCTGGAGGGAGAGAGGAGAACTTGAATTAGTTGTGGGAAAGTTGTGGATCATGTTGTCTGGAAGAATGTATTAGTGATGGAGTACGTGACAAACAGGGTAAATATTCACAGAAGATGAGGTGTTGAGTTGGGGCTGATGGCGCAGGGATGTGTGAAGCAGTTGGGTAGGTAGAGAGTCCAGAAGCTTCCTGGAGTTGTTGCTGGAGTGACTGAAGAAGGGAGAGCATGAATTTGTTAGAACTAAAGGGTGGTGGTGGTGCCATAGTTCTGTACCATGCTGAAGGATGTATTAGTGTGTGTGTGACAGAGTAGATGGCACACAGGGGTAAATATTTACAGAAGATGAGATGCCCGGTGTTCATGTCTTATTGATGTGTGAAGCAGTTTGGTAGGTAGTGAACTGTATGGGGACTAGTCTGTATGTTACTTGACCAGCCGTCTAAATACTGGGATGTAAGTAATTAAACTGTCGTATAAGGACTTGGGTGAAAGTCATCGAAGCAGTCGTATAAGTGCTAGAGGGCATGTGATTGGAACAGTCGTATAAATACTGCGATATATGTAATTTAGCGATCGTATAAGCACTGGGATGCGATCATTGAAGCAGTCATATATGAACTAGGTCATTGGAGCAGTCGCCTAAGAACTGGGATGCAATCACTGCAGCAGGCATGTATGAAACAGGGTGCATGTCATTGGAGCGGTCGTAAAAATACCAGGTTCTGTGCTACTGGCGCAGTCGTCTAAGAGTGAGTGAGTTTAGGTTTACGCCGCACTCAGCAATATTCCAGCTATATGGCAGCGGTCTGTAAAAAATTGAGTCTGGACCAGACAATCCAGTGATCAACAGCATGAGCATCGATCTGCGCAATTGGGAACATATGACATGTGTCAACCAAGCCAGCAAGCCTGACCACCCGATCCCGTTAGTCGCCTCTTACGACAAGCATGGGTTACTGAAGATCAGTTCTATCCCGGAGCTTCACGGGTAGTTGTCTAAGAACCGGGATGTATGCTATAGAAGCAGAGTACAAGATGTAATTACAGCGCTCGTATAAGGATGCTTTCATTGTCGCAGACTAATGAAGACTAGGGGACATTTACTGAAGCTTAGAGAAGTTAGAGAGCACGACTTGGGGCCAAGTGGTAATTGTTAAGGATATTAAATTGTTAAATATAATAATTCAAATAGATATATTCCGTATCCTTTATCTCTACTGTTGTATGTATATATACTCATGGAAACGAACAAGGGAACACATGAAAGTACAAGTGTTCCTTTATTCTTTTCCAGATTTCTTCACAGGGTATGTATTGCACTGCTGGTGAAATTCTGGAAATATATAAAACATAAAGGAACACTTGTACTTTCATGTGGTCCCTTATTCGTGTCCATTAGTATATGTGTGTTGTGCCAACCGTCACACGTCCTCTAATGTATTGACCCTTACCTTACAGAATTATAGTGGCCCGTATGTGACCTGTCCACCACGTCCGGAGCACAGGGACCAGCCATGGCTAGAATGGACATTTAGCGCTCAGATCTTCTAGGAAATCCAAAGATTGGAAAAAACGAAAAACTGCTTCGATGGAGATTTCCAAATTCCACTTCTCTTCACATTGTGATACTTCCGAGTCTGAGTTGGCCATCAAACACACAGAAGTGTATGATGAGCCAGTACATATACCATTAAACGTCCAATCCTCTACGTTAGCGCTAAAAGGGATGCCGTGCAATATAAGACAGTCAGTGCCGAAAGTCAGATTGTTCAGATCATATGATTGGCTGCATCTGGTGGACTGACGGGAGTGATCTAACACGTGCCTGCTCTCGGCCAATCAGCACAGAGAACATTGTGACTAGGCAACACTCATCCGGTGTAACCTTGGTCTATGAACCCGTACTGCTTCTGACAAATACCCAAGGGTCTTTTCAATGACCTGGAATGAGTGGAGCGTAAATGTGTGAGTGAGTGTGAGTCCTGGTTCGAATCCTGATACTACATGCTGTTGATGCTTTCTACTGCTGCATGCAGACTTTTTACTGCTGCATGCAAAATTCATTTTTCTGCTGCATGCAGATGATTTATTCTGCTGCATGTAGAGGGTTTTATTCTGCTGCACAGATGGGTTACTTGTTTGCAAATATGACTTGTTACCTGCGTGACATCAGTCACATAATTTGTAAATTGTTGAGAAAATGTATATACGTTGACTAATGTGTATATATGTATATTACTGTAAATATTAAAGTTAAATGTTCGGCTACAATAAACAATGTTGCTATCTCACAGTTATATTTCAAAAGTAAGTTGCGAGTAGAGACAAAATTAAATTATATTACACTTAATCGGTTTTGTGTAGTCTATCCTGATGCGCATGGTCAACACCCCAATGGTCTTCATATGATAGTGTCAAATGAGCCAGACATAGGCTTTACACAATGTCATTGTAAGTAAGGACATTTCTAAGTGTGTTTAAAAACAGAATATACATATGTTGCCACGCCTTTTTCGTCTGAAATAAATTATTGATTACAAATGAGACATTTCAAACCTAGGACAGATAATCGGGGACTTTCAAGGCTTTTCTAAAACTGTTTTTGCCGTATGAAATTTATAAATGGCCACGAATTCAATATCAGTGAACTACAGATAATGACGACCTTTTGATCTACAGATTCAGCTACTTTTTCACGTGACGTATGCATGCGCATTCATATTTCAATTTTTTAAAATGAAAATAAGCATTATTTAATAAAGCACAACGATACGGAAAAGGTAGTTTTTGAACCAATGTCGTGATGTTGCATTGTAATTGAGGTTACCAAAATATTTCAATTATTTGGGATGATACATTTTTACAAGGAACCGTAAAAGAAATTGTAGCTGCTCAACATCTGCTGTGTGGTTATCACAGTAACAATAAGGAATGAACATTTTGGTTCACCTATTGTTGATTACCTGGTTCCAATATGTGTAAGCATAGTATGTGTTAAGTAAATTGTCCAAATTTACACAGCGAAACACATAAACATATGACCCACAACAGGTACCTGAAAAATACATTGTTGGAATATACGCTGCGACATACATATATCACCATCTCTAGAGGTAAGTGCATGCATTAAAAGGTGCCACTTCCACCCAGGATATAATAACAATAAGAGTCCATTTGTAATGCGCTAAACTCCACACCAGAAGGTATGCTCATAGCGCTACAAATTTGACGTTCACTGGTCATAGTATTTTTTGAAGAGCAAGGTCTTTAGGTCTGACATGAAACCATCATGACTTGGTGCTCTTTTCAGCTCTTCTGGAAGAGAATTCCAGAGGATTGCAGCTTCGGTGGCAAGGTCTTTAGGTCTGACTTGAAACCATCAAGACTTGGAGCTCTTTTCAGCTCTTCTGGAAGAGAATTCCAGAGGATTGCAGCTTCGGTGGCAATGTCTTTAGGTCCGACTTGAAACCATCAAGACTTGGAGCTCTTTTCAGCTCTTCTGGAAGAGAATTCCAGAGGACTGCAGCTTCGGTGGGAAATCGTCTGTAGCCAAATTAAGTCGCCACTTAGGGGCATTACAGAGAAACTGAGTTACGGATCTTAATGTTCAGGGCCCCGTTCCTCAAAGCAATTGTAACACTACAATAGTTGAAAATCACTACAATCCTATTGTACCTTTAACTTACAATCACTCCACCGTTACTCAAAGCAATTGTAAGTTACAATAGTTGTAAGTTACAATCACTGCCGTGAGTTGCTTATGACCGTCTGTAACTTACTTACGATCGATTGTTGTGTATGAACAAGATGGCAGTGTTTGTTGTAATTCATAAACAAACGAGACAGAAATTTGGCCCTGAGAGAATATTTCGAGACCGTTGTCGTTTCTTAATGTTTACAATGGCGCTGAAATATTTTCAGGGTACGGAATGACGAGGGCTTCCATTCTGAAACTTGTAAACATGCTAGAACCTGGGGTATCCTCGGACACCCAGTGTTTACATGCACTATCCGTAGAAAGCAAGGTTTTAATTACTTTGCGATATCTTGCTAAGGGTGGATTATTTTTCGTTTGCTTGAAAGGGAAGCAACTCTCACCAACTGGAAGTAATGTAAACCCATTATTTCTAACTTTCGCCCAGAAGATCACGATTGTAAAATTGCGATCGAGAGAATTACAATAGCGATACTTACAATTCCCTTACAATAGCTTTGAGGAACGACAATATATTGATCGTAGGGCTTACAACTGATTGTAGCTACGATCGCTTTGAGGAACGGGGACCTGGTTAGGTGATATGACCCAAAACAAGTACCTATAAAATGCATTGTTCGAATATACGCTGCAACATATGTACAACGCCAAAGATAGAGGCGCAAACACCTGATAAATCAGTTTGAAAGTGATAACCGAGTGTCCTTTACACCCAGGGGATAATGAGCACCGGTGACCCATAACACCCATTACGTCGTGCAACCCAGTAAATGTATACTTGAACCTTACCCAAGCCAATCAGATGTAGAACAGGTTGTGTCATAAGGAAAGGTTCACGTACAATATCAGATTATCTCCCCTGAGTGAGAAAGTCGGGCAGTGTTTGTTGTCTGAGAGGTTTTAAGAATAATAACATGTTTCTGCATTAACCAGGGTCAATATATTGCCCAGATGTATGTGTAAGGTGTAAAGATACCAAGTTAGCAAAATGGGCATTTCTACAGAAGTTTGGAGAGCACGGATTGGATGTTTCGTTCAACCTGCCTCACACGGTGGGGGACGAGGCGTCAGCCATTACAATGGATCAACGACATGGAGCAGTGGACTTGAGCTCAGGTACAGAATTTTTGTTACCATGTGTGTGCTGCTCAGTATTGTATGTGTTGGAAACACAGTTTGTCAGATATGCTCTGCTGATATAAGCACCGTTTTTATCAGACTTGTGTGTACTGAATATGCCCATTGTAGTAACCCCGAAAATATGAGACAACAAGTGGGTAACATTCTGCAATTGTCAGTGTGGACCAGTCATGTTGCATTATGTGGAGATGTTGAACTCAACCCAGGGCCTACAGGTGAAGAAAGAGTTATGGTTATTCAAAAGGAAATATTATCAGAATTAAAATCATTTAAGACTGACATGAAGAAAGAAATAGATGAACTAAAGATGGAGACACGGAGAATTAATACGACCCTGGCTGAGGTGCAACGAGATATGAACAATATTCAGCATCAGCAGGACATAATACAATGTGACATTGTTGAAGTTGCTAACCGCCTAGATCACCTGGAAGACGTAACCGAGTTGTTAAACCCCGACAATAGAACAGGCCTACTACAGCAGATTGACGCGCTTACTAGTGAAATCGACAGACAGGAGCAGTACAGCAGAAGAAATAACGCGATCATCTACGGTATGTCAGAGAAGGAGAACGAGACTTCTCTCGTATGTAAGAAGTATGTTTGCGATATACTCAACGACACAGCCGGAGAAGAGGACTCACCACTGACACCTGATACTATCGTAGCAGCACATCGCCTGGGCCCAACAGGTAAAAGATCACCTAGACCCATGATAGTGAAGTTTATGTACCCAGAAGATAAGTCATGGGCGGTCAGTCTGAGACATAAACTGAAATGTATTGGGTATGGGATCTCTAACGACCTTACAAAGAAACAGAGAGAAACTTTACAGAAACTGAAAAGTGAAAACAAATTCGGTTATTATAAGAACGGCAAGCTTATCATCAAGGACGCTGATGAATCGTCTGCTAGCCAGTCAGACAGACAGAGCGATACCAAAACTCGCCCTCGACTACGAGCCCATAGGAAGGGTGGGCAGAATGATAACAGATAGGGGCGTGGCCCCGCCCAGGCGGAATCTTGTATTAGTTTCCTTTTTTTGGAACATTAATGGACTGTATTCTAAGGTGTGTGATAATGTCTTCTTATCCTTCCTAGCACACCATGACATTGTGGGGCTCACTGAGACCTGGCATGATCATACTTCTCTTGAAGATGATTTCCCTGAGTATGTGCGTTATAGTGTTCCAGCAGTGAAACTATCTAATGCAGGAAGACTATCAGGCGGCATTCTAGTGTTAGTTAGAAGGAGTATACAGAAGTTCATTAAGTTACACAAATGTACTGAGAATGCAATTTTTTATTGTGTTTGACAAAGCTATGCTCTCTACAAATAAGGATATACTTATGGCTTGTGTGTATATACACCCAGAAAGTTCTCCATGGTATAACAACAAGCCCACTAAGTGCGGTATACGTATTTTACAAGAATCATTACTTGACATAATTCAAGAGCTTGGCAATGTAGATGTACTACTAGGTGGGGATTTTAATGCAAGAACAGGTATAGAGTTGGATTACATTCTACATGATATTTCGAGTCATGTTGGTTTAGACCATTGCTCATATATACACGATACCAGTAATATATCACGTCATTCGCGTGACATGGTGATAAACAAATACGGGCGTTCATTGCTACAGCTCTGTATATACTTCAATCTCATTATCATGAATGGAAGATGTGGTTCAGATGCAGGTGTTGGTAAATATACTTTTGTTTCAGCAGTGGGTACAAGTGTCATTGACTTTATCATCACTTCAAGTTCTTTATTCACATTGTGTCACGAATTCGATGTCGTTACGAGGTCTGAGTCTGATCATTTACCTGTACGATGTACGTTTCAGTCACGTGGCATACACGCCACTCTACGCGAGGATGGTAATGTAACACAGGATGCACTCGGCGAGGGTGCGAAGTTTAGATTTAAGTGGGATGTGGACAAGGTCGGCCAATTCAGGGAGAATTTACTTTCACCTGATATATCTAGATTGCTTGAAAGCTTTTGTGATAACGTTCTTTCGGATATTAACAACGCAGTAACATTTCTTACAAATGCAATATGTCAAGCTGCACAGTGTATGAAACGCAAACATGGCATAAATAGACGAAATTCACAACCTTGGTTTGATAAAGAGTGCACATTTCTAAGACATGAGAAAGACAGACTTCTGGGGTGTTTTAGGCATTTTAATGATGGAGCATCGCTACGAAAGTATGTACTCGCCAGAAACAAGTACAATTGTACTTTAAGATCTAAAAAAAGAAATTACTACGGATCTGTAAAAGATAAATTACTTACAAATCTGAATAACTCAAAATTGTTCTGGAACACCATGTGCAGGCTTTCTTCATCTAAGAATTCTATTCCCAACATAACAATGGACTCGTGGTATACACATTTCAAAAACATATTTCAACATACGGATACATTTAATGTCGATTTACATTCTATCGATCATGATATTGAAGAGAAGATAGATCAAGACAGCCCTAGTATACTTGACGCTCCTATTACAAGAGATGAGATCTGTGCAGCGATTAAAGAACTAAAATCATCCAAGAGTGCTGGGCCTGATCATATCATATCAGAATTTTTTAAGTCCTCACAGGATATTTTAGTTCCCTATATTCAGTTGCTATTCAATGTTCTGTTTGATCGAGCGTATTTTCCAGAATCGTGGTGTATGGGTCTTATTGTACCTATACATAAAAAAGGGGACTCTAGTGTAGTTAACAATTACAGAGGTATATCAATTACAAGTATCTTCAGCAAGCTGTACATACATATTCTGAATAATAGACTAACATTTTGGTGCTCTTGCTATGAAAAAATCGTTGAATCGCAAGCGGGGTTTCGCAAAGGTTACAGTACTATTGATAACATTTTTATCCTACAGTCCATTATTGAACGCTATCTCTCAAAAAAGAGAGGTAAAGTGTATGCATGTTTCATAGACTTTTCCAAAGCCTTCGACTTCGTGAATAGGACAAAACTGTGGAATATTTTAAGGCTAAGAGGAGTAAGCAGCAAAATGCTTAAATCAATCCAAGCCCTCTATGCAAGTGTTAAAGCGTGTGTCAAATTCAAAAATAATTTATCAACATGTTTTGATTGTCCATTGGGTCTACGACAAGGGTGTATCCTAAGCCCTCTTCTTTTTTCTATTCTTATCAATGAACTAGCTTATGAAATCGAAGCATGTTGCGTACCAGGAATTCAGCTTCATCCTGAACTTGTACAGTTATTTCTTCTTTTATTTGCTGATGATGTTGTGTTTATCTCTGATACAGTGTTTGGTTTACAGAAAAGACTTGATGTCCTAAAGATATTTTGTTCTGAGAATTGTTTGACGGTAAATATGGAAAAAACAAAGGTAATAGTCTTTAAGAAAGGTGGAAGACTGTCGAAGTATGAAAAATGGTTCTATAATGGTGTACAAATAGAATGTGTTTCCTGGTACAAATATCTAGGTATTTTATTCAGTAGGTCATTAGTATGGACCAAACACATAGAAAATGTATGTCTGCAGGCTAAGCAAGTTTTATTTGGTATTTTTAGATCACTGTCAATGTTTAAGCCATTACCTTTTCACTTGTTCTTTAAGATTTTCGACACCAAAGTTTGTCCAATTTTATTATACGGAGCAGAAATATGGGGACTGAATGTTGTTAACGAAATAGAAGTTATACATGTAGCAGCTTGTAAACGATTTCTAGGAATTAAATCCTCTGTTTCAGCGCATGTTGTGCGAGGCGAATGTGGAAGATATCCATTGTATATTTATACCATCAACAGGTCTATCAAATATTGGTGTAAAATATTGAAAATGTCAAATGAGCGATATGTAAAGAAATGTTATAACATGCTTGTACAAATGGAAAGTAATGGTTGCAGGAGCTGGGCATCTAGGATAAAGCATATATTAGAAGTCTATGGATTTGGATTTGTTTGGCAAGAACAGATGGTTCGAAGTGAAACGCTATTTTTAAATGAATTTCTTGGTAGACTCAAAGTTTCGTATCAACAGGACTGGCATTCTGCACTAATAAAAGGCACAAAAACATTTGGATACACGTTGTTTAAACCTATGTTCGGTGTTGAATCTTATATCTTCATAGTAAGCTATTTTAAACAAAGACGTGCGCTTGCTCAGTTTAGATCGGGGTCTCATAAACTACGAATAGAAACTGGCAGGTATATTGGTGAGGCTAGAAATGACAGATTATGTAATATCTGTAAATTGCCATATATAGAAGATGAATATCACTTCTTACTTATTTGTAATAAATATCAAGTATTGCGACGACTGTATATACCTTTACACTTTTATGAATATCCAACAATCCAAAAATTTAATACGCTTCTGCAATCATCAAATGCAAGCATCTTAAAACATTTATCGGCATATATATATCAAGCTATGTTACTGAGACAGTCCTCATTATAACATATTTTCTCACTCTGTAATTCTCAAAGTGTAACCTGGGCCTATGGCCTATATTACTTTTCTGAAATAAACCACCAATCACTCTAAAGAACAAGGGCGCTTCGCAGGGTTTGTACAGTTCTGAAGATGGGTGATTCTAAATGCAATTCCTGGGTGTTAACGTGTATCTACGTCATCAGTGGTTGCAACTGCCATGACAGAATTGTGTCTGTCATAAACAGACTGGACCAGTTCCAGGACGATCTGCTTGATAACAAGGTGAATAT
Source organism: Haliotis rubra (assembly GCF_003918875.1). Lineage (NCBI taxonomy): Eukaryota > Metazoa > Mollusca > Gastropoda > Lepetellida > Haliotidae > Haliotis > Haliotis rubra. The sequence continues at coordinate 342,391 of NW_025767148.1, forward strand.
GCTCCGTGTGGAGAAGAGGGTACTTGACATTATCGACGTCGTGAAGACAGAATTGAGAGCTGAAATGAAGGAAAACATACGGGAGCAAGTGAGAAACGCCATGACTGAGATTCTGCAAAGCGATTCTCTTCAAGACATGGTGAAGAGTGAGGTTGTCACTGAATTGAGGCATCTGAAACATGAGCACCATCAGATGAAGAGACAGCTGCATCATGTCTCACGATCTCTCAAAGACTTTCAGGACCAGACGGATGCGTTTCACGAATCTGTCCTTGAAAAGACAGATGTTTGGAATCGACACAACAAAAGTGATACCTGTGCCAAAGACAAACACAGACTGAAAATAGAACTACGGAAGTGCAATGCTCATGCTGCTGATCTGAAGACAGACATTGAACGATTTGAACATGGTATTAAATGAGACCTGGCAGTCCCATATTTCACAATTGCAAACAACTCTTGCTTTGCCTGCTTCTTCCAAAGAAACTCAAAATGTTACATCTACTTCCGGATCATCAGTGCTGACGGCATCAGAGACGACACCAACACCAGAGGCGGACTACAGTAGGATCTTGATTGCATCATGCTCGTCACAAACCCAATTCCGTCAACTCAACGTCTACATTATCTCTATGAGTGTCTGTCCGTATCACAACATGAGTTGGCTGACCTCTCTTGTATACATAGCAAAGACAAACAAACTTCTGATAGTATCATTCCACCTCCATGAGATAGTGTCATCTACCCTGGATACAAATCACGTGACGGTGCTGATGGAAGGGATACATGCAACAAGCATGGCAGTGGATAACGATCAGGACATTGTATTCATATCCACAGATCAACCACAAATCTCAATCGGCCGAATGTCTACACAAGGGAAAGACTTTACTACCATCATTGACTTATCTGGGTATGGGGGCACTCCAAGGCAGATAACTCTCGATGCAAGAAGAAAGAAGATATATGGGTGCAACTACCAGAAGCTGTTCACAGTGACATATGATGGCCAAGATCTGACAACATTAGCCACAGCACGTTCCTTGGTTTCTGTAACTCTGGATCAATGGTGTGTTGTATTATAACGATGACATGAAACTGATGAAGATGACCATGTCCAATAATGTGACCTCAGAGGTGACCACACTGAACGCAACACCTTACAACATGTTAGTGTACAGAGACTTCAGTGGCACTTTAGATCTACACGACCGCCTCCGTGGTGTAGTGGTTAGAGCGTCCGCCCGGAGAGCGGAAGGTCGCGGGTTCGATCCCCGACCGCGTCATACCAAAAGACGTTAAAATATGGTACTTGTTGGTCCCTGTCTGGCGCTCGGCATTAATGGGTACAACAAGGACTGGTCGGCTCGAGTCAGTATAATGTGTCTGAGTGGGGTATTCATGCTTGACTGCGGCATGGTATCTCAGTGGGCTAGCAGTATAAAACCAGCTTCAGTCTGGGCTAGTACAAGCAGCCGCACAAACACATACACACGCATGCATATCGTCATATGAGCGAAATATTCTCAAGCACGACGTTAAACCAAATTTCGACTCACCTCACCTTAGATCTACACTTTGTAGGCGCAGTTAATGTGTCCCATAACACAGAAGCATGTGGTCTACAGTATATTTGAAAGAATACTATTGTACATCTGTGTTTAATTACCTAAAATGTATAATTGATATTCAGTCAATCTGAACAGCTCATCATTCCTCATCTGACGACCACAAGAAACGGGAAACCGATATTTACAGAGAGAATTTATGTCTCAGTCGTTGATCCGGGCACCGTCATAAAGTATGTACAATTACATATCACGAGATTTTTCATTCGGTTTTTCAAACGTTGGACTGACTGACTTAGTTTGGTTTTACGCCGCTTTTAGCAATATTCCAGCAACATCACGGCGGGGGACACCAGAAATGGGCTTCACACAATGTACCCATGTGGGGATTCGAACCCGGGTCTTCGGAGTGACGAGCCAACGCTTTAACCACTAGGCTACCCCGCGGCCCTTAAACGTTGGAATAAAAGACGCCACAGAAATTGACTGTACAGAACAAAACGTGTTAATTTTCTTGGCACCTGCAAACATTATGTTAGCTCAGAAAGTTAGTAAGGTACATGTTTTGGTTCCTTGAATATAAAATTTAAAATTATGTAAAACAGCACTGTTTATGTGTAGTCAATTTCATGATTCAGATTACACGCCTGCATCAGGGATTCCGTAAATCGGATAGAAAACCCACTCTACCAAAGAACTAAACCAATGCCATTCCATTCAATATCGTCGCTTACACTAAAGAGTTCGCCTTATTTTATCTTGACAGAATTGATACAAACACAGTGTTTTGAAGCGCAAGGTAGACTGTATATAAATTAAATGATGAACATGCACCGTTAGGTTTGAAATGTAAAATGTTAAACTTGCTGGTAACCTAGATTTACATTTCAAACACAGTTGATTCAGCCCAGTTTAACATGTACATTTAGTGACTGGAGCTGGAAGTTTCTATCAATAACTAATTTTATCTAGCGATGCATTGCTATAAACGTTCTTTCCATCTTTCGTGGGGGTGGAGTAGCATTGTGACTAAAGCGTTTGCTCGTCACGCCTAAGACCCAGGTTCGATTCTCCACATGGGTACAATGTGTGAAGCCCATTTCTGATGTCCCCGCCTTGACTTTGCAGGAATATTGCTAAAAGCGGCTTTAAACTAAACTCACTCACTCATATAGATGTGTATAATTATAACCATTACACATTTAAATGCCCCTCTCTGGGGTAGCCTACTGGTCAAAGTATTTGTTTGATACACCGAAGGACCAGGATCGAGTCTCCAAATGGGTATAGTGTTTGCCGCAATCCAAACTGCACTGCAGTATTCGGAACAAAGATGCCATGTTTTCAGTGCGGACCCATGTTACCTGTCTGAATGTAAAGCTTAAAACAAACAGATAAAGCTTTCTGTTGAACCACAGCTAGTGGGCATTTACATCTTAGAATGTGTATGTCACTGCAGCAATCTAAGGTGTGTCTTATCACAGGAAGGAGGGTGTAGGTTATTGCCGCTAGCGTTAAGAAGGAGGGTGTAAGCTATTGCAGCAATTATTTAAGAAGGATAGTGTAGGATATTGCAGCAATTGTTTAAGAAGGAGGGTGCAGGTTATTGCAGCAATTGTTTAAGAACTAAGGCATATTTTATTGCAGCAATCGTTCAAGAACTAAAGTGTATCTTATCGCAGCAATTGTTTAAGAAGGAGGGTGTAGGTTATTGCAGCAATTGTTTAAGAACTAGGGCATATTTTATTGCAGCAATCGTTCAAGAACTAAGGTGTGTCTTATCGCAGCAATTGTTTAAGAAGGAGGGTGTAGGTTATTGCAGCAATTGTTTAAGAAGGTGGGTGTAGGTTATCGCAACAATTGTTTAAGAAGGAGGGTGTATGTTATTGAAGCAATTGTTTAAGAAGGAGGTTGTAGGTTATTGCAGCAATTGTTTAAGAAGGAGGGTGTATGTTATTGCTGCAATCGTTTAAGAACTAAGGCATATTTTATTGCAGCAATCGTTCAAGAACTAAAGTGTATCTTATCGCAGCAATTGTTTAAGAAGGAGGGTGTAGGTTATTGCAGCAATCGTTTAAGAACTAGGACATATTTTATTGCTGCAATCGTTCAAGAACTAAGGTGTATCTTATCGCAGCAATTGTTTAAGAAGGAGGGTGTAGGTTATCGCAGCAATTGTTTAAGAACTAAGGTGTGTCTTATCGCAGCAATTGTTTAAGAAGGAGGGTGTAGGTTATTCCAGTAATCGTTTAAGAAGGAGGGTGTATCTTATCGCAGCAATTGTTTAAGAAGGAGGGTGTATGTTATTGCAGCAATTGTTTAAGAAGGAGGGTGTAGGTTATCGCAGCAATTGTTTAAGAACTAAGGCATATTTTATTGCAGCAATCGTTCAAGAACTAAAGTGTATCTTATCGCAGTAATTGTTTAAGAAGGAGGGTGTAGGTTATTGCAGCTACCGTTAAGAAGGAGGGTGTAAGCTTTTGCAGCAATTATTTAAGAAGGATGGTGTAGGATATTGCAGCAATTGTTTAAGAAGGAGGGTGCAGGTTATTGTAGCAATTGTTTAAGAGGGAGGGTGTAGGTAATTGCAGCAATTGTTTAAGAGGGAGGGTGTAGGTTATTGCAGCAATTGTTTAAGGACTAAGGTGTATCTTATCGCAGCAATTGTTTAAGGAGGGTGTAGGTTATTGCAGCAATTGTTTAAGAACTGAGGTGTATCTTTTCGCAGCAATTGTTTAAGAGGCGGGGTGTAGGTTATTCCTGCAATGGTTCAAGAAAGTGGGTGTATGTTATTGCAGCAATCGTTTAAGAACTAAGGCATATTTTATTGCAGCAATCGTTCAAGAACTAAAGTGTATCTTATCGCAGTAATTGTTTAAGAAGGAGGGTGTAGGTTATTGCAGCAATCGTTTAAGAACTAAGGTGTGTCTTATCGCAACAATTGTTTAAGAAGGAGGGTGTAGGTTATTGCAGCTACCGTTACGAAGGAGGGTGTAAGCTATTGCAGCAATTGTTTAAGAAGGAGGGTGCAGGTTATTGCAGCAAATGTTTAAGAAGGAGGGTGTATTTTATTCCAGTAATCGTTTAAGAACTAAGGCATCTTTTATTGCAGCAATCGTTCAAGAACTAAAGTGTATCTTATCGCAGTAATTGTTTAAGAAGGAGGGTGTAGGCTATTGCAGCAATTGTTTAAGAAGGATGGTGTAGGTTATTCCAGCAATCGTTTAAGAACTAGGGCATATTTTATTGCAGCAGTCGTTCAAGAACTAAGGTGTATCTTATCGCAGCAATTGTTTAAGGAGGGTGTAGGTTATTGCAGTAATTGTTTAAGAACTAAGGTGTATCTTTTCGCAGCAATTGTTTAAGAGGCGGGGTGTAGGTTATTCCTGCAATTGTTCACGACGGTGGGTGTATCTTATTGCAGCAATCGTTTAAGAAAGAGGGGGTATCCTATTGCAGCCATTTATTAAGAAGGAGGGTGTATGTTACTCCAGCAATTGTTTAAGAACTAGGGCATATGTTATTGCAGCAATCGTTTAAGAACTAGGGCATGTGTTATTGTAGCAATCGTTTAAGAACTAGGGCATATAGTATTGCAGCAATCGTTTAAGTAGGAGGGTTTAGGTTATTGCAGCAAGCGTTTAAGACCTATTGTGTATGTTACTGCAGAAATCTTTTAAGAACTGGAGTTATGATATGGCAACAAAAGCGATATACTTGTATTGCTCAATCAAGCTCGTACCATGTTACACATGGACCTATACATTTATCGAATACATATTATCAAAGTTCAGATAACCGACGACCCATGTACTTACAGACTAAACGTATTCTTCACACGTATGTATGCTCATTTTAAACTGTTTGATACCCATTCATGAAATACTGATCAATTTTTGATACCTTTTTAAGATAACCAGTATTTAAAACAGTCTCAGGACACCTCTTCATCTTGATCCAAGGCCATGACTTCGCATCGTAGTTAAGGTTGGTTAATTAGTTTGGGCAACAAATGCTGACGAGTAAACGTCAAAGAAATTGAAATTCAACTACTGTGAAGTCACTTTTTGTAGGGTGGTGTTGTTATAATTGTGTAAGATGTGGAGCAAGTATGGCTGACCTTATTTTCTTTAAGAGGACCACTTGATGTTTGCCAACTTCCAATCTATGTCAGTAAAGTACCTGTAAAATACATTGTTTGAGTATACGCTGCACGATGCATAGATCACCAGTGATAGGGGCATACACTTGCTAAACCAGTTTAAAACTGATATCCGAGCGTTCTTTACACCCCTGAGTGCACCCTGAGTCACTCGCAACACTGATTACATCGTGATAACCTAGTAAATGTACATATGAACGTTACACCAGCGAAGGAGTAGCAGAAAACGTGGTATCACACAGAGGGATACACGAACACTTCATTCTAACGGACAAGAGCAGCTGACTGAACAGTTGTAAAGATGGATGAAGTAAAACTCTGGGCACTGGCATTGACGTGTATCTACGTCATCAGTGGTTGTAACTGCCATGACAGAATTGTGTCTGTCATAAACAGGCTGGACCAGTTCCAGGACGATCTGCTTGATAACAAGGTGAATATGCTCCGTGTGGAGACGAGGGTACTTGACATTATCGACGTCGTGAAGACAGAATTGAGAGCTGAAATGAAGGAAAACATATGGGAGCAAGTGAGAAACGCCATGACTGAGATTCTGCAAAGCGATTCTCTTCAAGACATGGTGAAGAGTGAGGTTGTCACTGAATTGAGGCATCTGAAACATGAGCACCATCAGATGAAGAGACAGCTGCATCATGTCTCACGATCTCTCAAAGACTTTCAAGACCAGACGGGTGCGTTTCACGAATCTGTCCTTGAAAAGACAGATGTTTGGAAACGACACAACAAAAGTGATATCTGTATCAGAGACAAACGCAGACTGGAAATAGAACTACGGAAGTTCAATGCTTATGCTGCTGATCTGAAGACAGACATTGAACGATTTGAACATCGTATTAAATGAGACCTGGCAGTCCCATATTTCACAATTGCAAACAACTCTTGCTTTGCCTGCTTCTTCCAAAGAAACTCAAAATGTTACATCTTCTTCCGGATCACCAGTGTTGACGGCATCAGAGACAAACGCAGATTGAAAATAAAACTACGGATGTCCAAGGTTCATGCTTCTGGTCTCAAGACAGACATTGAACGAATATTAAATGAGACTTCTCATTCCCAAATTTCACAACTGAACACAACTCTTGCTGTGCCTGCAACCCAAACCTTTACCTCTCCATCCAGGTCGCCAGTGTTGACAACATCAGAGACGACACCAACACCAACGGAGAAGAGCATCAGGATCTTGATTCTGCTGTCCACGTCACGAGCCCAGCACCGGTTCCGCCAACTCAACATCCACACCAACTCTCTGAGTGCATATCCGTATCACAACATGAAGAGAGTGACCTCTCTTGCCTACACAGCAAAGACAAAGAGTCTTCTGATAGGATTATACGAACCTACTAAGATAGTATCATCTTCCCTGGATACAAATCACGTGACGGAATTGGTGGACGGTGTTTTTTCAACAGTCATGGCAGTGGATGAAAGGCGGGACTCCGTATTTATAGTCAGAAAGCAACCACAATACTCTCTGTGTCGCATGCCAACACTAGGGGGGTACTTCACTACCATCAAATATTTATCGTACGGGATCATTCCAAGGCAGATAACTCTTGATACCAGAAGAAAAAGGATATATGGGTGTACTGACTGACTGACTGAGTTCAGTTTTACGCCGCTTTTAGCAATATACCAGCAATATCACGGCAGGGGACACCAGAAATGGGCTTAACACATTGTGCCCATGTGGGGAATCGAACACGGGTCTTCGGCGTGACGAGCCAACTCTTTAACCACTAGGCTACCCCACCGCCCCTATATGTGTGTAACAAAGCGAGGCTGTTCATGATGACATATGATGGCCAAGGTCTGGCAACTTTAGCAAGAGGAAGAATATATGCAGTAACCCTGGATCAGGCAGCTGGTGTGTTGTATTATAACGATGAGGAGACGCTTAATAAGATAACACTGTCCAGTAATGCGAGTACAGAGGTGACCACACTGACCGCATGGCCCGGGAACATGATACTGTACTGAGGTATCATCTACTACGGTGGTGTCTTTTCTCCTCTTGTAGGAACAGTTAATGTTACCAATAACACTGGAGCATATACTCTCCGGACAATGAAGGATGTTCGTGTCCATCACCTGTGTTTGATTCCCTGAAATCTATAATGGACATACTACAAGGAATTTGGAAATTTCTGACTGGCCAGTCGGAGCTGATTTGATAACAACGAATTGAAACAAAGTTTTAGGGACTTTCCTTCTCCATCATTGTTGGTATGCACTGTACAGCTATATTCTCATCAAAATGAAGAATCGTGACTTTCAAAGTTTAATAAAAAGACGTGATCTAAAGAACTAAAGGTCATGGCACTATGGGAAGGGGATAAGCATAGAGATGTCCCATACAGTATATCTGGTTAGAAGTTGTGGAAGTCTCTGTGGTGGTGTGTGGACGTTCTGGCGCTGTGGAAACTCCTGACAAACACATGCAATATATGGTCTGGCGTTGTGCTGGAACAGTGCATCCTTGATGTTCGTGTGTGGAATGGCATGTTGCTGCTGGATCACGTCTTGATATATAATGCCTGTCAAGTGCACCTGTCAGATGTACAAGAGCCGTCCTACCACCATAGTGATCACACCATTACGTTGTCACCTCCAAAATGATCGACTGGTATAAGGAGAGAGGGTCTGTTCTGACTCGAGGATGTATTCTGGTGCACAGAAAGAGGGTCTGTTCTGATTTTTTAATGTGTCCTGGTACATGGAGAGAGGCTCTGTTCTGGCTGTAGAATGTGTTCTGGAGCACGGAGAGAGGGTCTGGTACATGGAGAGTGTCTGTTCTGACTCTAGGATCTGTTCTGGTGCACGGAAAGAGGGTCTGTTTTGACTCTAGGATCTGTTCTGGTGCACGGAAAGAAGAGGGAGGCTCTGTTCTGACTTAGAATGTGACTCTAGGATCTGTTCTGGTGCTGTTCTGACGGAAGAGGGTCTGTTTGACTGACTCTAGGATCTGTTCTGGTGCTGGTGCACGGAAAGAGGGTCTGTTCTGAGGGTTTGTTTTGACTCGAGGATGTATTCTGGTGCACAGAAAGAGGGTCTGTTCTTTTTAATGTGTCCTGGTACATGGAGAGAGGCTCTGTTTCTGGCTGTAGAATGTGTTCTGGAGCACGGAGAGAGGGTCTGGTACATGGAGAGTGTCTGTTCTGGCTCTAGGATCTGTTCTGGTGCACGGAAAGAGGGTCTGCTCTGACTCTAGGTGGTGTTCCGGTGCACGGAAAGAGGGTCTGTTCTGACTGTAGAACATTTTATTCTGGTACACAAAGAGTGGGTCTGACTCCAGAACATTCTGGTACACAGAGATTGGCTCTGTTCCATAAGAAGGTTACCCATCCACCTTACTAATAAGTATCACACAAAATTCCTTGATAGCTTTACAATAGTTTATTAGTATGTTTCATATTACACCTTACTTGCCTTTAACTTGATTTTTGCACATCCAAAACAGACAGGATGAGATAACTGAATCATTGTACACAATGTACAAACTGTGATTACATGATACATCTAACAATAGCAACATGTCATAAAAAGCTGACAGAGGAGAAACACATGTGGAATTTGATTTTACAATTGTCTTCATAAACATAAAAATCATAGGTAGATATTGTTCTCAATCTTAAGATCATAAAAATCTTCCTCCATCCGATGACAATCAGGAAACATCAAAGGACTTGAATATAACTGTTAACCCTAAATCCAGGCGGACTGGTTACTGACATACCAACAACCATGATTGTTTCCCCATGTCAGTGTCTTTATAAATAGTCAGTTGGACAACTGAGGCAAGATGTTGAAGAGACCAAGTCTGTGCAACTGTTCTTGCCCCAAGATTGCAACACAAGGAACATTGTGCAGACAGCAGCACACCCCATGGGATGACCACATCAAGTCCTCCACCAGAGTTCTGTCTTAGTAGGCTCTCTGTTGACGGCCCCTACGGTCTGAAAATAAGATGGAGAAATGAATGTTTGTTCAGTTTTTTGTTTGTTTTTGGTTAACGAGCATTGGTTGAGGATTAATTCTTTCACAGATCTTTAATGATAAGTGAGTGAACCTAGTTTAACACCGCTGTAAGCAACATTCCAGCAATATCACGGCGGATGACACCAGATATGGTGTAACAGGCAGCATGGCTGTATGATCCCCAGGGAGTTGAAAAAGTATCGGAAAGTACAATAGTGTCCTATGACCGGGGATAGTAATGTGAGTAGCGCTGTGAGCAGGCAATGTGCCTGGATATGAGCGCCATATAATAAGAGGACTATTACTATTACAAATTGAACCCGGGACTTCAGTGTGACGAGCAAGCTCTTAAACCACTAGGCTATCCCACCTCCCCTTCCAGATGTGAGACACACCTTCCCACAATAGACAAACAGATGTCATCAATGTGATTATACATGCCACTTGATTCTGTTGTGGTTTTTATCTGTGTTTGTTTACTGGGTTTTGTTTAATTTGAATTTGACAAGTGAAATTCATGACTCACAGCATTCTAGCATGTCTGTCGTCGTTAACACAGTCTTAGGTACTATTCAGTAAAGTGCTCTTAGCGCTAAGTTCATCACAGCTCCGATACTTTAACATGGATTACTACAGTTGTGGCACTAACACTGCTTTGCAGAACAAGCCCAGAGACTCCTTTCACGAAGCAACTCCTATTCTTTAACATGGATTACTACAGTTGTGGCACTAACACTGCTTTGCAGAACAAGCCCAGAGACTCCTTTCACGAAGCAACTCCTATTCTTTAACATGGATTACTACAGTTGTGGCACTAACACTGCTTTGCAGAACAAGCCCAGAGACTCCTTTCACGAAGCAACTCCTATTCTTTAACATGGATTACTACAGTTGTGGCACTAACACTGCTTTGCAGAACAAGCCCAGAGACTCCTTTCACGAAGCAACTCCTATTCTTTAACATGGATTACTACAGTTGTGGCACTAACACTGCTTTGCAGAACAAGCCCAGAGACTCCTTTCACGAAGCAACCTTACTAAGGTTTACTTTACCTCCCATTTGTAACATTGCACTAAGGTTACCTTAGTGACTTACGATCAACTTAGTGGTTTGTGGAAGGAGGCCCTGGACAGACTGCTTCTCTTTGCATGCCTGGCAGTAATCATACGGACTGTACTGAAAGTTTGGTGGCCAGTTTTGGTGCACAGAACAAGCGATAACAAAGCTTTGACTTACTCCAATTATTCTGTCCACGATCTCGATCCTGGCGGTCTGAAAATAACAAGAGTTTCATTTCATTACCTTTCATGTCATATCAAACTTTCCTACAAGACAAAAATGTTGTGCAGAAGTTGCCACCTGGCTGTGACTTCAACCCTAGAGGTCCGATAACATGACTGACCAGACAAAGGAAACTAGAGGTCCAGATAACAACATGACTGACTAGACAAAGGAAACTAGAGGTCCAATAACATGACTGACCAGACAAAGGAAACTAGAGGTCCAGATAACATGACTGACCAGACAAAGGAAACTAGAGGTCCAATAACATGACTGACCAGACAAAGGAAACTAGAGGTCCATAACATGACTGACCAGACAAAGGAAACTAGAAACTAGACAAAGGTCCAATAACATGACTGACCAGACAAAGGAAACTAGAGGTCCAATAACATGACTGACCAGACAAAGGAAACTAGAGGTCCACCAACATGACTGACCAGACAAAGGAAACTAGAGGTCCAATAACATGACTGACCAGACAAAGGAAACTAGAGGTCCAATAACATGACTGACTGGCCAGACAAAGGAAACTAGAGGTCCAATAACATGACTGACCAGACAAAGGAAACTAGAGGTCCAATAACATGACTGACCAGACAAAGGAAACTAGAGGTCCACCAACATGACTGACCAGACAAAGGAAACTAGAGGTCCGAAAGACTGACCAGAAAAAGGAAACTAGAGGTCCAATAACATGACTGACCAGACAAAGGAAACTAGAGGTCCAATAACATGACTGAGGTCCAGACAAAGGAAACTAGAGGTCCAATAACATGACTGACCAGACAAAGGAAACTAGAGGTCCAATAACATGACTGACCAGACAAAGGAAACTAGAGGTCCAATAACATGACTGACCAGACAAAGGAAACTAGAGGTCCAATAACATGACTGGCCAGACAAAGGAAACTAGAGGTCCAATAACATGACTGACCAGACAAAGGAAACTAGAGGTCCAATAACATGACTGACCAGACAAAAGAAACTAGAGGTCCAATAACATGACTGACCAGACAAAGGAAACTAGAGGTCCAATAACATGACTGGCCAGACAAAGGAAACTAGAGGTCCAATAACATGACTGGCCAGACAAAGGAAACTAGAGGTCCAATAACATGACTGGCCAGACAAAGGAAACTAGAGGTCCAATAACATGACTGGCCAGACAAAGGAAACTAGAGGTCTATCAACATGACTGGCCAGACAAATGGTTAAACTACAGGTCTACCAACATGACTGGCTAGACAACTGGTTAAACTACAGGTCTACCAACATGACTGGCTAGACAGCTGGTTAAACTACAGGTCTACCAACATGACTGGCTAGACAGCTGGTTCAACTACAGGTCCATCAACATGACTGGCTAGACAGCTGGGGAAACTGGCTGTACACTAACATGACTGGCCAGACAACTGGTTAAACTACAGGTCCACCAACATGACTGGCTAGACAGCTGGTTCAACTACAGGTCCACCAACATGACTGGCTAGACAGCTGGGGAAACTGGCTGTACACTAACATGACTGGCCAGACAACTGGTTAAACTACAGGTCCACCAACATGACTGGACGGAAAACAAAGGAAACTAGAGGTCTACCACAACAGAAGTAACACTTACTCCAACCACCACCTCCTTGTTTGTGATCCCCATCACGCCGATCTGTAACACAAATCAAATATTTAGTTGACACTCCTACAAATACTCAAACTATTCAAACCCATGATAACAGGTTTCTGGAACTCCGAAGGAACACAATTCTGCAAAAATAACACTGGGTGTCTCTTCACTCACAAAACACATTCGCATTCAGGACACCAATCAGTTATCAATGAATAACTGGCTTCCTGCTGAACTTTTCTAAATTTCTGTTTGTGTTTTAAGTGTTCAACAACACCTACTGAAGCCTCTTGCCAGGACTTGTCTGACAGACATCAGTCACCTCAACACAAAAGCCACTGGGTTGTGTTTCAATGGAAAATTCTTGCTCTTTTACTGTGTCAGTGTGAGACCGAATGGTGACAATTTGGGTAAGAATTGGTCTTAAGCAACCTATGCTTGTCGTAAGAGACAACTAATGGGGCTTGCTAAATTAGTTAACACATCTCATCATATCCCAGTTGCACAGATCAATGCTCATAATGTTGATCACTGGATTGTCTGATCCAGACTCAATTATTTACAGACCGCCATCACACAGCTGGATTATTGCAGAGTGTGATGTTAAACAAGAAGCAAGTGAACACTGTGAGACCAAGTACTGATTACACTAACCAGCAATCAGGGCAATGTCATCAACACAACATCAGCTAACAAATCCCTCCACCCCCACCCCCACCATATTTGAAAGAACAAATCATATGACAGTTGCTCAAAGTCCACCTTTATTTTTTTAAGACTAAGTCTAAATTGTTTCCATGGAAATCATGAAAACTATAAATGCCAAAAATATGCAAATAGCAAAAGGCACCACTTCGGGATCTGTTTCATATATCTGCCAAGTTTTGTTGAAAAATACTAAACGTTTTTTTAGTTATACTCCAGAAACGAAACCAACCCCTTCCTTTTGAAACTAAGTCCAAACCGTTTCCATGGAAACCGAGGAGAAAAAAAATGACAAAAAATTATAAATAGCAAAAGGCACCACTTTAGATTCTGTTTGATAAATCTACCAATTTTTGTTGAAAAATATTTAATGGTTTTTGAATTAGGCTCCAGAAACAAACTGATTGCGGACAGACGGACAAGGTGTCGACTATATTCCCCCGCATTACATGCCAGGGGGATAATAACAGAAGCAATCGCTAGTATTTCAGTCACTAAGCGTCGCATCAGCTTCCTGTATAAGGAAAGCCCAAAGTGATTTGTGATTGAATCAGAACAAACTAACTGAACCAGCACTGGTGGCATTTCATGCTTGAAAATGAGACATATAACTTACTCCAACCACCTTGTTTCTGATCCCCGTCTCTTCGATCTGAAACATGAAAACAACGCTCAGTTCTGGACAGGACAGAGATCGACAACACAACAGAAATCCTTTCTTTATCTACGAGGGGTGTTCAAAAAGTTGTCAGCCTAACTATATTCTCGATGTGCAATGTTTGAAAAGCTTCCATGTTATTTTGAATGAATCGTTAGCAAAGCCCTATCCAAAATTTCACATGTGTGGGTAATGTGGTTAACGAGATATTAGTCATCACAACACATTGGGGTATAATATTTCTAACAAAATTGCAGAAAATTAAAAACTATATGTCATTTGGTACCTCTTGGATAATGGTATGCCCCTCAGATATTATATAAAATATGCTCAGTATAGTAGTGGCTGACTACCCCTCATAATCAACATTCAAAGATTTGGATTGCTTGATTTATATTTAGACGGGGCTGTTTTTAAAGGACATCAACAAAACAGCTCTTTCAGTAAAGATGAAGGGAGAGTCACTTTAACAAGCGATTGTAGTTTCAAATTGCATTTTTATGCACTTTGATAACTAAGTTTGATTCTAGCAGACTTCTGCCTATCTCAAACACACAAAATGTTTCTTGCATATTTTGTTTCCTGAACTTTGTGATGCATTTATTGCAGATTTTGCATATTATTATGGGGGGGGGGGGGAAAGAAGAAAGAAGAAGAAGAAAGGGAAACCAAGATAAAAAGTCAACCAAAATGGGGATTGTGAGACTGGAACACAGCAAAATCAATTTGCTTGAGGTTGACAGATAATATTTAGAAAAATACAACATAAAACTAGCTGTATTTGTATCATTTTGTAGGTGAGGATGGCTACTTTTTGAAAGCCCCTCATATAGCTAGTGGACAAACATAACATACAGCTGTAGCAAGCATTAACTACAGGTTAAAACTGGTCTTCAGCAACCCATGCTTGTCGAAAGAGGCGACTAACAGGGTCGGGTGGTCAAACTCTGATTTGGCTGACACATGTCATCTTATCCCAACAAGCGTGGGCTGCTGAAGACCAATTCTAACCCGGATCTTCACGTGTATGTTTAACAGAACCTTAATGTCACTGATTGAGGTTCGGTTTATTCCCAATAGACAGTCTGTTTTTGGTGACCCTCCCTGATTCCCTCTTACCCTTCATGTCTATTTTATAAGTCTTATTTTGGCCCAGTTTCTCTGGAATTCCCTTGTAGTAAACAATTGACAAAGAACCAACGCATGATCCTCGACACAACACTGCAGCTTGTAAACATTCAGCAATGGAGGAGGACAAATGGTTTCTGAAAAACGTCATATTCACATTTCACCAACAAGTACAAAAAACTAAAACTTACTCCAACCACCTTGTTTATGATGATCCCCGTCACGCCGGTCTACAATGAGAAGAACACAGTCAGACATAGCTAAAACACATTCAAAGAGATCAATCACTTCTTTGAGGACATTTGTGATCAACATCATTATGAACTCGATGAGCTAGCACTGAACCCCTACGCATGTTGACCTCAAGATACATCATCCTTCCACAATACCATGATGGCTTCACTATATGTAATCTTATACTCATGCCCTGTACACGATGTCCTCACTATATATCTCCTACCAATGACGACCTGTACACGATGTCCTCACTATATGTCATCCAATACTTATATCCTATACACGATGTTCTCACTATATATATCAACCAACACTAATACCCTGTACACGGCGTCCTCACTATATATCATCAAAGATTTATACCCTGTACATGATGTCCTCACGATATATTATCCAAAAACCTATACCCTATACACGATGTCCTAAAGTAATATCATCCAGCACTTATACCCTGTACCCGATGTCCTCACTACATATCATCCAACACTTATACCATGTACACGATGTCCTCACTATATCATCCAATACTTATATCCTGATGTTCTCACTATATATATCAACCAACACTAATACCCTGTACTGATTTATACCCTGTACATTGTCCTCACGATATATTATCCAAAAACCTATACCCTATACACGATGTCCTAAAGTAATATCAACCAGCACTTATACCCTGTACCGATGTCCTCACTACATATCATCCAACACTTATACCATGTACAAGATGTCCTCACTACATATCACCTACCAATGATGCCCCTTTACACGATGTCCTCACTATATATCATACAATACTTATACCCTGTACATAATGTACTGTTCACATTTCACCAACAAGTACAAACAAACAACGTCCTTAAACTTACTCCAACCACCTTGTTTATGATGATCCCCGTCACGCCGGTCTACAATGAAAAGAACACACTCAGACATAGCTAAACAACATGCTGGAAATTCAAACATATCAACTCACTTCCTTCAGTTCATTTGTGGCCAACGCGAACTCAATGAGCTTGCACTGATCCCCTACCAATGATGACCTCAAGATATATCATTAAATGTCCTCACTATATATCACCTACCAATTATGCCCTGTACACGATGTCCTCACTATATATCACCCACCAATGATGCCCTGTACACGATGTCCTCACTATATATCACCCACCAATGATACCCTGTACACGATGTCCTCACTATATATCACATACCAATGATACCTGTACACGATGTCCTCACCATATGTCACCTACTAATGATGCCCTGTACACGATGTCCTCACTATATGTCACCTACCAATGATGCCCTGTACACGATGTCCTCACTATATATCACCTATCAATGATGCCCTGTACACGACGTCCTCACTATATATCACCTACCAATGATACCTGTACACGATGTCCTCACCATATGTCACCTACCAATGATGCCCTGTACACGATGTCCTCACTATATATCACCTACCAATAATACCCTGTACACGATGTCCTCACTATATATCATACAATACTTATACCCTGTACACAATGTCCTGTTCACATTTCACCAACAAGTACATACAAACAACGTCCTTAAACTTACTCCAACCACCTTGTTTATGATGATCCCCGTCACGCCGGTCTACAATGAGAAGAACACACTCAGACATAGCTAAAACAACATGCTGGAACACTTCCTTCAGTACTGTTGTGGCCAACAAGCACTTGATGAGGAATCTTCTTCACCACAGCGACCTCATGATATATCATCCGTAAATGATACCCTGATGTCCTCACTATATATCATCTAATACTCATGCCCTGTACACGATGTCCTCAATATATATATATATATATATATATATATATATATATTATATATATTTATATATCCTACCAATGATGCCCTGTACATGGCGTCCTCACTATATATCACCTACCAATGATACCCTGTACATGATGTCCTCACTATATATCACCTACCAATGATACCCTGTACACGATGTCCTCACTATATATCACCTACCAATGATGCCCTGTACATGATGTCCTCACTATATATCACCTACCAATGATACCCTGTACACGATATCCTCACTGTATGTCACCTACCAATGATGCCCTGTACACGATGTCGTCACTATATATCATCCAACACTTATACCCTGTACACGATGTCCTCACTATATATCATCTACCAAGGATGCCTTAACATGATGTCCTCACCACATCTAACCCTGATCACCTAAAGCAGCATCAGGTACGAGGGATTCCCTCAGCAGTAAACAGGCAAACAGCACCTCTTTCAGCAAATGAATACCTCATTTATCATTTAGAATCTAAAGCATACAACACTAAACAAGTCAAGGTCAAGGTCAAGGTCACCAGTAACAAGGGACCAACCTCAACTTTGAGTGAATCAGATGAAAAAGGGTCATGGCAAAATAATACTGTGTCTTGATACAAATGCTCCTCGAGACAAAATGTTTTAAGAAAAAGTAACAAGTGAACATTTAAAACATCACTAAGATAACTAAAATCTCATTGAACGATGTCATTCAAATGATGTAAGAAGATGGGAGGCCTTGAATTACAGTAGTCTCACTCCATCCATCTTTGTGATGATAGCCATCTTGCCAGTCTACAGTCTCAGGAGCCTTAACACAGCAAACTTAACACTTTAGACCATCAAACCCGCACATGTTGAAGATGGAAAATTATAGTGATGTGTTTAGTTTTACACTGCTTTTAGCAATATTCTAGGATTATCACGACAGGGGACACCAGAAATGTGCTTCACACATTGTACTCATGTGGGGAATCGAACCCGTGTCTTTGGCGTGACAAGCGAACACTTTAACCGATAGGCTAACCCGTCGCCCCGTAAAATGAGAGACATTTGCAGAAAGGATTCCCAGGTATCTGTGACACATCTGATCATTGTAATGTGATTTACAATCTTAGATTGTCCTTAAAAACATGTCATATGTCAGCAGCTTTAATATTATGCAAATTTTATGATGCTTTTACGAACAGGTCAATATATTCTACTTCAGAAACTGACTAACAACAGCTTGTGCCAACTACATGTAAGGCCTGTCCTGGACTGTGGCCCTACTGTCAACAGTTGCACAATGGGTGGCTTGACACACTACCCATCTGGACCATCATAAGATGAACATTGTGGAAGACACCTGTTCTACAAAGTTAGAAACTAAAACCCTACAAAAGAGCACACTACAATGGACATAAGGTGCATCCTACAGAGGGGCATAACACACAGAATACTATAAAAAGGGACATTCAGGTCAGGGGCAACCTATGCTCGGGCAAACTAAACAGTGGCAACCTACACAAGGGCAATTAAAGAGGGCAACCTACTCAAGGGCAATTAATTCAGGGGCAATGGGCAACCTACTCAAGGGGCAACCATTCAGGGGCTACAAAGGGGCAACCTCTCATAATCCAGGGGCAACATAATTCAAAGGGGCAACCTACTCAAGGGCAGCAATTCAGGGGGCAACATACAAAGGGAATTAATTCAGCAACCGACGGGCAACCTACTCAAGGGCAACATACAAAGGGGCAACCTACTCAAGGGCAACTACTCAAGGGGCAACCTAACTGTACATCTACAACATACAAAAGGCAACCTACTCAAGGGCAATGTACAAAGGGCAACCTACTCAAGGGCAACTAATTCAGGGGCAATGTACAAAAAGGGCAACCTACTCAAGGGCAAATAATTCAGGGGTACAATACAAAGGGCAACATACAAAACTAACTTAGGGGCAACCTACTCAAGGGCAACTAATTCAGGGGCAATGTACAAAAGAGGCAACCTACTCAAGGGCAAATAATTCAGGGGCAACATACAAAAGGGGCAACCTACACAGTGGCAACCAATACAGGGGCAATATACACAAGGTGCATTCTACACAGGAATCTCACACAGAAGAAAACTACACAGGGACATTCAGGTGAGAGGCAACCTATACAGAGGCAACCTACACAGGGGGCAACCAACTCAAGGGCATTCAAGACGGGAATGATACCCTGCACACGATGTCCTCACTATATATCACCTACCAATGATGCCCTGTACATGATGTCCTCACTATATGTCACCTACCAATGATGCCCTGTACACGATGTCCTCACTACATATCACCTACCAATGATGCCCTGTACACGATGTCCTCACTACATATCACCTACCAATGATGCCCTGTACATGATGTCCTCACTATATGTCACCTACCAATGATGCCCTGTACACGATGTCCTCACTACATATCACCTACCAATGATGCCCTGTACACGATGTCCTCACTATATATCACCTACCAATGATGCCCTGTACACGATGTCCTCACTATATATCTCCTACCAATGATACCCTGCACACGATGTCCTCACTACATATCACCTACCAATGATGCCCTGTACATGATGTCCTCACTATATGTCACCTACCAATGATGCCCTGTAC
Source organism: Haliotis rubra (assembly GCF_003918875.1). Taxonomy (NCBI): domain Eukaryota; kingdom Metazoa; phylum Mollusca; class Gastropoda; order Lepetellida; family Haliotidae; genus Haliotis; species Haliotis rubra. The sequence continues at coordinate 362,224 of NW_025767148.1, forward strand.
ACGATGTCCTCACTACATATCACCTACCAATGATGCCCTGTACACGATGTCCTCACTATATATCACCTACCAATGATGCCCTGTACACGATGTCCTCACTATATATCTCCTACCAATGATGCCCTGTACACGATGTCCTCACTTTATTTCACATATCAATGATACCTGTACACGATGTCCTCACCATATGTCACCTACCAATGATGCCCTGTACACGATGTCCTCACTATGTATCACATACCAATGATACCTGTACACGATGTCCTCACTATATATCACATACCAATGATACCTGTACACGATGTCCTCACCATATGTCACCTACCAATGATGCCCTGTACATGATGTCCTCACTATATATCACCTACCAATAATACCCTGTACACGATGTCCTCACTATATATCATACAATACTTATACCCTGTACACAATGTCCTGTTCACATTTCACCAACAAGTACATACAAACAACGTCCTTAAACTTACTCCAACCACCTTGTTTATGATGATCCCCGTCACGCCGGTCTACAATGAGAAGAACACACTCAGACATAGCTAAAACAACATGTTGGAACACTTCCTTCAGTACTTTGGTGGCCAACAAGCACTTGATGAGGAATCTTCTTCACCACAGCGACCTCATGATATATCATCCGTAAATGATACCCTGATGTCCTCACTATATATCATCTAATACTCATGCCCTGTACACGATGTCCTCACTATATATATCTCCTACCAATGATGCCCTATACAAGGCGTCCTCACTATATATCATCTAACACTTATACCCTGTACATGATGTCCTCACTATATGTCACCTACCAATGATACCCTGTACATGATGTCCTCACTACATATCACCTACCAATGATACCCTGTACATGATGTTCTCACTATATGTCACCTACCAATGATACCCTGTACATGATGTCCTCACTATATATCATCTAACACTTATACCCTGTACACGATGTCCTCACTATATGTCACCTACCAATGATACCCTGTACATGATGTCCTCACTATATATCATCTAACACTTATACCCTGTACATGATGTCCTCACTATATATCACATACCAATGATACCCTGTACATGATGTCCTCACTATATATAATCTACTCACTACCTACTCAAGGGCAACTAATTCAGGGGCAACATACAAAAGGAACACACTCAGACATAGCTAAAACAACATGTTGGAACAATTCCATCAGTACTTTTGTGGCCAACAAGCACTTGATGAGGAAGCTTCTTCACCACAGCAACCTCATGATATATCATCCGTAAATGATACCCTGATGTCCTCACTATATATCATCTAATACTCATGCCCTGTACACGATGTCCTCAATATATACATATATATATATCCTACCAATGATGCCCTGTACACGGCGTCCTCACTATATATCACCTACCAATGATACCCTATACATGATGTCTTCACTTTATATCATCTAACACTTATACCCTGTACACCATGTCCTCACTATATATCACATACCAATGATACCCTGTACATGATGTCCTCACTATATATAATCTACTCACTACCTACTCAAGGGCAACTAATTCAGGGGCAACATACAAAAGGGGCAACCTACTCAAGGGCAACTAATTCAGGGGCAACATACAAAAGGGGCAACCTACTCAAGGGCAACTAATTCAGGGACAATGTACAAAAGAGGCAACCTACTCAAGGGCAACTAATTCAGGGGCAACATACAAATGGGCAGTCAAGACAGGGACAACCTACACAGTATTAATCCTTCACAAACCAAGCTGCACAGGGTTAACCCTCACAGGGGCAACCTACACAGGGGCAACCTAAACAGGAGGCAAGGTGCAGAGGGGCAACCTACACACAGGCAACCTTCACAAGGGCAACCTGCACAGGAGGCAACCTACACAAGAGGCAAGCTGCACAGGGGCAACATGCTCATGGGCGACCTTCTCAAGAGCAACCTACACGTTGGCATCCTTCACAGGGGCAACCTACACAGGAGGCAACCTACACAGGGGGCAAGCTGCTCAAGGGCAGCCTTTACAGGATTCCCTTCTAGAGGAGCTTCAGTGCTCCCACGAGACCTGTATTCCCATACTTACTCCAGTTCTGGTTCTGCTGGTAGCCTTGATTATCTGCAAAAGACAAAATCACATCAGTGAAAGACAAGATACAAACACAGCAAAGGAAAACTAGTAGTTTATATCAAGGTCACCATCATTCTACACAGCCATCACTTGGTGGCAAGTGAAGGAATGAGTGAGTGAGGGAGTTTAGTTTTATGCCGCTTTGAGCAATATTCAAGCAATATCACGGCGGGGGACACCAGAAATGGGCTTCACACAATGTGCCCATGTGGGGAATCAAACCCGGGTCTTCGGCGTGACGAGCAAACACCTTAACCAATAAGCTACCCCACTGCCTGGATCAGGAATGAAGCCAACCTTCGGCTGTCTGCATGCTCATCATTGTGTTTTGTTGTCATTCACATGAATGAAGAACACCCAATCAACTTTTCTCAAGATGTATTACTTAGGACTCAAGTAGATCTGGGTGGGAATGTGGTCTCCCGCGACCCACGCTTGTTGTAAGAGACAACTAACAGGATCGGGTGGCCAGGTTCGCTGACTTGGTTAACACATATCATCGTATCCCAATTGCGTAGATCAATGCTCATAACGTCAATCACTGGATTGTCTGGACCAGATTCGATTATTTACAGACCAAATGAAAAGAGCTGGAAAATTGCTGATTGCAGTGTTACACAACAATCAAGCTTCTGAATGGTGGATGAAACTCAGTCAACATGGAAGTCTGGAAACGACAGCATGCAAACTTGTGAAGAATCATGCACTTATAAACAAAATCAGAAATGCTAAGAAAATGAAGCATGTTACATCATGTCAAGTTCTTTAATCTACATAATGCTCCATATCAATAAAGTGTGAGTATGGTTTTACACCTTTGTTAGCAATATTCCAGCAATATCACGGCAGGAGACACTAAAATTGGCTTCACACATTGTAACAGTGTGAGGAATCGAACCCAGGCGAATGAACACTATAACTACAGAGCTACCCCGACCATCCCTTCCTAAAGCTAGTAATGCCCATGTGGAGATTCCATGTTAGAACTGATCCCCTTCAACCCAGGCTTTCATAATAAATCAAATGGATCAGGTGGTCAGATTTCTTACTTAAATTTCTTTTGGTCATATTACCCCAACGTGAGTGAGTGAGTTTAGTTTTACGCCGTTTTTAGCAATATTCCAGCAATATCACGGCGGGGACACCAGAAATGGGCTTCACACATTGTGCTCATGTGGGGAATCGAACCCATGTCATCAGCGTGTTGAGCGAACATCTTAACCACTAGGCTATCCCACAGCCCCTACCCCAACAGGAGAATCATAGCTCACTGACTGACTGAGTATGGTTTTACACCATTTTAAGCAATATCCCAGCAATATCACGGTCAGGGGACACCAGGAATGGGCTTCACAAATTGTACCCATGTGGGGAATCGAACCCGGGCCTTCGGCGTGTTGAGCGAACACTTTAACCACTAGGCTACCCCACTGCCCCTCATAGCTCACAATATAAATCACTGGACTATCAAGTCTAGAATCGATTATGGAGCTGGAATATTGCAGACTGTGGCAATAAATTGCTCCCTTTATCCATAATAACATTTGTTGTTAAAATTTACTGCAACTGGAAATGTACATTTGAAAGCAACAAAAATTGACAAACAAATTATTCAATTTATTTTTCAAAAATAAATAAATTTTGTGATTCACAGTAAAAGCTGTAACCTGTGACAAACACAGTTAAACAACGGTACACAGGACATGATGGGGACACCGAACACACCAACACCGACAGCAGGTGCCGAGGTATATTAGGACTACACCACAAAAAGCACTACACATCCCTACAACATTCAGAATTACTGAGTGAGTTTAGTTTTACGCCGCTTTTAGCAATATTCCAGCAATATCACGGCGGGGGACACCAGAAGTGGGTTTCACACATTGCACCCATGTGGGGAATCGAACCCAGGTCTTCGGCGTGACGAGCCAACGCTTTAACCACTAGGCTACTCTACACATTCAGAACTAAAAGGGCATGGAATAATAACAAAATCCATATTAAGAGCAACTTTTTTTCAGTACAATCTGGATTGAGACAGAGGTGAGACAGAGCTGGGCTACTTTCATCACTATTCTAGTCAGATCACGGCGTGCCAACTTGAAGTAGGTGGAGATGTAAGTGGAGATCCTTAAGTGATGCAGATATCAGACACCACTTTGGTGAAATCAATGAGTGAGTTTAGTTTTACGCCGCACTCAGCAATATTCCAGCTATATGGCGACAGTCTGTAAATAATCGAGTCTGGACCAGACAATCCAGTGATCAACAGCATGAGCATCAATCTGCGCAATTGGGAACCGATGACATGTGTCAACCAAGCAAGCGAGCCTGACCACCCGATCCCGTTAGTCGCCTCTTACGACAAGCATGGGTCACTGAAGGTTCATTCTAACCCGAGCCTTCACGGCCGGTGAAACCAATGGTGCTGACAAACCAAGCAACATAATCAGGACGAACAGGGATTCAAACCCAGAACTGTTAGGTTTTAGCCTGCCCAAGGGACACAACTCATCAGTTAGCTGCGTGCCTTCAGACGATTTGTGTTGGCCATCTGAGGCATCTGTTCTGGAGAATGTTCTTTGTAGTTTCACTACTTCTAGTACCTATTAATCCTACTGGCATATGCAGAAATGTCAATGAACTCAAACCATGTAATAAATCACTGCCATATCATTTACCACGAGACCACATATTTCTTAAACTTGTGACATGAGTATCCCAGTAGTTAAGTGATCTATTTGCCCAATATGATAGGTGAAGACCACTTGTCATTCTGAAGGAAGGAGTTCAGGGTCAAGAACATTTTTTATTATTATTATTATTTATGGTTTTTTAATGGATATTTATATAGCACTATAGGCCATCTCACATGCATTCTCAAAGCTCTTCTTTGTATTTCCCTCGATCAATTAGATGTCAATTCAGCGGCACATCATATTATCAATCTCAACTCCCTGGGGATCATACAACTCTTGCTGCCAATAGGCGCACCGAGTTAATGCATCTTTCTCAGAAAAATTTTCAACTACAGTTCCAAAACCAGATAATTGTTTTCATTTATCAATTTCTAAAACCACATTGCAACTATGTCATTTTTTCCCCGACAATTACTTTCGTTTCTACCTCCGTCTGAAGCGCCATTAGTTTTTTTGAGACAATTTACACTTTTCAATAAATTCTGATAATTCTGCCCTTCTCCTAAAATCAAATGTTCAGTCCTACAATAATCACCTCAAAAAAGTTCCAGCCCCTGGACTACTAACTCCAGCCATGTAGATAGCATTACACTAAATGTCTTTAACTTTTACGAAACAATTGTTTTTTAAAATATACTGTCCATGAAGACCGCAGGGTAAAAACAGACACAAGATTCTCAGTTTGTGAAAGCCAAAGAGACGATTTGTCTTATAAAACACAAACTTCGGGCTAACGATTTGACGATGGTGTCTCCGATGGTCACAGACACAGCAACAAGGAGGGGTACCTAACCCATCCCCCCCTCTCATCCATCACCACAACCATCAACCACCCTGCACCACGAACAAGCTTACCAGTCAAATAAATAGCTCTGTGCAAAAATTAGTACAAGTTATTGCTAAACAACACACAGAAATGAAGATCATGCAACACAAGAGAAAGGACAAGCTTCTACTTGCATCAAGGGTGAGTGTCATGTTAGCTCTATCTATCACTGTGTATGGAGGTTACACGTATACAGGCAATTAAACCGTAGTGTAGTCATGGCAACAGGAAGTACCAGTATTAAAATTTAATAACCCGCAGAAACAATCTGACAAACTGCCCAAGCATTGTTGTTTCACATCATATCAGAAACATCACATATATCAAACTTCTATGCTTTGAGTTAATGATTCCAAAATCCAAGATATTATTGGGGTTCATTTTTTAATCATCATATAAAAGGAAGAAAATTTGGTATCAGGTAAACTCTGCTTCTTGCAATAACAGACTACCTGCTATACTACTGGCAGAGTAGCTTGATGTCCTAAAGTGGAACCCTGCTTATCTGGACCTCAGACACCTGCGAATCTTGACTACTGGACGATTGTTTCGAGCAACCTACCCCCAAAACACAGCAAAATATGCTGGGTTTTTTCCGGAAATGAATTTCAACAGTGGAAAGGACACACTAGCATGTCCCAGTTCCAAAACACTGCAGATTTATTTATGTTGGATGTACAATGTATGGGGAAAAAAGACAAGATGCATAAAATCACAGAAGTGTTTCAGGGGGAATTTAAGAAAGGGAGGTAACTCTTATCAACAATAGATTCCAGGATCCATGTCTATCTGGACAATATCTAAGAAAATAAGTGTCCATATAAGCAAGGTTTGACTGTTTACACCATTTGCCCAGGGCCCACTTGCACAAAGTGATCTTATGATGACCCCACACTCTATCATAGATTTAAGAAGTCCTTAGTGCCAAGATCGCTTTGCGAAGTGGGCCTGGTACTGTGAATGTTCTGTGATGTGTTCAGCAGAGTGTGTATCCCCAATGGGTCCTCAAAGCACGATAGACCGAGTACTTACTGGACTTCTGGAAGTAGAAGTTGCCTTGCTTCATCTCCATAATACGCTCGTTGTTCTCCACCAGCGTTGCCACCTTCTCCGACAGCTGCAGCGCCAGGGACTGCAGACGGCTAGGCTCCGTGCGGTGCATCACCACCGTCTGTGTCGGCTCGTCCAGGGAGGCCTGCAATACAGCAACAGACTCTGATCCAGTGTTTATGATGGGACATGACCGTTAATTGTTTTTTATTTAACACCACACTCAGCAATATTCCAGCCATGTGATGGCACTCTGTAAAAATAATAGAATCTAGACAAGGCAGTCCAGCTGAAACCACGAGCATTGATCTATGCTAAATGCACATCAGAATCAGCCACGTCAAAGAGTCTGATCTGCAATCCTGTTCGTTGTCTCTTAAGACAAGCGTGGTTTGTTGAAGATCAATTCTAATCTGGACCTTGGCAGGACGAACATGATTACTATTTAGTTTAGTGAGCGAGTGAGTTTAGCTTTCGCACCGTTTTTATCGGCAATATTATGGCGGGCCATGGACTCTAGAAGCGGGCTTCACACACTACCCATTTGGCGAATCGAACCCTGGTCTTGGGTGTTACCAACGAACACTTTAACCACTAAGCTACCTCACCACCCCTCTTTCTTTCAGCAGTATATGAGACCAGTTTTCTTTTAAAACAATTACAAAGTGCAGTTTGCTGGTGCTACAATATTATCATTGTCATATTTCTGGCATGATTTCGATCCCTTACTCCTCTTGACCACTTCATAGTATATCAATAAATTCACTACGGACCACATCATAAAGTGATTCGATGTTAAAAGGCTGCAAGTTTGTACTGTCAAGATAAGATCCACCATCTTGTGAGAGCGTCATACCATGAGTTCCTCGTTGATGATCATCTTACTGATGATGGAGTGCACGACCGGCTTGTTCAGCTCGAACATCTCCGACAGTGTGTCCATGGAGAGGGAATCGTACACGCTGCTGTAGGTGAACAAGTACGTCCTGAGACTCTCCTCCTGGATCTTGTTGGTGATCATGTCCCGCACCTGATCCTTGTTGTAGAACAGATCCCACACCTACAACACACAGACGACAATCCATACCCTTTGACTTGATACACTCTTCACTAAATGAAACTTGCAATAAATTCAACCAGACCACAGGGCTGGTTTGTTTGTTAAACTTGCCAGCCATGACCAAAACTTACCTGCTCGCAAATCATTTTGATTTGACAGGCGATGTAGCTTATCATCCAACTGGAATTCATCATTATTTTTACGTGAGCATAAATAGTGAGTGAGTGAGTAAGTGAGTGAGTATGTTTTACGCCGCTTTTAGCAATATTCCAGCAATATCACGTCCGGGGACACCAGAAATGGGCTTCACACATTGTACCCATGTGAGGAATCGAACCCGGATCTTTGGCTCGTGTGATTTATTATCCTGAAATATGATGAATAGCTTCATATATATGTCTAAATTTTAACCCGACCATTGGGCAGGTGAATTTGAGAATCTAGCAGTCCGTGTTGAAAATAACCCATCCCCGGCAGTCGGGCAGGCAGGTATTTCGAACGCTGTTAGATCACTGCATGTAAGGGGGTAAGAATATGACATTGTATCGCTTCGCGTAAACGAACAAGAGAAGATGGGTTTGCCAACACTTTAACCACTAAGCTACCCCAGCGCCAACTTTCTCAAGAAAAGCACTTCGTACCTTGGCATTCATCTTCTCATTGATGATGAAGTTCTTGCAGGCCTTCCAGTCCCCGGTCTTCATGGACTTGGATGCTGCAACCACGTGTTCCCTCATGCTCTCTGGCGGTCCAGTCAGGTTCTGCCTCTCGCTCATCTTCATCACGTGGTGGAAGTTCTTGCTGATCATACGACGACGGACATCAAGCTCATGTGCTGAAAACACACCTCACAAGCTATAGTGTCTAATCTGTAACGTAACAGATCTCACAGGTTCCATTTGGTTTGGTTATTGTTTAAAGCCACACTCAGCAATATTCCAGCTATATGATGGTGGTCTGTAAATAATCGAGTCTTGGACCAGGGTTCAGTTCCTCAAAGCGATCGTAGCGCTACGACTGTCATAAGTCTACGTTAAAGTATGGGAGTTACGATCATCTTAGGGTTACGACTGTCATAAGTCTATGTTAAAGTATGGGAGTTACGATCATCTTAGGTTTACAACTGTCATAAGTCTATGTTAAAGTATGGGAGTTACGATCATCTTGACGCTACGACTGTCATAAGTCTATGTTACAGTATGGGAGTTACGATCATCTTAGCTACGACTGTCATAAGTCTATGTTAAAGTATGGGAGTTACGATCATCTTAGCGCTACGACTGTCATAAGTGTCTATGTTAAAGTATGGGAGTTACGATCATCTTAGTGCTATGACTGTCATAGGTCTATGTTAAAGTATGGGAGTTACGATCATCTTAGCGCTATGACTGTCATAAGTCTATGTTAAAGTATGGGAGTTACGCTCATCTTAGCGCTACGACTGTTATAAGTCTATGTTAAAGTATGGGAGTTACGATCATCTTAGTGCTGCGATCGCTTTGAGGAACGGGCCCAGAACATTCAGTGATCAACAGCATGAGCATCGTTCAACACAATTGGAAGACGATGACATGTGTCAACCAAGCCAGCGAGCCTGGCCACCAATCCTATTAGTCACCTCTTACAACAAGCATGGGTTGTTGAAAACCAATTCTAAACAGGATCTTCACGGGTAGACTTTACAGAAAAGGCACCTCTCAAGGTATACAGCACACAGTGTCTCACCTGCCATGTATGGGATCTCCAGCAGCATGGCCGACACTAGGTACACACACTCCAGCAGCTCAAGGTTGATGTGTTTGTGATAAGGCAACAGACGTCGCTTCTCGATCTTCTCCTGCTCCGCACTGCGTTCATGTTGGCGTTGAGGAAGCAATCCCTGAAACAGTTCCAAGACATGTCACTGAAGCTCACGAAAACCTGGTTTAAACACAGTCTGGGATAGTGATTGATATCATGAGCACCGACCCACAGATGGCGCAAGATGATTGCAATCAAGCAACAAGCCAGACCACCCCATCTATTATGTTGCCTCTTTATGAACGAGTCAGTGAGTGAGTTTGGTTTTACGCCGCTTGCAGCAATATTCCAGCAATATCACGGCAGGGGACACCAGAAATGGGCTTCACACATTGTACCCATGTGGGGAATCGAACCCAGGACTTCAGCATGACGAGCGAACGCTTTAACCAATAGGCTACCCCACTGCCCCTCTTTATGAGTGAGTCAGTGAGTATGGTTTAACGCTTTTAGCAACTTTCCAGCAGTATCACGGCAGGAACACAAGAAATGGGCTTCACATTTTCTACCCATGTGGGGAATTGAACCAGGTCTTCAGCATGATGAGTCAACGCTTCAACCACTGGGCTACCCACCGGCTATGCCTTTTTATGACCAGCGTTGGTTGCTGACTACCCTGACTAACCAGGAATACCTATGGACTTTTTATTCAACGTAATGGAATGATCAAAATTAGCAAAGGCAAATGTTACATAGTAGATAATAGCCTCTCTTCCCTCACCTGTGCGAGCAGCTCCTTGGCTCTGTTACTGCTCTGTATGTCAACCAGTGCATTGTGAGCATCTCGGATGAATCCTCGCCGGAACCCACACAGACCAAGCTGCACAAGGGTGCGATTGTACAGGATCTGAAATCATCATCATCATCATCATCAGTGACTCAAAACTTGCATCATAGACGTTGACAAGCATCATCATCAAGATCAATGATCGACAACCCTGTGCATCTACTGCAGATGAAATTACATACGTTCAGAATTCCCTTTTAGTATGTATCTTGTAGACAGAATTTCAAGTAGTATACAAAATTTGATGACGTTCAGGTTTTATTTGTCTTTTTGTTGCCATGCTCAGCAGTATTGAAGCTACATGAAGGCAGCCTGTAAATAATCAAGCCAAGCAAAATCAGTGAATGGGGGCTCCGATCTACAAATGTCTGCACAGGATGACATGAATTCATATGGTCAACTGGCTCCTACCATAGAATGATCAGAATCAATTTGACTCGTGAAGATCTGGGTTAGAATTGATCTTCAGTAACCCATGCTTGTCATAAAAGGTGACTAACAGGCTCGCGGACTTGATTGACATATGTCATTGTATCCCAATTGCATAGATCAGTGCTCATGTTGTTGATCGCTGGATTGTCTGGTCCAGACTAGACTCAATTTAACCCAGAACCCCAATGGAGATGAACAAGAGTGTGATGGCTGACCTGTGTGTGGACATCGGAGTGATGGATGGTGTCCTGTAGGTGAGACATGAGCATGAGGTCCCGAGCCTGGTACCAGCGGTCATGCAGGGCGTGGTGGTAGATGTGGCACAGCATGGAGCGGGTGCGCAGTCTGTCGGTGCTGTCCTTGGCGTAGATGTACTTGCACAGTCGGTCCATCATCTGCTCGGGGGTCTCCTCGTCCGGATCTGGCTTCACACCCTCCATGGCTTTGTAATCAAACTGTAGAACAACACACAGACTTGTTTGTAACATTACCATGGAAACACTGGTCCTGTATCAACAAAGTAGAGTGAGTGAGTGAGTGAGTGAGTGAGTGTTGAGTGAGTGAGTGAGTGAGTGAGTGAGTCGCGAGAGAAGAGACTGAGAAACATGATAACTTGGGACAAGAAACTACAATCAATTTTCTGACATGTCAAGGGGACACAACTCTGCATGGCAGCTGGTGGCACCATGAGAGCTTACATTCAAAAGTAGTTCATAATGGTCATGGGACAGATAGCTTGATACAAAGGCAGTGTTGTATTTACAGTGAGTGAGTGTGTTTAGTTTTACTCCGCACTCAGCAATATTCCAGCTATAAGGCAGCGGTCTGTAAATAATCAAGTCTGGACCAGACAATCCAGTGATCAACAGCATGAGCATCGATCTGCGCAATTGGGATACGATGACATGTGTCAACCAAGCCAGCGAGCCTGACCACCCGAACCCGTTAGTCGCCTCTTACGACAAGCATGGGTTACTGAAGGTTCATTCTAACCCAGACCTTCACGGGTGTTGTATTTACAGACAGTAACTTTATATCTGTATGTGGTGTGTGCGACAAGTGGTATTTCTGTGATGATGTTCAACATACTTTGTAGTAGGTCTGTTCGATACGACGCAGGTACACCCGACACATCTCGTCAGTGGTGGCGCGAGACTCGAGGTACTTCTCCAGCTGCTTGGTGAGGTCGGCCACACGTGACTCATCCTTCAACCTGTCAACACCAGACCACACACCGTACATCATCAACATCTCCACACAGAGCGCACAACATCAACACACACAGCGTACACCATCATCCCAACACCTCCATGCGATCAGACACGTAACTCAATCAGTAATAAGTACTTCAGCAAAATTATTGCTGCTGTAAATATCTGACACACATCAAGATCTCCATGTGATCAGACAGTACTGGCCACATACCTCGCTCTGCAATACTGATGAGAAATTATTGCTGCTGTAAATAATGTAATTTTTAGAGTAAAATTGATATTTTATACTTATCCTGACTCATGCTCTTTTGCTTGTCTTCTTCTTCTTGCGAACATAGTGGAACACTTGTATCTCCTTATTTGAAGCTCCCTTCAAAATAAAATCACTAATTGGTACTCACCACGAGTTGCAGCCCTTTGTTTCCCCTGGCGGGAAAGGTGTCGCCACCCTCTGGCCATGTGCTCCACTCTCTCCTGATTTTGCGAGCCCAACACTTGAACTTACAGGGAAATCCAAAGTGTTATGTGGGGAGGATGGGAGGGCTAACCTCATGAGTCAGGATAAGTATAAAATATCAATTTTACTCTAAAAATTACATATTTTTCCTTATCCTGACTCATGCTCTTTTGCTTGTAGCATCCTACGGACACGGAGGTGGGAGTAACAGAATACTTTGGATTTATAATTAGTGATTTTGTATAGATATACTGTAATATCCCCTACGGGAACTTCATGAAGGCTTAGACTTAGGATGTTTGCTGTATTAAAAAACCATAGGTTACATAATGCCATTAAAGGGGAATTACATTATTAATATATTGAACAATACATATAATATATATATATATATAAGTGACTCTGATAGAGGCACTGAAACTGAACATATCATAGTATAAGCTTAAGGCTGAATAACTTAAGCTGAACATATATACATAGCCCTAAAACTCCGTAGAGTTATAAGCTAGATAAGTATGTATATAATACATATTAATCTTGTGAGGGTAATATTTAACGCCTACGAGGAACTGTCAGTTGCTGAGCGAGGACCAGTGGTCCGAAATGGTGAATGCCAGAGACATCTTCTGTAGTGATGTCTCTCAGGTAGTGATTAGCAAATACCATGTTAGATTTCCAATAGCATCCTTGCATAATCGCGTGTTCAAGGAACAGTTGCCGTGAAGGGCGAGGGTGGAGGCCAATGCCCTGATCTCATGTGGATTTGATGCTGTTGGTGGGTCCAAGCCTGCTGCCTTGTAGGCACGGAGAATGACAGTCCTTATCCAAATAGATATTGTGGTCCGCGGCGACACTTCTGTTTGATTTGTAGGCGATAAGGGGATGAATAAACGCTTGAGAAATCTTCTCCTTGTTTTGGATCGTCAGAATAAACTTTGAGCTCTTACTGGACACAGTGATAAGTCTTGTGTATCTTGTGATCCGAGAATAGAGGATAGCGCCGGATGTGAAATAACCTGTCTGGTTGACCTGGCAGTTGATTTTAGCGATGAAATCCCATCTTAGTCCGAGGTGCGCCAGTGTTATGATTGTCATCAAACTGTATCCTCTCGTAATCTAGAGCGCGGAATTTCAGACATTCTTGCTGCCGTGGCTAGAGATAGCAGAAAAAGTGTTTTCTGTGAGAGAAATTCAAAAGTTGTCGATTCCAAAGGTTCATAAACCTCACTCGTGAGGTGTTGTAACACTATATTCAGATCCCAAGCTGGGCCGTGGAACTTCCGCTTTTGGTCCTCCAATCGGAATGCTCGTAGTAAGGCAGTAACTCTGGAGATCTTGTCAACTTGACACCCGTTCTCATGGTGATTACAGAACTAAGTGCAGCAAGATATGTTGATATCGTTGAACCTTTTAAATGTTTGTTTTGGCGCAGGTAACACAAATAGTCTGCCGCCTCTCTCGCTGTAAAACCTTTCTTTGTTGCATAATTTTCGAAACTGTGCCACTTGTCGTCGTACAAGTTACGAGTTGAGTAACGTAAGGCAAGCGTGACTGCTTTTGCCGCCCTGGCAGAATATCCTCTCTTGTTTAAACACATTTGTATACAGTCCATACGTGTAGTTGGAACATTGCTGGGTTTCCGTGCTCTTGTTTGGTGTGAGGATGAATTAACAGGTTTGCACGCTTGGGTAGCTCCAGTGCTGGTTGACCGATTTCTTGAATTAGTATGGGAAACCACGTTCTGGCCGGCCAGTAGGGCGCGACCAAAGTGAGTTGTAGGCTCTGTGTTTGTCTGATTTTCTGTAATACTTGAGGTATTATTGCTGGCGGCGGAAACGCTTGGCGATGCGCATTGAGGCCTTCCCATGATAGACTTAGAGCGTCCGTTGCCCAAGCTTGAGGGTCTGGGACTGGTGACACGAATGTCGGTAGCTGATTGTTGAATCGCGTGGCGAAAAGGTCTATTAGCGGCGCTCCTAATTGCTTGATTATCTGTGCAAATATTTCCCTGTTGATCATCCACTCTGTCGGTGATGGTAGATGAGGCCGAGAGAGAGCCGTCTGCTAGTATATTTCTGGCTCCGGAATGTGAACTGCTCTGACATGTAGATTTAGATCTTGTATTAAATCGAACAGTTGAAAGCTTAGGTTCAAACCGCTCAGCCATCTCGTTGAGCCTTGCTTGTTTATGTAGAACGCCACTGTCTAATTGTCTGTATGGATCATTAGGTGCGATTTTGTAGAAATGTGCTCCAATGTAGAATGGCGCTGATTACAGCTTTCATTTCTAGACTGTTTATATGGAGTTTGCATTCTTGCTGATTCCATAATCCTGATATCGCAGGGTTGGTGAGATGAGCTCCCCAACCTTGGAGTGACGCTATCTACATATAGATGGGTTTTGAATTCCTGCTCTGCTAAACAAATCCTTCTGCAGACATTCGATTTCTGGTCCACCATAGTAAATGAGGTCTGAGATGTTTCGGTAGACTGAATGGTTGTACATCGCTGAGATGTGCGCTGATGAGGACCTGTAGGGGCTGTGAATCGTAATCTGCCTGTGACAGTCATGTCTTGGGCTGATGTGAAGACCTAGTAGGCTCTGCCATTGTCGAAGTGGTAACGGAGAGAGTAGAGCTGGTGGAATGGTCTGTTGTATCTTGAGCCAACGGTCTTCTGGTACAACGATACGGTTGCGACATTTGTGATGAATCGAATACCTAGGAACTGCAGGTCTTGCGATGGTACTAGGTCCGACTTATGTAAGTTTACTAACCATCCTAGTTGTGTTAGTAGCTTTATGATGTAATTTAACTGTAGTTTGAGATGCTGTGGATCTTGATCTACCTGTATCCCGTCGTCGAGGTAAAACGCACCGCGAGCCCTTGACGATGTAGAAAGATGATAATCGGTTTCGTTATCCTCGAATAGCCAGGGGCTGATGATATTCAATGGGAGTACTACTTTCCACTGGTAATGTAGCCCTTCTAGAGTAAACCGTAGGTATTTCCTGGAATCGGGATGAATGGGGATGTGCAAGTAGGCATCCTGTAGATCTATGCTGCCCATGTAGTCCATAGGACGAATCATCTGGCGTAACTGAGGTAAATGTATCATCTTGCTAAACCGGTGGTTTAGCGTAGATAATTCTTGTTGAAAAAGCTCATGTTGTAGATGAGTCTGTATTTCTCCGCGGAGTTTTTCTTGGGAACTAGGAAAACTGGGGAGTAGAAACCTGGTTCGACGTTTGCTTGATCTATTACTTCTATGGCCTGTTTGGATAGGAGTGATGAAACAGCCTCTCTTATCTTTGGTAGTTGTTGCGCTTGTAAATCGAACTTGAGGGGTTTGATTGTCAGCGGAGGCTTGGCCTGTAGTGGGATACGAAATCCGTGTTGAAGAATGTTGGAGACGTAAGGGTCTTGCAAGTTCCCCAGTTGGAGGCGTCCACCCACTTGTGCTGGCTGTACTGGAACGGCTGGGGGTGGAAGACTCCAGTCGTTCCGAACCTGTGTTTCAGCGTCTATAGTTGCGGGAACCTCTGGGTGTCCTGCCTCTTCCTGATCCTCCTCTATAGTTGCCATATGGCCAACGAAAAGAATCTTTACCTCTAGAGCTGGCTATCTTCCTGTCTCTTGCTCTTTGTAGGCCCGTGAACTTAGATCTGCCTGAGTATCTTTGTGAAGTCTGACGAATGACGCTGGCTAGTGTGTCCATCGATTTAATCATAAGGACTTCCCTGGAATCCTTAGAGACTTCCTTGGCGACTTTGTCGATTTCTCCGTCAAAGATGGATGTTGTCGACCACGGGCTGTATAAAGTGGGGCTGTAAAGTTCTCCCCAATTGCAGGAAGCGAGGAGGCCTTGACGACGAGCTAAGGTCGAATGCTGCTGAAACAGATGTAAGATGATCCGTTAAAACTGCTGATCTTTCTTTTGCATAAGTAAGGCAGAATAAATCATTCTATCATCTTCCGTCGTGGGAATCCCGGAATCTAGTGATAAGAGTCTCATTGATCGTCCCTAGATCTATTTAACCCAAAGAACATCGTCTCGTCATGGTTTCTATATGAGCCAACTTGCGATCATCCATCTTGTAAATCTTGTTCTTGACATCGCTGATGATCTTATAGTTCTCATCGATGTCCTGGGCTTTGTAGAAAGAGTCCATGTTATCGCGGAGAACTTCTTGGCATGAAAGTTGGGTAGATGTGGTGTCTGAACTTTCGTAGCTTTCTGGAAAGCTGCATCTAGATTCTGTGGCACTGCCGCCGATCGGATCAATCGGGGTAGAGTGATCGCATCTGGATCGTCTTCCTTCATCAAATCGTCTGCGCCTGTATTGCCACTTTTAGATTGTGATGAGAGATCTAGGTTATTGACCATCCAATACCGTATCTCTGCATCGGAGAGAAAAGATTCCTCCATCATCCTCAATACCATCATCATTAACGAATTGTAGATGCTCTTCGGGACTGCGTGTAGCTGTCTGTATGTCCGATGAGGCTTGTGGCGATCTAGTTGACTTGTGCGCCGCTCTATGTGGAGATCTGACGGGTGATCGACCTGGTGATGAACGAAGTGGAGATCGTCTATGGGATGATTTTCTCGGAGACTTGTGAGGCGAATGTTGATAGCTTCGCGAAGCTCTTCTATAGTCCCTCGATGTCCTTCTAGATGATGAAGATCTGGAATCATATGTCCTTCGCGAATGCCTTCGCGAAGCTTCATTTGCGTCCGGTCCGGGGGATCGATGATATGACCTTCGCGAAGGCCTCTGTGACGTCTGATGGTCCGAGTCCATATCTAGGGATGAAATCGAAGATGGTGATGATCTGTCCCGCCTTCGCGAAGGCTGTACATCTAGGTCCTTCGTCAAGGTGGTCCGGGACTTCCTTCGCGAAGGTGACATCGTCTTGGCTGCTACGTTGACGGGGGGTGCCTCTGGGGTGCTGTCTACGTTGGAGCCTTCGCGAAGGCTCGGACCCTGCTTCTGCAGTTTATAGTGGTCCTCCATGATGTTCATAATTTGCCGCATCATGTCTTCTGGGATGATCTGTGACGAAGTCGTCGGCGTCTTCTCTGCGATGGGGTCCACATCAATAACGTCCGACGTCAGTGTAGAGGCATCAGGCTGCATGGTGATCTCTGCAGAAGTCACAGTCGCTGACACCGGTCGCTTCTTGTGCCGTAAGTCGGGGATGATTATCGGCTGATCATCGTAGAGGCCCAATTCTGCTGCTGGAACGATCTCGGCTGAGAAAGTTCTCGCTGTCTTCGTAGATTTCCCTTTGGAAGTCTGCGCTGCCCTGGGGGTCCTAAGTCTGCGTTGAGAAGACGTTGAGGCCCTCTTAGACTTGGTCTGCGATGACGGGATGTCTGGGGAGGCCGGTCGTTTCTTCGAGGTAACGGACTGCGTCCCACGTTCCTCTACCGCAGGGGTCTCTAGCAGAACACCAGACGGGAGAGGGTCGATCGCTAGCAGCTGACTGGATGGAATATCTGGACTATCTGCCATGTTTTGCCCTTGTTTGCGTGACCTATCTGCAGCACGTCTTAAGATGATATTTATTAAATGCAGAATGAGATAGATTAATGCAGTAACTGCAACGTGAATCAAACGCACACGGCGTAGCACAACTAGGGCATATTACATGCGGATCAGAGGCGGAAAAACGTAATCTACAAATAGTACAGATTTTCATCAACGTAAAGCTAGCTGAACAATCACGAATACAGGTGAATAAACAGTAGAAATACGATAAATAATCAATACAAATTAGTAAAGGATACTAGCTATACCTCTATAGTAACCTAAGAGAGGTAAAAACTAAGAAAATATCAAAGGATATGGTGTGTAAGGAGACACGAGGCGCTCTCACATCCTGCTCACTGGGCGAAGAAGGAGAGAGTGGAGCACATGGCCAGAGGGTGGCGACACCTTTCCCGCCAGGGGAAACAAAGGGGAGCAACTCGTGGTGAGTACCAATTAGTGATTTTATGTTGAAGGGAGCTTCAAATAAGGAGATACAAGTGTTCCACTATGTTCGCAAGAAGAAGAAGACAAGCAAAAGAGCATGAGTCAGGATAAGGAAAAATTCTGAATTTGGCCAGACAGACAAGAGATACTCTGATCATTGATCCACATTCCATAGGAATGGTGGAAAGTCACCAAGTCTCTAATCTGTCAGACCTGTAAGCGATACTGTTCTGTCTCCATCCTGTCTAGACCAAACACTGTACCCACCTGTCTACATACTGTACTGTCTCCATCCTGTCTAGACTGAACACTGTACCCACCTGTCGACATACTGTTCTGTCTCCATCCTGTCTAGACTGGACACTGCACCCACCCTTCTACATTCTGTACTCTGTCTCGAGCCTGTCTAGACTGAACACTGTACCAACCTGTCTACATACTGTACTGTCTCCATCCTGTCTAGACTGAACACTGTACCCACCTGTCGACATACTGTTCTGTCTCCATCCTGTCTAGACTGGACACTGCACCCACCCTTCTACATTCTGTACTCTGTCTCGAGCCTGTCTAGACTGAACACTGTACCCACCTGTCTACATACTGTACTCTGTCTCCATCCTGTCTAGACCAAACACTGTACCCACCTGTCTACATACTGTGCTGTCTCCATCCTGTCTAGACTGAACACTGTACCCACCTGTCGACATACTGTACTGTCTCCATCCTGTCTAGACCAAACACTGTACCCACCTGTCGACATACTGTACTCTGTCTCCATCCTGTCTAGACTGAACACTGCACCCACCTGTCTACATACTGTACTGTCTCCATCCTGTCTAGACCAAACACTGTACCCACCTGTCGACATACTGTACTCTGTCTCCATCCTGTCTAGACTGAACACTGCACCCACCCGTCTACATACTGTACTGTCTCCATCCTGTCTAGACCAAACACTGTACCCACCTGTCGACATACTGTACTCTGTCTCCATCCTGTCTAGACCAAACACTGTACCCACCTGTCTACATACTGTACTGTCTCCATCCTGTCTAGACCAAACACTGTACCCACCTGTCCTACATACTGTACTGTCTCCATCCTGTCTAGACCAAACACTGTACCCACCTGTCTACATACTGTACTGTCTCCATCCTGTCTAGACCAAACACTGTACCCACCTGTCTACATACTGTACTGTCTCCATCCTGTCTAGACCAAACACTGTACCCACCTGTCTACATACTGTACTGTCTCCATCCTGTCTAGACCAAACACTGTACCCACCTGTCGACATACTGTACTGTCTCCATCCTCCATGTACCCACCTGTCTACTGTATCTGTCTCCACCTGTCTACATACTGTACTCTGTCTCCATCCTGTCTAGACCAAACACTGTACCCACCTGTTGACATACTGTACTCTGTCTCCATCCTGTCCTCTGTCTCCATCCTGTCTACATACTGTACTGTCTCCATCCTGTCTAGACCGAACACTGTACCCACCTGTCTACATACTGTACTCTGTCTCCATCCTGTCTACATACTGTACTCTGTCTCCATCCTGTCTAGACTGAACACTGTACCCACCTGTCGACATACTGTACTCTGTCTCCATCCTGTCTACATACTGTACTCTGTCTCCATCCTGTCTAGACCGAACACTGTACCCACCTGTCGACATACTGTACTCTGTCTCCATCCTGTCTAGACCGAACACTGTACCCACCTGTCTACACACTCTGTAATGTCTCCATGCTGTCTAGAGTGAACACTGTACCCACCTGTCGACATACTCTGTACTGTGGGCATCACAGGCCTGCAGCATCTTAGTGAACTCTTCATCCATCCGTTCCACCATGGTGAGGATACAGCCTCGGATCGCGGTACGGAGCTTTCTGGCAACAAAGAAAACACCATCAAACTCCACAAAAGACGAGGCTTCTTTCCTTCTGAAAGCAACTTGGTACTGAAATCAGGTCGAGATCATCCCTAATAATAACTAAGCAGATCTGTTACAGATACTTACATCAAATATCTGTGTGTCGTCTGGGATGTTCTCGCCGATGACGATCTCATCGTTCTCCTTTAGCATGTTCAGCAGGATCTGCAGGTTTTCCAGGCAGCTGCAACATGCACAGTAAAGGTTTCAGTAAAGGCTTCAGGTTGCACTGATACAACTTCTTAATGTTTAAATCGAGACTTGACCAATGCTGTAGAGTGAGTGCAGGGATTGGGAAAGGCAGGGGTCATGGGCCATTTTGCACTTTAGAATGAAAAATGGCCCATTAAAGTTTTGAAGTTTTCTATTGATACAAGGGCAGTGGCCCATTCTAATTCAGAAAATGGCTAATAATCCTGAAATGTAATTTTCTGACTAAAAATTGATATTAATACTTATCCTGACTCATGCTAATTATGCTTGTCGCCTTCCTCTTACGAATGATAGTGTGGCCATTTGGGTGCCAAAGGGAGGAAAGGGACGCTACTCTTGGGTGAGTGATTTTACGTCCGCCTTTTTTAAAGGGAACTTCAAGGGATTTCAAGTGTTCCACTATCATTCGCAAGAGGAAGGAGACAAGCATAATAAGCATGAGTCAGGATAAGGAAAAATAATGGCCCATTGTCAAAGTTTTCTATCCCAATCCCTGTGAGTGAGTTCTGTTTTACCCACTCTAGCAATATTCCAGCAATATCAAAGCAGGGGGCACCAGAAATGAGCTTCACACATTGTACCCATGTGGGGAATCGAACCCTGGTATTCGGCATGACGAGCGAATGCTTAAACCACTAGGCTACCCCACCGCCCTCCTATGCTGTAGAGTGAGAGAGTGAGTTTAGTTTTATGCCGCACTCAGCAATATTCCAGCTATATGGCAGCGGTCTGTAAATAATCGAGTCTGCTCCAGACAATCCAGTGATCAACAGCATGAGCATCGACATGCGCAATTGGGATACGATGATATATGTCAACCAAGTCAGCTAGCCTGACCACCCGATCACGTTAGTCGCCTCTTACAACAAGCATGGGTTACTGAAGATCAATTCTAACTGTATCTTCACGGGTACAATGCTGTAGAGCATAGTGAACACAACATAAAGCATGAAGCAACACATCGCTCACCTTTCCCACACCTCAGCCCTCATGCAGGTGGCAATGTTAGGGTTGTAGTCAAAGATGGCTGACACAATATTGAACATGATCTTGAGAGCGATGCCAGGTCCGAGATTGGCCGAATCAGACACCGTCAGCAGCTCCTTGAACAACTCGATCTGCTCCGAGCGGTCGGTGCTCTTCTTGCCACGAGCTGACAAGATCTCGGTCTGCTTCTTCAGCACGGCCTCGTGGGTAATTTCCTCATCCTTTCGGAACATTTTGGGCTTCTCCTGCAAAAGAATGAGTGAGTTAGATTTGATGCCGCTTTGATACTTACATCAGTGAGTCAGCTGTTCTCAAGATGTTTTTCTATGTGAAACAACAAACTGAGATATGGTGGTAGGGGCAGGCAGTGTTTAACATAATGTTTAGGATCTGTGCATGGCTGCATGGCTGCTTTGAGTGTGAGTGAGAGGTTTAGTTTTACGCCGCACTCAGCAATATTCCAGCTTTATGATGGCAGTCTGTAAATAATGGAGTCTGAACCAGACAATCCATGGATCAACAGCATGAGCATCATGCTACGCAATTGGGAGACGATGACATGTGTGACCACCTGATGCTGTTAGTCGCCTCTTGCGACAAGCAGGTTAACAAGACAAGACCAACACTCGATCCACTTGACCAAGAGGGTGGTCAACCTAGTGAGTGAGCAAGTTAAGTTTTACGCCGCTCTTAGCAATATTCCAACACTATCACAGCAGGGGACACATTGAAAATTATTTTGTTTGCGTTGGCGGAACCAATGGGGGGTTCAGGGGGTTCGAATTAGGGGTTCGAAACCCCTGAAACAACCCCCAAAAGAAAAAAAAAAAATCCTGGATCCGCCCATGCAGACAGTACCCATGTGGGCAATTGACTTGCAAATGCTTTACCACTTTGCTACCCAATCACCCCAAGCCAACCTAGAACAAGCATCAAGTCAAACGAGACAATCGACCCAAGCCAAGGGGACACAACTTATTTTGGCAGAGGCATCGAGGGGAAAAATTTGTCAGATATTTCTACCTCTTGTAATGAATGACACTCAACATACATTTAGTTGCTGTCACAGGAATACTCAACAGACATGAAGACCTATGTGTTGTCATGAGTGACACACAATACACATTCTACATTTTGACACGAGGAATACTCAAAAACATGAAGATCTACGTACTGTCATGAGCGGCACTCCTCCTACAACTTCCTGCCATTCTCCATCTTCTTCATCTTTTGTCTTTTTCTTTGCCTCTTTCTCCTTCTTTCTCTCTCGTTTCCTCTCTTCTCGCTTCTGGCGCTCGTCTTCCGTTGTCCTGAAAATTAGGTCAATCATTATGTCATTCGCTGCAAAAGCAATCTTAAATTACAAGGGAAAACAAATGCTCACCCACTTCATGTTAACTGAGGGGAGTGGAGCGGGTGGATGAGGTAGTGAGCTTGACATTGTCCCTTGTGGGATTCAAACCCGGGTCTTTTGGCATAAAGTGGTGAGCTAATGCTTTAAGCAACATTCCAGCTAAATGGCTTCCCAGACAATCCAGTTATCAATAGCATGAGCATCGATCCCCCTCAAGCCCAATATATCAATAGAGGTGCAGAATCCGGGTCTTCACTATGCAAGATTAAGTTCACGTCCCCTCAAGCCCCATAATCAATAGGGTGCAGAAACACTATGCAAGAGTGAGTGAGTGAGTGAGTGAATTTGGTTTTACACCGCTTTTAGCAATATTTAGGCAATATCACAGCGGGGAACACCAGAAATGGGCTTCACACATTGTACCAATGTGGGGAATCGAACCCAGGTCTTCGGCATGACGAACGAACGCTATAACTACTAGGCTACCCAACCACCCCAAGTGTTAGGAATGTCCGAGAAGTAGAATATTTCATCTGTGGACAAGTGTTTTCTTGGTTTCTATTTATTAATGATCAAGTCTGGACCTAGACAACTGACACAATCAGCATCAATCTTTGCCTTTGGGATACAATGACACAACCATATGCACAACCAAAATCAGCGAGCCTGACACCACGAAACAGTCGCCTCATATGATGAGCATGGGTTCTTGAAGGTCAATAATAATCTGGATCTCAACAAGCGTGTCGAAAGAATAGATCTCCATCACTGAGTGAGTGAGTGTGATTTTACGCCGCTTTTAGCAATATTCCAGCAATATCAGACACCAGAAATGTGTGGAATCGAACCCAAGTCTTTGGTGTGGCCATGAAAAGCTGAAACCACTAGGCTACCCTACTGTCCCTCTCCATCAACTAAGTATATCAACTCTGGTAACTAAACAGGAAACTGAATGTTGAAGTGTCCATCTCTCAACAAATCACAAATATCATAAAACCCACAAGATTATCATGCCTACAAGTTTGTTTGTCTGTTGTTTAATGCCTCACTTTGCAATATTCCAGCTATATGGCAAGGACCGAGTCTGGACCAGACAATCCAGTGACTGACATCATGAGCATCAATCTACACAATTGGGACTCGAAGACACATCATGCCTTGAAGAGCCACAAAGACAGCAGAATGTGTTGAACCACCAGTTAACAAAGCGCCGCCACAGTAAGTGGGTACGCATGCACTGCTTACTTTTTCAAGAAGTACTCTGCTGTGAGTTTCATGGTGTCCAGTTTCTCGTCCCCAGAGTCAGACTCCGACTCAGTCGTTGAACTGTCCCAGGAATCACTGTCGTCACTGTCCATGTCATCGTCATCAAGCATCTACAACAGATGTTCCAACATTCAACACATTCAGATGAAGCTACATGATATTTTATGTAGCATAGAAACAAAAATATTCTAGCAATATGATACAAGCCTGTAAATAACAGTCTGGATAACGTAATGAGATTGGTTGGTTGGTTTGTTGTTTAAAACTGCACTCAGCAATATTATACAAGAATTGAAAGATTTTACAAGATCCATGTCATGAGGTCACTGTTAGACACAAGCCCGTAAATATTCCAATTTAGAGTGAGTGAGTGAGTGAGTGAGTGAGTTTAGTTTTACGCTGCACTCAGCAATATTCCAGCTATATGGCGGCGGTCTGTATATAATCGAGTCTGGACCAGACAATCCAGTGATCAACAGC
Organism: Haliotis rubra; assembly: GCF_003918875.1. Lineage (NCBI taxonomy): Eukaryota > Metazoa > Mollusca > Gastropoda > Lepetellida > Haliotidae > Haliotis > Haliotis rubra. Next base: position 386,931 of record NW_025767148.1, read on the forward strand.
ATGAGCATCGATCTGCGCAATTGGGAACCGATCACATGTGTCAACTAAGTCAGCGAGCCTGACCACCCGATCCCGTTAGTCGCCTTTTACGACAAGCATAGTCGCCTTTTATGACAAGAATGGGTTGCTGAAGACCTATTCTACCCGGATCTTCACGGGTCTCCAGTTTAGACGTCACTATGAGACAATTGAGTAATATAAACAGCAACAGTCCATGCCATGAGTGAACAATGTATGATGATACACATTTATCTGTCACCTAGAAATGGCGATAACCAGATGACCTAAAACGTACCTTCTTGACTGGTCGCCGAGGGATGCTGGATATCTCCTCATCATCCTCGTCCTCATCTTCATCAGATTCTATTTCCTTTGGTGGGGCGGCAACTTCTTCGTCATCCCCGGCATCTGGGTTTTCCCGATACTTGGTCACCTCGTCTGTGAAGTCACGCAGGTACTTCTTCAGCTTCTGTCGGAGTGTGGTCAGCCCCCGGGCGTTGCTCTTGCTGATCTGTTTCCTCCAGTCCTTGTCTTCCCAGCACTGCAGCAAACATGGGGCAACCTGAATACTTGCTTCCATTCTCTACTGTAGGGCAACCTGAATACTTGCTTCCATTCTCTACTGTAGGGCAACCTGAATACTTGCTTCCATTCTCTACTGTAGGGCAACCTGAATACTTGCTTCCATTCTCTACTGTAGGGCAACCTGATGTAGGGCAACCTGAATACTTGCTTCCATTCTCTACTGTAGGGCAATCTGAATACTTGCTTCCATTCTCTACTGTAGGGCAGCCTGAATACTTGCTTCCATTCTCTACTGTAGGGCAACCTGAATACTTGCTTCTATTCTCTACTGTAGGGCAACCTGAAATTCTTGCTTCTATTCTCTACTGTAGGGCAACCTGAATACTTGCTTCCATTCTCTACTGTAGGGCAACCTGAATACTTGCTTCTATTCTCTACTGTAGGGCAACCTGAATACTTGCTTCTATACTCTACTGTAGGGCAACCTGAATACTTGCTTCTATTCTCTACTGTAGGGCAACCTGAATACTTGCTTCCATTCTCTACTGTAGGGCAACCTGAATACTTGCTTCCATTCTCTACTGTAGGGCAACCTGAATACTTGCTTCCATTCTCTACTGTAGGGCAACCTGATGTAGGGCAACCTGAATACTTGCTTCAATTCTCTACTGTAGGGCAACCTGAATACTTGCTTCCATTTTCTACTGTAGGGCAACCTGAATACTTGCTTCCATTCTCTACTGTAGGGCAACCTGAATACTTGCTTCTATTCTCTACTGTAGGGCAACCTAAATACTTGCTTCTATTCTCTACTGTAGGGCAACCTGAATACTTGCTTCCATTCTCTACTGTAGGGCAACCTGAATACTTGCTTCTATACTCTACTGTAGGGCAACATAAATACTTGCTTCCATTCTCTACTGTAGGGCAACCTGAATACTTGCTTCCATTCTCTACTGTAGGGCAACCTGAATACTTGCTTCTATACTCTACTGTAGGGCACAGCCTGAAATACTTGCTTCCATTCTCTCTACTGTAGGGGCAACCTGAATACTTGCTTCCATTCTCTACTGTAGGGCAACCTGAATACTTGCTTCTATTCTCTACTGTAGGGCAACCTAAATACTTGCTTCCATTCTCTACTGTAGGGCAACCTGAACACTTGCTTCCATTCTCTACTGTAGGGCAACCTGAACACTTGCTTCCATTCTCTACTGTAGGGCAGCCTGAACACTTGCTTCTATACTCTACCGCAGTTACAACATAAAAATAATATAATAGGGCAACTTTAACACGTTGGCTGCCTATCACGAGTATACTCGTAGTAGTATCAATTCTGGTCAACTTTTGTCATCAGTAGTACATCAGTTATCTTTTTAAAACAAGTTTGACATTTTGGCAACAAGCACAAGACCGTTCTGGCGTTCTTACCGCCAGGAGACAATTGCTTCAGGTGCCTGTTTGCCAACATGTGAAACTTGTTTTAAAATACCACTGATACTATGAGTATACTCTTGGTGGCAGTCAACGTGTTAACCCCTAATGGGCACCCTTGACCTTTAATGGGTATGTATCAGCACAGGAGGAAAACATGACCTTTGACTGGTCTGATCAATGGTATTGTCAGTCTTGACAAGTCAAGGGTATGTATTAATGCCTGACCTTCCACCTGCATCTACACTGACCTCATTCACAAAGTCCTCCAGCTCCACCAGGCAGCGGATATAGAATCGTGGGATTCCCTCCTTGTCCACCACCTTCCTGGCCTTCTCGTACGCCTTGCCCAGGCCCTCGAAGTCTGAAACACCACAACACCATTCACACAGGGGTCCATGTTAGCAAACATGCATGTCACAGCCCACCAAGCTGCATTTCATGGATGTGCACGCTTGCATGTGACACACTACATCATGTGATGATATAGGCTCTACGTATACTTGACAAGTGGTCTGTCTACAGATCCAGCCAAAGTTAATCTTTAGTCCATATTTCTTATACACGTTTTCTCAAAGGTACCATTGTGTGAAAAATCGAATCTATATCAACATATGTCGATGGAAGCCATAATGGCTTTGTAGATGCTGAACTGGAGTAGTGAACAACCAACTGAACTAATAGTGAGGGAGTTCTTTAGATTTATGCCACTTTAAGCAATATTCCAGTGGGGCGGTGGGGTAGCCTAGTGGTTAAAGCGTTCACTCGTCACGCTGAAGACCCAGGTTCGATTCCCCACATGGGCACAATGTGTGAAGGCCATTTGGGGTGTGCTCCGGTTTCATAGCCTTGTGGTTAAACAGTTTGTTCATCATTTCCCCATTAGCGCATTTGTGGTGTCCCCCGCCATGATAGTGCTGGAATATTGCTAAAAACGGTGAAATAAGTAACTCACTCACTCCAGCAATACCGTGGTAGAGGCACCAAAATGGGTTTCACACATTGGGCCCATTTGGGCAATCGAACCAGGGTCTTCGGCATGACGAGCAAACGTTTTTACCACTATGCTTCCCCACCACCCCTACTGAGCTAATAACCCTGAGTAACCAACCTGTGAGGACATTTGACATGTCCTTGATTTTCTTGTGGTTCTTCAGCTGTTTGATGACATTGTTGATCTCCTCAAACCTGGAAACAGAAGTAAAACCTCATCAACACCTTCGGTGTGGTCTGTCATAGCAACAGAAGCTATACTTACAGACACAACTGAACCTAACAACAGTATGTAACACTGACAAGTGCCGGACCATAAAAACAGTAGCTGACAAATGTGTGTGACACTAACAACAGGAGCTGACAAATGTGTGTGAGACAAACCGCAGTAGCTGACAAATATGTGCGACCCTAACAGTAGCTGAGAAATGTGTGTGACACTAACGACAGCAGCTGACAAATGTGTGTGACACTAACAACAGTAGCTGACAAATGTGTGTGACACTAACAAATGTGTAGACAAATGTAGCTGACAAATAGGAGCTGACAAATGTGTGTGACACTAACAACAGTAGCTGACAAATGTGTGTGACACTAACAACAGTAGCTGACAAATGTGTGAGACACTAACAACAGTAGCTGACAAATGTGTGTGACACTAACAACAGGAGCTGACAAATGTGTGTGACACTAACAACAGTAGCTGACAAATGTGTGTGACACTAACAACAGTAGCTGACAAATGTGTGTGACACTAACAGTAGCTGACAAATGTGTGTGACACTAACAGTAGCTGACAAATGTGTGTGACACTAACAACAGTAGCTGACAAATGTGTGTGACACTAACAACAGTAGCTGACAAATGTGTGTGACACTAACAACAGTAGCTGACAAATGTGTGTGACACTAACAGTAGCTGACAAATGTGTGTGACAAATGTGTGTGACACTAACAACAGTAGCTGACAAATGTGTGTGACACTAACAACAGTAGCTGACAAATGTGTGTGACACGAACAGTAGCTGACATATATGTGTGACACTAACAGTAGCTGACAAATGTGTATGACCCTAACAACAGTAGCTGACAAATGTGTGTGACACGAACAGTAGCTGACAAATATGTGTGACACTAACAACAGTAGCTGACAAATGTGTATGACCCTAACAACAGTAGCTAACAAATGTGTATGACCCTAACAACAGTAACTGACAAATGTGTGTGACACTAACAACAGTAGCTGACAAATGTGTGTGACACTAATCGCAGTAGCTGACAAATGTGTGTAACCAAAACCACCATAATACTTGTGTTGTGACCAGTGTTTGCAATGCTTTAATTTGCCAGTTGGCCATGAGGGCCTGCTGTCGCCTGGGGGCTTTAAAATCTACAGGCCCTGAATAAAATCTGCAGGCCCATTTCTTTAAAGTCAAACCAATAAAAACAAAATAGACTACACTGTTTCTACAAAATCAATTAGCAAGGCTATGGCACAGGGAGAAGTATTTATTTGTTAAAGACTAGTATTGACATTCCTATGCGCAAAGCGCTGAAATACCAGGAAGTGAAACTGTAGGTTATCGGAACATGATGGATCAATATTCATGGATGATTTCCGAACGTTAATAGAGAAAACAAATATGGGAAAGATTCCAGTTGACAATAATTTGTCGACTGATAATTTACTGAAGGCCACAAGGGCCTGCAAATATTTGAACCTGCCGGCCCGATACAATAACTGGCGCTAGGACTCCTGGCCGGCAATTATTTCGACCGCTGGTTGTGACCCTCACTTACCTCTTGTCCTTCTCACTGCGAACAACTCTCTTTGTGTCCTCTTCATCATCACTCATCTGAAACACAGCCCTGCAACACAAACATACCTGCATCACTACACAATCCCATTCCAGATGGCATGCACAAACTTCAGTGTGAAAGCATATCAAAAAATGTTCTTTCCAAAAATGTCAAATATTATGTCATGATGTACTGTGAAATAGTAGTAGCAGTGAGTTTAGTTCTATGCCGCACTCAGCAACATTCCAGCTATATGACAGTGGTCTGTAAATAATCGAGTCTGGACCAGACAATCAAGTGATCAACAACATGAGCATCGATCTACGCAACTGGGATATGATGACACGTGTCAACCAAGTCAGCAAGCCTGACTACTAAAAATCCTGATAGTCACCTCTTACGACAAGCATGGGTTTCTAAACATCAATTCTAACCTGAATCTTCACCGGTCGATTGAATGATTATTCTATCAATCACTCCTGCACTAATTAGGAATGGTCTGTTGAGATACTATGTTGACACATCTTATAGCTAAAACACATGGAATTATCATGAAACGGCCCTCCTATTATCAGAAATTTGCGGGCCGCTGCAAATGATATTGGACCGCTCAACCTTAACGACGGCCACCATCACTTCTGTTGTCAAGTGACGTCATAGTGGGAGCATCGGTTCATTCAACATTTGCTTTGGACTGGCAGATATTCTGGGTCAAACAAGTCAAACCAACCCGAATTCCCGCTTTAAGTAGCGGTAATATTGGCTTTATTGCTGGTGCTAACCTTAACAATTGCACTATTAATGTTGTTGTTGGACCAAGACCGAATACTGACATAGTTTGACATGTTGCAGGCTATGGTCTTGTCAAAGGCCAAGGTCGAATATCGTCACTTTCTGTTGACGTCACTTGAATTGTTCGATGACGTAATTGCATTCGGTCAGTCAACCCGTCAGAGGTTGGTTTTGAGTAAACTCACAGTCAAATTCCTTCATTGTTTCCCTTTTCTTTTCAACACAAATTCCATGTATTTAGCAATAATAACGGCAATGCTATTTTTGAGGGCATTATCATTTGCAGAAACCCTCGGTCTTTTTCAACTGCCCTCCTTCGTCAGGCAGTTAATGGAAGACAGCGGGCTTCTGCAAATGATAATGCCCTCAAAAATAGCATTACCCTTATAATACTGCTGATTAATTAAGGTACAGCAACAGAACACAAACCTGGAAGCAGCAGGGCGCTGCGGCTGCAACTCCTCCCCACTCGACTCACTCTCGGATTCCGATTCGGAACCCGCACGAAAGAAACGTGACATCTTTGATTCTGAAACAAACATACCAGAAATCACTTCACTGCACCAAGGTCCATCATGACTGAAAGTACAACAAATATCCAGGAAAGATGTTCTGACCGGTCCTCAACAAGCTTGATAATGTGTGAAGGTTTGACATGCACCTAAATTATGAATATGATGTTGACTTGCAATAACCTAATCTGCCATACAGGCCCTGAAAGAAATTTATCCAAGAAAGCCAATGCAAGTCTAGAATATGTGGCAAGTCTAGATTTCCACAGTTTCTGAAAATGAAGAAAGCCTCTGGACGCCTTTTCATTATATTATATGATTATAATTTAGGAACTGTTTTTTTCTGTAAAATATGTTCATTTCAGAGACTAAATATTAATCTAGCCATAACCTTGCTTTTAGAATATTATTCAGCCTGGACAGAGAGCAATGACATTGAAATATCCTCGATGAAGAGAATATTACCATGAACATAGAGGTTTTTCTGGTTACATCTTCTTTTTATTCTTGAGTACACCATTTCATGGCTTGTTCTGACCCCATCATCACGTAAAACTGAACAGTGACTGTTAACTCTGCCCATGATGTCACAATCAAATCTCTATGTTCATCAAATAGCATCTTCTAAAATGCCAACAAGCATCTAATATTACGATAGTAAGAGAGAATGGGATCAAAGGTGTGGAGATGTGAAATGAGGCTTAACTTTGTGTTCAAGGTTACTCAACTTAACGTTAAGCAACTGCATGTGTGTGCTTCTACTATCCCCGTCCATACCCAGTCTTATACTGATAATCAACAGGTTTTACACAAAGCACAAATGTGTATCCAGTATGCAGAAATGTAGAGAATGTAGCTGAGGTGTAGGTAAGGTGAAATGGGGTTTAACATCGCACTTAAGAATATTTCGCTCATATGACAATGTGCATGCGTGTGTATGTGTATGTGCGGCTGCTTGTACTAGCCCAGACTTAAGCTGGTTTTATAGTGCAAGCTCACTAAGATACCACGCAGTGAAGCATGAATACACCACTCAGACACATTACACTGACTCTGAGGGGACTAGTACTTGTGCCCATTAATGCCAAACGCCAGGCAGGGACCAACAAGTACCATATTTTAACGTCTTTTGGTATGACTTGGTCGGGGATAGAACCCGCGACATTCCGCTCTCCAGGTGGACACTCTTACCACTAACTACACCACAGAGGTGTTCGTAGAGAATGTTGAAAAAGATGTTATATTAGGGATTACACTTTCTCAGTAAAGTCCAGATTCTAGGACTTTTGTTAGGTTGGGTTCCAACCGGGATTCGAACCCAAACTGTCAGAGTCAAGCACCTAATTGAAGCACAAAGGTAAACTGTGTGTACCAATCTGCACACAATAATTGTCATTGCACCTACAAGATCAGATATGGATCACTGTCCACATGATCATGATGATAATAAAATAGCGACTATTTCCTCACCAATGTCCACCTACTAGTGCATCTAGTAGACAATCTATCACTTAGATCTTTGACAGCACTTTAAATCTTTAAAAACTGTTAAAATACTCTTCTTTCATGGAGGTTAGTTATGCTGAAGGGGTTGTCAGTACGGGATACACCCGAACCGGCCCTAAGTCGAACCGGCCCCTGGATATTTAACCCAAACCGGCCCCTGGATATTTAACCCAAACCGGCCCCTGGATATTTAACCCAAACCGGCCCCGCACCCGAACCGGCCCCTGGGTTAATTAACGGTAATCAGACAGACAATTAATCAGACAGACATGAAGATTTCAATTAATTTATTATATATATACAGACATGAAGATTTCAGTTAATTTATTATATCTATACAGACATGAAGATTTCCTTTAATTTATTAAATATTTACATCCATGAAGCTACTTCCATCCTAGTTATGAGATGCAATGTTATTAGAATAAGGGTCTGGGATGGAGTCTTGATGCCCTGTGAATATTCTGTCCAGATGTCTTGTATCTGCCCTGGTCTAAACAGTTGCCCCAGGTTAAATGAGCAGTACAGGGCTTCTTTGTGAATGAGCAGTAAACGCAAGAATCGGACACGTTATCCATGATGAACAAATTATGAATCATGTCCTTCAGATAATGTGATTTATAAGATTATACGCAAGGTGAAGATAACAGTACACGGTGAACGCAATCAGTGTCAAGTAAGAGCATACGCTTAAGACAACATGTACATTAATTCGCTCACAATAATCCGTTCAAAGAAATATTAAAACAAAACACTCACTTTAATCGCTCAGTGAGACGTACGTAAAATAACAGTTTAATTTTGGAGCTGAAGAATGTTTTAGTTTTCATAATGTTAGCAGAATTCACTCTGTGAAAGGTGGTTAATGTGTGTTGAAAATCTTGACAAATGTTCCACACATGGAAACATGCGAAAAGATGAAGGACGACATTATTTTTCGTTACTGGAAACTTGGGCATAACAAAGGTGAAACGTGAATTCATTATATTGGATTTATGTGCTATTCTTGTATTGAATTAATGTGTCAGTTCTGTGGATCCGATACAACGAAATGTAAGTACACGTTTTACTTTAGTATTGTTTTGCAATTGATCTTTAAGATTCTTAAAAGAATTACATAAAATGTCCTCTACCACGAGATCTCCGTGATCAGCAGCACTTGCATGTTCACTTGCCTCTCATCGACACTAATATTCGCTAATATATTTTCAAAAATCGATATTACACGTAAAGACATATGAGTAATATGTTTTCGTCATTTATGTTAAAGGAACTTTAATTCATATGTCAATGTAGAAATATTTACTTCTCGGGGCCGGTTTGGGTCAAATATCAGGGGCCGGTTCGGGTTAAATATCAGGGGCCGGTTCGGCTTGGGGCCGGTTCGGGGGGGTAATTCGTCATTACGGGTAATACAGAAATGTGCGGTGAACAAAGTCAAATTACAGAAACGTTACCAGTACTGGCTAGCGAACAGTTATTGCCATATCTTTGCAGTATTTACAAAATTACTCCGCCGTTCATTAAATTAATGAAACAGAATTAATTATGATACTTAATTAGCTATTTACCAATGTGTCCAGCCCGTTCACTGCCGCTGATCATGTTCTACTATAACGCGGCGGAAGGGAATCAATCATAGAATCATAAATAGATGTTTTCTCACAACTAACTGTAACAGTTATCGCCATTCAAAATTTCTCATGCCATTCGTGAAATAATATATATTTATATCATACAGTAACCTCTTATAATTGATTGTGTTACTATTTGAGTGTTTCTTTTACAGTAGATCGACAGGGACTAAAACAATCAATGACTTGTGAACTTGAACTTGCTATTATATAGGTCGTGTGACATCCCGCCGACTAAGTAAAAAAAATTTGGGCTCATTCCTTTATCTGTAATTTTTCTCTTTTGTTACTAGCTGTGAATAATTTTCTTTTGCTGTCCTATATTGTTGTCAAATGCTGTGGGGAAAAAATACCGGAATTGTAATTGACCAGAACTCTGCATGTGTGATACTGATGTCTTGGCGATAACTGTTACGCAGCGATAACTGTTCGCTAGCCAGTACAGAATCAATATTCCGTAACCAACAAACGAAACCGTATGTAGCTGTTCCCCTTCAACTGATTGCAAGTGGTATTGTGCATCACAAATTGTTTGTTACTGTGTATGCTTGTTTCCTATATAATGCAATCAAATGCATCTAATACAACATCATGACAGTTCCTATCAAGAAAACGGCACAAGGTTGAAAGGACTCGTCCTAGGGTACGTTTCTGTATTCTGATTTTGTCTTAGTGTTCTGTTTCCAAGAACTATGTTTGTCAAATGAAGTGGTGACAAACAAGCTACCGGTGAAGTCACATCTCGCAAAATATCACTGCGATTCAAAGAGACTCTACAGAATTCATGTCCAGCAAAAACATATGTGATGGAATGGTATCTTAATCCTTGATGTTGATTTGTTCATAACAAATTTTGGATTATGTTAAACAGGTCATGTGATCTATTTCCCACATGGTATGAACATAAATATAAAGCTTTCGACACTACAGACATAAAACCAATCCATAATATCAGGAAAAGACCAAGAATGAAAACTGGAAGAAAAGTAATCGTACTTTCCCGCTTCACAACAGTCAGAAAATTCCAAGCAAGAATCAGTGTTTTATCCTAATCATGCAGACATTTCGCACACTTATCATGAGCCAAAAGCACAAGCAACAATAACATTATCCATAAAAGATCATCAAACCAAATAACTATTTCACAACTATCCTACGATCTTGCCATATGTTCCCGATCGGAGAAACTTCAGTAATGCACCATACGCTTATGCCGGTTGTTTCAGCCCAAGAAATTACTTCAATCTGATGGCATAGTCGAAACGAATTACCTGTTTTATGGAAACCGAAAACATAAGCTGATAGTTTTCTTGCAGACTGTACAGGATGAGGCTGTATTAATCCCTCAACTGCAAATAATATTGCAGCAAATTCGTGCTAAACTCTCAGAATTTACCACATGGGATATTCAACGTCACTCTTTTCTGTGCAATATGACGTAGTTCACGAACAAAATCATTCTAGCATCTAACCGAACCAGACCACTAATTGTAGTTCAAATAAATCTATTAAAATGAAGATTTACAAAAATAAATGCTTTCCATCATTTTATAATTCTCTTTGTTAATAAGTCGAATCATTGCTACGAAATATGTTCATACATTTTTGCTTGTTTCGTCTATACGTGTCAAACATCTGCTTTCCCCGGACTTTAAGAACTTCCGGGAACTCACCGGAAGCGTTTGACGTAGACATACACATGTGCTTTTGCTAAATAGAAATATGGGGAAGAAGGCCAAAGTTGGAAAAGCTAGGAAGGACAAGTTTTACAAACTAGCGAAAGAAACAGGTGCGTGTTTTAAATTTAGAAAAACGTTTGTGCTGTGTATGTACATCTGTCATTCATTGACTTGATCAATAGGCGAAAAAGTTACCTTATAAGTTCAAGCCTTAATTATTATTTAGTGTCCATGTTTCCCGAAGAGTGCAGACTCAAACGCACCTCAACAAAACACTACAGATTTCGCCTGACGAAACGGCACCTTTTATTTTTTATAAGGATGAAAAATAACAGTTTAGGTCCTCAGTACTTAAGGTAGTGATGTCCCCACAATAGGTTTTGTTGCTGATTGCAGACCATTGTGTTAGACATACAGATAAAATCAAACATATTTGTATCTTTTATTAAAGTGTCATGAAATGTTCATTCAAATAAAGAAGATCTTCCTAAAATAAGACCCGTGAAGATCCAGGGTAGCATAGGTCTTCAGCAACCCACGCTTGCCACAAAAGGCGACTATGCTTGTTGTAAGAGGTGACTAACAGGATCGGGTTGTCAGGCTCGCTGACTTGGTTGACACATGTCATCGGTTCCCAACTGCGCAGATCAATGCTCATGCTGTTGATCACTGGCTTGTCTGGTCCAGACTCGATTATTTACAGGCCGCCGCCATATAGCTGGAATATTGCTGAGTGCGGCGTAAAACTCAACTCACTCACTCACTCTTCCTAAAATAATTAATTACTCGGAGGAAAGTGCACTCTGTACATGCTCAATAGTACTAAACCTGATCTGTCACATGCTATCGTTATGATTATTGTAGACCCACAACATGATGTTTTACCCTCACATATATTTTCATAGAGAAACAATTGATCTTAGGTTATAATATCTAAGCATTTGATGGTTAGTGATCATTTGATTGTTTCAGGATATCGAGCTCGATCTGCCTTCAAATTGATACAACTTAACAGAAAGTTTGAATTTTTGGACAAAGCTCGTGTGGTCGTGGACCTATGTGCAGCCCCAGGGGGTTGGCTGCAGGTTGCCTCTCAGAACACACCCATCTCCAGTCTCATTGTCGGTAAGTCATCACCCACTGCAGTTTACACCTATCTCCAGTCTCATTGTAAGTCGGCACCCACAACAGAACACACCCATCTCCAGTCTCATTGTCAGTAAGTCGGCACCCACTACAGAACACACCCTTCTCCAGTCTCATTGTCAGTAAGTCGGCACCCACTACAGAACACTCCCATCTCCAGTCTCATTGTCAGTAAGTCGGCACCCACTACAGAACACACCCATCTCCAGTCTCATTGTCAGTAAGTCAGCACCCACAACAGAACACACCCATCTCCAGTCTCACTGTCGGTAAGTCGGGACCCACTACAGAACACTCCCATCTCCAGTCTCATTGTCAGTAAGTCGGCACCCACTACAGAACACACCCATCTCCAGTCTCATTGTTGGAAAGTTGTCCCATTGTCAGTATCTCGGCATGCACTAATTCTTCCCATCAACAATATTTCCAATTATCGGTTTATCCAGCCAGCTCAACATGACTGTCCCCATATCCACATCTCTGTTTGTTTGTTTGTCAGGTATTGACTTGGTCTCCATTCGTCCGATCCCCAAGTGTACAACCTTCCAGGCAGACATCACAACAGAGAAATGTCGCCAGGTACGTATTGCAGGACCAGCTGCGCCCTCTATTGGAACGTTAGATAACTGATAGTTACTCCTAGGCCAAATGTAGAGATAACATCATTATCAGGTAATATGATACACCAGGCCTTATCACCCATCCTGCATATCCTGATCATGTTGAACACCACTGCTTGTCACCCTCTATTAAACCATTCGGTTAATACTCATGAAGTTGGTCTATGAACATGTGGACACTGTTTCAACAGCGGGGTAATCCTTGTTTGTTTTCAGCAACCTGATACATTCTGTGTCTAGTTCCACATTGACAAGAATCTCTGGAGGGTGGGAGTTGTCATACCAATTACTGGATAACGCTTTTACTGCTGCTGAGAGATCCTAAAAGATAGGGACTTTTCTAACATTTGGCCTAGGACTATAGTCATGACTAGAAATTACTTATATATTAGTGGTAATCTAGGTAAGAAAAAGTTCAATTAGATAGATGTGCTAGATGAAAGCTAGATTCATGCCAAGGAGCAGCGGGGTAGCCTAGTTGTTAAAGCAGTCGTTCGTCATGCTGAAGTCCCAGGTTCAACTGTAATTGGGTCCTATGTGTGAAGCCCATTTCTGGTTTCCCGCAGTGATATTGCTGGAATATTGCTAAAAGTGGCAATAAACTAAACTCACTCACTAATGGCACACCCAGACATGTTATGGAGTTATCTCACATGACACACCTGAAACCAAAATATTTCCCCCTCTCCAGATACTGAAGCAGGAGCTGAAGACATGGAAGGCGGACGTGTTCCTCAATGATGGCGCTCCTAATGTGGGAAAGAACTGGGTCCATGATGCATTCCAACAAGGTAACACTTATAAAATATACATTGTCTTGAATAGAAGGGCAGTGGGGTAGCCTAGTGGTTAAAGCTTTCGCTCATCACGTCGAAGCCCCTGGTTCGATTCCCCACATGGGTACAATGTGTGAAGCCCATTTCTGGTGTCCCCCCGCCGTGATATTGCTGGAATATTGCTAAAGGTGGCGTAAAACACTACTCACTCACTCTCTCTCTCTCTTGAATAGAAGGCACTATTCGTTTTGATTCAGTTTGACAGCTTTTTAATTACGACACTTAAACACGCAGTACATCGAACATCAGAATCGCAGATCAGAGCACATTGTTCAGTGGAATGGCATGGAATCAATCAATCACTCACTCACTCACTCATGTCAAGTTGAATTGCATCACGACTGTATGTTGTTTCTTCTGTTCCAGCTGAACTAACCTTGTATGCTGTGAAGCTTGCAACTGACTTCTTGCGGAAGGGGGGATCGTTTGTGACAAAGGTTTTCCGTTCCAAGGACTACTACTCACTGCTGTGGGTACTCCAGCAGCTGTTCCAGAGTGTGAATGCAACCAAACCACAGGCATCCAGGAATGAGTCTGCGGAGATTTTTGTGGTGTGTCAAGGATTCTTGGCACCGGACAAGATAGACCCCAAGTTCTTGAACCCCAAGCACGTGTTTCAGGAAGTGGAGCAGGAAGGTCGTCAATTACTCGACTTAATTCATCCCGAGAAAAAGAAGAGGTAATGTAGCTCAGGTCACAGGTTCAAGGTCAAATTTGGTCGCATGGTCATGATCTTATATTGTTTTTTGTGTGTAGTGAGTGAGTGAGTTAGTGAACTCCTACCTTGCTGAACCAGGTGTTGGTCCACCCCTACCCCAGATAGCATTGATATGTTGGCCCATAGTTGGCCCATAATCACCGGTTTGGTTGGCCCATGGTTGTCAAACTGACGATGGGCCCACTTGGATATGCTCATCGGCTCCACAGTGGCCCATCATGTTGGATCATTGTTGGGCCAACGAATGAAAATTCACACAAAATCATGGCCCATAGTTGGCCCAACGTAGTGATTTTGTTGGCCTTATGTTGGCACCACCGTGTTACAACATTTAGCTCTTTCTTGACCTTTGTACTAAACCGTGGCCAATACTTGGCCCAACGATGTGATTTAGTCAGCCTTATGTTGGCACAACAGTATTTCAACATTTAGCTCTTTCTTGACCTCTGCAATCAGAAACATATATAAACAACACAACAAGTTAATCAAGTGAACTATTTAATTTTTCTTTCATTGTTATTTGAACATTATTGTATTTCTTAAAAATATTCTTGTCTTAGGTCTTTTGGCTGTCGCCGCTGACAGGTTTTTCGAACTGGTCCTGAAAAAAACCAACCCAATAATTTCATGAAACTGTCAGATATCATAATTTTAGACATGAGATCTATCGTAAAAGGACATAGTATTTGACCTTATGTTTTATTTGGAAACATACACCTTAATGACTGAAAACTTCTTGTTTATTGCACAGAGTGACGTTCGGATGTAGATTCTTACACTGTTATCAAGCTAAAACCAAATGATTAGAAGTATATATGCGTAGTATGTTTTGACAATCAGCAGATTGACATTAACAACAACATGTAATTGAATAACAACTGGTACATTATTGGGAGAGGCCAGATGGGGACTAAGAACAACAAATAGAATGGTGATGGAGCCAATAAACAAGGGGGATTCAGTTGTAACAACAAGCTGATAGGGTGCTTTGATAGAGTCTATAGTTCTTCATTGGTCTGTTGTTTTCATGTGAGTGCAAAATTTGGTTTTGTTGCGATTATTAGATTTTGTGTTAGTGAGCAATTCATTGGTCTCAAATGAAATCAAACAGACTATGAGTTGGTGGGTTACTGGTTGAGGCTCCTGAAGACATGTTGTAGGTGGTTCCGCTCATGTTCTAGGTCATGGCTGCTGGAGCAAATGTTCTTAGTGTGCTTGATCAGGGTTGAGATGACGCCAAACTTAGTTTTAGGGGGCTGGTTTGACAAATTTGAAATCTTATCCACCAAAGAATCAGGACTTCACAAAAAGAAAACGTTTGGAAGCCATCGAAATCAGCCCCCACAAACCTTTGATCAATAGAGACCAAGGATACTACATACCATTGGGATATGAAGAACTAATCAAACTATAGACTCTATCAAATCACCCTATCAGGTTGTTACAACCTAACACCCCACCCTCCCCTCCCCCTCCTTCCTTGTTAATTGGTTTCATCACTAGATCCATTTGTTGTTCTTAGTCCCCAGCTGGCTGCTCCCAATTATGTTTATTTGACAAAACATACTATGTACATGTATATATACTTCTCATCATTTGGTTGTAGTCACTTTTAGCTTGATAACAGTGTAAGAATCTACATCGGCGTAAGCTCTATACAATAAACAAGAAGTTGTCATCCATAGAGTTGTATGTTTCATTTTTGACTCACCAACTTCTAGAATGCTGTTCAAACAATGTTTTATTTGGATATGACGTGTACCTACTATAACTTTGACACATACCGGTATATATATGATGATGTTTAGCAATTATTGGTTGTAAAGATGAATAATAGAGAGAGTTGTATATGGAAACAGGAGTGTAACTGACAAACACATGATGTTCATAAAGTAAACACAATAAATTTAAATAATTTAAAATGAAATGAGATTTATCAATGTGGTTAAAACAGGCTACCTAAAGAAAAGAGTCAATTAAATCTTTTACCTACTCAATCAACTGCCTTTCAATACAGTATGTGTCAGTTTCTTTAGCCTAAATGATGATTTAAACCAATTATTTCACAATATATTCACAATTCAGTATCACAGAAATAACAATGCATATTTACCAGTTGGAGGCCTCCAGAAATGTAGTGTCGTCTGCTCTTTGAATATCAGGTAAAGCTATCAATGATGACAAGTTTGGTATTCAATTTGGAGAAAACAACGCTGTAAAATTCACTGCATCATAGTTGAAAGACAGGGAAATAGATTCTTTCTTTTTGCCTGTGTAATTATTTCAACTTTCATCAAAATCTTAATAAGAAGACATGGCTAAAAATGGCCGTGTGCTCACTCTTTTATTCACAATGTTGGGCCAACGGTGGCCCAACTTTGTGAAATAGATGTAAGATCAGGGAAAATAGGCAAAGTTTTTCAAATGTTGACCCACTGTTGGACCAACGTGTCAAAAGCCACCGTTACTTTTAAGTCATTAAGATAACGTTGGGCCAATGTTGTCAAACTGTTGGCCAACCAACCAACCATATACCAACATTGGCCCAACACACCTTTGCTATCTGGGACCTTGCTCAACCAGGTATTGCTCGACCCCTACCTTACTGAGTGAGTGAGTTTAGTTTTACGCTGCACTCAGCAATATTCCAGCTATATGTCGGCGATCTGTAAATGATCGAGTCTGGACCAAACAATCCAGTGATCAACAGCATGAGCATCGAACCGATGACATGTGTCAACCAAACCAGCAAGCCTGACCACCCGATCTCGTTAGTCGCCTCTTACGACAAGCATGGGTTGCTGAAGATTCATTCTAACCCGGATCTTTTGTGTTTAGAAAGTGACAAGTCTTGCAAAAGTATTAATAACAAGCCATAAATGTGCTCAAGGCTCACTAAAACTCCTGACTATGACTCCAAGCTAAGGCTACCTGTGAAGATCCAGGTTTAAATTGGTCTTTAGTAACCCATACTTGTCGTAAGAGGTGAGTAACGAGATCTGGTAATAAGGCTCGCTGACTTGGTTGACACATGTCATTCTATCCCAATGTGCTAGATTGATGCTTATGTTGTCAATCACTGGATTGTGTGGTACAGACTTGATTATTTACAGACCACCGTCATATAGCGGGAATGTTGCTGAGTGCCACACTAAACAACAAACAAACAATATATCAGTGTGCGCTCAGTTTTCTTTCCCAGTTCATTGAGGAGTTTACAAGCCAGGCTGCCTGTGACAATGTTATTGTTCATGTTACCATCTAATCCTACCAGGTACCCACTCTCTGCTGGGTGCACAGAGCTATGTTTCAAACAAAGTGCTACATATACAATTGTTGTTTAGCAACTTGTGCTGATCAGAACCCGTGAAGATCTGGTTTAGAATTGATCTTCAGCAACCCATGCTTGTCGTGAAAGGAGACTAGCGGGATCGGGCGGTCAGCCTTGCTGACTTGATTGACATTTCATCATATCTCAATTGTGTAGATTGCTACTGAGTGAGTGAGTGAGTTGAGTTTTACGCCGCACTCAGCAATATTCCAGCTATATGGTGGCGGTCTGTAAATAATCGAGTCTGGACCAGACAATCCAGTGATCAACAGCATGAGCATCGATCTGCGCAATTGGGAACCGATGACATGTGTCAACCAAGTCAGCGAGCCTGACCACCCGATCCCGTTAGTTGCCTTTGTGACAAGCACAGTCGCCTTTTATAGCAAGCATGGGTTGCTGAAGGGCTATTCTACCCCGGACCTTCACGGGTCAGATTGCTACTCAAGCTGGATTATCTGGTCCAGATACAATTATTTTCGGACCACCGCCATGTAAAATACACACCGCCATATAGCTGGAATATTGCTGAGTGCGGCATTAAACAACAAACCAGCCAACCATGCTAATCAGAGGAGTCAGTTATGCTTGTCAGAAGAGGAAAATAGTAGGATCAGGTAGTTGGACTTGATTTGGTTGGTGGACGTCGTATATCACGTATCATCATGTAAGCTTCGTGTTCTGTACAGACATCGGGAGGGGTATGCAGATGGAGACTATTCTCTGTTCCACACACTGTCAGCATCAAAGTTCTTGGCTGCTGATAACTTCCTCGAACTCTTGGCAGGAGCCAATCAGGTTAGTGCTGTGTAACCATGGTAACCACAAATCCTGTAATTGCTGGAATATTGCTAAAAGTGGCATAAAACCATCAGACAGGTTTGAATTGGTCTTCAGCAAGCCACAAATGTAAGCTGCAGCTGTCAGACTTTCATCTTTAAAGACTAGAAAGGTACTATATGTCCAGTGTTGTGATTTCACAGGGAAATTCAAGAGTACAATGTATAATTCACAGCATGTGTCTATACACTTTCAGGCTAAACAGGCTAGTAGAAGTATAATTTTGTTAGACCAAGGTAGTTTCTACTAGCCTCGGACCGTCAGGCAAGCATATATTTCCATACAAGTTAATTATTGTAACACCAACCTTTCAGCCTTGCCATGAAGAGTGTTAGTCTAACAGGCAGTGTAATAACTTTGTACAGGTGACAATTGAAGAGGAGCGGATCGCGAACCACCGTCTGACCACGGCGGAGGTGAAGGAATGTCTAAAGGACATCAAAGTGCTGGGCAAGAAGGACATCAAGTAAGACAAGCTTGTGGCAGCTGAATTGTCATATTGTAGTGTTCTTTACTGTCTGGGCAAGGACATCAAGTAAGACAAGCTTGTGGCAGCTGAATTGTCGAGGCAGCTGTGTAGTGTTCTTTACTGTCTGGGCAAGGACATCAAGTAAGACAAGCTTGTGGCAGCTGAATCGTCTTATTGTAGTGTTCTTTACTGTCTGGGCAAGGACATCAAGTAAGACAAGTTTGTGGCAGCTGTGTCAGTTTGTTAGTTTTTCGTTTCTGTCTGATCAAGGACATCAAGTGTGGTGAATATTGTATGTTTATATGACAAGACCAAGAGGTGATTATTGGTGCAGGTACTTACTCATGTCAGTGTTGCAGGGGCTTGCTGACATGGCGGAAGAAGCTGCGAGATGAGCTAGGGGTTGGGGCTGTCACCGTCACGGAGGATGCAGCGGAGGCAGACAGGTAGGTGATCATGACTTTTCATGTTATCTGTGTTCTGATAGGTCTTAAGCTGGGGATATGCAACTGAAGCCAGCATGAGTGAATGAGTGAGTTTAGTTTTACACCGTGTTTAGCAATATTCCAGCAATATCACAGCAGGGGACACCAGAAATGGGCTTCACACATTGTACCTATGTGGGGATTCGAACCCGGGTCTTCGGTGTGACGAGCCAACTCTTTAACCACTAAGCTACCCCACTGCCCCTGAAGCCAGCAGGTAAAGAGCCCGTGGCGCTGTTGTTTGCTGTGGTCAATGTGTTTTACAGAACTCATGTTCTGTTGTGTTGTGTTGGGTGTGTAATAACGCTATTCATGTTGTGTTGGGTGTGTAATAACACTAGGCCTGTTGTGTTGGGTGTGTAATAACACTATTCATGTTGTGTTGTGTGTGTAATAACACTAGGCCTGTTGTGTTGGGTGTGTAATAACGCTATTCATGTTGTGTTGGGTGTGTAATAACACTATTCATGTTGTGTTGGGTGTGTAATGACATTAGGCCTGTTGTGTTGTGTGTATAATAACACTAGGCCTGTTGTGTTGTATGTGTAATAACACTATTCATGTTGTGTTGGGTGTGTAATAACACTATTCGTGTTGTGTTGGGTGTGTAATGACATTAGGCCTGTTGTGTTGGGTGTGTAATGACATTAGGCCTGTTGTGTTGGGTGAGTAATAACATTTGGCCTGTTGTGTTGTATGTGTAATAACACTATTCATGTTGTGTTGGGTGTGTAATAACACTATTCATGTTGTGTTGGGTGTGTAATAACATTTGGCCTGTTGTGTTGTATGTGTAATAACACTATTCATGTTGTGTTGTATGTGTAATAACACTATTCATGTTGTGTTGGCTGTGTAATGACATTAGGCCTGTTGTGTTGTATGTGTAATAACATTTGGCCTGTTGTGTTGTATGTGTAATAACACTATTCATGTTGTGTTGGGTGTGTAATAACACTATTCATGTTGTGTTGGGTGTGTAATAACACTATTCATGTTGTGTTGGGTGTGTAATAACACTATTCATGTTGTGTTGGGTGTGTAATAACATTTGGCCTGTTGTGTTGTATGTGTAATAACACTATTCATGTTGTGTTGTATGTGTAATAACACTATTCATGTTGTGTTGGCTGTGTAATGACATTAGGCCTGTTGTGTTGGGTGTGTAATAACATTTGGCCTGTTGTGTTGTATGTGTAATAACACTATTCATGTTGTGTTGGGTGTGTAATAACACTATTCATGTTGTGTTGGGTGTGTAATAACATTTGGCCTGTTGTGTTGTATGTGTAATAACACTATTCATGTTGTGTTGTATGTGTAATAACACTATTCATGTTGTGTTGGCTGTGTAATGACATTAGGCCTGTTGTGTTGGGTGTGTAATGACATTAGGCCTGTTGTGTTGGGTGTGTAATAACATTTGGCCTGTTGTGTTGGGTGTGTAATAACATTAGGCCTGTTGTGTTGGTTGTGTAATGACAATAGGCCTGTTGTGTTGGGTGTGTAATAACACTAGGCCTGTTGTGTAGGGTGTGTAATGACATTAGGCCTGTTGTGTTGGGTGTGTAATAACATTAGGCCTGTTGTGTTGGTTGTGTAATGACATTTGGCCTGTTGTGTTGGGTGTGTAATTACACTAGGCCTGTTGTGTTGGGTGTGTAATGACATTTGGCCTGTTGTGTTGGGTGTGTAATAACACTAGGCCTGTTGTGTTGATTGTGTAATGACATTTGGCCTGTTGTTTTGGGTGTGTAATAAAACTAGGCCTGTTGTGTTGGATGTGTAATGACATTAGGCCTGTTGTGTTGGGTGTGTAATAACACTATTCCTGTTGAGTAATAGAACTAGGCCTGTTGTGTTGGGTGTGTAATAAAACTATAGGCTTGTTGTGTTGTGTGTGTAATAACATTAGGCCTGCTGTGTTGGTTGTGTAATAACACTAGGCCTATTGTGTTGGGTGTGTAATAACACTAGGCCTGTTGTGTTGGTTGTGTAATAACACTAGGCCTGTTGTGTTGGGTGTGTAATAACACTAGGCCTGCTGTGTTGGTTGTGTAATAACACTAGGCCTATTGTGTTGGGTGTGTAATAACACTAGGCCTGTTGTGTTGGTTGTGTAATAAAACTAGGCCTGTTGTGTTGGGTGTGTAATAACATTAGGCCTGTTGTGTTGGGTGTGTAGTAACACTAGGCCTGTTGTGTTGGGTGTGAAATAAAACTAGGCCTGTTGTGTTGGGTGTGTAATAACATTTGGCCTGTTGTGTCGTATGTGTAATAACATTAGGCCTGTTGTGTTGGGTGTGTAATAACACTAGGCCTGTTGTGTTGGGTGTGTAATGACATTTGGCCTGTTGTGTTGGGTGTGTAATAACACTAGGCCTGTTGAGTAATAGAACTAGGCTGTTGTGTTGGGTGTGAAATAAAACTAGGCCTGTTGTGTGTGTAATAAAACTAGGCCTGTTGTGTTGATTGTTAATTAATTTAGACATGTTTTTAGTTGTGTATTAAAGCTATGCCTCTTATGTTCATCGTGTAATTATCTGGGCCAGCTGTGAAGTTATATAATGGCAGCTAGTTTTTTCGTTGACAGGCCTGATGGCAGCAAGGGGATGATGAAGCCAGTGAAGAAGAGGACTTGGAGGTAGAGAAGATGTTGGTGAAGATGGAGGATGATGAGAGGAAGGCTCTCAAGAGGTAAGCACACTCACAGCGATTTCACTTCGATGTGTCTTTGAGTAAGATGAATTCGCTTTGAATGTGTGTAGGGTCTTCTCACTCTGCACGTCTTTGTGGGGGATGATTTCACTCTGTATGTATCTTTGTGTAAGATATATTCGCTTTGTATGTGTGTAGGGTCTTCTCACTCTGCACGTCTTTGTGGGGGATGATTTCACTCTGTATGTATCTTTGTGTAAGATATATTGCTTTGTATGTGTGTAGGGTCTTCTCACACTACACGTCATTGTGGGGGATGATTTCACTCAGTAAATTTGTCTTTCTGTAGGAAATTAAAGAAAATTCGTAAAGAAAAGACCAAGCTGCGACACAAGATGGACATGAAAATGGTGCTGCCCAACGACAAACCAGACATTACTGATGATGTGGACATATTTGATTTGAAAAAGATAAAGAGCAAGAAGGTGAGTGACTTTGCTCACATTGGAACCCATGAAGATCCAGGTAATAATTGATCTTAAGCAACCCATGCTTGTGCTGAGGGGTGACTAATGGTTAAGTCAGACTCACAGACTTGGTTGACCCATATGTCATCGTATCCCAAGTTCATAGATGCTCATGATGTCAGTCACTAGATGGTCTGTTCCAGACTCGGTTAAGTACAGACTAGCTGATTAGTGTTTTTCAGAAGAGGTCCTCCTGGGGGTACTTATAAGCATTTTTATGTCCGTTAATAATTCCTACGACAGTCACTCTCTTTCCATGCTGTCGTTGACATGGTGTAGACGTGCATGCTGTCCAGAAAACATTTTCATGTTGAATTGCTAGTAAACTGTGACTAAGATGAGTGAGAAAGAAACACATACTGTATGTATGGTTCTTTTCTAATCGGGGGCGGTGGGGTAGCCCAGTGGTTAAAGCGTTGGCTCGTCACACCGAAGCCCCGGGTTCGAATGCCCACATGGGTACAAATTGTGAAGCCTATTTCTGGTGTCCCCCGCCGTGATGTTGCTGGAATATTCCTAAAAGCGGCGTAAAACTAAATTCATTCAGTCAGTCAGTCTTTTCTAATCGCATGGGCGATATATTGAACATGTTTCGAAAAATAATCGTTCATAAATGTCATAACTTTTAGGTCGCCTTGCCACTTCAAACCGTGTGTTTGCAAGATGGTGGGCGGGCGGCCTACTTTCCCTTTTTCTATGTGCATTTGCACTTGAAAGACTTCTACGCTTCAGATTAGGGTTTGTTGTTGCGTGTATTATAATTACATCTCAATAGAATTATTATCCTGCGAAGCAGGGGAGCCTCCGTCCATCCGTACGTACTTACGAACGAATTGGAATATCTTAAGAACCGTTGACTAGGTTGTTTTCATATTTGGTGCATTACAGTGCAGGTTCATTACTGTATGCGAAAGGTCCCAGTTAGGTTTGGTGACCTTGACTTTCATTTCAAGGTCACCAGGGACATTAACGTTTTACCCTTGTCAGCGAAATATCTCAAGAACCGTTAACTGGATCTTCTTCATATATGACACCAAGCTTGATCTAGGGAAGGCGCAGGGCCCAGTCGATTGTTGGTGCGCACTCTGATGTCAGATGTGGTGTCTGGGCTCCGAGAGGAGCTTGGTACCTGGTCTACGGATAGAGATGGCACCAGGGTATCTGTGGAGGAGGTCCTGACCCGAACTCTGGCTCCTGGAAGGGTCCAACCTCCAGGGAATGATCATACACGAGCTTCAGCTCCAGGTAAGCTCTGAACCTAGGGACTTGCACCATCCCAGGCTTTGGTGCCGTATGTCACAGATCCCCAGTGCCAGCAGTTCATGTTTTGGCCTGATGTCTATCAACGCCTTGGCCAAGAAGAGGCTGTCGAATATGACAGAGCTACCTGAGTACTAGGTCTACCCGAGTACTAGGGGAATCTTGATGTATCAGGCTACTTCCATGTGTCTCACGACCGGAGTTCTGACGCGAACTGCAGACACATCGACCAGAAAATCTCAGCCGGTGCATTGTGGGAGGAGGGTCCGACCCAAGCTCCGGCTCCGGGAAGAGTCCGAGCTTCAATCACTTTGTGTTGCATACATGTATGTAACATATGTAAGTTGTATAATGATGTAAACTTGTACCTCTAGTGCTGCAGAATGTGGCCGGATCGTACCCAAAGGTCAGTTCAATCTGAACCGGGTGACTAGCACCCACTAGGGCTTCGGCCCCAGTGCAGCGCAGATCCCCGACGCTGGTAGCTCAGGTTTCGGCCTGATGTCGACACTTTGGGCAAGAGGCTTTCAAGTAGGCCAGGGGTATCAGGCTACTCCCACGTACGGCTGTGTATTGACAAATACATTGTATTGCAATATATTGCGATTCTGGTACCCGTGCGATACATATAAAGTGTTTAAGTAATTGACAGTAATTGTACGTCAATCGTATTTTCTACATTCTAAGTCCCTAAACATACCGTATATTACCATAGATAAGCAGATCTCATAGATAAGCCGACTCCTTAACTTGACCCTTAAAATCAGTATCAAAATGGTATGTCTCGTAAAGAGGCCCACCCACCCGTAGTGGGGTCCTAATCACAGTCCTAATCATGCGATGTCGGTCAATCCCGAGGTAACAGTCTTTCATAAGGACAGAGTCAGTATTAAATACCATCCTAAGATAGACAGCGCCTTACATGTGACGGCTCCTTATGTATTGGATGTCCGTAGGACACTCAAGGCCTGTATCAAACGAACACAAGATATCCCCCGTTAGGATAATCAGTTGTTCTTCGATTATGGCGTTGGGAAGTAGGGCTCTCACGAGTCCAACATTTGGGACTCGAGTACTCGAGGGGTCAGACCCAACTCGAACCCAAGTACCCAACAATTTTGATGCGTATCTAAAACCAACATTCAAGCATACATGTGGCTGTTCCAACTTCCAATCTACGAATAATGCAACATGCATATGTGAATCTAAACGTTCTTGAATAAAGCAATTGATATTTAATGTCTGTGGAAGTATCTATTACCTTTTTGGAAAGACTTCCGCCCGTCTGCCTCCTTAATGTTCATTATGCCTGTAAATGCTGTAATATGATTGGATGTGTCTGGGAAAAGAAACCAATGAATGGACTCTTTTCTTTTGGTTTTAAGTTTGACTGCGCTTTCATGATTATCTAATATTAATTGCAGTTATGGCATTATTAGCAACTTTTAAACATTCACTTAGACGATAAGTCACATAATCCATTAAACTTAATCATGGTTACCTCGTAAGGATGGGAATAACTCGATGTGAATTGTTGCAGCAAGAGTTGTATGGTCCCGAGGGAGTTGAGATAATAAGATGTGCCATTGAGATTGACATCCAATTATCAAGGGAAAAAATACCAGCTCCTTGAGCATGCACTAGTGTGGGATATGTACGCTATATAAATATCCAATAATAATAATAGTTAAATTGCGACAAAACACATACGCAAGCTGGAAGATATTTAGACAAAGCATTCATTGATTGGTGCTGCATTTGATATCTTGTAAAGATGGATCGACTATGGAACTTAAAGAATAAAATATGTAAAAACAGGATTGATATATATTTGAGATGTCTTATAGTGAAAACGTTTTGGTTTCAAACTAAAGACTAAACTTTAGTGACCGTTCATAATTAATGGCTGGTGGGGGTGATGATGATTTTTATGGAGAAGCATGTACAATGTGGATGACCCCCTAAATTTTATGTACAAAATAAGTGACCCCCCTGCATGTCATGTACAAAATCAATGACCCCCCAAAATAATTACTAAGCATAATTTTAAACATATCTTTATGTACAAAATTACTGACCCCTAGTCTCTCTCTCTCTCTCTCTCTCTTCACTACCCCCAAATTACTCACTCTCTCTCCCTCTCTCTCTCTCACTCACTCTCTCTCTCTCTCTCTCTCTCTCTCTCTCTCTCTCACTCTCACTCTCTCTCTCTCTCTCTCTCTCTCTCTCTCTCATCACACACACTCTCTCACAGACACACATCTTCACACAGGCACAGGCAGCAGTCTTCATGTAAAGCAGTCTGTAAATATGAGTCTGGACCAGACAATCCAGTGATCAACAGCATAAGCATCAATAAACGCCTGACCGACCCATCCTGTTAGTAATCTCTTACAACAAGCATGTGTTGCTGACCAATTCTAACCCGGATCTTCACGGGTTATTTAAACTGGGGAAGGTTGACTAACTTTGATCAAAACTAAAGTTGGTTGTTGTAGGAAGTGGGTACCAGGTAATAGTTTATACAAAAGTATTACGAGTGTATTACAACAAACCAAACCAACACAGACCACTGCCATATTGAAATATTGGAATATTGATGAGTGTGGCGTTAAACACCAACCAACCAACCAACCAACCAACCAACCAACCAACCCCAGTTTAAATGTTGTATGATGCTTGTGTGTTGCAGCACCTGAAGGCTGTGGATGAGGATGACCAGGAAATGCAAGAGGCGGAACTGGAGTGGGAAGACGACCCATTGCCTCCGCCCTCAAAGCGACCAACACTGTCATATGACCGATACACCAAGGACTACCTGGACAGGGAGGACGCTTCGGAGGAGGAGTACGACTCTGACCCTGACCTTGACCTTGAGGATGACGACAGGCCAGGACCTGATGACGAGATGTAGGTAGCTTCTGGAAGAGCAGATTAAACTGTGTTCCAAATAGTTTTTTGAAGGGGATTTAGAAGTGGTGAACATGGGTAGAGATTTTCAGGGCACATCAACTTCTTATTTGTTGTAGTGCCCATATTTGGGCAGGTCCTGGTGATAAATAATTCTGACGCGATTGGATGACATTGAAGGTCAGGGTCACTCAGTGTGAATTTGCCCATATTTGGGCAGGTCCTGGTGATAAATAATTCTGACGCGATTGGATGACATTGAAAGTCAGGGTCACTCAGTGTGAATTTAATCAAAAATGCTAATGTACATTTGATCTCGGTACTATGTTGCTATGACTCAAAAATATTTTGTAGGATGTGATAGATTTATTGAAGAGTACCCTGTTGTTGAATTGTCAGTGTAGGAAGAGTGTCGGGTGTGCTCGACTGGAAACTAAAGTTTGATATTTCATGTGCTCGGAAACATCTAATCATGCTGTAATTCTCCTAAATTGTCTTGGGGGATCTGTGAAGATGCAGGTTAGAATCCATCTTCAGTAATCCATGCTTGTCGTAAGTGGCAACCAACGGGACCGGGTGGTCAGGCTTGCTGATTTGGTTGGCATGTCATCGTATCCCAGTTGTGTAGATCGACGCTCATGTTGTTGATCACTTGATTGTCTGATCCAGACTCAATTATTTACAGACCGCAGCAATATAGCTGGAATGTTTCTGAGTGTGGCGTTAAACTACAAACCAATCAAAATCCTAACTGGACACTTGTGTATTTGTTTGCAGTGAAGAAGAAAACCCTCTCCTTGTAGACTTGCAGAAGCCAGGGGTGAAGACCAGCACTAGGACCAACAGCTGGTTCAGCAAGGTACGTAGTGGTCAACCAACAGCTGGTTCAGCAAGGTAGGGAAATAGGGTGGATCAACACCTGGTTCAGTGAAATAGGGTGGATCAACACCTGGTTCATTAAGGTAGGGGCCGACCAACACCTGGTTCAGTAAAAGGTAGGGTGGACCAACACCTGGTTCATTAAGGTAAGGTAGGGGCCGACCAACACCTGGTTCATTAAGGTAGGGGTGCGACCAACACCTGGTTCAAGGTTAAGGTAGAGGTCAACCAACACCTGGTTCATTAAGGTAGGAGTTGAGGAGCAACACCTGGTTCACCAACACCTGGTTCAGCAACACCTGGTAGGGTAGGAGTCAAGCAACACCTGGTTCATTAAGGTAGGGGCCGACCAACACCTGGTTCATTAAGGTAGGGGTCCGACCAACACCTGGTTCATTAAGGTAGAGGTTAGACCAACACCTGGTTCAGCAAAGCAAGGTTCATTAAGGTAGAGATTCGAGCAACACCTGGTTCATTAAGGTAGAGTTCGACCAACACCTGGTTCAGCAAGGTAGGGGTCCAGCAACACCTGTTTCAGCAAGGTAGAAGTTAGAGCAACACCTGGTTCATTAAGGTAGGGTTCGACCAACACCTGGTTCAGCAAGGTAGGGGTCCAGCAACACCTGGTTCAGCAAGGTAGGAGTCGAGCAACACCTGGTTCATTAAGGTAGGGTTCGACCAACACCTGGTTCAGCAAGGTAGGGTTCGACCAACACCTGGTTCAGCAAGGTGGGGTCAAGCAATACCTAGTTCAGCAAGGTAGGGGTCAACCAACAGCTACCTTTGGTAGAATCAGGTAAACAGAAGGAAAAGTTGACTCGGATAGATCAGAGATCGGAGAATCCAGCCTTAATTCGTAGGATAGCCAGGTTGGAGAAAAGTAAAATTGAGGAATATATCAGCTCTGGGTTATGTTCTGACCAAAGTTAACTTTTGTGGTTGCATCATGAGTTTTGAATGGAACATGATTCTGACTCTCTGCAATATTTCAGAGTGCCTTTGCTGATATAGAGGATGAGGCGGACGAAGATGCAGAGATTGAGAAGATAGCTGACAGGTACAGAAGCCAGGGAGGAGAGATCACGGGTATGTGGCTGGAGACATGGATAACTGTGCAACTGCCATTAAAACTGCCAGACATTATAGCTAAAATACATGGAATTATCATGAAACGGCCCTCCCATTATCAGAAATTTGCGGGCTGCTGCAAAGGATATTGGACCGCTCAACCTTAACGACGGGCCACTATCAGTTCTGTTGTCAAGTGACATCATAGTGGGTGCGTGGGCTTACGGTTCATTCGACATTAATTGACTTTCAACTGGCAGATATTCTGGGTCAAACAAGTCAAAGCAACCCGAATTCCTGCTTTAAATAGCGGTAATATTGGCTTTCTTGTTGGTGCTAACATTAACAATTGCACTATTTAGGCTGTTGATGGACCAAAACCGAACACTGACATCGTTTGGCAGTTAATGGAAGACCTCGGGCTTCTGCAAATGATAATGCCCTCAAAAATAGCATTACCCTTATATTACTACAAACTACCCTTTCAAAACCCTCAAAAATAGCATACATTACCATACGTAATTACCATACAAAATACCATACCGTATGTGAATACTGTACATAACTACCATGTGTACTCACTCACTCACTCACTCACTCACTCACTCACTCACTCACTCACTCACTCACTCACTCACTCACTCTAATGGTTGTTCTAAACAGAAAAGTCAACAAAGAAGACTGAGGTTCCACGCAAGAAGAAAACCCCTGCAGTTAAAAAGGACAGTGATGATGATGATGACGATGATGATGACGATGATGACTCAGAATCTGACAGTGACTATGACACCAGCGAACTGCAAGCAGGCCCTGGACATCAGGAGGTTCCCAGCAACAAGAAGCAGAACAGCAGTAACAAAGACAGTTTTGAAATAGTACCCTCAAACACAGGCAAGTATCTTTAAGGTCTGGTCCCAGACAGTGGGCAGCCAAGTAGATAAAGCATTTGCTCATCACGCCAAACACCCAATGTGGGTAAAATGTTAAGCCCATTTCTGGTGTCCCCTGTAAAACCATGTTCCCTCTACCGCCTCCGTGGTGTAGTGGTTAGAGCGTCCGCCGGAGAAAGCTTTAGTTGAAATTTTCTTTCAGCGAAAGTCGCGCCCGACCGCTGTCATACCAAAAGACGTTAAAAATGGTACTTGTTGGTTCCTGCCTGGCGCTCGGCATTAATGGGTACAACAAGGACTGGTCGACTCGGAGTCAGTATAATGTGTCTGAGTGGGGTATTCATGCTTCACTGCGGCATGGTATCTCAGTGGACTAGCACTATGAAACCAGCTTAAGTCTGGGCTAGGACAAGCAGCCGCACATACACATACACATACACACGCATGAGCGAAATATTCTCAAGCACGACGGTAAACCCAATTTCACCTCACCTCACCATGTTCCCTCACACTCCGTAAACACTCCACACTGCCAGTTTCGATGGACATAAGGACATCCTTTTCTTCAAAGAGGTTTCTTAGGGCTTTCTGTTTGTGTCAGTCAGTATTGAATTTCTTGCAAACTTGATCATATCAGTGGGGCTGCCATGTTGTTGATTTTGCCAACCCAACATTCAGCCTTCTAAAACTCACATTCTGAACGGTATGTTAGACCTAAACATGTAGCCAATCTAATCGGTAAATGGAAATCAAGGGCAGGTTATTTTAGATCACAAGAACTACAGGAAAGGATCCAGGGGTTCATGTAGGTTTACAGAAACGTCCCAGAAATGTGAGCCCAGTAGATGCTGGACATAGAGGGTTCAGTATATACCACATCCCTCCGACAAGGCCTTTATGGATGTTTGTGTTGCTGCAGACAAGCTGGATCCAGTAGGCATGGCTCTTGGCTCAGCTCTGGTCCAGTCCCGCAAGAGGAAGAGAGACATCATCGACAATGCTTACCACAGGTCAGTAGACATCAGGCTCACTGCACTCACTAGACCTGCACTATTCACTAATAATATTAATAATAATAAAATGTCCATTTAGATAGCGTCAAACTCCACACCAGGTATGCTCATAGCGCTAACAATGCACAGCACATTGTTACCCCAGATAACCCAAGCGTTAACCCAAGGTTATTGTCACATGACTTGTACCACCGGGTACCCATTTTCTGCTGGGTAAACAGAGGCAATTTTGAACAAACTCACTTGCCTAAGGTGAGACCACATGTATCACATGTGCGTCATTGTGGGGCAGGACTGAAGTCCTAGAAACTCTCAGGAGTCAAACTGTCACACACGGTCACAGACCGCCTCCCTGGTGTAGTGGTTAGAGCGTCCGCCCTGAGAGCGGAAGGTCGCGGGTTTGATCCCCGACCGCGTCATACCAAAAGACGTTAAAACATGGTACTTGTTGGTCCCTGCCTGGCTCTCGGCATTAATGGGTACAACAAGGACTGGTCGGCTCGGAGTCAGTATAATGTGTCTGAGTGGGGTATTCATGCTTCACTGCGGCATGGTATCTCAGTGAGCTAGCACTATAAAACCAGCTTAAGTCTGGGCTAGTACAACCAGCCACACATACACATACACACGCATGCACGTTGTCATATGAGCGAAATATTCTCAAGCACGACGTTAAACCCAATTTCACCTCACCTCACCTCACCTCACCTCACCTCACCTCACCTCACCTCACCTCACACACGTTCACCCATCCAAGGGCTCTCCGCGCCCATCGTTGCTTAACTTCACCTGATTTGTGACCTGAGCTCTATGCACAGGACCACACATCACACCTAGACATGCTCGACTGACTTGAGTCACTTGACTCACTAGACACATTCGACTCACTTGACTTGCTAAACACACGACTCACTTGACTTGCTAAACACACACGACTCACTTGACTTGCTAGACACACGACTCACTTGACTTGCTAGACACACACAACACACTTGACTTGCTAGACACACACGACTCACTTGACTTGCTAGACACACACGACACACTTGACTTGCTAGACACACGACTCACTTGACTTGCTAGACACACACGACTCACTTGACTTGCTAGACACACACGACTCACTTGACTTGCTAGACACACACGACTCACTTGACTTGCTAGACACACGACTCACTTGACTTGCTAGACACACACGACTCACTTGACTTGCTAGACACACACGACTCACTTGACTTGCTAGACACACACACTCCACTCACTTGACTTGCTAGACACACAACTCACTTTTGACTTGCTAGACACACACCCACTCACTTGACTTGCTAGACACCAGGACTCCACTTGACTTGCTAGACACACATGACTCACTTGACTTGCTAGACACACACTCCACTCACTTGACTTGCTAGACACATGACTCACTTGACTTGCTAGACACACACCGACTCACTCACTTGACTTGCTAGACACACACTCACTTTGACTTGCTGGGACACCGCGACTCACTTGACTTGCTAGACACACGACTCACTTGACTTGCTAGACACACGACTCACTTGACTTGCTAGACACACAGACTCACTTGACTTGCTAGACACTCACTGACTTGCTAGACACACCTGCGACTCACTTGACTTGCTAGACACACACTCACTCACTTGACTTGCTAGACACACACCCACTCACTTGACTTGCTGGACACACACCCACTCACTTGACTTGCTAGACACACTGCGACTCACTTGACTTGCTAGACACCCGACTCACTCTGACTCTTGCTAGACACACCCACTCACTTGACTCTGCTAGACACACACCCAACTCACTTGACTTGCCAGACACAACACCCACTCACTTGACTTGCTAGACACACACGACTCACTTGACTTGCTAGACACACACACGACTCACTCTGACTTGCTAGACACACTCCACTCACTTGACTTGCAGACACACACTCACTTGACTCACTTGACTTGCTAGACAACACACCCACTCACGCTGACTTGCTAGACACACACCCACTCACTTGACTTGCTAGACACACCGCACTCACTTGACTTGCTAGACACACAACTCACTTGACTTGCTAGACACACACCTCACTTGACTTGCTAGACACACACTCGACTCACTTGACTTGCTAGACAATACCCCACTCACTTGACTTGCTAGACAATGCGACTCACTTGACTTGACTGGACTACACACACCCACTCACTTGCTGACTTGCTAGACACAGACATCAGACTCACTTGACTCACTAGACACATACAACTCACTTGACTCTTGCTAGACACACATGACTCACTTGACTTGCTAGACAACACACGACTCACTTTGACTTTGCTAGACACCTAATACACACTCACTTCACATGACTAGACACACCTTAACAGTCACATGACTCCATCAAGAGACACGTTCTGCTCAAGTAGACACATAACAAAATTCTTATAACCTGTTCCACATTTCATTATCCATAGAAATCAGGAACAATCAGTTAATTAATTTATGAATGTTTGATTTCAATTGCATATAGATACATCATATATATATTAGTTGTTTTTCACCCTCCTCACAGTAACACAATCTGCAGTAAATTATGATATAATTTCTGAGCTTTTGAACTTGAGATGTGACGGAAAGAGATGCCTGCACATGGATGAGCTGTGGAGTTTGTCTGTTGTAGATACATGTTTGACGATAATGGTTTACCCGACTGGTTTGTGAAGGATGAAAGTCGACACAATCGGATCCAGCTTCCTGTCACCAAGGTACGTGTTTGAAGCCAGGCAGAGTGAAATTGTTTCCCTTTCCTCTGAACAATCATATAAGGTGATGGGAACTCCCATACTTAAACGACCTTATGCTTAAAAGATCCGGGTTAGAATTGGTCTTAAGTAACCCATGCTTGTCGAGGCGACTAACAGGATCGCATGGTCAGGCTTGCTGACTTGGTTGACACATGTCATTGTATCCCAAATGCGTAGATCGATGCTCATGTTGTTGATCACTGGATTGTCTGATCCAGACTCAATTATTTACAGACCGACGCAAAATAGCTGGAATGTTTCTGAGTGTGGCGTTAAACTACAAACCAATCAAAATCCTAACTGGACACTTGTGTATTTGTTTGCAGTGAAGAAGAAAACCCTCTGTTGCGATACTTTTTTCCATGTGTACATACATCATATCGCTTCATTTGAGGAGATGCCAAACTTTCATTGAAATTAATGTATTCAGAACTGAATGATTCTTGTATACAACAGACTACAAACATGGGCCCAGATGTTCAATGCACAGTTTTACAACCACACAATTCAAAAACGAAGAAAAATAATTGAAATTCATTCTATGCATGTATTATGCACATGCCCCTCTACAAAGCTGTGGTTGGGCAAGGTGTGTATTTTATTAACCAATAATCTCATATGTCACTCAAGTGTCATGTCACGTTAACTTGTGGCGTAATGACTTGACCTAAGATTCTAACGATTTGATTGGATAACCGATGACATCTCTAACGATGTGTTTGGACGACAATACTCTTTATAAAACCGATTTTGGTTTGAAAGCATAAAAATAACAAAAATACACCATTTTGTCAATTTTATGCAGGTAAGACCGGGTAATAAATAAAATACCACACTCGGTCTCATTACATACAAATTATACGAATCTGAAACTTCGTGACCTCACTTCTCGTATGAAATGAGACCTCATGTAGTATTCTCTATGTATGCCATACAAATACACAACACAAGCATGTGTCCATTGACTGTAGGGCTGGATATAAACATGGATAATCGGAAATATCTTTGATGGGAATTATTATCAATTATTATTGATATGAAAATTGTGTAATCAGTAATATCATGAATGAACAATTGTGATGAAATAAGTTCGAAATTTACTCAGAAAATACACTAATGTGACCGCCCTCAGTGGTGTAGTGGTAAGAGCGTCCGCCTGGGAGAGCGGAAGGTCGTGGGTTCGATCCCCGACCGCGTCATACCAAAAGACGTTAAAATATGGTACTTGTTGGTCCCTGTCTGGCGCTCGGCATTAATGGGTACAACAAGGACTGGTCGGCTCGGAGTCAGTATAATGTGTCTGAGTGGGGTATTCATGCTTCACTGCGGCGTGGTATCTCCATGGGCTAGCACTATAAAACCAGCTTAAGTCTGGGCTAGTACAAGCAGCCACACAAACACATACACACGCATGCACATCGTCATATGAGCGAAATATTCTCAAGCACGACGTTAAACCCAATTTCACCTCACCTCCTAAAGTATGTTCGGGCGGTGTTTTGATGGTAACCCAAACCTTAATATGTTACCACTCACCGTTGATGTAAGATATGTTGATTTCTTTCATATTTATTAGTCATTTTTTCTCAGAGTTACTTCTCCAATATTTATCTATCTGTATGATGTGTATCGATAGCCAGCCCTAATTGACTGTGTGAATGACTTCAGGGCGACATCCAGGAGTACCGAGACAAGCTCAAGTCTGTTGACGCACGACCCATCAAGAAGATAGCAGAGGCAAAGGCAAGAAAGAAGAAGAAGGTATGCATTTGTTGAAAGTGGCTGGTTTGTAATTTCCTTCATTTGGTTATAATTCATCTGCTTCAAACTAAGATCCACATTATACACATTACATTACAAAGGCGGATCCAGAGAGGGGGGTGCATGGGTGCAAATGACCATTGAAACTCACGTGAATATGAAGTGTGCACACCCCCCTTTCTCAATAGTGTGCACCCCACCACCCTCCTTTCTCAATAGTGTGCACCCCCTTTCTCAATAGTGTGCACCCCCTTTCCGACCTTTCTCAATAGTGTGCACCCTCCTCCATGAAGATCAGGGTTAGAGGACCGCCTCCGTGGTGTAGTGGTTAGAGCATCCACTCAGAGAGCAGAAGGTCGTAGGTTTGATCCCCGGCCGCGTTACACCAAAAGACGTTAAAATATGGTATGTGTTGGTCCCTGCCTGGCGCTCAGCATTAATGGGTACAACAAGGACTGGCCGGCTCAGAGTCAGTATAATGTGTCTGAGTGGGGTATTCCTGCTTAAATGCAGCATGGTATCTCAGTGAGCTAGCAGTATAAAACCAGCTTAAGTCTGGGCTAGTACAAGCAGCCACACGTACACACGCATGCACGTCATCATATGAGCGAAATAATCTTAAGTACGACGTTATACCCCATTTCACCTCACCTCCGGGTTAGAATTGGTCTTCAGTATCCCCTGTTTGTCGTAAGAGGCGACTAACGGAATTGGGTGGTCAGACTGGCTGACTTGGTTGACCCTTGTCACCATATCCAAATTGTACTGCTGATCACTGGATTGTTTGGTCCAGACTCAATTATTTACAGACCGCCGCCATATAACTGGAATATTGCTGAGTGTGGCATTAAACAGCAAACCAACTAACGGAAAAGGGTGGTCAGGCTCTCTGACTTTGTTGACTCGTCATCGTATTCCAAATTGAGAAGATTATTTCCAGACTGCTGCCATATAGATGGAATATTGAGTGCAGAGTTAAACAACAAACAATCATCAACAATCACAATCTTTTTTTTGTTTTTCACTGTTGATAATTGATGAGAGGGAATTAATGATAAATAAAACAGTAAGTATACTCAAAATTTTATCCAGCCTAGTTAATAGTTTACTTTCCAGAACAATTTGTTTCACTTAGTCCAATCTTGTTGATAGTATACTCTCAAACACAATGTCTCCATCCAGTCTAGTTAGTTTACTCTCTAACACAATGTCTCCATCCAGTCTAGTTAGTTTACTCTCAAACACAATGTCTCCATCCAGTCTGGTTAGTTTACTCTCTAACACAATGTCTCCATCCAGTCTAGTTAGTTTACTCTCTAACACAATGTCTCCATCCAGTCTAGTTAGTTTACTCTCTAACACAATGTCTCCATCCAGTCTAGTTAGTTTACTCTCTAACACAATGTCTCCATCCAGTCTGGTTAGTTTACTCTCTAACACAATGTCTCCATCCAGTCTAGTTAGTTTACTCTCTAACACAATAACTCTAACACAATGTCTCCATCCAGTCTAGTTAGTTTACTTTACTCTCCATCCAGTCTAGTTAGTTTACTCTCTCTAACACAATGTCTCCATGTCTAGTTAGTCTCAACACAATCCAGTCTAGTTAGTTTTAGTCTCTCTAACACAATGTCTCCATCCAGTCTGGTTAGTTTTACTCTCTCTAACACAATGTCTCCATCCAGTCTAGTTAGTTTACTCTCTAACACAATGTCTCCATCCAGTCTAGTTAGTTTACTCTCTCTCTAACACAATGTCTCCATCCAGTCTAGTTTAGTTTACTCTCTAACACAATGTTCCATCCAGTCTAGTTAGTTTACTCTCTAACACAATGTCTCCATCCAGTCTAGTTAGTTTGTCTCTCTAACACAATGTCTCTAACACATCCAGTCTAGTTAGTTTACTCTCTAACACAATGTCTCCATCCAGTCTAGTTAGTTTACTCTCTAACACAGTCTAGTTATCAGTCTAGTTAGTTTACTCTCTAACACAATGTCTCCATCCAGTCTAGTTAGTTTACTCTCTAACACAATGTGTCTGGTTAGTTTACTCATCTCCAGTCTAGTTAGTTTACTCTCCAACACAATGTCTTCCAGTCATCCAGTCTAGTTAGTTTACTCTCTAACAGAATGTTTCTCTCTAACACAATGAAGTCTGGTTCATTATGTCTACTCTCCAACTGTGCAACGTTAGTTTACTAGTCTCCTTGTCTAACAGTAAAAGAGTTAACAAATCTGTACATTATATTGAAACACACTGTCTTGTATGCATAGTTTACTCTGGGTAGGAGATGTTTCCATCAAGTCTTGTTCATAGTTTACTCTCTAACACAATGTTTCCATCAAGTCTAGTTCATAGTTTACTCTCTAACACAATGTTTCCATCAAGTCTTGTTCATAGTTTACTCTCTAACACAATGTTTCCATCAAGTCTTGTTCATAGTTTACTCTCCAACACAATGTTTCCATCAAGTCTAGTTCATAGTTTACTCTCTAACACAATGTTTCCATCAAGTCTCTCTAACACAATGTTTCCATCAAGTCTAGTTCATAGTTTACTCTCTAACACAATGTTTCTCTAACACAATGTTTCCATCAAGTCTCTCAACAACACAATGTTTCTAGTTAGTTTACATCACAGTCTATGTTCATAGTTTACTCTCTAACACAATGTTTCATCAAGTCTAGTTCATAGTTTACTCTCTAACACAATGTTTCCATCAAGTCTAGTTCATAGTTTACTCTCCAACACAATGTTTCCATCAAGTCTTGTTCATAGTTTACTCTCTAACACAATGTTTCCATCAAGTCTTGTTCATAGTTTACTCTCCAACACAATGTTTCCATCAAGTCTAGTTCATAGTTTACTCTCTAACACAATGCTTTCATCAAGTCTTGTTTATAGTTTGTTTTGTGCTGTTTCATTGATCATTTACTCAAGAACATAATGTTTGCAATCCAATCTTGTTTACTCTCTAATACACAGCTTCCATCAAGTCTTGTTGATAGCTTTCTCTCTAACACAATGTCCCCATCCGGTCTAGTTGGTTAACTTTCTTGCACCAAGTTTATTCTCTAACACATTGTTTCTATCAAGTCTTTTTAAAGTTTACTTGCTATGATAATGTTTACAATCCCATATTGTTGACAGTCGACTTTCTAACTGAACCTTATCAAGTCTACTTGGTGCTCACAATATCTCCTTGTCTTGCGACCGCCTCCGTGGTGTAGTCGTTAGCGTCAGCGGGTTCGATCCCGACCGCTGGCGTCATACCAAAAAGACATTAAAATATGGTACTTGTTGGTCCCTATCTGGCTCGGCATTAATGGGTACATCAAGGACTGGTCAGCTTCGAGTCAGTATAATGTGTCTGAGTGGGGTATTCATGCTTCACTCGCGGCATAGTATCTCAGTGGGCTAGCACTATAAAACCAGCTTCAGTCTGGGCTAGTACAAGCAGCCGCGCACATACACATACATGCGTCGTCATATGGCAAAATATGCTCAAGCACTACATTAAACCCAATTTCACCTCACCTCACCTCCTTGTCTTGACATTACTGTGTTTGTTCCAGGATCTACAAGAAGGCAGGACTGCTCCACAAGAAAAAGAAAGAGGTGACTTACGTTGTGGCAAAGAAGGGAGGGGGCAAGCGACCCACACGTCCGGCAGGGGTCAGCGGCCATTACAAGGTCGTTGACAAACGCATGAAGAAAGAAAAACGTGCGGCGAAACGGAAGGCAAAGAAGGAGGGAAAGGGAGGAAAGAAAGGGAAGAGATAAAAGCCGGTGCAGCATCTGGCAGACTCAGGGAAAATAACATGGGAAGGGGGACTTCAGATCCAGACTGAGAGTGGCTAGTCACTCAAGCCATATATGTGCATGGCCTGATCACTGTGTTTGTGTGCTGACCCCATGGAATACGTGCTGATCCCAATGGAATACAGGCTGACCTCCTGGAATACAGGCTGACCCCTATTGAATACATGCTGACTCTGGAATACAAGCTGACCTCCTGGAATACAGGCTGACCCCTATTGAATACATGCTGACTCTGGAATACAAGCTGACCTCCTGGAATACAGGCTGACCCCTATTGAATACATGCTGACTCTGGAATACAGGATGACCCTCATGGAATACAGGCTGACCCCTATTGAATACATGCTGACTCTGGAATACAAGCTGACCTCCTGGAATACAGGCTGACCCCTATTGAATACATGCTGACTCTGGAATACAGGATGACCCTCATGGAATACAGGCTGACCCCCTATTGAATACATGCTGACTCTTGAATACAGGCTGACCCTGGAATACAGGATGACCCTCATGGAATACAGGCTGACCCCTATTGAATACATGCTGACTCTGGAATACAGGATGACCCTCATGGAATACAAGCTGAGCACCATGGAATACATGCTGAGTCCCCATAGAATATGTGCTGACCTCCCAGGAATACATGCTGACCCTCATTGAATACATGCTGACCCCCATGGAATACATCATGAACCGCATGGGTTTTCAGGATTTCCCAGCAACCAGTGTTTGTTGTAAGAGTGACTAACTGGACGAGGTGAAGTGTGTGTCAAAGGGCACTAAGTTCTTGATTCATTGAACACAATATCAATCAGACGAGACTTTTTCTGTGCATTCATCTGGTTGGAATACGTGTGCTTTTATTAACAAGGTAAATCCTGAATATCCCGACATTACGTTCTTCCTGTTGTAAGCACAGGGTTCAGCAAGATCTGGTAGACCAGTGCATGTCTCCATCATGTACCGCATCACAGAACATCTTCCTTCCTCTAGAATGGAAGACACTGCAGAGTGTATCGTCACGTACCACATCCGAACTTGCAGACTCTGTGCTGGATCATGGGAGCCTGCGGAAGGAAATGTTTTGTTTATTGTTTTGTTAAGGACATTATTAAAAGAGTAGCGGAGTAGTTATCTGTACACTTATATGTGTAACTACGTGATACATTCTGACATGTAAATACGTGGGTCATGTGGATATGCAATACAAACATTGAAACTCAGCTTCTTTTAGTTATGTTTCAGCCTCTGTCATGGTGTGAGTGAGTGAGTGAGTGTGATTTTACACAGCTTTTAGCAATATTTCAGGAAAATCACACAGGCGACACCAGAAATGGGCTTCATGTTGTACCCATGTGAGGAATCGAACCTCAGTCTTTGGCGTGACGAGCGAACGCTTTGACCATTAGGCTACCCCACCGCCCAGAAAATAGGTTGTACAAAGTAGGTTCAGTCCCATCACTCTCCGAGTCAGGCACCTCATTGCCAGCACACACAGTCAGCGAACTAACCCACACAGCCTCTGTGGATGCTGTGTCGTGACAACCAAATACAAGTTCTGGAATCTGTATAACATATGTTATATTTGACTACTTCCTTAATGGCACTGCATAATGAAAACCAATGCTTGCCATAAGAAGCAATTAACAGGTTTGGTTGACACATGTTTTTGTATCCCAGTTACCTAGATATATGATCATGATATTAATCACTGAATTGTCTGGTTCAGACACTTAATTTGCAGACCGCTGTCCTATAGATGTGTGCTATGTTAAACAATAAAAACTAATGTCCAAAAGAAACGATTATTGCAAGTGTTTGAAAATCAAAATGATACAGAAATTTTATATTGATATGATGAGAATTGAGAATGTTTTCCTTAACATGTGTAGAAAAATTCATTTCAAACAATCCTTTACAATCATTGGGACAGGCCTGTTAAAGATGTGACGGGTCCAAAATGAAAATTTAATTCAAGCACACATGACTGACTGACTGACTGAGTTGGGTTTGCGCTTTTAGCAATATTCCAGCAATATCACATGTGGGGATTGAAATGGGTCTTCACTCATTGTACTCATGTGGGGATTCAAACCGGGTCTTCGGTGTGACCACTTTAACCACTAGACTACCCACATCCCCTGCCACACATGAAGATACACAACATGTCTCAAAGTCATGTTAGTACTGGGTATGTCCACTGTGAGCGTCAATACCGCCAGTGCGATCTATGGGCTGATGACATTTGAGAGGGAAGAGGGAGAGGTGGGAATGCGTTGCTTTTCATCAAGGAAGCATTGTACCAATTCCAGGAGGTTGACTGGAGGCACAGGGCAATTTCTGAGTTGGTGTTCGAGATGGTCCCATAAGTGTTCGTTTGGGTTCATATCCGGTGAATAGGCCGCTAATGGTAAAACCTGAATGTTGGCGTTGGCGAGGAGTCCGAGTCGGCCTTGCCATATGTGGCCTCGCGTTATCGTGCTGGAAAATGATTCCACGAGGCTGTTGTTGGATGAATGGCTCCACAACTGGTTGTAAAATTTCATCTCCACAACGCTGTGCATTCAGGTTTCCTCGAAAAACGACAAGCCTCGTTTTGGCGTCACCGCAGATTTCACCCCCAACTATTAAACTTCCGTCTCCGAATGACCGGACTTGATGAATGCAATTCTGTGCCAAACGTTCACCAACTCTTCGGTACACACGCTACCGACCATCGTTCCTGAAGATGCAAAATCTGCTCTCTTCTGTGCCCAGTCTCGCCCATGTTGTCAACGTCGAAGTCGTCTGGCCCAAACCAGTCTGTTGGCTTGCTGTTGAGGTGTTAGGAACGCTCCGCGGTAGGGGCGACGTGCTCGGATACCATGTGACCTATAACTAAGGCCGACAACAGTGGCTGGACTTGATCAGGCACTTCACAGAGTATGGACCTAAGTGCCTATGGCCTTCATCAACCGGCTAATTCATTCCATGTACAGATGTAACGCTGTCATCGATGTCCATGGAGGTCACACACGATACTAACTTTGAAGTATCCTAATGGTACCATTTTGGGTGATTTTGCTTTTGTGAACTCTAAATGTGATTCCCGAAAATGTGTTAACCATATTTGTCAATTCAATCCTCCGTTTTCCTTTTTAGTTAGAGTGAATTAAAGTGTGTGCTTTAAGAAACCTCTTTCGGTGTTGAGTTAATGGTTAAAGTGTTGGCTCGCGGACCGAGGTTCAGTGTGAAGCCCATTTCTGGTGTCCCATGCCGTGATGTTGCTGGAATATTGCTAAGGGGTAAAACCAAAATCAGTCAGTCAGTCTTTCGGTGTTGAGTTTCTTTTGCGGTTCAGTATGGTTCAACACTGTCTATAAAATATTCATCTTCTATCAAGTCTATCCCCAATGCCTTAAGCTTCTTGAGTTGTTTAATTGCAGAAATGGTTTCTTCTTTCTTTTTCTTCTTTCTTTCTTTTTAAAACATCACATGTAACCTGTATAGCATTATCAGTATCATCGTTATCTTATTGTTCATCTTGTTCTGATTCTTTTGGGGCGGTGGGGTAGTCTAGTGGTTAAAGCGTTGGCTCGTCACGCCGAAGACCCGAGTTCGAATCCCCACATGGGTACAATGAGTGAAGCCCATTTCTGGTGTCCCCCGCCGTGATATTGCTGGAATATTGCTAAAAGCGCCTTAAAACCAAACTCGGTCAGTCAGCCAGTCTGATTCATTTAGTGATCTGAAGTGCTCATAAAATACGTCGATATCTAAAAAATTGTCATCCTCATTATTTCGATTACCATTTATAATTTTCCAAAACTCTATCGGGTCATGTTTCTATTTTTCTCTCAACATTTTATATAATTCATCTTTGTACATTCTGATATGTTTATCCATGCAATTTTTTAAATAACTCTTAGATTCACGTCTATAAACGCGTTTGTTGTAAACATAATTTAATTTTTTAAATCGCCTATTTGGCTTTATGGAATCTTTTCCTGGCATTATGGCACATTTCACTAAACGCTATGTTGATACTTTTCGGACAACCATGACTGATGCCATCTCTTACATTTACAATGATCAGTTTGACATTGTAATTGTGGTGAGCAGTCTAGGCTAACTGATGGCTTTGTCCTACTTTTGTTTGGGGGCACACATCGTTGATAACCGAGAGTTCCCTCCACCCAGGAGTTGACCGTGGGTGACCTCCAACACTGATAACACAGTGATAACCTAGTAACTGTACACTTGTACCTTGCTCCAGCCATCAGTAGCATAAAGCATCGTGTCGAACAGAGTGGTGCACGTTCACATCTCTCTAACAGACAATCACTTCTCAACGGATTTTGTACAATTCCAAGATGAGCGTGTTTAAAAGTCTTTCCTGGTTGCTGACATGTACCTCCCTGATCTGCTTTTGTAACAGTCAGGACAGTTTTGTGTCTGTCATACGCAAACTGGACCAGATTGAGGAAGATCTGCTTGATAACAAGGCTGATGTGCTCCGTGTAGAGAAGAGGGTACTTAACATCATCGATGTGGCTAAAGCATCATTGAGAGCTGAACTAAAGGAAAACATACGGGAGCAAATGCGGGAAGCCATGACCGAGATTTTACAGGGAGATTCTCTTCAAGACATCGTGAAAAGTGAGGTTGTCTCTGAAGTGCGGCATCTGAAACAGGGTTACCGTCAGATGAACAGACAGATACATCATATCTCACGATCCTTAAAAGACTTCCAAAACGAGACGGAAGTATTTCATGGATCTGTCCTGAAGAAGGTAGATATCTGGAGTGGAGAGGATTCAATTGATGTGTGTGTCAGGGATAAGCATAAACTGGAACTAGAACTACAGAAGTGTGATGTATACACTGCTGATCTCAAGGCTGATAATGAGCGCTTGGTGAAACTAAACGAGATGTATCAATCCCAAATATCCCAACTGACAACAACTGATGCTGTGCTTTCTTCTTCCCAAGCACCTCAACATGTTAACTCTACATCCAGGTCAACAGGACCAACGTCAGTGACGAGAACCAAGCCATCTGTGACGACTCCAAGGCCACCTGTGTTGACAACGTCACTTACGACACCAAAGCCATCGGTGTTATCTTCAGCAACGACGTTCAGGTCGCAGGATGAGAGTAGGCTCCTGATTTCTCTGCAGACGTCTAGCAGCAATCATGGGTTCCGTCAACTCAGCATCCCCAGTAACTCTCTCAGTGTCTATCCGTATCACTACATGAGGATGGTGACATCTGTAGCCTACATCACAAAAACAAAGAAACTTCTGATAGGATTATACAACCCCACTAAGATAGTGTCGTCTACCCTGGATACAAGCAACGTGACTTTACTGATGGAAGGTGTGTATGCAACGGGCATGGCAGTGGATGAAGGGCGGGACATCATATTCATATCCACATATCGACCACATTACTCAATCAGCCGAATGTCTACACAAGGGAAAGACTACACTACCATTGCTTACCTGATCAAGTTTGGGGGATTTTCAAGGCAAATAACTCTTGACACAAAGGGAAAGAGGATCTATGGGTGTCTTAGATCGAAGCTGTTCACGGTGACATATGATGGTCAAGGTCCGGCAACCTTGGTCACAGGAAAAAGAATGTATGCTGTAACCCTGGATCAGACAGCGGGTGTGTTGTACTATAACGATGACACAAAACTGATGAAGATGACGGTGTCCAATAATGTGAGTTCCGAGGTGACCACACTATACACCAGGCCCTGGAACATGATACTGTACAGGGACACCATCTACTTCAGTGACTCTCGTTTTCCTTTAGTTGGCGTAGTTAACGTGACACAGAACAGTGCAGCATG
The DNA here is from genome assembly GCF_003918875.1 of Haliotis rubra. NCBI lineage: Eukaryota > Metazoa > Mollusca > Gastropoda > Lepetellida > Haliotidae > Haliotis > Haliotis rubra. Next base: position 431,696 of record NW_025767148.1, read on the forward strand.
TACCCTCCAGTCAATAACCACGAAGACTGCTGATATGTTACTTTTGTGTTTGATTCCCTGAAATGTTTAATGGATGTCCTACCAGGAACTTAGAAAGTTTACTGGTCAAAGGCTTCGACTCCCAACCACTACCATATTAACGTGGAATTGTATTACTAATGCACATGATTTCTTTCTCAAGTATTGCTGGTAGGCATTGTGAAGTGGTTCGTTCAATGATAGTAAACAAACTGCAGATGTACGATGTTCATAACGTATTGCAAAGGATGTTGGATGGAAAAAAGGACAGAAATTAACGTTTACATGTCACTGTGTGTCACTTTCATTTTGTGAGATTCAGCGTGTCAGGTTGTCTTCGTGTGTCATTCTTTGTGTCAACATGTCTCTGTGTGTCACATTAAGTGTGTCAACATGTCTCCGTGTGTCACATCAGTGTGTCAACATGTCTCCGTGCGTCACATTCAGTGTGTCAATATGTCTCCGTGCGTCACAGTCAATGTGTCATCATGTCTCCGTGTGTCACATTCAGTGTGTCAACATGTCTCCGTGCGTCACATTCAGTGTGTCATTCAGTGTGTCATCATGTCTCCGTGCGTCACATTCAGTGTGTCAACATGTCTCCGTGTGTCACATTCAGTGTGTCAACATGTCTCCGTGCGTCACATTCAGTGTGTCATCATGTCTCCGTGCGTCATATTCAGTGTGTTATCATGTCTCCGTGTGTCACATTCATTGCGTCTTCATGTTCCTGTGTGTCACTTTCAAAGTGTCAACATGTCTCTGTGTGTCACATTCAGTGTGTCAACCTGTCTCTGTGTGTCACATTCATTGTGTCATCATGTCTCTGTGTGTCACATTCAGTGTGTCGTCATGTCTCCGTGTGTCACATTCAGTGTGCCATCATGTCTCTGTCACATTCAGTGCGTCAACGTGTTTCCGTGTGCCACATTTAGTGCGTCAACGTGTCCTACTCGTTTGCTCACTGTGATGCGTCTTCCTTGCTGGTAGTATGTTGAAGGCAGCGTAATGACGTTAGGCATCTTGAAATAAAGATTATTACATATGTCGAATATGTTATCCAGGATTGACTATTTTAATATATGAAGTTATATATGGCACTGTAGTTTGATTAAAATGTGCTAGAAAACGCAATGGTGATACTTTTCGGATACCCCAGACGGGTGTTGTCACACTGGGGTCGTAATTGTGGTGTGCCATCTGGTCAAACCGATGGCTTTGTCCTACTTTTGTTTGGATGCACACATGGTTGATAACCGAGAGTTCCCTATACCCAGGAGTTGACACAGCGATAACTCAGAAACTGTATCGTACAGAGGGTTGCACGTACACATCTGTCTAACGAACAACGGTATCAAATCATGTGTTTTTGATAAATGGTTTTGGATCTAACGTTTTAAAATCTTTAGAGGTTGTCGTCAAGGAGATCCACTCTCGCCATATTTATTCATATTGTGTGTTGAAATCTTAGCTATAATGATTGGTAGCAATACCCATTGTAAGGGAATGTGTGCAGGTAACGTAGTATACATCTTAAATTAGTTCTCTGACGATACAACTTGTGCATTAGATGGTTCTGAACGATGCTTATAATCAGTGCCAGAAGTATTAACCCTTTTAACTCGATTTCTGGAATTAATATAAATACTGATAACACGAGACTTATTTGGACAGGATCAATGAAGATGTGTCAGAAACGGAAGTTCATTTGGGATCAAATTCCACTCGGAATTAAATTTAATGTTTAATGATTGACCGCAACTAAAAAGAAGTTGTGGAACTCTTATGTCCAAATGATCATGCTTCAAACGATATCTACTTTGAAAAAATGCGAGCTCATGCCAAATGATTTAAACTCTTTACTAGCACAAAGTAAAGTAAGTCAGTTCTCCTAAAGAACTTTGAATAGTATGTATGTTGTTGGTAAGCAACGCTGTAGAAAATGGGACTAAATGCAAGAAAAGTATTTACATTTAAATTTGCCATTACATTTACAATTTTATAACCCAATATCATTTCGATGTTCAAAACGTAGAGATCTTTAATGGTTTCAGTGTAGAATCATACATCCTATTTTTCCCACAATAGTAGACTTTATAAGATGTGGTACGTTGACCATGATATATGTGTCACATGTTCATGATGTCAATCACTGAATAGTCTGGTCCAGACCGCCGTCCTATAGCTGGCAAATTGTTAAAAAAAAACATACCAACTCTTTGTCAATTTTTGGTCTGTTCTAAATATTGCTCTGAACACAGACAACGCTTCCCTCTAAAGCTCTTTGGACCACACCTCTTCACCTCATCAAGGTCATTAGAGGTCATTGCATCTCCCACCCTGCCTGACCATAGAATTGAGATCTTGCCTCGTTCCATAGGTGAAAATGATATTTTTCTCCCCTTGATACATCAGCCCTTCTTCATGAAGTGTGCTCAGCCGACCAGCTGACTTCCCCCATGCCAAGGTCGTTCTTCCACACGTTCATGGGGCGGGGGGTAGCCCACCGGTTAAAGCGGGATACTTGGACCTGTTTGAAACACACCTCAATACACAAATCTCAATGCCGAACGAACGAGGGTGAGCAGTTGACGGCAGTCAATGTTCTGATAAGGACGCATTCATATGTGTTTCAACAACTCCTTACAACAGGAGTTTCCACCCAGGAACGTCTGCAGAAGGCATTAACAGCACCAGGCTACTCTGGACAAGCACCCCAGAAAGCCGCCAGAGGCCACGGGCCTCCCAGCAGAAGCCTAGCTCAACAACCACACAAGTGGATAACGTCTGAATCCCACTGTAAAAGGCAAGACATTCAGCCTTCAGTCGCTTCTCCTCAGTTCGTGGCGGACGTCCTCATTCTCGTTCGTACAACGGACACATTACATGATGCACCATTGCCACGTCCCTGACTGCCAGAAGTTCCAACTGCGTTGTCCACAACATGAAGGTCACAACATCGGTAAATCATTTCATGATCGGCAGCTTTAAAGGAGATACAGACTTGTAACATGTGTTAAATGGTCAAACAAAGTATACTTATTAAAAGACAAGAAGAATGCATTATTGATTTTATTGTTAACTAAAGAGCACCCAACAACTGTAATCACACAACCTGCACGTCTGCATATCGTAATGCCAGCCTCGGCAGAGTTCGGGCTGTGACGTCACAGTGATGAGACGTCAGTGATTTTTCCGTTATTCACGGGATATTGTGTTCATTGGGATGTCCCAGTCCATCCATAAAAGGTACCAAGTTTCACTAAGACTGAAAGATACAATTACACGAACACGAATTGCCCATAGGAAAGCCTCTTTGATCATATTCATATATTGTGCGAATGGTTGCCTTGGGAACCATTTTCATAAATAAATGACAAAGGGAAAGATGGGACGAACATTTTGTTGGATGAATGTTTACCATCGATTGTTAATGATCATTTGAAGTCGTATATAATGATGAATGTTCATGGCGAAGGCTAATAGAGTGCTTATTGTAAGCTAAATACCAGGGCCTAGATTTTCGAAGCTCTCTTAGCGCTAAGATAGTCGTAAGTGCCATACATTAACATAGACTTACGACTATCTTAGCGGTAAGAGAGCTTCGAAAATCTAGGCCCAGTTGCATAACAAAGAAGTATATGTTACAACAACTTTTTAAACGGAAGTAATAGCTGGACCAACCATTACTAGGCAATTATTAGATGATATTGGTTTGTATGAAAAACAAATATAGCCCAATTCATGGGTAATTGTTTGACGTTAAGACATCTCAGTCAACAATTGTTTTGACAATGGCAAGCTTCTATCTACTCCCTGCACAAATCACATAAGAATAACTATCGTTAACACATTAGGCTATTTCTATCTTGTTTTTCATCCAACTTCTGTAGCAGATTGTAAACTACAATGCATAATCAACAATAAATGACAAATGATTTATAAAATAATAGCCTCTTCGGCGATGTTGTCGTCAAATCAGCTATTTCAATTAGAGGTTCCTCATGAGGTTTATAACCTCTGATTGACCAATCCGAATCAAGTACTTTCCAAATTCTTTGGAGAATCTCCATTATACATTTCAAGGAATCAAGCACATAGTTAACTGACTAACACCATCCAGTTCTATGGACTGGAGAGTATATGCGTCTGTGTTGTTGGAAACATTAACTGCATCTATATTGAGAGGATATAACCCGCTCATGTAGATGATGCCTCTGTATAGTTTCATGCTCCAAGGAATGACGTTGAGTGTGGTCACCTCTGTTCTCCAATAATTGGACATAATCATCTTCATCAGTTTCTTGTCATCGTTATAATACAACACACCAGCTGTCTGATCCAGGGTTAACGCATATATTGCTGTTCCTGTTGTTAATGTTGCCAGACCTTGACCATCATATGTTACTGTGAACAGCTTCCGTTTACTACACCCATATATCCTCTTTCTCCTTGTATCAAGAGTTATCTGCCTTGGGATGCGGCCATACCCAGATAAGCCAACAATGTTGGTAAAGTCCTCCCCCTCTGTAGACATTCGGCTGATAGAGTACCGAGGTCGATATGTGGATATGAATATGATGTCCCGCCCCTCATCCACGGCCATGCCCGTTGCATATACACCTTCCATCAGTACTGTCACGTTACTTGTATCCAGGGTAGATGACAGAATTTTGTCAGGGTTGTACAATCCTATCAGCAGTTTGTTTGTCTTTGCTATGTAGGCAAGAGCTGTAACCGAAGCCATAGCGTGATACTTGTAGACACTGAGGGTGTTACTGGGGATGCTGAGTTGGCGGAAATGAAGACCAGTGTAAAATTCAAGTGGAGCAATCAGGATCCTGCTCTCATCCTCCTGAGGCCTCAGTGTCGTCGCTGATAACACCGATGGTCTGGGTGCCGTCAATGACGTTCCCAACAAACGTGGCCTGGGAGTCGTCAGAGGTGGCTTGGTTCTCGTCACTGACGTTGACGACCCTGTTGACCTGGATGTAGAGTTAACATGTTGAGGTGCTATGGAAGAAGAAAGCACAGCAACTGTTGTTTTCAGTTGGGATATCTGGGACTGATACTTCTCGTTTAATTTTTTGAAGCGCTCATTATCAGCCTTGAGATCAGCAATATGTACATCACACTTCCGTAGTTCTAATTCCAGTTTATGCTTATCTCTGACACACACGTCACTTGAGTCCTCTCCATTCCAGATATCTACCTTCTTCAGGACAGATTCGTGAAACACTTCCGTCCCGTTTTGGAAGTCTTTTAAGGATCGTGACATATGATGTATCTGTCTTTTCATCTGACGGTAACCCTGTTTCAGATGTCGCACTTCAGAGACAACCTCACTTTGTATCATATCTTGAAGAGAATCTCCCTGTAAAATCTCGGTCATGGCTTCCCGCACTTGCTCCCGTATGTTTTCCTTCAGTTCAGCTCTCAATGATGCTTTAGCCACATCGATGATGTTAAGCACCCTCTTCTCTACACGGAGCACATCAGCCTTGTTATCAAGGAGATCTTCCTCAAACTGGTCCAGTTTGCGTATGACAGACACAAAACTGTCCTGACTGTTACAAAAGCAGATCAGGGAGGTACATGTCAGCAACAAGGAAAAACTTTTAAACACGCTCATCTTGGAATTGTACAAAATCCGTTGAGAAGTGATTGTCCGTTAGAGAGATGTGAACGTGCACCCCTCTGTATGTCGCGATGCTTTATGGCACTGACTGGCTGGAGCAAACTACAAGTGTACAATTACTGGGTTATCACTGTGTAACCAGTGTTGCTGGTGAACGCCTGGGTGTAAAGGGCACTCTGATATCAACTATGTGTGCCTCTAGACAAAAGAGCTAAATCAGCAATCTCCACTTCTGGTCCCATACAGTGATTGTAAACCTGTCATTGGATGTTACATACGGGACCTAATGCAAAAGAAGTGGGACACCCAAGTCGATGTCAACTATTCATTCCAGATTTGAGGAGGTCATTATACGACGCTGTCGTATTGCCCATTCAAGATATACACATGAACATTTATTAAAAGCTGATCCTCCGTCTTGTATCTCTTCTGATGAAAGGACCACGGTCAAGCATGTCCTGCTTGACTGTATTGATTTCTCAATTACCAGGGATCGATATTGCTTAGTTTCATCAATAAAAGGATCGGTTTAATGCAAGTCTGCGTTTAATTATTGAGTATTTAAACGGAATTAATAGACAGATTTTGAAATGTATTGTAATTAGTCAGTGATTTTCTTTCAGCAGAATGATTAAATAACTATGATTGTTCGTGACTGTGCCTTCAAAGTTGGTTGAAGTAGCGTAAAATAATTGTCTCTTGAGACAGTACACAAGTCCCATTTCATTCAAAGTATTTTTCATTCTCTGAATTTTAATAGTTACATACTTGTTCTTTTTATGTACGGCTTGTTTGCTAACAGTCGCCAACACCTGGAGGCATGATGTAACTCCAGCTAGGGTCCATGCAGGTAGCAAAAGTACCATAAGTCCCCATGGACCCTAGTATGGTGGTCTACCTTCAGTTGCTGGCGATCCACAAATTGTTTTTGTATTGCATCGTTCTCTATAATATCGTTTTATGATTGCATGCTAGTTTCACCGTATCTATGATACTTGAGTATATTTACTGTTCATCGTCAACAGGTTTTAGTTTCTAATTTTATTCATCTTTAGTATGAAAAATGATTATTTTCGTCACGATATGGCTGAAATATTGCCGATGTTACGAGAAATATTAACTCACTCACTCCAATCAAAAGTAGGACAAAGCCATCGGTTAGCCCAGATTGAACACCTCTATTACGAGCCCAGTGTGACAACAATCAAAATGTAGTGCCATATATAACTTCATATATCAGTATAGTCAATCCAGGATTACATATTCGACATTTGGACACATCTTTATTTCAAAATGCCTTGCGTCATTGAGTGTCAGTCGGGTTTACGCTGATTTAAACATACTACCAACAAGGAAAAGAAAAGAAGCATAACAGAGTAAGACATGATGACACGCTGAGAGTGACACACGGAGACACGATAACACACTGATTGTCACACACAGAGACACGTTGACACACAGAATGTGACACACGGTGATATGTTGACACACTGATTGTGACACACGGCGATATGTTGACACACTGATTGTGACACACGCGATACGTTGACACACTGATTGTGACACACGGCGATATGTTGACACACTGATTGTGACACACGCGATACGTTGACACATTGATTGTGACACACGGCGATATGTTGACACACTGATTGTGACACACGGCGATATGTTGACACACTGATTGTGACACACGCGATACGTTGACACATTGATTGTGACACACGGCGATATGTTGACACACTGATTGTGACACACGGCGATATGTTGACACACTGATTGTGACACACGGCGATATGTTGACACACTGATTGTGACACACGCGATACGTTGACACATTGATTGTGACACACGGCGATATGTTGACACACAGAATGAGACACAAGGAGACATGATGACACAGAATGTGACACACAGAGACACGTTGACACACTGAATGAGACACACGGAGACACGTTGACACACAGAATGTGACAGACGGCGATATTTTGACACACTGAAAGTGACACACAGAGACATAGTGACACACTGAAAGTGACACACAAAGACACGTTGACACACTGAATGTGACACACTGAGACATTTTGACACGCTGTAAGTGAAACACGACACCTGAAATGGGCTTCTCAAATTGTACCCATGTGGAGAATCGAACCCGGGTCTTTGGCATGACGAGCTAACGCTTTAACCTCCCGGCTGCGCTACCGCCTCCTGATACCATAATAGTGTGTTTCCTTAATCCTGTCCATGTGTATATCATGCGGAGAAACCTAGCTACCATCACATAATGTACCCAATGAAGTGTGCAAAAGATATGACTCTGGCATGATGTTTTAAGAGAATTTTATTGATATTGCAAAAGTATACACATGCTTAAATTGACACAGTGAGTACACCCATTGATTGTGTATAAGGAGTAGTTAAGAGGGTCAATGTGCAGTGCTGCATATTTAAATGGTTCTAATTAACTATATTCGGTTTACTGATGTTTCTAAGCAGGTGGGTTTTACAATCAATAAAAAAACTTGGGTTTTCACAGTACAAGATGTCGTACATACAATTTCTGCGTCTTCCACGTCAACGTCTTTGCCTATGAACATTTACATCTTCAACGAATGCCACTAAATGGACTCTGAGTCATGTTCAACTAAAGATGTTAAATTTATGTGGAAAAAGCTTGAAAGAAAAATTACTCTGCACAACCTGTGCAAAAACACAAAAAGACTTTATAGAGATACTTAAAAATCATTAAGATGACACCATTGACAGCAATGCACAACATTTACACAATCAAGAATCCTTGTCATCAGTTTGTGCTTATACAGAGTATTAGCAAACATGTGAGCATATTCCGCAGACTAGAGGCGCCCGCCCTACTCATAAATGGTCTTTTGTACCGTTGGCAGCCGAAAAGAAAAGAAGAAAAAAAATCGATCAAATTGATTTACGTTTCCGAACATTAATTAACCCTATGCAGTAAGAGCAGTAGTATTTGACAAATCGGAATAGAGCTATTTTCACTTCTCACTGCCCTGAAACGTTTTGAAATCCCCTTTTGATGATGTCATTTCCGGGAGAAAATATATACACTTGGTTTGACAAATAAAGTCTTAAGTGAAGAGTGTTAAGGTAAACCAGGCCTAAAACACATAAAATAACGATTTATTGATTTCCGAAGAACAAAAACATCCGTGTCTGTATACCGTTCAGCTGCCACTCTTGTACTCCTGTACTCCTACAGCAGTCACTCATGGTGATGACTTCAGGATGTTGTCCTTTGTTTCCTTGTCCAGACTGTTCGGGTACAGGACCATGTCCCCCTTGGGGCGGCACCCACCGCACCATCCTCCACAAACAACGTCAATGATGGCGCCGTTCTGTTGACGTGTAATGTTTTGCACAAGAGGTTTGAAGCCATCCGATTTAACATCCCATGTCAGCTTGAAAGAAAGAGAACAGACATAGAGTCATGTCAACATTCAAATGCAACTCGCATTCATCCGCTTATGAGTGAGTGAGTGAGTGAGTTTGGGTTTTAGGCCGCTTTTAGCAATTTTCCAGCAAAATCACGGCGGAGGGACACCAGAAACGGACGTCACCCATTGTAACCATGTGGGGAATCGAACCCTGGTCGTAACGAGCGAACTCTTTAACCACTAAGCTACTCCCCTTCCCCCTCTCCCTTCCCTCCTCCTCCACTGGCTGTCCCTTTCTCTGCACATGTCCCTCGTAACAAATAGTGAACTGTGTCAAAATTTTAATGATAGTTTGTTAAACAACTTTTTTAATTTAAGGACATTAATTCTGCAAACAAACCACAGAGTTGGTCTGATGTTTTGATTATGATCAGTGTTTCATTGAGTATTACATGTTTAATAGTTTTCGAGTTACATTGCAATTCATCGGTCCGCTTTTGAGCAAAACGGACTATAGTATGAGGTGACTAACTGGATTGGGTGATCACTCTATGGACAGCTGCAGTTTTACAGACTGCAGTTATACGGACGGAACACTGCTAAACAGGACGTTAAATGACTCTCAGCACTTTGAAACTATTGTATTCCTTACATCTATTCTGACACAAATTGAAAACCTACATCGTTCTTAAACCGCATCCTTGTTCCCAGTGTGTTGATGTGAAAAGTTCCTATTTTCTTACAGCCACTTGTATACGAGTAACAATCTTCTGCTTCACCGTACTGTAGAGGCGTCGTCTTGTTCCCGCTGGCGAAGGTCGTGTCAGTTGTGACAACTGTCATGGTCTAAGGGAACAGAAATGTGATATGGTATTATCACTCGCCCTTGGCTGTTACAATATATTAATTACGCTTAATTGGTTAAAGATGTTTTTCTATAAGCTGCAGTCATTTTGCCAATCTCGCCAGGCTAAGCTCTTCATATAATAACAATGGCTACTGATATAGCGCCTGTATCCACGCACTTGTGCATGCTCAAAGCACTAGCACATCATTACCCGAGATACCCAAGCTACCTGTGAAGCGCTAGAAGGTTAACAGTCATATGACTTATCCTACCGGGTACCCGTTCACTGCTGGTGCCCATCCCTTACAGCCAACGGCGTTTCTTTTGCATATGGTTTACATGTATGTTTTATATATTTTGAACAGTAATGCACAGTTGGTGTGCAACCAACATATTGTTGAAGTAATGGATGAGCTCTGCGTTGACAACCAGTCAACGAACATAAAAATATGTTTAATACATCACTCGTCCAAATTCACTCTTTCACACTCTCCTCAGTCAGACTCTCCTTCCGATGCACAGCACATCAATGTTAAAAACTAATTAAGGAATAACTAAGATCTTTGATCCATTGTTAACTCACTGATGGGTGGATCCTAATCTTTTGGTAATCCGTTACACCACCGTTGCCAATACCAAGCTCTATTAGAATTGGCTGTTCATTTAGACAATTCCCATTGGACCTTTTCGGGTAGTGTCCGAAGTTCCTGTTGGGCAGAGTGACGTACTCCAGCTGGTGTGTGTCATTCATCAGACAGAAGACCTTCACAGACAAACCCTGGAACTGTGGAGCTGAAGGATGGATGTAGTAGTCCCCGCTCTCAGCTGTGGGGTTGTTATGTTTGACCTCAAAGCATGTTTCAGGATCTGAAATGTTGGCAAACATGTTCACACAGTTATGTATTTCGGCATGCATCCATCCATCTATATCTAGGTTTTATTACCCTATGCATTCAATAAATCTATTGTTTTCATTAATATGCATTTATCCAACAGACAGAAAACTTAGAAACTGGTTTGGGGTTGTATGCTGAAAATGTCTCGAGACATTAATATGCAAAACTGTAATTGATTCTTGGTTTGGGGTTGGTTCCAGCTACCAATGCTAATGCATTGAATTGCGTGATCAACGGTCTGGTAAACAGCATGTCATCTCACCCAGGGGCGTGTTAATATTTTTTCTTCACGAACGTTTAATATGACAAGGTTATTTGCAATTAGACTTAGCCGTTTCCCAGCAGGATCTGTGTTCCCAAGCATTTGACTTTACGTATAATCTTAAATTTTGAAAACATTAAACGATGGCACAGAATTTTGTTTATGATTGTATCTCATCGTCACCGCCACATAGTTTTAATAATACTGAGTGCGGCGTTAAAACGAGGTACATACACGCCTGGGACAAACATACACAAGTGTGCTGAAGTCAGTAATGTATGTTTTTATCTGATCAAATCCAACGGATTCGTGGGTTCCTTTCTCAATGAATCAGAATTTAGTTGACTGACTGATTTTCAAATTTGCTGTCAACTGAATTGACATTTACCAGTATTAATTGCACCAGATGTTATCAGTAATGAGTTTCTTTCAGTTGAACAGTTGATTACAAAAATTTGCTGCGTCAATACATACTGTACCAGTTCAAACAACCGTCTGTACAAGTCAAACGGTCCACTCTGGGAAATTTGGCCATCAGATACTTCTTCAGTGTGTCCAGTGATGCAGACTCCACTTGTGTTTGAGTACTGCAAGTCAACACAAGATGTGCTAAGTGAACACAATCGAGCACAATCTGTCAACTCCAAAACCGTATGCTGTTGAAGACGTTGAGGTCGATCTAAACGGACTGGAATCGCAACTGCTGTCCGCTGGAAAAGTCGTTCTCTTAAACTCTTTGCTGTGGAGCTCAAAATTACAATCATCCAAATCTGAATGATGCATTTAACATATACAATTACAGCATGTCTCGCCATACTCAAGTTTGAACGCTGGGAATGTTACTTGGTAAGCCTGCAAGTTGTCTGTCGCATGTGATAGTCTTGGCATAAAACAACAGCTTAAGAATCGTTGAAACAGGTTATGAAGAAATTGATTTAGTTCGATCGTCCTATGTCTAATTACAGAAGCGCGATATAAGTTGTTAAATATTAGATGTAATGTGTACTTGCATCGATTTAGAGTGCACCCTGTAAATTGGAGGACATTCAACTATGTGTTCAGTGTTTCGAATAGAAATTCCAATACTTGGCACAAAACAAATAAGTCGCAGAACAAATAAGGCGATAATCGATTTAGCTCGATGCTGCGACCTCCATTTACAGTGGCTCAATAACATCTGTTGAATATAGAGTATACCTTTCATAAAGTAAGTGTAAAAAAGCAGTTATATCTGGTATAGCGATGACGCTTTAATCAGTTTCACTTCGTGATTGAAACTGGAACGAACTATATTTTACATAGTTTTCATCACTGTGTGATTATTTAGATGGCAAGACTGGAACTTACCTGATTCTTGGAGACTCCAATGTCCAGTTTGACAAAAATGAAAATGCACTGACAAAAAATGTGTGTGAAGCTTTTGCCTTAAAGCAACATGTCGCTGAGCCCCCACACAAACATGGCCATGTCCTTGACTGGCTAGTGTCTAGAGATGACAACATTGTTCTTGGAGTTTCAGTCGAGGATCGACAGATGTCAGATCATTTTATGACCACGTGTCATCTTAACTTTAGCAGACCTCCTATCATCAGAGAAGAAAGCTCGGATCCGAAACCTGCATTTCATCAATGCTCAGGATATCAACACTCCTCTGTTCGGATTATGACTTGACCATTGTAACATGTTCTTCTTCTTCCTGTGCTAACGAAGATCGTAAACGTCAGTTTGTCTACAGGAACAGTGCCATTATGTTTGAAGAAGGCAGTTATCAAACCATTAATCAAGCAACCATCTCTTGATGCTCAAATCTTAAGTAACAACCGTCCGGTATCCAACTTGACACTCACGTCAAAGATTCTGGGAAAAGCTGTCAAAGCACACCTTCTTGAACAGCTACAAAAGTATCAGTCTGCATATAGAGTGTCACACAGCACTGAGACTGCTCTGAACTGCGTATTGAATAACATAAAGATGTCTGTTGATTCTGGATACATCACCATGTTAGTCCTGCTTAACGTATACTATTGATCACGCAAGGTTGTTGAGTCGTTTAGAATATGACTATGGCTTGAGCAGCACTGTCCTGGAATGATGTTCGTCATACCTTACAGATAGGAAACAGTTTGTCCAGATCAACAAAGCTATCTCCCATAGAGAAGTTCTAGGCAAGTGGCGACCCTCAAGGGTCTGTGCTAGGTCCGAACTTATTCAACATGTACACTGGACCACTGAGACACTTGATATCAGAGCACAATGTGGCTCATCACTTTTACGCCGATGACTCCCAGCTGGTTGACAGTTTTAGACCATCATAACAAACCAGATGGCATCTCTAAATAACATGGAAAGCTGTCTTAACAATGTCAAATCCTGGATGTCAACCAACATGCTTAAATTAAATGATGAAAAGACAGGGGCCATCATACTCGAATCTCCTTCTAGACAGCAAAAATCCCGCCTAAGCCAACTGAAAATTGGACAGTATCTGATTCCTGTCTCGCCCCATGTAAAAACAACTTGGTGTTTTTATTGACTCTTCTTTTACTGTAAAAAAAGCAAGTACATTAAACGCCAAAAGAAACGTTACCCCCCTTCCTTAATGACGGAGGTACCTATCTTCAGTTGGCGTTGTGATGCGTGGACGTCCACTTCTTGGTCTGTGTACGGTGACCCCAGATAAGAGCTTGTCTCGAACTTGCATTCCAAGATAGGTGTAGGCCTGATCTTCCACAAAATGCTCAATAACTCAAGGAGATGAGTAAGTGGTGTTGGGGATCTGTGCTGAGGAGGTCCGGGATGGTAACCCTCCTCTTTATTGAGCAGAAAGCTCAAAGGATTTAGAGACAAACAAAAAAGTAAAGGACTGAAGGAGTCCCCCTGGAAAATTCCCCTTCTGATTGGAATAGATTCCGAAGTCTGCACCTGCTCTTGCGAGTACATCTCAAGATGAGTTGACCAGCAACTCATTAAAGACTTGAGTAAATCAAGTAGTCGCTCAGGGAGGTCAATACAACGCAGAGACTTCAGAATCCATTCGTGAGGGACAGAGTCGTATGCTTTTTTTTGTAGTCAATCCAGCACATGGAGAGGTTGCGGTGATATGTTTTAGCCTCTTCCAAAATCATTTTCTGTACAAGAAGTTGATCCTTGCACCCCCAACATCCCTTTCTTGCTCCCTTCTGCTCTCTGTAAATTATATAATTGGAAGAGCAATAAGATGACACGAGGTTTGTCAAACACCCTGTGAATATTTTGTATTGTATATAGGGCGGAAGTTTTTGGTATGAGTCAAGTCTCCCTCCTTGGGGAGAAGTATTGTGCGACCTTTGCAGAACCATGGAGGAACATCACCTGTGTCCACGAGAGTAATGAAACAGTGTAGTTATGGTGTTTGGACACAGGGGAACAGTTTCCAATACCGGTTTCGAATGCCATCAGGCCCTGGAGCTGTATTAGATTTGGGCTTTTTTTATAACACTTTTCAGGCAATCTGGTGAGATGTAACAGACAAACGACCTAGTTAGTTTCTCATGCATTGCATGGTCATAATCACGAACCCATGGTGCCTCAAGGTTACAGTCGCCGGGTACAGACCACAACTGTTTCCAGAACCTTTCATTGGCATCCAAGGGAGGCCGTTTATCATGCTCACCATCACCGCTTGTTTTAAGTTGCCTGTAGAAGTGCTTTTCATTATTTCTAATAAGTTTATTTTGTTTGATGAATTTGTTTTTTCTTTTCCCATTTTTTCTTTCTTTCAGTCCAAACTGTTATTTTTGCCTTAAGAGAATCTATAATTTGGAGAAATACCTTTTCTTTTGTTGTCTTGTACTGTAATTTTAATTTTTTTACCAAATTGACTTTTGCCGTTTTGACATTGGACTTCCTGATGATCTTATTTTCAGGCACAACTCTATCCAGTTTTTCTTTGGTGTATTGTTCTTAGTATTAGAGTTCGAGCAGCAGCGTAGACACAACAATTAACTTCATGTAATGAACAGTCCGCAGAAAGTTTCATAGAAATAATGTCATTTAATAAATCAATTTCATGTTTGGGAAAAGATTCTCTTGTTTGTTGAATTGGCCTCCGTTTTTCTAAAGTTATATCAGATATTTCATCATAAACAGAATGAAACAAAACATACACAGGATTTTCTGAAAGATCTGCAACTAGAGAAGAGGAAGAGTGAGGGTCCGACATTTCGGGGCCAATTGGCTCTCTGCCAGAAGAGTTTCCATCAGAAAGAGGAAAGAGGTTGACACGGACATCCATTACAAGTTTTGGGTCTGCTGCTGCCACTTGAGCATTCTGCTCATGCAAAGGTTCCTGACGGGCACCAGTTGTGGGTTGAACTGCCTCACGGCGTGTGAGATTTTTAAGACGCCCGAATTGGTCGCGGAGATTTTGTTCCGTCAGGTAAGCATACATGGGCATGGCATTGTCCCAATGCAGCTTAAGTGACTTGCCATTGATGCGTGGATTATCAGGCCATCCTGTCGCTTTCGCACACTCAAGTAGTGTGGATTTGAGATGGTTTGGCCAAGATATTCTTGGCCGGGTTCTGTGCCTTCCCCTGGGGCAAGTCCCATCTCCAGTATGGTTTGTTTCTTTACCGGAGGAAGGTTGACTGGGCTGCGGAAGTGAAAGTTTGAATTCTTCTTGGCTTGTAGTAGCCCAATAATTTCCCAGCTTCGGGGGGTCAGCCCTAACTGGGTGATGTACGTTCAGTTCAGGGAATATAATTCCCCTATCTAGGCCCACCACGGAGAGGCGTACATCATCAGGCCCTTATTATTATTATCTGTTACAGATTAAAGATAGTATGCAGCAGAGAGGGTTCGGGTGATCATTATTCGTCTTATTATTTATTATTATCATGCTGCCACGACCATCACAGTGTCTCCATATAATCTGTTCTATATCGGATGCAGCTTTTTCTCACATCACGTGAGAAAACCCCCAGTTACAGCTTGTATAGTGATCATGCATTTATAAGCTTCACTTTCAGAATTGAAACTGGAAGGAACTGTATGAAATCCAACGACTCGAAATTCAATTTTAACACCAGCCTAGTTCTGTGTTCTTGACACTAGGTAAGCTATAGTACTGTCGGAAATGCTAGAAAAATGCTTTTTAGCCTTAATATCTTTATAAAGGTGATAAATGTACTATGTTGTCAATATATCAACTCGCCTATAGTGTACCTAATTTTTATTTCAATCGATTTAACATTCCCATGCATTTAAACGGAAGTTTACAGGAGAGAATTTGGAACCAAACAACAACTCAAGATTTTGTCAGAGTTAAACAACAGAAATCTGAAATAGTCTTTACATTTATGCTAATAATACAGGTGGTGTAAAAAGGGTTTATTACAGAACTTGTAGAGCTGTTGGCATGTCTTACCAGCAAGTTTACAATATTGTAAACAAATCAGACAAGACAGGGACCCTCTCAAATGCAAAACCGGGACGTAAAACCATCCTTGACAACTTTGACAAGGGAGTGCTTAGACGGGCGGTCTACAAACTTTATGAGAAGAAAAATATATATATTCTAAAGAATCTACACCAGTGATTTCGTTAAATCTTTGGCCAATGTTCACAACTATTTTAAACTGACCGAATTACATCCATATTTTTTCAATGAAATATACTGTTGACATGCAAAACATTTATTAAAACGTTGCACATTTCTACAATCAATCTATAAGATAACACAAGTGATAGGATTCTTTCCAATGTACAGTAATTCGTATGTTTATTTCAAAACAAACACACATACATAATATGATCCCTTACATATACTGATATGTGGATATCACATGATCGTACAAACATATTACTATACAACATATTTTTGAAGAAAACATCTATTGAGATGACCCCTCGCCCGAGCGTTGTGCTCAGGTGTCAATTTCACCTGTCGATACCGTGCATGCTGATGATGTAACACAGGCAGTTAAAAGTTTGTATCAAATAACGTCCCACTACCCCTTATTTTTCTAAGTTTTTGGTATTTTCATCAGTAAAAACACATTTTAGAGCATGTCTCAAAATTTATTCCCTCGGTCTACATTAGGTAGATGTTTCTTGAAGTGATATTTGTTATTTAAGTAACTGTAATACCTCTGAATTTTAAATATAAGTCAAAAAGCATTTTTCTAGCATTTCCGACAGTACTTTAGTCCCTTTCAGTGATTGTCATGACTTTGGGTTCAGTCTCTTTTCTGTGTTAGGATCAGCTGACCCTTGGTTTGAACTCCACGTTTGCCATAACACGAGACCCACGTCAACAACACCCTTATGAGTTGAGTCCCTTTCCTGTGTTAGGATCAGCTGGCCCTTGGTTTGAATTCCACGTTTGTCATGACAGGAGACCCACATCACCAACACCCTTATGAGTTGAGTCCCTTTCCTGTGTTAGGATCAGCTGACCCTGGGTTTGAATTCCACGTTTGCCATAACATGAGACCCACGTCACCACCACCCTTATGAGTTGAGTCCCTTTTCTGTGTTAGGATAAGCTGACCCTAGGTTTGAATTCCACATTTGTCATAACACGAGACCCACATCACCACAACCCTTATGAGTTGAGTCCCCTTTCCTGTGTTAGGATCAGCTGACCCTAGGTTTGAATTCCACATTTGCCATAACACGAGACCCACATCACCACCACACTTATGAGTTGAGTCCCTTTCCTGTGTTGGGATCAGCTGACCCTAGGTTTGAATTCGACATTTGTCATAACACGAGACCCACGTCACCACCACCCTTATGAGTTGAGTCCCTTTCCTGTGTTAGGATAAACTGACCCTTAGTTTGAATTCCACGTTCCGCGAGATTCATGTTACCAACCTTGTGACTTGTGCAAATTCACATTTAGTACCAAAATACTTGGAAAGATTATTTATATGTTACATTTATGTTATATTTATATGTGTCAGTGGCAACGTGTACGAGAGTTAGCGTGGTGGACCGACAGTGTGTAAATTTCTGTACCCTCCTCTCTTAACACATGTAACGAACTTACAAAACATTTCTCTACTGTATCGTGTATTTATGACAGAGAATCACAGTTTGCAAAGCCATTGCGTGGACAGTCTGTGAGAATATTACTTGATAAGATAGAAGCATGGGGTCAGCTTTCAAAACGGTGAAATCGCTGATGTAGACATAGGTGTATTCAGATCCATAGGTGTATTTCATTTCCGTTTACAATGGAAATGAATATAGCGTGAGACATGATCCCAAGGGATCCTTCACAAACTCAATTATCCAGTCTGACATACAAGGAGTGTGTGAGTGAGTTTAGTTTTGCGCCGCACTCAGCAATATTCCAGCTACATGTATGTGGCGGCGTTCTGTAAATATTCCAGTCTGGACCAGACAATCCAGTGGTCAACATGGTCATCGATCTATCCTTAGAACTTACACTGATGTTCAAAAGAAAGTTCACCAATCTGACAACGTAATTCAGGTATGTGACGGGAACCAATTCAATGACTTTTGCAGCCTAAGCCTATTTTAAAGTATTGGAGTTCAAGGCTTTGAATAAAATTTTCAAAACGTTTTATCGTAAAAATGCGACGTTGACGTGTCAGTGACAATTCTCTTTCCGCGACAATTGCCTTCTTTGACTTGAACCAGAATGTGCCGTACTTCTCACAAATGGACTACTGAGTTGCCTTTGCATGTATCAAGTCAAAACATTGACTACACAACAGTCTCGTTTCCTACTGACTGGGTTCCGTTCTATTTCGCAACTTAGTACAATAACCAATTCAGAATTTTAAGACCAACTCATTCAACTGGACATATAGATATATATAAGAAGAAGTTTCTGAAATAATCACACGACACGGATCTTCTCCAACATGTTTCACTTTTATCTTCAGGGAGCAATGATTACAGCTAAACTGATTAGTTAACGACATGCTGCCTAAACCTCGATATAAAATATAGAAAAACGATTTTATTGAACTTTAAAAATTAAGATTAATTTGTAAATACCATTTTCTTATGAAGCATGGAATTCGAATTCAGTGTAACCATGGTTGCTTGTAGTGTCTCTTATCACTTTCACTCGAAAAAATTCGGATCGGCTGAAAAGTAGGTCATTGTCTGAATTGGTTAATGAGACTCATGTTTCGGTTTGTGTGTCGGGTGTCTATTATCAGGGATCAGGGTTTGGCTGCATTTATTGAGGACCTATACGTACACACGTATTTACATTAATAACTACGTAACTAAAAATAAAATTCATAATTACAAGCGATTTTTATGGTAAATATGCTGAAGTCCAAAAGAGACTTTACCATTTTGACACTGTAGTTCCTCAGTTATTTCAGGTATGCGACAGGAACCGGTTAACTGAATCTTGCAACACTATCTCCTTATATGTAAGGTCAAATTTACCTCTCGATTACACGTTGGAATTCTTAGAACAGTTGAATCCTTGCGATGAGCTTTTGCAAAATTGATTTCACTCAAAGATATCATCGAAATACAGACGAATGGTTTTCATTTACAGAATGTTTCTCTTGTTGGTTTGTCTAACTACTGATTAGGAGCATAAGAATTACCTACTGCTTAGCATCTCCAAGGACAGGGGAGAGGGGTGTTATTCTGTATGAAGATGAGGTATGGTCCTATTATTCTCTTCTATTCCAGGTATAGGTGACTATATATATTTGACAAACGCAACACATGTGTGTTTGTATGTTAATAGATATATTTACAGGTTTTACACACAACAGCTGGCTAAGGGGCACTCGTAAAGAGCAACCTCCTCGTGGAAACCTCCTCCTCGGAAAGACGATCCAGTAGAATAGAAACTGCTATTAAACGAGCTTTAAACCTATTTGATCAACCACGCGGGAGAGGATTTTGGAAATTTAACAATTCATTTAAGAAAGGCTTGGCACATGTAAGAAAATATATACAACCATTCGAAACAGGTGAACAGTACAAAATCACTAACACTAATTCGGAACAATTTTCTGTTGATGATCAGTTATTATTTGAAACGATTGTGATTATGATTATGAAACATGAAATATTCTAAATACAAAAAAGAAAAAACTGTCTCTATTATTTTTAGGACTAGAATCAAGAAATGTTCTGAACAAATCCTTTACATTTGAAGATTCAAATGAAGATAAACAGACACAGATACAGAAGGAGGTTACACTCTTCTACAAAAAAAATGTTATTCTAAATAACAAATTTCAGAATTTAGAACATTTACTATTACATTTAGAAAATATCTTGAGATTCCAAAACTACATGAAACATGTGTTCCAGTCTTGGAGGAGAATTAGCCTTCACTGAAGTCCTTGCTTCTTTTAAAGGCCCAGGTCCTCATGGAGTCACTGCCGTATTTCCCAAGTTCTTCTGGCGTGATCTTGGTAAATAAATTTACCATATTCGCTAACTAAAGCATTGATATAGAAAATATTAACTATCTTCGTCCCCCAAACTAGGATCAGTTACTTGTGTAACCCAAGGAAATAAAGCAAACCACTTGTTAAGACATTGGAGACAGATTTCATTATTGTCAGTTTTCTGCAACGTTACATCCCGTACTATATCGCCAAACCGGTGCTTGATACCACTGAAATAAGGTAACTGTGCATTATTTGATGTAATGCCATTTTTAATGCGAAAAGATCAAAACGTGCTTTGTGGTGTTTTCCTTAATCACTGTTTAACTGTTTGACAGGATAATATCGAAATCTGTATGATTTGACACTAGGCATCTTAACATGGCACTAGGCATGGTATCATGGCACTAGGCATCGTAACATGGCACTAGGCATGGTAACATGGCACTAAGCATCGTAACATGGCACTAGGCATCGTAACATGGCACTAGGCATGGTTACATGGCACTAAGCATCGTAACATGGCACTAGGCATCGTAACATGGCACTAGGCATCGTAACATGGCACTAGGCATCGTAATATGGCACTAGGCATCGTAACATACCCTTGAAGAGATGAGGGGTCAAGTCAGTCCAAAGATTCAGTATCGTTAGTGTCCACCACTGGCATTGCTGCAGGCTTGGCAACGACGACGCATACACGACACTAAGCGATTGAAGAAGGCTTGATTAATGTTGTTCCATGTCTCAACCAACGCAAGTCCCAATTCAGCTAACGTCAGTGGCTGATTCTGGGCTTGACGTAAACGTCGCTCCATTTGATCCCAAGTGTGCTCGATAGGGGACAGGTCCGGAGAAACAGCTGGCCAAGGGAGTACCGGAATGTTCTGCTGTCTTAAGAAATCTGACACAAAACGAGCGACATGCTGCACATGAGGCCCAATGATCTCATCCCTGTATCGCAGACCTGTCAGAATGCCATTGACAATTACAAGCTGCGCCCGACCATGAGGAGATGTGATGTCTCTCCAACTCCATAACAACTACGCCACAAAACTGTCGACGTTGAACAACGCACGCGTCAGAATACCGTTCACCGTCTGTACACCATTGCCCTGCCATCTGAGTGGCAAAACACCATCCCAATCTTGTCCACTGTGCCGTAGATGCTGTCTGCACAAGACGTGCCTGTCGGTGACATTGGAGCAAAATTGGACGTACTGCAGGCCGTTGGGGCCGGATGTTGTGCTCCCTTGTCGGATGTCGGTTCCGTACAGTCGGTTCCGTACAGTCCTGGAGCTGACTGGACGTAAGCCAGGAATGGTCCGAGCAGTCAAACTGCCACTCAGGAAATCGATTCCTTAGATGGGTTAGCCGAATTTGGTTGTGTTGCTGACGGGACGTCACGCGTGGACGGCCGGTCCGATGGAAATTTCGTGTTGTCACAGCTTGAGATCAGATCGTATTTCGATGGACGTCTGGCCACTTCATTTTGGTCATTTCAGTGCCCGACGGCGCAGAGACGCTGGTTTTCTGTAAATCGTGGCATGACGTACGCGCAGTTTAGGTTGAAATTAACGTGTTTTCAACAACATTCAGAGGCTAGAGAATAATAAACCGCTCTTTAATTTTCATATCAGGTGTTTGAACTCAGGTGTCAAAAGATCAAAATTTCGTTCATTGGACAAAGTGCACATGCAACAATGTGACATTAAGTTTCATCCAAAGGGCTTTTCAACACGTTTATTTAGGGTTATTTTTATAACTTTTCAAACAACTTTTATTTCATTCCATTTTATCTTATGCACAGTTACTTTTTAGTATATATTATTAAAAATGTCTGGCAGGTACACTGGAGAGATAACTCGTCAGATCTATGACTTCATTAAGTCTATGGTGTATTACTTTTAATAGACTTTAAAAACGCTTCCGACTCTGTGGACTCGATATTTGCTAGAAACATCCTTAATATGTTCATTTTGCCGACTCAATAAACAGATGGATAAAAGTATTTTACAACAGTATCAAATGACGTGGTTTGGGTAAATGGTGTTGGAGCAATGACGATGTTAAGGGCATATGAGCAGGTAACGTAGAATACATCTTGTACATTAGAGGGTTCGGAACGCTGCTTAAAATCTGTGCTGCAAGTATGAACTCTTTTCACTCGATTTCTGGAACAAAAATACATATTCATAACACTAGACTTATTTGGATGGCATAGAAGAAACGTTCAAGAACATAGGTGCGTCAGTAATGAAAACTCAGTTAGGATCAAAGTCAATTCGAGGTACTAGGATTTTAATTTATTAAATTTAATGTGGATCATAATGATATGATGGACTTGACCTATAAAGATTGCCTCAGAAATTGTGAAACACTTATGCCTAGATAGTCATACTTAAACTATATCAATTTTGAAAACATGAAAACGCAAGCATTATAATCTTAACTCTTTACAAAATAGAGTACTAGAAAATGACATTTAGAAACTTGGCAATGTTTAATCATATACCATTACGATGTTCAAAAGACACAGATCTACAGTGGTTTCGGTATAGTCTCATACTTCGTATTTTACCCACAGAGTAGTCTTTATAAGATGGGGTACGTTGACCACGATATATGTCACACTCAGTGTAATAACACGTCACCGTGTATCTTGTATCCCAGTTATGTAGAAGGATGCTCAGGATGTCAATCACTGTATTGTCTGGTCCAGACCGCTGCCCTTTAGCCGGAAACTTGATGAGTGGGATGTTAAACAACATACAAACGTTTTGTGAAGCACTTTGTCTGTTCCAAACATTGCTCTGAACACAGACACCAGACCCTCAAATATATCCACCCACAGTATTGAAAATGTGGCATCTTTCCTTCATCCTTCAATACGTGACGACGATTTCAGTGCTCGCTTTGATACTAGCAATCATCCCACAGTGAGTCAGGCGTGTGTTCAGCTGACCATTTATGGTGTCCCTGGCAGTTGTATTGCTGGAATGTTGCTAAAACGGCGTAAAACTATACTCACTCCAGACCTTCATCAACCTCGGCCAAACTCAAACCACCTCATCTCAACAGACAGCACAACAGACATCTGCTCCACCAACAGGTTTGGGCCTGTTGTAACATACCTCAACACACAACTCCCAGTGCTTGTGTCGCCAGTGCCGAACCAACGAACTTTGAGTGTAGAATGATGCCAGTTTAACGAGAAAGACTCATTCACAAGTTCACATCACCAGTCAACCAGCTCCATTACCAGCCGCGGTGGTCAAACATAGTCCTTGATCCTTCCAACGACTTCAGACAGCTTCCAGTAACACGGGGAGGTGGGATAGCCTAATGGCCAAAGCGGCCGCTCGTCACGCTGAAGACCCGGGTTCGGTTCCACACATGGGTACAATAGTATGGCTGGAATATTGCAAAAAGAGGGTGGAAACCTACTCACTCACTCCTTCACTACAGAAACACGCCGGGAACATCTGCAGAAGGCACTGGCAGCATCTGGCTACTCTGGACAAGCACCTCAGGAAGCCGCCAGAGGCCACGGGCCTCCCAGCAGAAGCCTAGCTCAACAACCACACAAGTGGATAACGTCTGAATCCCACTGTCCAAGGCAAGACATTCAGCCTACAGTGACTTCTCCTCAGTTCGTGGTGGACGTCCTCATTCTCGTTCAGACTACGGACACATTACGGATGCACCATTACACGTCCCTGACTGCCAGAAGTTCCAACTGCGTTGTCCACAACATGAAGGTCACCACTGATGACTTCACACATGCGTTCACAACATGAAGGTCACAACATGAAGGTCACAACATGAAGGTCACAACATGAAGGTCACCACATGAAGGTCACAACATGAAGGTCACCACATGAAGGTCACCACATGAAGGTCACCACATGAAGGTCACAACATGAAGGTCACCACATGAAGGTCACCACATGAAGGTCACCACATGAAGGTCACAACATCGGTAATGTATTTCACGATCGGCAGCTTTAAAGGAGATATAGACTTCCAACATATGTTAAATGGACACAAAACGCCAGTTATTTGAAAACAAGACAAAAATCATACGGGATATTCACTTTGAAATTCAATTGCACAAATGTAAAATTAGACGCCTTCGGCCCATGGTACCATACTGTTCCATATAGAATAGTTAAATAAATCACACAATATCAAACAAGGACACATCATAATAATAATAATGGATAGCATTTATATAGCGCAAATCTCCGAAAAGGACTCTTTGCGCTTGCTTTGTTTTTCCCTCGTTCACTGGATGTCAATCTCAACGGCACATCGTATTGTCAATCTCAACTCCCTGGGGATCATACAACTCTTGCAGCAACTAGGCGCACCGAGTTATTGTGGCATTCCCATCTTTACGAGGTACCCATTCACAGCTGGGTAGACTGGGACACATAGTCACAGTACTTTGTCCAAGTAAGACCATCATCAGACCATACTTGTAACAATCATATTGTATAGATGTTCATGTAGCATTTTTTCCATACAATTGTTTTATAGTCATCTGTTGCAAAATGCCATTGTATTCCATAATATATGAATGTAGCAACATTTCTTATTACATACTGATGTCCGCACGACATGAATATATTGAAGGTTTGAAGAGAAGGGTTTGCATAGTATTTAGCCAGAAAAACAGTCTCCGGAGGTCATCATACATCTGACACAATAGCGAAAATGGAATTCACTCTCAAGGTAACCCTGTTTACAAATACAAGGGGTCACGAGAGGTTTTATTATATCATCCAAAAATTGCTTACATGCTAATAAGAGTACAGATTCAATTTCCTTATAAGTGCCAATACTTCTTCACCATACATGAGTACCAGCAAACCTTTAGTGTCAAATATCCTAAAGCACACCTTAAATAGAATGGGTTTAAGATATACAAGAGATTTTGAAATAGAATAGTTATAATCACAAAAGATGCAGGGTGAACTTCTCGACTATAGGAAGTATTAAATAAAATATCGTCTTGATAATTTTAAGTATGCCTAGTATCTATAAGCATAAAAATCAATTCATTTCTCATTCATAAATAGTAAATACAATTAACCATGTACAATTTCAAAATTCAATTAAATTTGTGTAAATAAAGATGACATCAATAATAAAAAATATATTGTGCAAGTGGTTGCCTTGGGAACCACTTTTTATAAATGAATGCCAAATGGAAACTTAGGATAAACATTTCTTTGGATGTATGTTTATCATCGATGGTTAATGATCATTTCGAGTCAGATATAATGATGAATGTTCTTGGCTAAGACTAATACAGTGCTTATTGTAAGACTCTTGGCTAATTGTTTGGCTAAAGACATCACAAGCAACAATAATTCTCACAATGGCAAGCTTCTATCTACACCTTACACAATTCACATTTTTCATCCAACATCTCTAGCAGTTTGTAAACTACAATTTATGATAAATGAGAAAGAAATTATTTATGAAATAATAGCCTCTTCGGCGATGTGGTCGACAAATCATCTGTTTTAATGAGAGGTTCCTACTGCGATTTGTAACCTCCGACTGACCAATCCGAAACCAGTACTTTCCATATTCATTGGAGAATCTTCATCATTGATTTCAAGGAATCAAACACATAGTTACCCGACTAAAAGCATCCAGTTTTATGGACTGGAGAGTATATGCTCCTGTGTTGTAGGAAACATTAACTGCATCTATATTGGAAGGATAGAACCCGCTGATGTAGATGATGCCTCTGTATAGTTTCATGTTCCAAGGAATGACGTTGAGTGTGGTCACCTCTGTTCTCAAATTATTGGACATAATCATCTTCCTTAGTTTCTTGTCATCGTTATAATACAACACACCAGCTGTCTGATCCAGGGTTACAGCATGCATTCGACTTCCTGTTGTTAATGTTGCCAGACCTTGACCATCATATGTTACTGTGAACAGCTTCCCTTCATTACACCCATATATCCTCTTTCTCCTTGTATCAAGAGTTATCTGCCTTGGGATGCCTCCATACCCAGATAAGCCAACAATGTTGGTAAAGTCCTCCGCCTCTGTAGACATTCGGCTGATAAAGTACCGTGGTCGATATGTGGATATGAATATGATATCCCGCCCTTCATCCACTGCCAAGCACGTTGCATATACACCTTCCATCAGTACTGTCACGTTACTTGTATCCAGGGAAGATGACAGAATTTTGTTAGGGCTGTACAGTCCTATCATCAGTTTGTTTGTCTTTGCTATGTAGGCAAGAGTTGTAACCCGAGCCATAGCGTGATACTTGTAGACACTGAGGGTGTTACTGGGGATGCTGAGTTGGCGGAAATGAAGACCAGTGTAAGATTCAAGTGGAGCAATCAGGATCCTGCTCTCATCCTGCGACCTAAATGTCGTTGTTGATGATAACACAGGTGGTCTGGGTGTCGTCAATGACGTTGTCAACACATGTGGCTTTGGTGTTGTCACAGATGGCTTGATTCTCGTCACTGACGTTGGTCCTGTTGACCTGGATGTAGAGTTAACATGTTGAGGTGCTTGGGAAGAAGAAAGCACAGCAACAGTTGTTTTCAGTTGAGATATTTGAGATTGATACTTCTCGTTTAGTTTCACCAAGCGCTCATTATCAGCCTTGAGATCAGCAGTATATACATCACACTTCTGTAGTTCTAATTCCAGTTTATGCTTATCCCTGACACACACGTCACTTGAGTTCTCTCCATTCCAGATATCTACCTTCTTCAGGACAGATTTCTCGTTTTGAAAGTCTTTTAAGGATCGTGAGACATGATGTATATGTCTCTTCATCTGACGGTAACCCTGTTTCAGATGCCTCACTTCAGAGACAACCTCACTTTTCACAATGTCTTGAAGAGAATCTCCTTGTAGAATCTCAGCCATGGCTTCCCGCACTTGCTCCCGTATGTTTTCCTTTAGTTCAGCTCTCAATGATGCTTTAGCCACATCGATGATGTTGAGTACCCTCTTCTCTACACGGAGCACATCAGCCTTGTTATCAAGCAGATCTTCCTCAAACTGGTCCAGTTTGCGTATGACAGACACAAAACTGTCCTGACTGTTACAAAAGCAGATCAGGGAGGTACATGTCAGCAACAAGGAAAGACTTTTAAACACGCTCATCTTGGAATTGTACAAATTCGTTGAGAAGTGATTGTCCGTTAGAGAGATGTGAACGTGCACCACTCTGTACGACACGATGCTTTATGCTACTGATGGCTGGAGCAAGAAACAAGTGTACAGTTACTAGGTTATCACTGTGTAATCAGTGTTGGGGGTCACCCACGGTCAACTCCTGGGTGGAGAGAACATTCGGTTATCAACAATGTGTGCATCCAAACAAAAGTAGGACAAAGCCATCAGTTAGCCCAGACTGCACACCTCTGTTACGACCTCAGTGTGACAACGCCGGTCTGGGGTGTCCGAAAAGTATCAACATTTCTTTTTCTAGCGCATTTTAATCAAAATGAATTGCCACATATAACTGAATATATCAGTATAGTCAATCCTGTACACATCTTTATTAAAACTGCCTAACGTCAACGAAAGTCAGTCGGGTTTACGTTGCTTTCAACAAACTACCAACAAGGAAAAAGAAAGAAGCATAAAGGTGAGCAAAAGAGTAAGACACGTCGACGCACAGGATATGACACACATAGATATGAGGGAGTGAGTGAGTGAATATGGTTTTACACCGCTTTTAGCAATATTCCAGCAACATCACGGCTGGGGACACCAGAAATGAGCTCCACACATTGTACCCATGTACAATCGAACTCGGGCATTCGGCGTGACTAGCGAACGCTTTAACCACTAGGCTATCCCACTGACCCACATAGATATGAAGACACACCGAACGACACACAGTGATATGTTGACACACTGATTGTGACACACATGGACATGATGACTCACTGATTGTGATCCACAGAGACATACCGACACACGATTTTGACACACTGAGACATGATGACACACTGAAAGTGACATGCATTGAATGTAAAACGTTACTTTCTGTCGTATTTTCCATCCTACACATGTTGCCATACGTTATGAACATCCAACATCTGTTGCAATACGCTATGAACATCCGATATCTCTTGTCATATGTTATGAACATCCTACACCTGTTGCCATATGTTATGAACATCCTACATCTGTTGCCATACGTTATGAACATCCTACATCTGTTGCCATATGTTATGAACATCCTACACCTGTTGCCATATGTTATGAACATCCTACATCTGTTGCCATACGTTATGAACATCCTACACCTGTTGCCATATGTTATGAACATCCTACATCTGTTGCCATACGTTATGAACATCCTACATCTGTTGCCATACGTTATGAACATCCTACACCTATTGCCATACGTTATGAACATCCTACACCTGTTGCCATACGTTATGAACATCCTACATCTGTTGCAATACGTTATGAACATCTTACACCTGTTGCCATATGTTATGAACATCCTACACCTGTTGCCATATGTTATGAACATCCTACATCTGTTGCCATACGTTATGAACATCCTACACATGTTGCCATATGTTATGAACATCCTACGTCTGTTGCCATACGTTATGAACATCCTACATCTCTTGTCATATGCTATGAACATCCTACATCTGTTGCCATGCATTATGAACATCCTACACATGTTGCCATACGTTATGAACATCCTACATCTGTTGCCATATGTTATGAACATCCTACACCTGTTGCCATACGTTATGAACATCCTGCACATGTTGCCATACGCTATGAACATCCAACATCTGTTGTCATGTTATGAACATCCTACATATGTTGCCATACGTTATGAACATCCTACACCTGTTGCCATACATTATGAACATCCTACATCTGTTCCCATACGTTATGAATATCCTACACCTGTTGCCATATCTAATGCACATCCTAGATCTGTTGCCATACGTTATGAACATCCTACACCTATTGCCATACGTTATGAACGTCCTCAATCTGTTGCCATATGTTATGAACATCCTACACCTGTTGCCATACGTCATGAACATCCTACAACTGTTGCCATATGGTATGAATATCCTACACATGTTGCCATACGTTATGAACATCCTACACATGTTACCATATGTTATGAACATCCTACACCTGTTGCCATACGTTATGAACATCCTACACATGTTGCCATACATTATGAACATCCTACACCTGTTGCCATACGTTATGAACATCCTACACATGTTGCCATACGCTATCAACATCCTACATCTCTTGTCATATGTTATGAACATCCTAAACCTGTTGCCATACGCTATGAACATCTTTCACATGTTGCCATACGCTATGAACATCCTACATCTGTTGCCATACGTTATGAACATCCTACATCTGTTGCCATATGTTATGAACATCCTACATCTGTTGCCATACGTTATGAACATCCTACACCTGTTGCCATACGTTATGAACATCTTACATCTGTTGCCATATGTTATGAACATCCTACATCTGTTGCCATATGTTATGAACATCTTACATCTGTTGCCATATGTTATGAACATCCTACACCTGTTGCCATACGCTATGAACATCCTACACCTGTTGCCATACGTCATGAACATCTTACACCTGTTGCCATATGTTATGAACATCCTACATCTGTTGCCATATGTTATGAACATCCTACACCTGTTGCCATGCGTTATATGAACATCCTACATCTGTTGCCATATGTTATGAACATCCTACACCTGTTGCCATATGCTATGAACATCCTACACCTGTTGCCATATGCTATGAACATCCTACACCTGTTGCCATGCGTTATATGAACATCCTACATCTGTTGCCATACGTTATGAACATCCTACATCTGCAGTTTGTGCTCTATCATTGAACGCTCCACTTCACTATGCCTACCAACAATACTTGAGAAACCAAATGTTCCAATGACAGATAGTGGAATGTGACGCACGGAGACATGTTGACACACTGAATGTGACACACGGAGACATGTTGACACACTGAATGTGACACACGGAGACATGTTGACACACTGAATGGGACACAAGGACATGTTGACACACTGAATGTGACACACGGAGACATGTTGACACACTGAATGTGACACACGGAGACATGTTGACACACTGAATGTGACACACGGAGACATGTTGACACACTGAATGTGACACACGGAGACATGTTGACACACTGAATGTGACACACAGAGACATGATGACACACTGAATGTGACACACAGACACATGTTGACAAAATGAATGACACATGAAGACAACCTGACACGCTGAATCTGACACAATGAAAGTGACACACAGTGACATGTAAACGTTAATTTCAGTCCTGTTTTCCATCCAACATCCTTTGCCATACGTTATGAACATCGTACTTCTGCAGTTTGTTTACTATCATTGAACGAACCACTTCACAATGCCTACCAGCAATACTTGAGAAAGAAATCATGTGCATTAGTAATACAATTCCACGTTAATATGGTCGTTAAACCAACTGTTCCAATGACAGGTAGTGGTTCGGAGTCGAAGCCTTTGACCAGTAAATATCAAGCACTTTCTAAGTTCTTGGTAGGACATCCATTAAACATTTCAGGGAATCAAACACAAAAGTAATATATTAACAGCCTTCATGGTTATTGACTGGAGGGTACATGCTGCACTGTTCTGTGTCACGTTAACTACGCCAACTAAAGGAAAACGAGTGTCACTGAAGTAGATGGTGTCCCTGTACAGTATCATGTTCAAGGGCCTAGTGTAAAGTGTGGTCACCTCGGAACTCACATTATTGGACACCGTCATCTTCATCAGTTTCGTGTCATCGTTATAATACAACACACCAGCTGTCTGATCCAGGGTTACAGCATACATTCTTTTTCCTTTGACCAAGGTTGCCGGACCTTGACCATCATATGTCACCGTGAACAGCTTCGATCTAAGACACCCATAGATCCTCTTTCCCTTTGTGTCAAGAGCTATTTGCCTTGAAAATCCCCCAAACTTGATCAGGAAAGCAATGGTAGTGTAGTCTTTCCCTTGTGTAGACATTCGGCTGATTGAGTAATGTGGTCGATATGTGGATATGAATATGATGTCCCGCCCTTCATCCACTGCCATGTCCGTTGCATATATACCTTCCATCAATACCGTCACGTTGCTTGTATCCAGGGTAGACGACACTATCTTAGTGGGGTTGTATAATCCTATCAGAAGTTTCTTTGTTTTTGTGATGTAGGCTACAGATGTCACAATCCTCATGTAGTGATACGGATAGACACTGAGAGAGTTACTGGGGATGCTGAGTTGACGGAACTTATGATTGATGCTTGACTCGTGTGGAGCAATCAAGATCCTACTTTCATCCTGCGACCTGAACGTCGTTTCTGGTAATACCGATGGCCTAGGTGTCGTCAATGACGTTGTCAACACAGGTGGACTTGGTGTTGTCACAGATGACGTTGTCGACCCTGTTGACTTGGATGTAGAGTTAACATGTTGAGGTGCTCGGAAAGAAGAAAGCACAGTATCTGTTGTTTTTAGTTGGGATATTTGTGATTGATACATCTCGTTTAGTTTCACCAAGCGATCGTTTTCATCCTTTAGATCAGCAGTATATACATCACACTTCCGTAGTTCCAGTTCCAGTTTATGCTTATCTCTGACACACTCAACACTTGAGTCCTCTCCATTCCAGATATCTTCCTTCTTCAGGACAGATTCATGAAACACATCCGTCTCGTTTTGGAAGTCTTTTAAGGATCGTGACATATGATGTATCTGCTTGTTCATCTGACGGTAACCCTGTTTCAGATGCCGCACATCAGAGACAACCTCACTTTGTATCATATGTTGAAGAGAATCTCCCTGTAAAATATCGGTCATGGCTTCCCGCACTTGATCCCGTATGTTTTCCTTCAGTTCAGCTCTCAATGATGTCTTAGCCACATCGATGATGTTAAGTACCCTCTTCTCTACACGGAGCACATAAGCCTTGTTATCAAGCAGATCTTCCTCAAACTGGTCCAGTTTGCGTATGACAGACACAAAACTTTCCTGACAGTTACAAAAGCAGACCAGGGAGGTACATGTCAGCAACAAGGAAAGGCTTGTAAACACGTTCATCTTGGAATTGTACAAAATCCGTTAAGAAGTGATTGTCTGTTAGAGAGATGTGAACTTGCACATCTCTTGTAAGGCAAGATGCTTTATGTTACTGGCTGGCTGGTGCAGGTTACAGTATATATATACTAGGTTATCACTGTGTAATCAGTGTTAGGGGTCAGGCGAGGTCAACTCCTGGGTGTAAAAACTCTCATCATTACTACGATGTGTGC
The DNA here is from genome assembly GCF_003918875.1 of Haliotis rubra. Taxonomy (NCBI): domain Eukaryota; kingdom Metazoa; phylum Mollusca; class Gastropoda; order Lepetellida; family Haliotidae; genus Haliotis; species Haliotis rubra. The sequence continues at coordinate 464,559 of NW_025767148.1, forward strand.
TGTCTTACGAAAGTAGGACAAAGTGATCGGTTAACATGACTACAGACCACTGTTACGACGTCACACTCCTCATTGTAAATACAAAAGATGACGTCAGTCCTGGTTGTCCGAAAAGTATCATCATTGCAGTTTCTATCACAATCTTAATCATATACACTCTTCAAAAAAAGAAACGCATAAGCCATTTTAGAGGAATTTATTGAGCTAGTTTAAGAGTAATTCTTTCATGTAATTTGAATGGTAAACGGGTAAATCTTCACACGTCTATAGACAAAGTATTCGCCAACACAACAACATCCTTTATAGTTGTGTTTCTGTTTATCAGAGTTAACAAGATGGTGTCAACGTCAGTACTTTGTATGGCCACCATTGGCAGCAATTACTGCTCGGCACCGTCTCGGCACAGATTGGATAAGTCGACGAAGTCACTCTTGCGGAATTCTCCGCCACTTTTCCTGCAATGCGATGGCCAGTTGTGTAAGTGTCTGATGCGTGATTTTGTCGTTGACGTACACGTCGATCGAGTTCATCCCGTAGGTGTTCTATCGGGTATAGATCTGGTGATCGGGAAGGTCATGATGGCAAGACGGTGACGTTAGAATTGGCAAGGTAGAGGACCATGACGCGTACTGTTTGTGAAGTAGCGTTGTCATGCTGGAACAATACTCTCTGTCTGTCCATAATCGAAAGCATGTGACGAGCAAGGACTTCGTTGACGTACCGATTTGCTGTCAAATCCCTCTGAACCACCACTTAATCAGATGCCTGTGCGATGTATACCTCACCCCGCACTATGACCCTGTCTCCGCCGAATCTGTCGACCTGTCGAATGCAATTAGGTGCAAAATGTTCATTTCCCCGATGGTAAACACGCTGCCTTTCATCTCGCCATGGGAACTGGCGACAAGTGGCCACTTAACGCCCTCGATTCTTGACAGTTTGATTAGAAATTCTTCTCAAACCAGGGATACGTTGTGCAGTCTCCACGGATGTGGCAAGACGATGAAGCAAGTGAGCAACCTGGATATACTGTCCTGGGTTTAAGTGGTAACTCTTGGATGGCCGCTTCTCGGGCGATCTTGGGCGGAATTGGTCAGCAGGAAACGGCGAGATATGGTGCTCTGATGAACGTTGTCGAGCAACTGCAGATTGTGAATCCCCAGCTTCAAGGCGGCCAATGGCGATGTTTCGATTGGTGGCGTTCAGTCGTGAAATGATTATTTCGTTTCCAGGCAAAAAGTAATGACATAATTAAACGCAATGCTTTCCTTTTTATACTGGTCGATACCGCATGTTTTGCACGTGCATTTTGCTTTGCATGTTTTCTTGATGACGTTTCGGCGAATGTTTCCTCAAACGTTTCTAAAACAATGACACAAGTTAAAATTGCCGCGTTTTGGCGATGAAGCTGTTTAAAATCACACAAAGATGACGTTTTGACAAGAAATAGTATATTTCTGTAGTTTTTTGCCGCAGTTTCTTGTGTCAAAGATTCTGAAAATCACCTATACGTTTATTTATTTATTTCTTTATGAGTGTATATTGTCACATACCACTGAATATATCAGCATAGAAAATGCTGAACTATATAATCCACATCTGTGTACATCTTTATTTCAAAATGTTAATTTCAACGAGTGTCAGTCAACAAACTACAAGCAATGAAAAAGAATATAAGTAAGCAAAATAGATTGTTTGTTTGCTGCTTAACGCTGCGCTCAGAAATATTCCCGCTATATAATAATAATAATAATAATAATAATAATAATAATAATCGACAAATGTAATATTCTTCATTTGAAACGTGGCAAGGTAACTAATGATGGATCGGTCAAGTTACAAGAGGGAGGAGTTATTGAGCATCTTGTGGAAGATCAGGCCTACACCTCTCTCAGAATGCAAGTTCGAGACAAGCTCCAGAATGCCCAGATTCAAGAAAAAACCTCGGGCCGAGTACAAATCTCGTTTAAAGAAAATCTGGAAATGCTCGAAACAAGGTCAAAGCCACCAATACTTATGCTGTGCCAGTCCTTTCCTATTCCGTTGGAGTAGTTGATTGGACAAAACAAGACATCCAGAGCCTTGACCGTCTGACCACAAGGATCATGTCTGATAACAGAGCCCACCACCCTCGTTCCTCTCTTAACCGTTTATACATGCCAATCAATTCTGGAGGTCGGGGTTTGATTAATGTGGAGGCTCTTCATGATAGAATTTTATTGTGTACTTTTGCACATATTTATTTATCGGATGATCCTCTGGTGATGCATGTGAAGACTCATGATGAAAGCAAGGAATTCCACAGCTATTTTAAGCGTGCCAAGGTTGTTGGACAGAATCTGAAATTTGAGGTTGATTTTGTTGATGGCGATGTACTGCTGGACGGTACAATGATGGGAGCAAACCAGGTGAAGTCCTTCACCAAGTCTGCCCAGAGTCGGTTTTTTTGTGGAGAAGCTTTCTGAGAAGCCATTGCATCGTGTGTACATGCAGTGTGTTGAACAGAATAGCAATCCCACCGATTCCTTCGCCTGGATGAAGTCGGCTGGTCTTAAATGTGAAACTGAGGGCTTCCTTTTTGCTGCTCAGGACCAGTCACTTCCCACGCCTAAATGTGATTCTTAAAGAAAATATCAATATGAAATGTCGACTTTGCAATGAATTCACGGAGACTGTCCAACACCTTGTCAGTGGATGCCCTTCCTTGGCACAAACAGCTTATCTTAAACGACATGATGGCATGGCTCGTTGCTTTTACTACCGTCTCCGCCATGCCTGTGGCTTTGACTCCGAGGTCCATCCATGGTACGACCCTCAACATGTCCAGGGCGTCATGGAAAATGATGCTTTCAAACTTCTGTGGAATAGGCCCATATACAGCCTCAGAAGAATTCCAGCCAACAAACCTGATCTTGTCCTTTTTGATAAAGCCAATGAATTTATTTATATCATTGAATTTTCTGTCCCTTTTGACACCAATGTGACTGGCAAGATTAAGGAAAAGCATGATAAATATGCGGACCTCGCCTTTGAAATGTCTCGCTTGCATCCCAAGTACACTGTCGCCTGGCTCCCCATTGTTCTCGGAGCCCTTGGTTTGGTACCTCCTGATCTCTTGGCGCAGATCAGGAGAGTGCCCGGGTTCTCCACCGGGAGTACAGCCCTTCTGACACTCTGGGTAATGCAGAAGGCTGCAGTATTGGGGAGCCTTCATATTCCCCGGAAAGTTCTTGGTGGGTTCGACTAGGCAGCGTTTCCTGGGAGAAGTCCCATTTGCTGTCTGGGCTGCGTGTAGAGGGGGGCAAGGGCCCTGAGCTGATGATGAGCCTTACCAGCCTGACTGTGCCAGGATCACCCGAACCCTCTCTGCTGCATACTATCTTTAATCTGTAAAACATAATAATAATAATAATGCTAATTCTTGCGCCTAGAATCCAACACGATGTTGCTCTCTGGCGTAACATTATTACCCTGACGGAATTGTACTTTCAGCATGGCAGCGGTCTGTAAAGCATAGAGTCTTGACCAGACAATCCAGTGATCAACAGCATGATCAACGATCTACGCTATTGTGATACGATGACAGGTTCGTTCGTCGCCTCTTGCGACAAGCATGAGTTGCTGAAGACGGGATCCCGGATGTTCGCGGGTCTACAATAGATACGTGAGAAAAGATTAGTAACTACACTCTGTACACAATGGTATCTGGCATACAGTAAAACATGGTTATAGCGAACACGGATATAGCGTACAAACGGATATAGCGAACACATTTAAAAGTCCCGTCAACAGTCCTTTATAATATCATTAAAATTATACGTGAATAACGAACTCGTGAGTAGCGAATTAACGGCTATAGCGAACTGATTTACTACCCCCAAGACCCAATTAACGACGTGATTAGCGAACTCACTCAGTGTCAGCTCAGCCACTTAGCGGTACAGTATACATCAATCTTATTGGCGGTGAATCAACATTTTTTTTATGGTCATTAATTAATTAACAAAACAAACATATCGTGTTTAACCCATTCAACACCGCAGGCCGAATAATCGGCTACAACGTTACATATTTTGTAGCCTTATGTCTGAAGATCGTGAGCTGATACGTCGCACATCTTGGAACAATGACATCCTCAGGTTCCGTAGCCTTGGGTCCATGCGAGAGTAGCCTCCCCTTGACCAACTCCGTTAGAGATTTGCCTGTCTCATTGCCAACAAGTAAAATCCAAGCGACCCGAAAACTAAAACTTTCCAGATCGTAGATCTCTTTCAAAAGTCAATTGTATGATTACTACTGCATTATAATTACTGTCAAATAACGGTGATACCAAGTTGTCGTATCTTTATAACTGATTCCCATGGTTAATGCTTCAGTACACAATGCCTTATTGATAACCATCCACATAGGAATAGTCTTATGACAAATTGCTTCAGGTAAATATTTCCTACAGGAAAGTTCCACCTGAAGGAATGGTTCACTGGGGACTGTTTTCGGATGATTTTATCTTTTATATGCATAGAAAGACAGAATAACTTTGCCTTGTCAGGAATGTCTGATCCTAAAGTACTCACGGAAATAGAAAACAAATGTTTTGGGCGTGTATTTGTTTATTAATTCATTACAATAGATGGGGCGGTAGCCTAGTAGCCTCGTCACGCCGAAGGCCAGGGTTCGAATCCCCACATGGGTACAATGTGTGAAGCCCATTTCTGGTGTCCCCCCGCCGTGATATTGCTGGAATATTGCTAAAAGCGGCGTAAAATTAAACTCACTCACTCATAGGTAGTTTTAACAAATATTAAAATAAAAATGTGTTTTCCCAACTAGGCCTTTTAATTTGGTCCTACAATCGTCATCCAAAATAGCATTTTACAGGTAAAAATAACAAACTTTAGAAACATGCTAAATAACGTATGTTACAATCAACAATGGGTGGTAACACTACCTGCAGCACTGTCTATAGTCCGTCAACTTAACTTTTGGCACCCTGTTTTTCACAATTTACATAAAACTCCTGAATATTTTAAAACGCTACTCTGTTCATATGGTAATTGTATACTGTGACCTAACAAGAAATCGATTTTAGTAATCCTAAAACGATTATTAAAGATTTTGCCTTTAAACCGGTCATATAATAATTGTAAAACTGTAGAGAGTTTTACGAGGGGTTAACGCACGTGATGGAAAAGCCAACAACATTGTAAAATGTGTCAGCGTGATATGTACATGTACGGGTATTGCATTAGCACGCTCAAGTGATGTCAAAGATCGTCAACACACAGGTTGTGGTAAAAAACGATGTTGTACAAAGATGACCGGTAAATCATCGAAAGAGTTTACAACTTTTTCAAGCGCAAGGCAAAGCGAAAAAAACAACTTTTTTTTCAATTGAGTGTTTCTCCAAAAGACACTTAATGCCACCAAGATCTGCAAAAGAACATAGCAAAGAGTTATCTCCCATGACACTATTTCAGAGACTGACGATGACATGACAGTTAAATCGGGGACCGGGGACGCCATGTTGTTTGCTGTTCCATCGTATTATATTACTCCCTTGTATAATTACATCTATTTTTCATATTAAGATGGCTTCTTAAGAAGAAGCTTTAATACTTGACATAAAGTTATGAAATTTAAACCTTAGATAGGTCATAAGATATAAAGAGCATATGCACAAAAACATTTTGAAGGCATTTTTGGTTAAAAGGTAAATTGTGAAAAACAGGGTGCCAAAAGTTCAGTTGACGGTCTATAGACGGGTACACACATTTGCACGTGTGTTGCTGAAGTCCTAGAAAATCCCAGGAGTCAACCTGCCAAACACGGTCACCCATCCAACGACTTTCCGAGGTCGACGCTGCTTAACTTCACCGATTTGTGACCTGAGCTTTGCGCACAGGACCACGCGCCTCCACGTGTACACTCAAACAAGTGTAAATTGACACGGCTCCGCTATACAATGCTATTAAAAAAGGGGTTAAATGAAAAACGTGTCATAAAGTATAGAATCTAGTAATTGTGTAATTCCGAACATAACAAATGTTTCATTCATTCAAACGTGCTCCATTTCACGTCCCTTTTCACAATCTAGTGTTGAGAAATCTATATAACATTTCGGAATATACTAAGTAATGGGAGGTTGCCAACCGGTTACGTAACTTACTAATGGATGTCATCAATGACGTTGTCCATACAGATGGCCCGGATGTCATCAATGACGCTGTCCATACAGATGGCCTGGATGTCATCAATGACGCTGTCCATACAGATGACCTGGATGGCATCAATGACGCTGTCCATACAGATGGCCCGGGTGGCATCAATGACGCTGTCTACACAGATGGCCTGGATGACATCAACGATCAATGACGCTGTCCATATAGATGACCTGGATGGTATCAATGACGCTGTCCATATAGATGGCCTGGATGGCATCAATGACGCTGTCTACACAGATGACCTGGATGGCATCTGTGATGTTGTCCATACAGATGGCCCGGGTGGCATCAATGACGCTGTCTACACAGATGGCCTGGATGACATCAACGATCAATGACGCTGTCCATATAGATGACCTGGATGGCATCAATGACGCTGTCCGCAGAGAAGGCCTGGATGCAATCAATGACGCTGTCCATATAGATGACCTGGATAGCATCAATGACGCTGTCTACACAGATGGCCTGGATGGCATCAGTGATGTTGTCCATAGAGATGGCCTGGATGTCATCAATGACGCTGTCTACACAGATGGCCCAGATGGCATCAATGATGCTGTCTGCACAGATGACCTGGATGGCATCAATGACGCTGTCTACACAGATGACCTGGATGGCATCAATGACGCTGTCCATACGGATGGCCTGGATGTCACCAATGACGCTGTCTACACAGATGGCCTGGATGGCATCAATGACGCTGTCCATATAGATGGCCTCGATGCAATCAATGACGCTGTCTACACAGTTGGCCCGGATGGCATCAATGACGCTGTCTACACAGATGACCTGGATGTCATCAATGACGCTGTCCATATAAATGTCCTGGATGTCATCAATGACGCTGTCTACACAGATGACCTGCATGGCATCAATGACGCTGTCCATATAGATGTCCTGGATGTCATCAGTGACGTTGTCCATACAGATTGCCTGGATGTCATCAATGACGCTGTCTACACAGATGACCTGGATGGCATCAATGACGCTGTCTGTAGAGGTGGCCTGGATGTCATCAGTGACGTTGTCCGTGGAGGTGGCCAATGCGCTGTCTGAAATTGGCCAGATGGCCTAGTGGCATCAATGACGTTGTCCATACAGATGGCCTAGATGGCATCAATGACGCTTTCAGCACAAATGCAACAAACGGAGACGTGTTACCATGATACATGTGACGCATGGGCACATACAGGAAATCATCTTGGGTGTAACACACGGTCACAGTGTGGTGAAAACAGGCAAGAAATTATCGTGAGTGTGACAAAGACAGACCAGAAATCATTTTGAGTGTGACACACGACTACACATTAGCACAGTGTGTGTGACAAACACAGACCAGAAATCATTTTCAGTGTGACACACGACCACATATTAGCACAGTGTGTGTGACAAAGACAGACCAGAAATCATTTTCAGTGTGACACACGACTACACATTAGCACAGTGTGTGTGACAAACACAGACCAGAAATCATTTTCAGTGTGACACACGACCACATATTAGTACAGTGTGTGTGACAAACACAGACCAGAAATCATTTTGAGTGTGACACACGACTACACATTAGCACAGTGTGTGTGACAAACACAGACCAGAAATCATTTTCAGTGTGACACACGACCACATATTAGCACAGTGTGTGTGACAAACACAGACCAGAAATCATTTTGAGTGTGACACACGACTACACATTAGCACAGTGTGTGTGACAAACACAGACCAGAAATCATTTTCAGTGTGACACACGACTACATATTAGCACAGTGTGTGTGACAAACACAGACCAGAAATCATTTTCAGTGTGACACACGACCACATATTAGCACAGTGTGTGTGACAAACACAGACCAGAAATCATTTTGAGTGTGACACGACACATTAGCACATTAGCACAGTATGTGTGACAAACACAGACCAGAAATCATTTTCAGTGTGACACACGACTACACATTAGCACAGTGTGTGTGACAAACACAGACCAGAAATCATTTTCAGTGTGACACACGACTACACATTAGCACAGTGTGTGTGACAAACACAGACCAGAAATCATTTTCAGTGTGACACACGACCACATATTAGCACAGTGTGTGTGACAAACACAGACCAGAAATCATTTTGGGTGTGACACACGACCACATATTAGTACAGTGTGTGACAAACATAGACAAGTTAACATATGGAAGTGCGTGGCGGAGATATATTTAGGCAAAGCGGTTGATAAAGTAAATTAAACAAACTTGTTTCGGTACCCCGTGTTGGCGTAGGGAGGTCACGGTAAAAGTGGCAGCACTGTTACTCCGGGCATTATTGAAGGCTACAGTACAAGGCGACACCAACAAGCTCGCAAACACTCTTCCCTTTCCCTAACCAGATAAGAGCGCTTTCCCCAACGCATAAACGTGTGCTTTCATCTCTCAAAGAATACAAGTGTCCTTTCCCATACGTATACAAAATAAGGTGCCCTTCCCTCTGTGCAATACAGATGTTGTTTACCATCTACACAAATACAAGGGTACTTTCCCCTCTGTGCCAATACATATGTTCTTTACCCTCTACACAAATACAAGGGTACTTTCCCCTCTATGCCAATACAGATGTTCTTTATCCTCTACACAAATACAAGGGTACTTTCCCCTCTATGTCAATACACATGTTCTTTACCCTCTACACAAATACAAGGGTACTTTCCCCTCTATGCCAATACAGATGTTCTTTACCCTCTACACAAATACAAGGGTTACTTTCCCTCTATGCCAATACATGTTCTTTATCCTCTACACAAATACAAGGGTACTTTCCCTCTATGCCAATACACATGTTCTTTATCCCTCTACACAAATACAAGGGTACTTTCCCCTCTATGCCAATACAGATGTTCTTTACCCTCTACACAAATACAAGGGTACTTTCCCTCTATGCCAATACACATGTTCTTTACCCTCTACACAAAATACAAAGGGTACTTTCCCTCTATGCCAATACACATGTTCTTTACCCTCTACACAAATACAAGGGTACTTTCCCTCTATGCCAATACACATGTTCTTTACCCTCTACACAAATACAAGGGTACTTTCCCCTCTATGCCAATACACATGTTCTTTACCCTCTACACAAATACAAGGGTACTTTCCCCTCTATGCCAATACACATGTTCTTTACCCTCTACACAAATACAAGGGTACTTTCCCTCTACACACAAGTATGCCAATACACATGTTCTTTACCCTCTACACAAATACAAGGTACTTTCCCTCTTATGCCAATACACATGTTCTTTTTCCCTCTACACAAATACAAGGGGTACTTTCCCCTCTATGCCAATACACATGTTCTTTACCCTCTACACAAAATGCACTTTCACCTCCAATGCCAATACACATGTTCTTTTACCCTCTTACCTTTCCTCTATGCCAATACACATGTTCTTTACCCTCTACAAAATACAAGGGTACTTTCCCCTCTATGCCAATACACATGTTCTTTACCCTCTACACAAATACAAGGGTACTTTCCCCTCTATGCCAATACACATGTTCTTTACCCTCTACACAAAATACAAGGGGTACTTTTTCCCCTCTATGCCAATTCACATGTTCTTTACCCTCTACACAAATACAAGGGTACTTTCCCCTCTATGTTAACAATACACATGTTCTTTACCTTCTACACAAATACAAGGGTACTTTCCCTCTATGCCAATACACATGTTCTTTACCCTCTACACAAATACAAGGGTACTTTCCCCTCTATGTTCTTTATACACATACAAGGTTCTTTACCCTCTACACACATGTTCTTAATTCCTACACAAATACAAGGGTACTTTCCCCTCTATGCCAATACACATGTTCTTTATTCCCTCTACACAAATACAAGGGTACTTTCCCCTCTATGCCAATACACATGTTCTTTATCCTCTACACAAATACAAGGGTACTTTCCCCTCTATGCCAATACACATGTTCTTTACCCTCTACACAAATACAAGGGTACTTTCCCCTCTATGCCAATACACATGTTCTTTACCCTCTACACAAATACAAGGGTACTTTCCCCTCTATGCCAATTCACATGTTCTTTACCCTCTACACAAATACAAGGGTACTTTCCCCTCTATGCCAATACACATGTTCTTTACCCTCTACACAAATACAAGGGTACTTTCCCTCTATGCCAATACATGTTCTTTACCCTCTACACAAATACAAGGGTACTTTCCCCTCTATGCCAATACACATGTTCTTTACCCTCTCTACACAAATACAAGGTACTTTCCCCCATACAATACACATGTTCTTTACCTCTACTTTACACAATACAAGGGTACTTTCCCCTCTATGCCAATACACATGTTCTTTACCCTCTACACAAATACAAGGGTACTTTCCCCTCTATGCCAATACACATGTTCTTTACCCTCTACACAAATACAAGGGTACTTTCCCCTCTATGCCAATACACATGTTCTTTACCCTCTACACAAATACAAGGGTACTTTTCCTCTATACCAATGCTTTACCCTCTACATACAAGGGTACATGCCAATACACATGTTCTTTACCCTCTACACAAATACAAGGGTACTTTCCCCTCTATGCCAATACACATGTTCTTTACCCTCTCCACAAATACAAGGGTACTTTCCCCTCTATGCCAATACACATGTTCTTTACCCTCTACACAAATACAAATACAAGGGTACTTTCCCCCCTCTATGCCAATACAGATGTTCTTTACCCTCTACACAAATACAAATACAAGGGTACTTTCCCCTCTGCCAATACACATGTTCTTTACCCAATCTACACAAATACAAGGGTACTTTTCCCTCTATGTCAATTCACAAGTTCTTTACCCTCTACACAAATACAAGGGTACTTTCCCCTCTATGCCAATACAGATGTTCTTTACCCTCTACACAAATACAAGGGTACTTTCCCTCTATGTCAATTCACAAGTTCTTTACCCTCTACACAAATACAAGGGCACTTTCCCCTCTATGCCAATACACATGTTCTTTACCCTCTACTCTACACAAATACAAGGGTACTTTCCCCTCTATGCCAATACACATGTTCTTTACCCTCTACACAAATACAAGGGTACTTTCCCCTCTATGCCAATACACATGTTCTTTACCCTCTACACAAATACAAAGGTACTTTCCCTCTATGCCAATTCACAGTTCTTTATGTTCTTTTACAAGGGTACCCTCTACAATACAAATACAAATACAAGGTACTTTCCCTCTATGCCAATACAGATGCACTTTCCCCTCTATGCCAATACAGATGTTCTTTACCCTCTACACAAATACAAGGGTAGGCCTACTTTCCCATCTGAGCGAATAGAAGAGTAATTTCTCCTCTGTGCGAATACAGGGGAACTTTTCCCTCTATGCACATACAATTGTACTTTCCCATTTGTGCGAACACAAGAGTTAAATTCCCTCTACATGAATACAAGGCTACTTTCACCCCTTCACAAATACATTGGTAATTCACTTCCGTGCAAATACCAATGTAGGCTACTTTCCCATCTGCACGAATACACGTGCACTTTACCCTCTGCACGAAAACAAGTGCACTTCACCCTCTGCACGAATACAAGTGTACTTTCTCCTCACTCCACATAGAGAGAAAGACTAACGAATAGTATTTTGGCAGAATATTCGTTTTTCGCAGCACTAACCGAAGAAAAATCTTCTCTCGACGAAAATGCCAGCCCCCTCGCCTGGAGTACTAGATACGGAAATATTGTTCCCTGAGACCGACATGTTACAGTACTGATAGGGGACACTCCACGCAGTATCGACCCCAGCAATCAGCGACGATACTGACATGCCGCTCAGTAATAAGGAGATCAACAACGACGGCTTTCATCAACTGTTCCCACCTCCACGGGAGCCTGCACTAATTACTTCCAGGGTTAAACAACTACAACATATACAAATCCGATGGCAGAGCGACGACGGATACGACACGGTGATTGATTTTGACGAATCTGAAGCTGTAGGAGACTGGAGCTAATGATGTACTGGAGGAAGCTGACGGCGATCTCCTTGTGCTGCTGGGAGGCGGAGCTTGGAGCTGACCATTGACCTCAATGACCTCATATACTCGGCTCCTTTCGGCTTTCTCCGCTACCTACAGCACACATCGGGTTTCAGTGAAGTCGTGATACAGATTCACCGTGAAGTGTCTTACTCCAAATTCCGCTCAGTTCATTTAACTGCAGCGACCTTTTTTTTGTTGTTTTTGTTTTCGGGTTTTTGATTGTGTGCTATATTTTAGTATACTCTTTCATTTGAACACAATAACAAAGAAATCCGTTTGAACAGTTATGTCACGTTCGCAACCACCGCCATTTTGTGTGATTGTCACGTACTAGTTCAAATTTGGATTCCTGCCAGCACAAGTCTGGATCCTATACGAGACTGCAATAACATAATCGTGTTTTGAATAAAGAATTCTGTATGGTTTCTATTTACAATACATGGAGGGAGAGAGACAGACACACAGGGAGAGTGTGTGTATGACAGTGAGAGAAAGAGAGACAGACACACAGGGAGAGTGTGTGTATGACAGTGAGAGAAAGAGAGACAGACACACAGGGAGAGTGTGTGTATGACAGTGAGAGAAAGAGAGACAGACACACAGGGAGAGTGTGTGTATGACAGTGAGAGAAAGAGAGACAGACACACAGGGAGAGTGTGTGTATGACAGTGAGAGAGAGAGAGAGACAGACACACAGGGAGAGTGTGTGTATGACAGTGAGAGAGAGAGAGACAGACACACAGGGAGAGTGTGTGTATGACAGTGAGAGAGAGAGAGACAGACACACAGGGAGAGTGTGTATGAGAGTGAGAGAAAGAGAGACAGACACACAGGGAGAGTGTGTATGAGAGTGAGAGAAAGAGAGACAGACACACAGGGAGAGTGTGTGTATGACAGTGAGAGAAAGAGAGACAGACACACAGGGAGAGTGTGTATGAGAGTGAGAGAGAGAAAGAGAGAGAGAGAAGAGTGTGTGTATGAGAGTGAGAGAGAAAGAGAGAGACAGAGAGAGAGAGAGACAGAGTGTGTGTATGAGAGTGAGAGAGAGAAAGAGAGAGACAGAGAGAGTGTGTGTATGAGAGTGAGAGAGAGAGAAAGAGAGACACAGAGAGAGTGTGTGTATGAGAGTGAGAGAGAGAGAAAGAGAGAGACAGAGTGTGTATGAGAGTGAGAGAGAGAGACAGAGAGAGTGTGTGTATGAGAGTGAGAGAGAGAGAAAGAGAGAGACAGAGTGTGTGTATGAGAGTGAGAGAGAGAGACAGAGAGTGTGTGTATGAGAGACAGAGACACACAGGGAGAGTGTGTGTATGAGAGTGAGAGAGAAAGAGACACAGAGAGAGACAGAGAGTGTGTATGAGAATGAGAAAGAGAGACAGAGAGTGTGTATGAGAGTGAAAGAGAAAGAGAGACACAGAGAGAGTGTGTGTATGAGAGAGAGAGAGAGGTGAGAAAGAATAGTGTGCATTATAGTGTCACTAGTTCTACATTTCATAGTAAGACACTTACAGGCCAAATTTCTTTCACAATCATGTACGTACCTCAAGACAAGCACGATCTACTATTACAATTATAATCGCATACATACCTACTTGTGCGGTTTGCACCTCATACATTCCCACCACATCCCTCCCATCCTTCCTACTAACATACGTATGTATATGCATACCTGCATTCACGCAGGCACACGTGCATGCACGCATACTCACCCCAACCAAAGGACCCACCCACCCACCTATCACACACAGTATACACCCCCAAACAATCGGGTCGTCAGGCTCGCCGATTTGGTTGACACATGTCATCGTATCCCAACTGCGTAGATCGATGCTCATACTGTTGATCACTTGATTGTCTGGTCCAGACTCGATTATTAATAGACCGCCGTCATATAGCTGCAATATTGCTGAGTGCAGTGTAAAACTAAACTCACTCACTCACTCGTTACGTAAATCGCACTGCTCAGTCTCGAGTTCAAACAAAAAGCCGACAAGTACGCTTGTTCAACGTCTTTTGTTATAACGCGGTCAAGGATGGAATCATAGGTCATCGGTCATCGCTCCGTCCACCAGCCCAAGGGGGGTATTACTTGAATAATCTAGGCATACAAAGGCGTTCCCTTTTACCATAGCTGGATGGTCGTTGGTATGTGACGTCATACAACGTAATCAGAATTAACTAAGAATTATGTGTCTTGTGTTTTGTCACGGAAGCGAAAGAAATCCTCACATCAACGGAAGGCCGACTGCTGGAGGGGAGGGTGACTGGTGTAGATTGAGGGTGGGGGTGACTGGTGTAGGTAGGGGAGGGGGGATTGAGAAAAGTAGTGAGGTGGAGCAATGGGGGGTAACAGGGGAGGATAATACTTTGATGGCCTTTTAAACAAAATTTACTATTATTTGAGCGGCTGTGCTTTACGAACGTAATTGTTTGAATTAATTATTTCGAATCAACTGATATCTTTTTTCGTTCATCCACTCACTCACTCACTCAGCCACCTACATTCACTCTGCCAGCCATCCACTCACTAACTCACACACTCACTCAACCATCCACTCTCCCACTTACTCACTCACGTACTCATCCATCCACACACCCACTCGTTCACTCAGCCATCCACATTCTCACTCTGCCAGCCATCCACTCACTAACGCACACACTCACTCAACCATCCACTCTCTCACTCACTCAATCACTTGCGCACTCACTAACCCACTCACTCACTCACCCATTGGCGCTACGCAGTATGTTTTTTAAAGAATCTCCACACGTCACAGCTTTTACGGACATGTGTTGCCAACGTAGAGTTTCACCTGTTCACATGTCTACCTGTAAAGTGAAACAAGAATCTAAAACGAGCAACGGGAAAAGAACAATAAAATATAGGTGTCGATATCCCGGAACACGTTTGAGGCCATCATTATACTTCATAAGACCTGAGTGCACGGTAAACACCACGCAGCGAGGCAGATCCTGCCCACAAGATGTATCCGCGCTTAACAACGAGGGTCCTAGTCTGTCTCACAGTCCCTGAACAGTCCCTGAACCACATCCTAGTTTCCCCTACTTAATTTCCCTACTGCCAAGCCCTCTCTGCAGTGCTAAAGCCCTAAATAAAGCAAGTCTAGATTTCCTCAGGTTCAGGTTCTGAATCTCTGTTCTCCCTAGGGCTCCTTTTCAATTTAAATGGGCTTGTTTGTTACTATCAAAATTATATATATTCAGAGACTAAGCATTAGTCTACGAGGGCCCGTGTGGACTTGCCAACATGTGTCACGTGAAGATTAGCAAGACAAGTATGAAAACATGGGCGGATAGCGCAACAAGCTACGACGGAAACTGCATTGGGAGGGAGTTTCTTGTTACTATTAATAGCCTAAGTGTGCCCCCGTGTAATTTCGGCCACCGACATCGTGATAAGTTCAATCGAAATCTGAATCTTGTCCATTTGGGATGATGCTGACTAAGAGAGTGCAGCTATTGTTAGTCTGTCTCACAGTCCCTGAACCACATTGTTTTCCCTACTGCCTAGCCCTCCTAGTCTGTCTCACAGTCCCTGAACCACATTATTTTCCCTACTGCCTAGCCCTCCTTGTCTGTCTCACAGTCCCTGAACCACATTATTTTCCCTACTGCCTAGCCCTCCTAGTCTGTCTCACAGTCCCTGAACCACATTATTTTCCCTACTGCCTAGCCCTCCTTGTCTGTCTCGCAGTCAGTCCCAACCACATTATTTTCCCTACTGTAATTTCCCTACTAGCCCTCCTTAGTCTGTCTCACAGTCCCTGAACCACATTATTTTCCCTACTGCCTAGCCCTCCTTATCTGTCTCACAGTCCTGAACCACATTATTATTTCCTACTGCCAGCCCTCCTAGTCTGTCTCACAGTCCCTTGAACCATTATGAACAGCCTAGCCCTCCTTATCTGTCTCACAGTCCCTGAACCACATTATTTTCCCTACTGCCAAGCCCTCCCTGCAATGCTAAAGCCCTAAATGAAGCAAGTCTAGATTTCCCAAGGTTCTGAATCACTGATCTCCCTGGGCCTACTTTTTAATTTAAATGGGTTTATTTGTTACAATAAAAACTATATATATTCAGAGATTAGGTTAAGCCATTATGAACAGCTCCAACAACTGCTCTCTCAAGGGCGGAGATAGACTAAGGCTTAGTCTCTGAATATATATAATTTTGATAGTAACAAACAAGCCCATTTATATTGAAAAGGAGCCCTAGGGAGACCAGAGATTCAGAACCTGAGGAAATCTAGACTTGCTTTATTTAGGGCTTTAGCACTGCAGAGAGGGCTTGGCAGTAGGGAAATTAATGTGGTTCAGGGACTGTGAGACAGACTAGGAGGGCTTGGCAGTAGGGAAATTAATGTGGTTCAGGGACTGTGAGACAGACTAGGAGGGCTTGGCAGTAGGGAAATTAATGTGGTTCAGGGACTGTGAGACAGACTAGGGCGGAGATCACCATTACTAATATGTTGGACCATACCCTGTCCTGTACAATGTCTGTGTTCTAGATCACGTGACGGCATCTGTGTCTTGTGTGTTATCTAACATAATAAATGTCCTGTATGTCATGATATCCGTGTTCTATATGTTCTGTAAGGACATCGGTATCCTAAAGTTCTAGTAACGATATCTGTGTTCTACAAGACATGTGTGTCCTATTGTCCTGTAACGGCATCTGTGACCTATTGTTCTGTAACGACATCTGTATCCTATATGTGTCCTATATGTCCTGTAACGACACATGTGTCCTATTGTCCTGTAACGACATCTGTATCCTATATGTGTCCTATATGTCCTGTAACGACACATGTGTCCTATTGTCCTGTAACGACATCTGTATCCTATGTCCTGTAACGACACATGTGTCCTATTGTCCTGTAACGACATCTGTATCCTATGTCCTGTAACGACACATGTGTCCTATTGTCCTGTAACGACACATGTGTCCTATTGTCCTGTAACGACACATGTGTCCTATAACGACATCTGTATCCTATATGTGTCCTATATGTCCTGTAACGACACATGTGTCCTATTGTCCTGTAACGACATATGTATCCTATATGTCCTGTAACGACACATGTGTCCTATATGTGTCCTATATGTCCTGTAACGACACGTGTGTCCTATATGTGTCCTATATGTCCTGTAACGACACGTGTCCTATATGTCCTGTAACGACACATGTGTTCTATATGTCCTGTAACGACACATGTGTCCTATATGTCCTGTAACGACACATGTGTCCTATATGTGTCCTATGTCCTGTAACGACACATGTGTCCTATTGTACTGTAACGACATCTGTATCCTATATGTGTCCTATATGTCCTGTGACGACACATGTGTCCTCTTGTCCTGTAACGACATCTGTATCCTATATGTGTCCTATAACGACACATGTGTCCCTATTGTCCTGTAACGACATCTGTATCCTATATGTGTCCTATATGTCCTGTAACGACATATGTATCCTCTTGTCCTGTAACGACATCTGTATTCTATATGTGTCCTATAACGACACATGTGTCCTATTGTCCTGTAACGACATCTGTATCCTATGTGTCCTATATGTCCTGTAACGACATATGTATCCTCTTGTCCTGTAACGACATCTGTATCCTATATGTGTCCTATAACGACACATGTGTCTTATTGTTCTGTAACGACATCTGTATCCTATATGTGTCCTAAAACGACACATGTGTCCTATTGTCCTGTAACGACATATGTATCCTTTATGTATCCTATATGTCCTGTAACGACATATGTATCCTCTTGTCCTGTAACGACATCTGTATCCTATATGTGTCCTATAACGACATATGTATCCTCTTGTCCTGTAACGACATTTGTATCCTATATGTTTTCTGTAACGACACATGTGTCCTATTGTCCTGTAACAGTTTCTGTGTTCAACACGTAGTGTAACGATATCTGGTGGTTAAATCGTTCGCCACGCCGAAGACCCGGGTTCGATTCTCTACATAGGTACAATGTGTGAAGCCAATTTCAGGTGTCCCCCGCCGTGATATTGCTGGAATATTGCTAAAAGCGGCGTAAAACTATACTCATTCACTCACTCCTTTTCAATTTAAATGGGTGTATTTGTAACTATCAAAATTAAATATATTCAGAGATTAAGAAAATTTGCAAATATGCAACAGCACTTCTGGCTGTCGGTATTATGAACAATTATTAACAAATTATTTTAAAATGGCCATTAAATATCACAGTCACGGGCTATTCTCACGTCCTGGCTGTCGACTGCGAGTGCCAAACACGTAAATAAACAAACAGGTTCCCCAAGCCTTTCATAGAGATTATTGTTAATCTCTTCAATCAGAGTTACATTTACAGCTAATCGAATTAATTACCTGCCTATTGACTATTGTATACAATATTATACAATACTACCCATTGTGATTCATGTGACATTTAGGACAGATTAACTACATAATATCAAAGAATCGGGTGGTACTCAGCTTCTGTAAGTTATATATATATATCGGTATTCTATGCTAATTTATATGGATTATTCACATACAATGCGTATTTGTTTTTCTGTTCATGGAAACGAAAGTTAGTTTACATCTAGTCTTGAGTTAACACGGGAGTTTAGAAACGAAACCAAAAGCTCTGATCGGCCTGCGAGCATAGCGACATCGCGAACTTTCAGTTTTAGCTAGTTTAAGTAGATGCACTGTCTACCGGAAGCGGTAGACGGTACGTCTACTGCTGTTGTAGAAACGACACGATCCCGTCTGTCGATGGCAAAAATCGATTAAACACAATCTGTGGTGAACAAACAGTAGCGGACCAAGGGAGATAACCAGGGAGGGACAATCAGCACCCGTTTTTCCAGTTCGAGAAACCGGGTCAGCGAAGTACAACGGTGTTTTACGACTAACGCGATATTTACGAGCACTGACATCTGTTATCGCGGAGTAGGTTTGTGTGCAGGGTGATATCACCAGGACTCGATATATGCAAAAGGGCGTTACGTGTTATCTGATGAGCTGTAGGTGATTATGAATACATGCGTATTGTTGACCCACATCATAAACTCATCGGCATTGTTGGAGTTTACGATTGACTGGCTGAGTATGGGTTTACGCCACTTTTAGTAGCAATATTCCATCAATATCACAGCTTGTCTTTAGTCTGTCTATCCTGCCACTGCGTGTCCAGATTAAATATCTGCTCCAAACAATTTCCTTTCAATTTCTGCTTGATAATAAACATATAACTTATTTGATATGTCAGTCTGTTCTTCCAAACCGCAATCAGCGACTGTCAAGCTATCTGAAAACCTTGTTTCTAAATAATTGAGTCTGAACTAGAACTTCTAGTGGCCAATATCAATGAGTTGTATTTTACACAGACATGTACTTCACACATTATACCCATGTGGGGAATCGAACCCGGGTCTTCGGCGTGACGAGCTAACGCCTTAACCACTGGACTACCCAACCGGCCCCCGGAGTTTACGAGATTAAGTTTAAGGAAAGATTATTATATTAATTTTCTATCTCATTCTACAGTAATATTTTTCTGAACTTTGGGGTTTTTTTGTTTTTTTTTTGTTTGTTTGTGTTGTTGTTGTTGTTTTTTTGTTTTATTTTGGGTGGGGGTTTTTGGGGTATATATTGGGGGTTTGTTTTTAAAGTTGTTTTGTTTTGAGGGTTGTTTGTTTTGGGGGTGTTTGGAGTTTCTTGGTTTGTTGTTGTTTTTGGTTGGGGGTTGTTCTTTTTGTGGGGTGTGGGTGGGTGGTGGTGATCTTTGTTTCTTTTTGTTTGTTTGATTAAATTCTTTTTTTTATTAATGTTTAAACGTCAATAGTATATATGTGCCAGCTCACAAGTATGACAACGTAAAGTGCAAATATGCACAACACTAGAGAAAGCTATCACTATGTCCACGAGTCAAGATCTCAGGGAATTTTCCCTCTTCAGAGCAGGACATAGAATTTGAGTTTTTGTATCTATTCAGTAAATGTATTGCATGAACACATTGCTCTCACATAACCTGTCCAATAACAACAGTAATGTCAACCTACTCCCTCTTTATTGTATAACGATCCGTGAACATCCGGGTTAGAACTGGTCTTCAGCAAATGCATGCGTGCGTGACTTCCCAATCTTGTTTCTAACGAATGTTAGGGGCATGAAGCCTTTGGTATGTAAAAAAACATATCAGTTATTATCCATAATACTACACAATGCCATATTACATAACAGCGACTGGATCTGTTTAAAAACACCAAAACAGAACCGTTTTGTTTGCTAATCAATCAGGACATCTTCAGTATAAAGTGCATATTCCTAGGTGACGTTCTTGAAAACCCTCAAAACTGGCTTAGTATATGTTGGTTGGTAGTTTAACGCCCCACTCAGCAATATTCCAGCTATATAGCGGCAGTCTGTAAATAATCGAGTCTGGACCAGACCATCCAGTGATCAACAGCATGGGCATCGATCTACGCCATTAGGGAACGATGACATGTATCAACCCTATCAGCGAGCCTAACCACCCGATCCCGTTAGTCGCCTCTTACGACAACATGATTTGCTGAAGATCAATTCTAACCCGGACCTTCACGGGCTAGTATTTGTTGTTGCTGTGGCGGGAAGTTACCGACTAGATGCTCGAACACGTTCCTCTGTGAAGATAGATCAGTAATATATCTATTATATTGCTCGATGCTCATGTTGTTGATCACTGGATTGTCTGGTTACAGACCACCCCCATATAGCTGGAATATTGCTGGGTGCAGCGTCAAACAAACAACCATTTTATTTTCTGTGAGTGAGTATATTTTTACGCTGTTAGAAATATTCCATCCAACAATACCGCAGCAGGGAGCTCAGAAACTGACTTCACAAATTGTTCCCATGTGTGGAATCAGACCCAAGTCTTCGTCGGGACGAACTATCTCGTTAACCACTAGGCCACCCCACCATATAGTAATTTGAGGCACGGATGTCACGTGCACATGGGTTTGAACATCAGGCTCAAACACTGTGTTCACTTGAAATGTCGAAGTAGACCTTGCAATTTGCACCTACTATGAAACTGTTTTTATCACATAATTTCCGGATATCATTATTTTGTTTTATCGAATCGAACTCGGATCTTCGGCGTGACGAGCGACCGCTTGAACCACAAGGCTACCCCACCGCCCCTTTTTTGAATAGACGGGTGTATACACAACGGAGCTCACTCTCGGATAAGCTGATACATAATATTATTGTCCTTGCGATATATACTGAGTGGCCTTATTGTTCGTACCAGATGGGGCTGTGGGTGGCCTAATGGTTACAGCGGTCGCTCGTCACGCCGAAGGCCGGGTTCGTTTCCCCGTAAAATGTGTGAAGCCCATTTCTAGTATCTCCCGTCATGATATTGCTGGAATATTGCTAAAAGCGGGGTAGAAATAAACTCACTCACTCACTACCTTTTTATCTAGATCATTAAGGTGATTTGTTGCTTGAATTATATATATGTACATTTAATCAGATCAGGGCCGCCGTGATATTGCTGGAATATTGCTAAAAGCGGTAAAAAACATTACTCACTTAGCAGACCAGGGGCGTCCCATGAACCAACGCAGCCTACCTGTCTTAATAACACCACCACTTGCCGATTCAGCAATTTTCCTTCGGGAAACCTGTTTCATGGAAATAGAATCAGTCTGCGTGAGCGTGTATGCTTTTATGCCGTTTTCAGGAATATTCGGGAATTGGCTTCACACTGCGCCCATGTGGGGAATCGAAACCAGGTGTTTGGCGTCGCGAGCGAATGTATAGACAGACAGACAGACAGACATGCCAGTTTATCGACCTTGCTTGAGTCTAACGGGCCATAACTGCCGCCACATCAAGTGAAGACATCGCATGTACCCATTGAATTATCTAAAATATGTATGACAGTGAGTGGGATGGTAGGCCCTATCGACGCTGCCCGTGACGGGTGTATCAGGATGTATAGATAACGTACGTAGAACGCCGTGACTACACCGACCTCAAGACGCCCAAACAGGAAGTCTAGCTACGTATGTGTAGAAGAACACAACACGAGAATGTGCATGCACTAATTTTATTAAACGCGCGTTTGAAATGAGAGCAATGGTGATACACCCATTTTTACACAATCGGTGTGACAAAGAGATCCCTTTCGAGAAAAAAGTTGTTCATGACGTTTCGAATGACGTCGTTTTTTAGTGTGACGTCATTTCAAACTTACGTCACAAAAAGATTCGTATGGCGTCAACGATGCTGTCTTCAAGCACGTATAACTGCATACACTGACATAAACTAGTGCATAAACGATGTTTATGATGGAGTCGTTATCAAACTATGGGTTATACGCGAAGAGTGAGTGAGTGAGTTACGTTTTACGCCGCTTTTAGCAATATTCCAGCAATATCACGGCGGGGGACACCAGAAATGGGCTTCACACATTGTGCCCATGTGGGAAATAGAACCCGGGTCTTCGGCGTGACGAGCGAACGCATTAACAACTAGGCTAACACACACGCACGCACGCACGTACGCACGCGCGCGCTTTTAGCGATATTCCAGCAACATATCCCAATTGAGGCAATGTGTGGTGCCAGTCTCTCATGTCCCCCGGCAATAAATATAAAATAGTCGGTCTTTCATTCCGAAGCCGACCCACACTCTACGTGGATTTTTGTTGTTGTTGCTGTTGTTGTTTTTTTATCTTGTTTAACAGCGCACTCTGCCATGTTCCAGCTATGTAGCGTCGGTTGGAAAATAATCTGGACCAAACAATCCAGTGATCAACAGCATGAGCATCGATGACATGCGTCAACCAAGTCAGCGAATCTGTACTAACTATAGAGTAAATAGATAGTTCTTATAAAGCATATAAATGTACCCGCCAGGACAAAAATAACTGCCATGGACGCAGATTTGGTCTTTTAAATTACTGGATCCGTCAACACAAAAACAAACAACAACCAACAACAACAAAAACAACATAAAAATGTCTAACCTCTTGATGCCTCAACATAACTTGCTGATGAGCTATTCTAATCTAGGTATTTTGGGGTTTTTTTTTCACCGTGTTTTAAGTAGTAAATCTGCGTCTCATCAACAATACTGCAAAATTAATATCATATATAATCAAAATATTAAATAGCGTTTATGTCATCAAGATTTTAAAATAATGTTGATAATGTTTCCATCTCTTACATAAGCCGAGGCATTATAGGCACTTAATATATGCTTAAATATCCTACGTCTGTATGAATACATGAGAAACAGGATACGCTGTGTAATGGTGCTGTTCTGGTACATAATAGCGTATTAAGTATATGTGGGACCCAAGGTTGTTCCCGTTCGTTGTCATGGAATGTGAGGTAAACCGGCAACTGGTAACCCCAGACTGGGCTGCTACCACGCACCTGGGAGAATCATGTCCGAGCGTGCCTCCAAAATATATCCTCTACGAAAATAAATCTGTAATAGTACGTCATAAACCTAGTTCTGTGCATACTGGACGTTTAAGCGACCAGGATCGGTTCATTCGAAAATCTGAGCTCTGTTTTGCTTACTTGACAGGTGGATACACAAGTTAATCACATAGCTTGAATGAGTTTCATCGCTAACGCGTAGTAATACTTTCACCTCCGGTCTCGAGAACTATTTTCAGCATAGGCGGGCGCAGCCATTTTGTTTGTTCTACAGGGATATTATTGCTGTCAATCCTGTGTAATCAACGCTTTTAAAATGTCATCCAATGCCACAGAATCGTCCACCGAAAGGGAAGATTATGTTTATGAGGCTAAGCTAGCCGAACAAGCCGAAAGATATGATGGTTTGTATTACTGAATGAAATATATTTCACGAATAATGTGTAGACCTGTGTAATGGTTGATGCATATATGCTACATACATTCAAGGCCAAGATTCAGGGCCTGTGCATGGTTTGATTTGAGGTCATGTGTTGTGGATAGACATGGGAAATGTATAATGTATATTTCGCTATAATTTTGCCATGCATTCCTGTATCAGTAACCAGTGTAAATATAACTGAATCGACACATGCATGTTTGGTGCAGTGACCATGGTTATGAGGCTTGAGAGACGCCATTTTGTTATGACTCAGATATACAAGGATGGTATTGCATGTCGTGTACTCCTCCCTCTAGTGTTTCATATCTCCAATAAAGTCTTTCTTTCTGTCGCGTTATTCTTGGTAGATTGAATTTGCTTTGTTAGCGATGTGACATGTGTCTATATATGTAGTTATAACTGTCCCTTCTCGGCAGTTCCGGTTGGGGACACTCCTAAAACATCGAACCACGATAGGCTCTACATCTTAAGAATACTACACAAGATATTAGTTAATGCATTCTTTTATTTCCCCGATATCTTGTTATATTCAAAACCAAGCTTTTACGGATGTATTATCGTTTTTTGCGCTTTCGTTCTCCAAAACATTATGCACTCAACCTACCAGTTTAGACTTGACAGATCATAAATTAGAACCTGAGCTGAAGGTTCTCTCACAATTTTGCAATTTCTTGTTTAGCCTTCCTAGTTTGTGTTTCTTGTATTGCTTTTGCTATATTAATGGGGATTTTTCTTGTGAATTCTGCTTCTGAATTAAACAGTGCTCGACAAAAAATCTGGTTGTAATCCCTGCTTGAAATTTTAGACACGAAATGTAACCCCACACAGATGATTATTAAGACCTCTAGCTAGAAGTTATGATGTTTAAAAGTTATTGCGGAAGTAACCACTTGAGATCACTGCTTGACTATCCAAGACAGTAGGTTTTTGTATTTATTATATCAATCCTATTATCATGGATATTATCAACTGGTTAATCTGTACCGACACATAAGAAAACATGATTTTATGCTCAAATTGTGTACCTTTGCTCAAACGTTTTCTATGCTCTTAAATGTACCAACCACCCTTGGTCTTTGGATAGACCAAGTTTGATTCTGGATGTTTGAATGTTGAGACCATGGTTTGAAATGCCTTATCAAGTTTGGATCAGAAATTGTTATCACAGTAAATATCAAGTCTTCAGTGGATCAATGTCTGTTTTACTCAAAATATCATGAAGATGTTACTAGCTTATGTGATGTTGTGTATTTCAGTGAAGGGAGCACCATAGTACTGATATAAATATGCTAAAGCACTGTAAAACAAAGTGGTCAATTTGAACTAAATATTTCAGTCTGTGGCAAGTGTGGTACTAATTTCAAAGTTTAAGTTGCACATTATATTATTATGCTTGTCACAATACGTCCTTGTGCATTACAGAATACTGTCATGCTTCACACCAACTATGCCCAACACATAACAAACAATAGTGAAGAATGTGCTGATAAACCATAAAGTATTCTTAAAAAAAATAAGTCAAGGGCTATTTTGACAATATTATTAAGTTTTCTTTCCCAAACAGTGTCTTGGAAATGACATTTGAAGCCTTTATAGTAGAAAGAAAACTTGGAAAGGATTATTGGTGGAGGTGGTTAAATATTGTCTAAATTCCTCAAGTTTTGATGGCACTGTGATGGCAATGGTCGAAGCTCAGCACCATTTTTGAAGCTTTGCACGATAGTCTTAATTCCATCGGTCCTCGGGTTGGGGGTATCTTCCAGAATCTGCTGCACAGGAATTCAACTAGACATACTTAGAGACTGATACTAGTATTTGGCCCTTGGTTATAAGCAGATGTCCCTAAAATCCCAATTGGCATTGGTATTTTGCCAGTTCATACTGTTTTTGTTACTTGTAACAATTGATATTGCTTTGTAGAGACTTAATGTGACAGGGTGGTCAGGCTGTGCTAATCGATGCTCTAAATCTTATTGCTGGAATATTTTGTTCAGTTTCATTATCGACATGTTCAGCATGACCACACATTTCAAATGCTTTATGATACTCCAATCATGTTGACCATTGTAAAAAGTGATCTGGTCTGCAGCTATCCAGAGATGTGTATAATGCAAAGAGGTCTTGCTGCCCTATAATCTCTCGGATAGGTAGGATTTTGATGACCACCATGTTTAGCAACCCGTCTTTGGTCATCAGAATACAAGACCAATGTATTGTACCTGTACCTATCACAGTCAACCATTCATACAGTAACCTCTATACTGAACATTGCCATCGTGGTGTTTGTGCATTAGATATATGTATCGATGCAGTCTTCTCAAGAAGGTATGGGCGAGACATTGTCAAAACTCATGGCACAGTCTTAGTGCTCAGAATCATAGCATGTGACGGAATGGAGTCCATTTGAGTGTAAATATTGGGTGCAAATCAGTAAGCATTGCGAGAATCACTCGAACATTGCCTCATCAGCACACAGGAAAATACACGTGTTGGCCAATTAACCAGTTAAAGCTCAAGTCATATTTGCATTTTCTGACCACCATGAATATTTAATCTATAATTTTATCAACTGTATTTGCTAATTTTAGTCTAATATCGCCAATGAAACGGTGTGATAAATGTTCTCTGTATTCCATTATGTCCATATGAATAAATATTTTGCTAGTGCGGTTGCATAGATAAGTGCCATGATTTTGAATATCTGACTGATCGGGTCTTCACAATCTTCAATTGGTTATAGAATTCCTGACCTCGTATGCTTGGTACTTCTGTATTATTTAAAGAAGTATAATTGTCAGTTGCAGCAAAAGATTAGATTTGTTTTTCCACATACTCCAATTCTTCAAAAACTCTGTGAAAGAGCATTGTAATATCAAAGCAGTTGTACACATCAAGACATGGTTTGTTATTTAACTCTGATACTATTATAATGTTTACAACCTTTAATTGATCAGATGTATAACTGTCTTGTTTATTAAAGGGCCCATGTACTATTGTCTGATCAATGTATTTTCTTGGCAGAGATGGTGCTCTCCATGAAGAAGGTGGCCAAGATGAATTGTGAGCTGACAGTTGAAGAACGGAACCTTCTGTCAGTTGCCTACAAAAACGTCATTGGAGCTCGACGAGCATCATGGAGGATAATCAGCAGCATGGAGCAAAAGGAGAATCCTGATGGACAAAAGTCTGAAGACAAGAAAGTATTAATTACTGAATATAGGTCTGGGGTAAGTGCAAAATGAAGAGTATTTGATACGTTTATATGCATCTGTTATTTTGCATGCAATATATTTTGCATAGTATTCATGCACTGAAGTCTCCAACCCTGTAACAACTTGGGTTAGAATTGATCTTCAGTTGGCTGCATTGATCAATGTTCATGATATTGGCAGGCTGTGGGGTAGTCTCATGGTTGAAGCATTTCGCTCGTCATGCCGAAGACCATACTGCTGATTTAGGGTGAGGACAATCTTTGAAGGCACTTGTCCACCAATCATCTTCAATTTTTGTGACTAAAAGCATTAAAATCAAATATTGCCTAGTTTGCCACTTTAAATGAAAAATCTTGCACTTGTCTTTGCACTTCATCTGACTTAAAGCAGCATGTCTTTTGTGATTGAATGGCCATTCTTTGTATCATTCATCATAGTTTGTTTCCTGATATTTCTGATCAGACCGGATTGAAAATATTCCAAGACATTGCATGGAATTCCTCCTCATTCTATCATTTCAGTGGCATATTCCAATGCTGTTCTTACTGACTGAGCATGCTGATGTCATCATTTTTGAAGTTTCACCTTTTCATAACGTTTCAGATTGAGAAGGAGTTGAAAGACATTTGTAATGAAGTACTTCATGTATTGGAGAGTTTCCTGATACCATCAGCAAGTTCAGGAGAGTCAAAAGTTTTCTACTATAAAATGTAAGTGTTTTCTATAGAGCTTTACCATGCAGTTAAGTGTATAGCACCCTGGTGGCATGGGTGCTCCAGTTGTCGAACACACTAGTGTTTGCTGTTCCTGTCCTGGGAGTGACGTCCCTTGTTTTGCTAGAAACTTGTGAACGTAGGTTTGAATCCTGGTTCAACCTGATTGTTTGTCAGGAACATACCTGTGTTTGTGGATTTCACTGAAAGGGTGTATGTCTAGTGCATTACTTTCCATTACTCACTTTCCTCCCACACGAAGCTCGACTCGCGAAGGTCCGGGTTAGAACATTGATCTTCAGTAACCCATGCTTATCGTAAGAGACAACTAACGGGATCGGGTGGTCAGGCTCACTGACGGGTTGACACATGTCATCGGTTTCCAATTGCTCAGATCAATGCTCATGCTGTTGATCACTGGATTGTCTGGCCCAGACTCAATTATTTACAGACCACCGCCATATAGCTGGAATATTGCTGAGTGCGGCGTAAAACTAAACTCACTCACTCACGCTAAGCTTACGATATGATAACTGAAATAATATTCCAAGTGGATATATAACTACCTGAATCACTTTGGAGATTCCTGTCAATAATATCAAATGATTATATTTTTTCAAAAGTTTAAACAGAATCAATATTATCTCTGTTTATCCACTTTCATAGCGATACATGTAAACAAATAATTTGTACCATTTATGATATGGATGTAAACACACTGTATCAATAAGGATTGAACTCAACTCTCACAACACTGATTGGTATTGAGATCACTTAGTGTCTGATTTATGATCACCATGTTCACAAAATATTGTTGCATTTGCAGGAAGGGTGACTATTATAGGTACTTAGCAGAATTTGCCACAGGAAACGACAGGAAAGAAGCTGCTGAGAACAGTTTGGTGGCATACAAAGCTGCAAGTGATATTGCCATGACGGAGCTGGCACCAACACATCCCATACGACTTGGTCTGGCCCTTAACTTCTCAGTATTTTACTATGAGATCCTCAACTCACCTGATCGAGCATGTAGACTTGCAAAGGCTGCATTTGATGATGCCATTGCAGAGCTGGATACTTTGTCAGAAGAGAGCTATAAAGATTCAACATTGATAATGCAGTTACTGAGGGACAACCTTACTCTGTGGACATCGGATATGCAGACTGAAGGTACGTCTGAAGCTTTAAGTCATAGGGCAACTAATTGTGACAAATAGCTGATTCCCACTGGAACATGGAGGCTTTGGGAATTTGCTAGGATAACTTGTCATGGCTTTATGAAATTTGCTTGTCATTGCAATATATACTGTTGGACATGGGAATAATTTTACATGTGTCTTACACACAGATCAAATGTAAGCTTTTGTTATTTTTGGCCTTATATTAGGCTATTTTGCATGTGTGCTTATGAAATTCAATTTCCAGTACATCTGTACCTTAACTTTAAATCGTCTAACCGATCATATTTGGCATGTTATTTGCTCAAATCTTAAGACAAGTGGATCAAAATGCAGGTTTGATTGTAAAATATTTGTATTATATTTGTGCATCATACAGTATATTGGTATGGGGACTGTCTTAGAACAAGCCCTGGCCATTTCAGGCATTACATACTTTTTGGAATTCATGTGATCTAATCTTTAACTGCATTTTTGTGTGTTTTATTTGTAATGTTATATTTGTGCTTCAGGTGAAGAATCGCAGAAAGATCAGCTCCAGGATGTGGAGGGAGAGGATGGATCGTAAAGGCTGGTTGTACTTAGCACTCTGAAATTGACATTATTTGTAATTTTCCTATCGAAATGCTAAATGTTATGACCTGGCCCTTGAAATACAGTCTGCAGCATCCTCTTGTCACAGCCATTGGCCATGGCAAGCTGTTCTTGAGACTTCATCTACATTCAAGACAAACTACTTCACCCAGTTGACAGCCGTAGTCATTGTGTGCACAGTTGCACATAATTTATTTGTCTAGTTGCATGTAACATCAACTTTGATAAGTTGTATATTCCATCATCAGTAAGGTACTCAGCATTTCAGCTAACTCAGAAATGTAGATAGAAACTCTCATGTGATATGACATAGCTTATGCTAATCTGTTACCACCATTACCTTTATTTATCAGTACTGGACCTTATACCAAACATCAGTAATTGACAGGGTCCTGTGATATGTCAATGATCCTGTCGCCTTTTCGAAAACTTAAATGTGGAAAACAAACAAAAACCAAATTTCTTATTGACAGTGTGCCCACACTTTGTCTCCAAAGAGTTGTTCGGTATTATTTTTGTAAAGGTATATTATCAGGTGATGGATACTACCTAAGCTTTAAAGTTGAACCCTTGCCATTTCTCTCCTGCGTAATAGGTGTCATGGCCACTGAAGGTGACAAGGGGGGTGGAACATTCTACCCAATAAACATGTCTGCCTAAATCTGTGTTAAGTATCATGGATTTATTTGACTGAGTGTGGACTGACTCTTTGCCAGTGTGACATCCTGGACTTTCTCTGTGGACCAAGGTATGAGTCTTTCATTGGGAGTCGATAGAGTCAACTTACTCAAGTGTGGAATACTGCGATCAACCTGACCTTACAATTCCAGTGTTCTTGGATCTGATGGAAGATTTCCTATTGAATGTGATTTTAGCCAAAACAAAAAAAAACATAAACGGTAGAGCTGCAGAACTATTGTCATCTTTCTGATGGAGCACCACTTTTCAGTGATATAACAAGTTTTAATGCTGTTGTACAATGTGAGGATTTTCAGACATAATTGTGTAATCATGTTTTGTCTGTAATGTCCAACAATATGATGTAAGTATGGTACAGGTTGGATCCAATCTGTCAAGATTGTTTTGTAGTCATCAACTTGTGTAGTAAATGTTTGTTTTTCCTTTTTTTTATAATGTTAAGTTATGATTGAAGCAGTTATTTTGCACTCTTTAATGTAACTAGCAGTGTGAGCATCAAACTGTGTCTTTTTTTTTTTTTTTACTTAGAACGAAAATGATTCCTTTTTCTCGACTTAGCTTTTGCCTTCTGGCCGCCACGGCCGATGTGTCTGTATCTTTGTCCCCTTCTGTATGTTACTGAACACAACCACAGTTCAACTTTATATATGACTTAGGTAGCCGCCGCCTGTTGCTGCCGCAGCCAGCCCGTCTTGTGTTGTGATCACAGTTAGTTCTTGCTGTCACAATGATATCCATGTCTAGTGGGCAAGAAATATTCTAGGAAAAATGTAACAACTTTATAAACTGATGTCATGCTTTTATCATTAATTAAAGTATATTCAAGTGTAGATAATTGTTGTTGTTTATTGAGTGTAGAGCATACAGGCTCCTCAAATTGATGATCTTCGTTACACAAAGCTCTGGAACCATTCCAATACAGGTAATGTCAGAATCACCCTTTCACCCTTTAATTGACCAGTGAAATGCCCAACAGCCAACCTTAGCCAGTCAGAAAGCCGCTTTCTCTGGCTATGACGGCACAAATTTAGAATGTGCAAATTCCCATTCCAGACTGCTTTTGAAAATTGACGAACTTCTCAATTCCAAATTTGAAAATTGAACAATGACGATTCTGAAATATCTCGGGCGCCGAGATTATTGGAATTCTTTTGCTTCAAGTATTGTTCCCATTGGAGGGACACATTTGTGGTCCAACTTTTCCAAATCTGTCATACAGCCTGTCATTAAGCAACACTGGCTGGAGGAAAGGTAATTCTGACATGGAATGGGATCGAAGATCTTTGTGAGGCAATAGTGAGTACTAGAAAGGTGCATTTAAATAGATATTCTGAAAAATGTTAGGATTTCCTCTGACAATTGTGTGAAAACAGTCCGGAAATGAAAGCATATCTTTAGATTTCATCTGTGCGAAATGCATCCTAAGGCTAGCATTCAAGTGCCATCGTCATAGTACATAGTTTGAATAAGTCTGGTTTTCATGTCATTAACAGCCTTGCCTTTGGAGCTGACTGAGTTTTTTTGTTTGGACTTGAGTTGTAAACAATGGCTGAAACTAAGGTACTGAAACTATTAACAGTGGTAACTGTAATGAGATTTCCTGTTGGCTGTGACACTGTTTACTAGAAGAAAAAGTGCTTGTATGATTAGTTGACATTAAACACTTAAATGAAATTTCCAAACATTAAATAATTGGTACCTAGGGTGTGTCTTTTTCTTTCTTTTTAACTACCATAATAATGGAAGAAGTCATCAATTACAACATGCTGCAGCTATATTTATGAATAACCACAATCAACAACATTACAGCTTTACAGGAGTGTGGAAATAATGGGCTGGAACATGACTATTAGCATCAATCTGTGCAAATGGAGTTGATGGTCCAGACTTGATTGTATACAGACTGTCGGCATATAGCTGGAATAATGTTGAGTACAGCATTTAACAACAAACAAAACACAAATGGAATATGATGACGTGCTTCAAGCAAGTTATGGAGCCTGGTCTGATCCTGTAGGTCTCCTCTAATGACAAGTAGGTTGCTGAACCAACCAAGAGCCTTTTAACAAGCCTTGTCAAGTTGACCTTCAGGCATTTTCTCATAATTTTAATGTTTGTTTTGTAAGTTATTATTGTCAGTTTCTAGTGCAGGGTATGGGCAGACCAGTGGTTAAAGCGATAGCTTGCCACGCTGAAGACCAGGGTTCAATTCCCCACATGGGTACAATGTGTGAAGCCCATTTGTGGTGTGTCTCTTCTCTTCCCAACATAACGGGAACATTGGATGCTGCATTGCTGTGTGGAGATGTCACGAAACTCAGGTTTAGGTCTCTGTTCCTTTTCTTCCTATAAGTGGCAAATCAATATATTAATTAGGTCTTAAGATTGTATGTTCATATGTTATCTGTGAAATCCCAATCCAGTTTACTTGTATCATCTTTGTACACTGATAATGCTCAAGCATTCATCCTTTTGGTGCCAAGACAAATTAAGTCATTGACTGGATATCTTGAGGTTGGGGGTTGGCATCTCTACAAATTGCAATAAATAGGCTATTAATAAAAATATATGTGTAAAATTATGCAAGTATTGTGACAAAATGTCTGTTTTGTCAAACGCCAAAGTCATCACAAAAGTTTTGGTAATGTAGTAACTTCACTGTGTGATCCTGAGTTTGACTGTTGCATATTATAAGTTTGTGATTTAGATCAAGGTTACATCTCACGGAAGTGTTAAGTTTAATAAATCATACGTGTCTGTAGACAAGTTTCATGTGTGAGCTAATGAACTCGATTTACAGACACTGATGACCAACTGGTCATACGAATACTGGGTCAAATTATGAGTCACGCGTGTAATTATTGATGTCTTCTAAAACAGGAAATGACGTCACCAAATCTGCGTTCATTTTACTTCCCTATAAGGTGAGATGGAGCCATATGGGCCAATCTGAGTTGAAGATACAATTCAGTGAATATACATACCGGAAGTGCATTTATCTTCCTTCCTCATCTAGACAGACCCTTGCGACTTAATCGCCTACTACAACATGCATACGCACTCTAAAGTCAGAATTTTTTCAACATTGTTTTCAAATGGTGGTGAGGTATGATAGCTGACAAAAGTAAATGAAACGGACATAAAATACTCACACAAACGTTCCGTCAGACGTAGCAAGTTTCTAAAGTCGGTTACCTCCCATCGGGAAGAGGAACATTAGAGAGTTTGTTATTCAAGGCGAAATTCTGTTGATGTTTTGAATTATTAGAAAAAGGGAAGTTATTACTTTCAACTTAAAAGAAAAGAATGTGAGAAAAAAGTAAACGTAAGCGAAAATGAGGCTTGAGTCTATCAATCGGTCCATATCTGGTCAAACAAAATTTAGCATGGCAAAGGCACCGAATGTGGGGCACTGATCCAGACCGATTTGTTTTTCGCGTCAACAATAATTATTGCCCAGATGCCAGGCGGTCAGTCCCTGGTGCCTTGGCCGTGATGGACACGGGGACTGGGCAACTGTCCACCTTTGCAGACAGGGGCGGAGCTACCATTATAAATAAAAAGCCCAAGCTTACACATGATTGTTGCTAGATAGGATGGGCAAGTCCTCAATACCATCTAAATATATAGCTTTGTAACCTATCGGGCTTACACGAAATAATTGTCTTGCTACGCGCCTGGCAGAATTTCTTCAACCTAACAATGGGACAATATGAACGGTGGATCAATCGGACATCAGATGCCGTTATTAGAAAATGTCTTATCTGGGAACCGATGACATGTGTCAACCAAGCCAGCGAGCCTGACCACCCGATCCCGTTTAATAGTCGCCTCTTACGACAAGCATGGGTTACTAAAGATGAATACTAGTATTCTAACCCGGACCTTCACGGGTAGAGTGGTGTTTAGAAGCTGGTGCTGGTGGTGTTTAGAACAGAAACGAGTTTTTATAGATGCTAATCTACATCGAAACGTCGCATCGATTGCTATAAAAAAGTTGTCATCCATTAAAACTCGTGCGACTTGTAAATCAGCATCTACACCGAAACGTCGCATCGATTCCAATAAAGAAGTTGTCTATCCATAAAAAAGCGTTCCTGTGCATCACTAATTACAACGAGTTATACATTTTGCATATTAGACTGATAAAAGACACATGACATGGAACAGGTTTCTTTGTCAGCTGAAGATGAATGGCATATCGTTCCTCTATGTGGATATTGATGGATGCATTCCTCGAACAAGGTTATGGACTGATATTATTGCTCTAACTTGAGTCGGTTTTAATTTGATATTTGTATATCTTCGTAACATTCTTGAGGTCCTTCCTGGATTGCATCTAACGAGTTCAATTAATTGTTCATTAAGAAGTATCGATCCTTGGCATTTTGCAACTTGTGTGTGCAATGGAAACCACGTGACATTGGGAATCCCTATTTCCGGGACCGCCTCCGTGGTGTAGTGGTTAGAGCGTCCGCCCGGAGTGCGGAAGGTCGCGGGTTCGATCCCCGACTGTATCATACCAAAAGACGTTAAAATATGGTACTTGTTGGTCCCTGCCTGGCGCTCGGCATTAATGGGTACAACAAGGACTGGTCGGCTCGGAATCAGTATAATGTGTCTGAGTGGGGTATTCATGCTTCACTGCGGCATAGTATCTCAGTGGGCTAGCACTATAAAACCAGCTTCAGTCTGGGCTAGTACAAGCAGCCGCACATACACATACACACGCATGCACGTCGTCATATGAGCGAAATATTCTCAAGCACGACGTTAAACCCAATTCCACCACCACCACCCTATTTCCGGCCTCAGTATGGAGGCGTGAGGCGTATTCAGACACCTTTTGAGCGTATGCAAAATCACACACTACGCATCACGCGTGCATGGAAGCGGCTTTTACTATTTTAGTATAAAGTGTTGTTTACGCACTACGCGCACATGGAAACTCGGCTTAAGACAAAAATATAAAGACGTACATTGACTTCTTTTTTTTCAAAATTTTACCACTGACATTTGTTACCATAATAATGAGGAGGAGTGAAAAAGAATTCATCTTTGATGATCAATGTCAGGTTATACATATAATACTGATATTTACTACCGATTGCGCTTGCGGGTGGCGCAGCAGAGATCGCAATCCAGTCAATAATTCTGGGATATCATCCGGGTGCTCGCGGTTGGAAAACAATAACAAAAGCAACAACCAGTCCCTTTAATTCTTGCTCTATTCAAAACAGTAGGTGCTCACAGTAGCGAAAGACGCCGCACTTAGCTTTGTAGGGTTGTGTCCCTTAGGAGCTCCAGCGAGTGAGTGAGTTTTACGCCGCTTTTAGCAATATTCCAGCTAATTTCACGGCGGGGTACACCAGAAATGGGCTTCACACATTGTACCCATGTGGGGAATCGAACCCGGGTCTTCTGCGAGACGAGCAAACGCTTTAACAGATAGGCTACCCCACCGCCCTTGGGAGCCTCAGATACCAATGGTCGTGAGATCGAATTCCAGATAAGCCATCACGCTGACAGCCCCAGTCCGAGGATTTCACCAAAGAAGTGTAAACACTTTAGACCTCCATAAGGGGCGGTGGGGCAGCCTAGTGGTTAAAGCGTTTGCACGTCACGCCGAAGAACCGGGTTCGATTCCCCACATGGGTGCAATGTGTGAAGCCCATTTCAGATGTCCCCCTCCGTGATATCGGTGGAATGTTGTTAAAAACGGCATAAAATAATTTCACCCATCACTCATTAGACCTCCATAATTTTGGTCTTTGAGTGCAAATTAAGCTGACCTGGAGTGTTAAAACTGAAACACTGTTTGAAGCAGCATTATAGCCCAAAGGACACACGATGTGTATTCCGTGAAGAATTATGAGACCCGTAAAGGTCCAGGTTAAAATTTGAAACAGAAAAATAGCTATTGTTGACGCCGAACACGATTGTCTCCATATTTTGGGCGCAGAAGCAGTTCATACAGTCTTATAGCTAAAATACATGGAATTATCATGAAACGGCTCTCCCATTATCAGAAATTTGCGGGCCGCTGCAAATGATATTGCACCGCTCAACCTTAACGACGGGCCACTATCAGTTCTGTTGTCTAGTGACGTCATAGTGGGTGCGTGGGCTTACGGTTCATTCGACATTAATTGGCTTTCGACTGGCAGATATTCTGGGTCAAACAAGTCAAAGCAACCCGAATTCCCGCTTTTAATAGCGGTAATATTGGCTTTCTTGTTGGTGCTAACCTTAACAATTGCACTATTAAGGCTGTTGATGGACCAAAACCGAACACTGACATAGTTTGACATGTTGCAGGCTATGGTCTTGTCAAAGGCCAAGGTCGAATATCGTCACTTTCTGTTGTGACGTCACTTGAATTGTTCGATGACGTAATTGCATTCGGGCAGTCAACCCCGTCAGTAAGCTGGGCCCCGTCTCGCATATCGCAATATATATATATAGCTTTGGCGAACGTTAGCGCGCGCAAAGGGAGCCGGGGACCAGCTTCCCCCGTCAGAAGTTGACGGTAAACTTACAGTCATATTCCTTCATTGTTTCCTTTTTCCTTTCAACACAATTTCCATGTATTTTAGCAATAATAACGGTAATGCATTATCATTTGCAGAAGCCCTCGGTCTTTTTCTACTGCCCTCCGTCGGGCAGTTAATGGAAGACCTCGGGATTCTGCAAATGATAATGCCCTCAAAAATAGCATTACCCATATAATACCCAGTTCTTTTATACCTCGGGGCGGGCGCTCGTAACGCCCAACCCATGCTTATCGTAAGAGGCGACTATCGGGAACGCGTGGCCAGGCTCGCTGCCTTGGTTGACACACGTCATCGTATCCCAATTGCGTAGATCGATGCTCATGTTGTTGATCACTGGATTGTCTGGTCCAGACTCGATTATTTACAGACCAATGCCATATAGCTGGAATATTGCTGAGTGCGGCGTTAAACAACAAACCCAAACCAAACCGCCCAAGATGTTGTAGTGCTATTTGTAAACGGTTGCTATTAAATAAGATAATTTACCTTACAAATGAATGTCGGATTCTGATTGACTGAGACCGATTCCCAAGGCATTAAGTACGTTTATGTTTTGCCGAACCGTTGGAATTACATTTGCAACATACCAACCGCAATTTTGTGTCTCGACTTAATTATGCAAGATGCCGAATAAGATCACCGAATATGTACAATATATTCCGAATGTCGCCTGCTATTTTCGATGAACTTCACAAAATAACGAGGAAGTTAAATGCCTAACATTTGTATTCTTATCGACGCCCCTCTCCCACTTATGTCGGTAAGGACATAACATCTCTGGGACAGTTGGGTGTAAGTTGATAAGCGCTCTTAAAATCACCAGCCTATTGCAGAAACAAACAACATGCGGATTCTATACTAACGAGGCGTGTTCGCTCAGAGTGAGCAAGTGAGTTTAGTTTTACGCCGCACTCAGCAACAGCACGAGCATCGATCTATGCAACTGGGATAAGATGACACGTGTCAACCAAGTCAGTGAGCCTGACCACCTGATCCCGTTAGTCGCCTCTCACGTCCCAGTGGGATGGAAGATGGAGAACTGAGGAAATCTACACTTGCTGACATACTGACAGGTACCTATCGTCACATTCACTAAGACAGCTCTATAGGTGGATCATCTGGGGAGGCTCTGTTGCTGATCACGTCATGACTGAAATAATAACCTAATTTTTCACTCAGGATCACCCTTTTGTCAGGGATTTTCAGTTTTCTCATACACTACATGCAGACTGGTATGAAAGTGAGCTTTTCGTTTCTATATGAAAATATTTGAGAAATATTGATGCGAAATAATTAAAAGTGCGTACGGACCTCCAGACCCGGCGCTTATTAGAGGCCCGGCGCTTATTAAAATACCCTGTATTTTTATAAACGGGGATGAGTACATGAAGTTATGATTTAAGGGACCATTCCTTAATATATTTATTTTTAGACCAAAGGAGAATAAATTTGCGAAAAAATGCAAAGGTCTATACCCGGTGCTTATTAGAGACCCGGCGCTTATTTCTTAAAGCACAGCTTTATCCCCGGCGGTTATTAGAGGCCCGGCGCTTAATAGAGGAAATACGGTAACTTCTCTTCCCATAGGTGAGGTGAGGTGAAATTGGGTTTAACGCGTCGTGCTTGAGAATATTTCGCTCATATGACGACGTGCATGCGTGTGTATGTGTATGTGCGGCTGCTTGTACTAGCCCAGACTGAAGCTGGTTTTATAGTGCTAGCCCACTGAGATACCATGCCGCAGTGAAGCACGAATACCCCACTCAGACACATTATACTGACTCAGAGCCGACCAGTCCTTGTTGTACCCATTAATGCCGAGCGCCTGGCAGGGACCAACAAGTACCATATTTTAACGTCTTTTGGTATGACGCGGTCGGGGATCGAACCCGCGACCTTCCGCACTCCGGGCGGACGCTCTAACCACTACACCACGGAGGCGGTCCTCTTCCCATAGTAACTTATGAGGTGGTAGCCTGCTGAGTTTTGATAATTGAATTGTAACAATTACATTGTAACTTTTATAAACCTCACGTCATAATAAGCACTTAACCCAGTTTTCCCACAAAGCCGTATGGTATAATAGTCGAGAGTGATATGACTGACGAAAGGGGATCTGTCATATCATGACCTTTTCATCATATACCACATGTAAATATTGAAACAGTCAAATACGCCATGATTCTGTCGGCAAGAGCAGCCAAAACATCGTCGCCAAGATTAGAACTCAGACTTCCACCATTTCTTGGACAGCAACTCGAGCAGACGACGCAAGGGACGTAACTCTAAAATAGACTAGGCTCAGTCTATTGAAGGTTTCGAGCGTTTGCGTGTATTCATTCCGTACCAGTTTAGCAGTCGCGCTCTGCGGACGATATGGATTTTCGGCCCGTGTGGTCAATATGGACATATGCCGACAGCCAGTATTGCATGTGCAGAATGGTCCATATTATTGTTAGGTATATAAAGTGCGTTAGTATTTTATGTCATGGCTTCTGTGTGTATGCTTCACATCTTTTCTCTTCATTTCTCACACACTTTTATTAAATTCCTATTGCGACACATTACATTTTTCCTCCCAGTTTTTATTCTTTCGGATATGTTTTTCATTTAGACAGTTCATTCCTCAGATAAAGGGTTCATCCCAAGGTTTCGGTTGCAAATTCACAACATCAAGATCAGGAAAAGCCCTCATGGTTTCCCATCTGTTGGTTTTGCATTTTTAACATAACTCTGAGCACCAAGTTTTATCCTTCAGATAGTGCCCAGAAACCTTTTCAGTGTTTACACTTTCCATTACTAAATGCTACATAAACATTGATAATTTATTACATATCTCTTTATCTAATGGTTTAGCCCCTCCAAAGAATGCTAGTGTGTTTCGTGTTGTTAATCAGGCAGACAGGTTGGTTGTTGGTTTGTTGTTAAACGCCTCATTCAGCAATATTCCAGCTTATGTCGGCGGCCTGCGAGTAATTGAATCTGGACAAAGCAATCCAGTGATCAACATCATGAGCATCAATCTACGCAATTGGGATACCATGACATGAGTCAGCGAAGCTGACCACCTGATCCCGTTAGTCACCTTTTATGACAAGAATGGGTTGCTGGAGACCACCTTCATGGGATGCAAGCATGAGTTGCTCTGGACCAATTCGAACATGGATTATCATGGAGGACAGGACACTTGTAAGAAGGCACACATTTATTTACATCACTTGACAGCACATTCAGCATGAATATTTACAAACTCCAGTATACAGGGAACGAGAAGACATTTGATCAAATCTTCTTAATATGAATGACAATGAATTTGAGTATGTTAACAAAATGATCTTGTTTGTATCATTTACAAGAAATCCGGCACGTAGTCTCACAGGAACGACATGCAGCACTAAAACAACATTTGATAGCATGAACTAGATTTTGGCTGTCGCAGGTCCTGGTGATGGATTCACAATGTGTTGTTATATACAGATGCTTGGGTACGTGGAACATGTAGCCTCTTGTCAAGGCTGCAAGAGTTAACATTCACAGCTCATGATCAGAACACAGAGGCCTCAGTCTGAGTCGAACTCGGAACCTGAAGCTTGTTGAAAGAAGCATTGCTCAGACACAGGGTTAATATGATAGTCTTGGGCAGGTGCGTTCAGTCTGTCCTTGTCTCAGTCGGAGTCGGACTCGGAACCTGAAGCTTCAGATGCTGTGGGCGAACTGAGGATCTCCTCGTCTTCCGGCAGCTGAAACAATCAAACACTCATGAGCATACATAATTAACAAGTCTTGAATCAACAGTCGGTGAGAGTGGGCGAGGGAGTGAGTTTGGTTAACTCCACCTTGTTTTGTTTTTTTATGTTGTTTGTTGTTTAATGCCTCACTCAGCAATATTCCACCCATATTGCTATACAGTGGAAGCTGTCAAAACCGGCAGCTGTCCAATCCGGCAAGATGTCAACATCGGCATAAAATCTCAGTCCCATCCATGGCTAGTACATTTATCATCATTTAAAAGCTCTGCAATCCGGCAGCTGTCAATTCTGGATCTCGGCATGAAATGAGCCGCCCGAATATGTGTTTATACAGTAACCAGCGCTGTCTAATCCGGCGCATGGCAAGGAGTCAGTAATCTTGTGTTGAAACTACATGGTTGTCGACAAAGATAATTTAATCTTAGTTCAGTATGGGTGTACATGTAATTAGTGAGTTGAGAGAACCACCTTATACAACAATGCATATGAGAGTGATAAAACTGGTTTAGTTCTAGTCGTAGGTAACCATGTCAGCTCTACATTCCGGCACGCTGTCAAAACCGGATTATTTATTCAGTCCCGTCGTGTGCTGGTTTAGACAGCTTCCACTGTATACGGTGTGGACCAGACAATCCAGTCATCAACATCATGAGCATCTACACAACTGGGATACGATGACATGTGTCACCAAGTCAGCGGCGCTGACCACCAGATCCCGTTAGACGCCTCTTACGACAAGCTGAAGACCAATTCTACCTAGATCTTCACCGGTAAACTCCACCTTAACTCTTTCAACACCAGTCAACCAGAGGCATTTACTGCCATGACACCGAAGTTCCCAGAGACTCTGAGGTCATAGATGAAGCCTATGTTTATGAAGGAAATTATAAGCTTGTAAAACGTTATTGCTACTACATCCCATACACCATTTAAAAGATCTAATCCTACTGTTGATAAATATGAAGTTTATTTTTATAATATTATTCAAATAATACAACTACAACTTAAATAAAATTATTTTTGAATGAAAATGCAAGCTTACATTTATAACGTCCAGATAAATCACGAAAGAAGCAAAAACTATGGCGATTTTTTTCCATTTGTGACATGTCATAACAAGCCCGTGCCTTTTTCTTTTATATTTT
The DNA here is from genome assembly GCF_003918875.1 of Haliotis rubra. NCBI lineage: Eukaryota > Metazoa > Mollusca > Gastropoda > Lepetellida > Haliotidae > Haliotis > Haliotis rubra. Next base: position 506,586 of record NW_025767148.1, read on the forward strand.
CATTTTACGTCATCAGAAAATTATTATAAAAGATTTCTTAAATAATATGTATGGTCGCCTATTTCCCGATATCTGTGGCTTTCCGCCGGTAACATGACATAACAACGGAAAATACCTCCGTTTTCGAAGCTTCTTATGAATAACATGGGAGGCTTAATCGTTTGATGCTGGGTATCGCTTAAAGCTCTGAACATCAACAACATCACTGAACCCTTGCCGAGTATTTTCACAGTTGTAAGAAGCGATTTTATTGGATAAAATTGGTTTCTAATGGCGCTTTTTCGCTACAATCTGCTATAAGGGTCGTGATTGGTCAAAATCAGACACGCGTGACCTAAGGTAGCCAATCATATTACGGCAATGGATACCGTCCTCGTAAACGAAAACTTTTTAGATTTAGACGAAAGTTTTGGGTAAAATAATGCTATTCTGAACATATTAAGCAAGAAATCGCTGCATATCGTAAATTATGGGACTTATTGGATGTTCGTGCTAGGTTATGACCTGTGACAAAATGCTTCATGCATATATTTTCACATTAAACATCGTGGTCCGGAAAGCTGAAGATTGAGGCGAGAGCGAGAGATGTCACTTGTCAGTGACTTGACTTGCATTACATGATCTCACAAAAAGATGGAAATAGTAATTTTATATGTACAACTTTTATGAATGCTGTTGTTGATTTTATTCATTAGTTTATTCAATTTATTTAATAATTTCCTCGAAACATCGTTACTTTGCTCTTTGACAATGTTATTGTGGACCCGCTGCCGAAGCATGTGTACGAGAATCGTTGTTTTCAATTACATTGCGAAAAATAGTTTATAATTTTAATTCTGCCGATAATATATGATCAGTTGAAATTTAATAAGTGTTTCCAGACATTGTGAAATGTGATGGATTTAATATATGAATCATAAGTCAGGTAAGTTCCTAAAATTATGTCTCATTTTGACGTGACTACTGTCTGGCCGCTTAAGCGGCCTCCGGTGTCTGGGGACTCATAACGTTGTGGCCGCTTAAGCGGCCTGCGGGGTTGAATGGGTTAAGCAGTGTTCCAGTTATGTGACAGTATCAGTATATGTGAACAAAGCATGAAGTGATGCATGTCTCAGACATTTACCACTCGGTGAAACCCAAGAGCACAGGGTAACAAATAGGTTACACATTGGGTTGCAGAGATCGGATTAGGTTTATGTCGTACCAAAGAGAGACAACTCTGCACAGCTTATTGTATCTGCACAGCTTATTGTGGCATGTCATATAACTGGGACACCCATAACCTCTTTCCCCACGCCCAAAACAATCTTAGAAACTGAAGAGCAAATAATGCACAATGCAACAGTAGCTTATGTTTTTCACATAAAATTAGGCAGTATTTTTTTTTCATTTGGTAGACAGAATGTTCTTTTGTTCTTGAATTGTCAAGAAGAAATCAAATATAATTGGGACGAGGCAGAAGGCAAGGTCACCCTTTTCCATCAGATCTGAGGATGAGTGAGTGAGTGAGTGAGTATGGATTTACATCACTTTTAGCAATATTCCAGCAATATCACAGCAGGAGACACCAGAGTGAATGAGTGAGTGAGGTTTTATGCAACTTTTAGCAATAATCCAGCAATATCACGATGGGGCACACCAGAAATGGGCTTCACACATTGGGGAATCGAACCCAGGTCTTTAACCACTAGGCTACCCATGTGAGGATGAGCTTAAACCACTCAGCTGCATGGTCGCCCCATTACGACAATGAGGATGACAAAGTCAATCTGTCTCTCTCACCTCTGCTTCCTCGCTCTCACTCCCTGAGTTCCTCTTTGCTCCTCGCTTGCTTTTCCTCCCCTTGGGGGAGCTCACCGCTCGCTTCTCCTTGCGGCCCTCCTTCTTGGCCTTCTTCTTGAGAGGCTTGTCCTCGTCGGAACTGGAGGAGCTAGAGATGAACTCCTTGCTCTTGTAGTCACTTCCTGCACCGGCTCGAGACTCAGTCTGCTTCTTCGGGCTGGGGCTCACCTTTTCCTTTTTCTCCCTGAAAGATGAATATCGATCTCTACAAGTGAACACTCCAAGTTGATATGTATTGGATGCGGTTATGTATTCAGTCAGAATAATAGTCAAAACTCTCATATATTTAATTTTGACACCAATGTGGTCCTGTACATTGTCATGATAAATTACTGCTGTCAACATGGTAAACACATGTCCAACCAGAAGACATGGTCATCAACATCCCCTGCCACAGTGTTCTGTTCCTATGGTTACTGGTTTTCATCCTCATCATCACATTCATGTCCTGAAAACTAGTGGTGGTCCGATTAATTGAAATAATCAAAGACTGGTCGCAAGACTAAATGACCAAGCAATCGATCATAATTTCTCATAATCGAACACAAACAATTCTGGAACACTTGTTTTCATTAACATTATTTTTCACATGGTTGGTTTTGTTTGTTACATTTTGTAAGCACTGCAAGCTCATTTCAAGTCATGATTGAATTTATCTTAAAGATTCCAAGAAATGTATGTTCCTAACACACTAGTCATCCTTTAAAGATTTGAAATTTTGCCAAAAAACCCAAAAGAACTAAAAACTTTTCCCTTATATTTATATGATCAACAAATTTCATAAATGACGCTAACCAATTATTTTCAATGATAGATCGGTAGTAATGAACCAATCATCAATTATGAGATTTTAACCAAATCCCAACACTACTGAAAACACATGCCACATTTGGTTTCACTATCAATAACAGTTACTGAGAAAATCTGTTCCGATTGGGGATACTGTGCATAAAGTCAAGAAACGCATGACAAGGGCCATAACTCTGTAAAGAAGTATAACACGTTTTCCATTTTCAAACTCCACCACAACATTCATGTCCTAGAAACACATACCACATTTGGTTTCCCTATCTATAACGGTCTCTGAGAAAATCTGTCCCCATTGGAGATACCGTGCACTAAGTCAAGACATGCATGACAAGAACCATAAATCTGTAAAGAATCGTAACACGGTTTCTGTTTTGAACTCCATCAAGGCATTCATATCCTGAAAACACATATCAAATTTGGTTTCCCTATCTATAACAGTTTTTGAGAAAATCTGTCCCCATCATCTCAGACTGAAGGACAGACAGACGGTGCTCAAACCTCAAACTTCGTGGAAGGGTATAATAATTCTAAGTTGATGAGTATAGGAGACAGTTATGATGTTCTGCTGAAATTGCATGTAATGGGTAGTTTGTTTGGTTGTTAAAGTTTTATCCAACAATTGTAAATCATAACAGTTACCTAAAAATTACAAATGATAAAGTCTAACAATACAGAATGTGCTATGATGAATGTCCAAAGGTGTGTTGACATGAAATTAACCAAATCACCAAGACTGACAGTCTGATCCCTAAAGTCTTATGACTATCGTATATTGCTGCACAACGATAATCCCCAATCCCCATGGAGGTCTGTAGGTCATCACCCACGAAGATCCGGGTTAGAATTGGCCTTCAGTAACCCATGATTGTCGTCAGAGGCGACTAACAGGATCGGGTGGTCAGGCTCAGTGACTTGCTTGACATGTCATCGTATCCCAATTGAGTAGATCGATGCTCATGCTGTCGATCACTGGATTGTGTGGTCCAGACTTGATTATTTACACACTGTCGCCATATAGCTGGAATATTGCCGAGTGTGGCGGAAAACTAAACTCACTCACACAGGTCACAATCCCATTCAATTTGATGGATTGGCTAAAATTTCTTACTTCTTTGGACTTCCTCTACCTCCCTCTTCGTCATCGTCATCATCGTCACCACTGGGTTCTTCTTCCTTCTGTTTCTTGTACTCTTCCATGGCAGCCTGGTACTCCTTCTTCGCCTCCTCCGCCAACGCCTCCCACTTCTACAGCACACAAACACACTCTCTGAGGGGTCAGTGTTGAGATATTTTAACAGGCTTGGTTTGGATCTATGAGGGTTCAACACACATCTATTCCATCAGACTATTAAGACGTATATTATCAGACGTGTCGGGGACTAGGAGGCGTCAGTATGTAAAAGTATTCTATCAGACTTGTGTCGGGGACTAGGAGGCGTCAGTATGTAAAGGTATTCTATCAGACTTGTGTCGGGGACTAGGACGGGCCAGTATGTAAAGGTATTCTATCAGACTTGTGTCAGGGGTGTCACTATCAGACTTGTGTCAAGGACTAAAAAGGTTCAATATACACCAATTCTTGCACTAGGAGGCGTCAGTATGTAAAGGTATTCTATCAGACTTGTGTCGGGGACTAGGAGGCGTCAGTATGTAAAGGTATTCTATCAGACTTGTGTCGGGGACTAGGAGGTGTCAGTATGTAAAGGTATTCTATCAGACTTGTGTCGGGGACTAGGAAGCGTCAGTATGTAAAGGTATTCTATCAGACTTGTGTCGGGGACTAGGAGGCGTCAGTATGTAAAGGTATTCTATCAGACTTGTGTCGGGGACTAGGAGGTGTCAGTATGTAAAGGTATTCTATCAGACTTGTGTCAAGGACTAAAAAGGTTCAATATACACCAATTCTTGCACTAGGAGGCGTCAGTATGTAAAGGTATTCTATCAGACTTGTGTCGGGGACTAGGAGGTGTCAGTATGTAAAAGTATTCTATCAGACTTGTGTCGGGGACTAGGAGGCGTCAGTATGTAAAGGTATTCTATCAGACTTGTGTCGGGGACTAGGAGGCGTCAGTATGTAAAGGTATTCTATCAGACTTGTGTCGGGGACTAGGAGGCGTCAGTATGTAAAGGTATTCTATCAGGACTTGTGTCGGGTACTAGGAGGCCAGTATGTAAAGGTATTCTATCAGACTTGTGTCGGGGACTAGGAGGCGTCAGTATGTAAAGGTATTCTATCAGACTTGTGTCGGGGACTAGGAGGCGTCAGTATGTAAAGGTATTCTATCAGACTTGTGTCGGGGACTAGGAGGCGTCAGTATGTAAAGGTATTCTATCAGACTGTGTCGGGGACTAGGAGGCGTCAGTATGTAAAAGGTATTCTATCAGACTTGTGTCGGGGACTAGGAGTCAGTATGTAAAGGTATTCTATCAGACTTGTGTCGGGGACTAGGAGGCGTCAGTATGTAAAGGTATTCTATCAGACTTGTGTCAGGGACTAAGAAGGTTCAATATACACCAATTCTTGCACTAGGATGGGCCAGTATGTAAAGGTATTCTATCAGACTTGTGTCGGGGACTAGGAGGCGTCAGTATGTAAAGGTATTCTATCAGACTTGTGTCGGGGACTAGGAGGCGTCAGTATGTAAAGGTATTCTCATCAGACGTTATGTAAAAGGTATTCTATCAGACTTGTCGGGACTAGGATTCTATCGCTTGTCAGTATGTAAAGGTATTCTATCAGACTTGTCGGGGACTAGGACTCAGTATGTAAAGGTATTCTATCAGACTTGTGTCGGGGACTAGACTAGGTAAAGGCGACGTGTCGGGGACCAGTATGTAAAGGTATTCTATCAGACTTGTGTCGGGGACTAGGAGGCGTCAGTATGTAAAGGTATTCTATCAGACTTGTGTCAGGGACTAAGAAGGTTCAATATACACCAATTCTTGCACTAGGATGGGCCAGTATGTAAAGGTATTCTATCGGATTTGTGACAAGGGACTAGGAGGGATCAGTACAAAAACAGGCTAACTTACAGATTTGTCTGTCATGTCCCTCCACATCTCACCAGCCTTCTTTGACAATTCTGTGATGGACAGTCCTGGGAATTCTGTTTTGATGCTTTCTCTGCTTTCGTTGAGCCACAAGAAATATGCTGACTGAGCCCGTTTAGGCCTGTTGGGGTCCCTGTCCTTCTTGCTCCTTCTCTTCCTTCTTCCTTCCTTCTGCAGACAGAAAGATAAATGTTGAGTCTGAGTGCTCACATCAGGTCTACCTAAGAGTGACCTCCCTTTAAGCTTCAACATAACATATAGTTCCCTACATGAGGAAGGATGGTTATCCTCAGCTTGCAAGTTAAATGTTGGGGTGACTGTGTGAGTATGGTTTTATGCCGCTTTCAGCAATATTCCAGCAATACCATGGCAGTGGACACCAGAAATGGGCTTCACACATTGTACCCATGTAGGGAATCTAATCCAAGCCTTTGGCATGATGAGCGATGCTTAAACCACTAGGCAACCAAACCGCCCTTAATTTGGGAAGGAAGCCTGAAATTATAAGGTCTAACATCTTCACTCCTTTGGTGGAAATAGTCAGTACAGATATGGTGCTGACCAACTTAGATTTGGTTGGTTGTTGTGTAATGCCCGACTCAGTGAGTGAGTGAGTGAGTTTAGTTTTACGCCACACTCCGCAATATCCCAGCTATATGGCGGCGGTCTGTAAATAATCGAGTCTGGACCAGACAATCCAGTGATCAACAGCATGAGCATCGATCTGCGCATTTGGGAACCGATGACATGTGTCAACCAAGTCAGCGAAACTGACCACCCGATCCCGTTAGTCGCCTCTTACAACAAGCATAGTCGCCTTTTATGGCAAGCACATGGGTTGCTGAAGACCTATTCTATCCCTGATCTTCACGGGTCAATGCCCGACTCAGAAATATTCAAGTTATACGGCGTCAGCCTTTAAATAATCGAGTCTGAACCAGACAATCCAGCGACCAACAGCGTGAGTATCGATCTACACAATTGGGATGTACGATATGTGTCAACCTGATCCTGTTAGTCGCCTCTTACGACAAGCATGAGTTGCTGAAGATCAATTCTAACCCGGATCTTCAACTTAGAAAGATAACTGGAGCAAACTGGGAATGAAAGCCACAAACTGCACGGAATAAATTGCAACATAGTGACAATCAACCTGAAGCAAAAGCGCATACTTACAACTGTCTTAGCAGACTTGGACTTCTTCTTCTCCTTCTTTTCTCTCTTCTCCTTCTTCTTCTCCCTCCTTGCTTCAGCTTCTGAGTCTCCTCCACTCCCTGCGGAGCCGGCTGAATAGTCCGAGTCTGACGTCGACGACGTCGGCGGGTTGCTGTCATACCTACAGACACAAATGAGCCAAGTGCATTCTCCACAAACAAAACATATACATCTTCTAGAAACTTTCTACGATCAGTGACTAGTAGGGCGCGCTAAAAGATTATTCAGAAACATTGTCATTTGCAAGAATTGCTAGCCATAATTAAAATGAAAATTGCACTAACAATAATAGCTTACATAAATTATTCTGATGAACAAGTTTCAATTTACACACACCATACACATTATTCTTGGGTCACTTTGAGATTATTATCAGAAAGCATTTTGCGTGTGTGTGAGTGAGTGGAAATTTAAAATTCTATGCCACTTTCAGTGGCAATATTCCAGCAATACTTGCCCTGATAATTTTTCCACTATACCGCCATTTTCTTGTTGAGAAATCGACTTCATACATTGTACCTGTGTGGGGAATCAAACTTGTATCTTTGGCATGACAAGAAAACTCGCTTTTAACCACTTTCCACCCTGCTTCTCCCTTCACCTTCCCCATTCTAGCTATATCATACCTGTATCAGAGCTGACTGAAACCACAAGTACAAAATGTCAGCTAAGAGTATGACTCAAGTTTCCCAAGGCAACTAGATCAAAATGGCGGCACTAAGTCCCATATTTTATCACAGTCTTATAACAGTGTTGTCATTGCTTTGTGAAACCTGACCCTGGTTAGTTGTGAGATACTCACTCTTCAGCCACCTCACTTCCACTTCCTCCAGGATTGTAGGACTCATCTGAAGAAAAACAATCACAAAGTCAAATATCTCCTTATCACCATTTCAAACAGTATTGTCAGTTTTATGCCGCTTCTTGCAATATCACGGCAGGAGACACCAGGAAAGGGTTTTACACATTGTACCCATGTGGGGATTCGAACCCAGGTCTTCGGCGTGATAAGCAAACGCTTTAATCAGTAGGATACCCCCTGCCACCCAACATGTAGGAGTATGTTGCTGAAAATCTAGAAACATTCTCTACACAACCAGGAATTCAGCCAATGATGAAAGGTTTCTGGCATACCAAAGGGACACAACTCTGTGAATGTTGTTATCGTAACCACTGGACCACCTGTTCCCATAAATCTATACAAGAAAACTTCATGTGAAACATTTACCATCTTAATAAAAGACTTGCTTAAAACTTGTTATGGCATTAACCTGTGCAATGCAATCTGTTTAAAAGGTTGGTCCCTGACTCTCTCACCTGAGCTGTCACTGTCGTCATCCTCGTCGTCCACCTGGCGATTCTTGCCTTCCTCCTTCATACGCTCCAGGTAGGCATCGTGTTCGCCACCCTCATCACCACTGCCCCAGTCATCATCGTCCTGGGTCTGGAAACACGAACAATAAGTCTCACACACGAAGGTTGGGTTCGTAGGATCTTTCCCAATTAAGATTTGCTCATTACAACTCCTGACTAAAGATGACTAAAGATGGATATACTGGTCCTAAGAATATGCTGAGTAGAGAAGAAAAAGTTCTTTAGCCCTACTTATCTTTGGAATACTTAAAAAGAATTGAAAACTTAATTTGATCTCAACTTACTCGTTTTTTCCCCTTTCCACCGATGTTCTTGACTCTCAGTTTCTTCTGAGCAACAAAGTCATAGAGCTTCCCGTACTCATCTCTATAAAAACATGGAGTCATGAGGAACAATCCACAACACTGCAGACACACAAGATGAAAGAGGGTTTAATGTTCTGCTCCACAAAATTTCACTTACATAACGCATTTGCACATGTAAGGCTTCTTGTTCTAGTCAGGACTTGTTTAACAGCTTAGAGCCAAGCACTGACTGACTGAGTTTAGTTTTATGCCGCTTTCGGGAGACTTCATGGGCTTCAAACATTGTACCCACGTGGGGAATTGAACCCTGGTCTTCGGCGTGACAAGCAAACGCTTTAACCACTAGGCTACCCCATTTCCCCAAGAGCTAAGCACACAACAACAATGATCGTTATCAATAGTGCTGGAGCAATCGATCAATCGAAAATGTAATTTTCTGACTAAAATTGATATTTTATACTTATCCTGACTCATGCTAATTATGCTTGTCTCCTTCCTCTTGCGAATGATAGTGGAACACTTGAAATCCCTTGAAGTTCCCTTTAAAAAAGCGGACATAAAATCACTCACCCAAGAGTAGCGTCCCTTTCCTCCCTTTGGTGCCCAAATGGTCACATGATCGGCCATATTTGTCACTCTCTCCATATGTAAGCCCGACACCTGGATTAACAGGGAAATCCAGAGTGCTATAAGAAGGGAGGTTGGGAGGGCTAACCTCATGAGTCAGGATAAGTATAAAATCACAATTTTAGTCAGATAAGTATAAAATATCATGTTTTAGTCAGAATCCGTCAAAATTACATATTTTCACCTTATCCTGACTCATGCTAATTATGCTTTTTACAGAATCAATATTCGCAACATCGGTGGTGGGTCAAGCCACTTCTGGATTCACTGGTTGTCGTCTTTACGCCCTGTACTACCCCCCTTGGGAACTTATGACGGCACTGGTGAAGGTTCTTTCAACTTATCTCTGGTGAGTCTGGGGGGACCACAACTTGTCAGATTTCTTCCTGACATCTTCGTGTGGATTTTAGATATACTAATATTCCATTAGTTATCTATTGCAACTCCATCTCTTGATGCGCGCATCAAGTGGAGATGCGACCCTTCTTCATGTACGAGTATGTCCTATACAAGTACAGGGTCTATCACTCATGCTAGTCTGTCCTAGATGTGTGCATGGACTTATAGCCATTGCCATTCACAAGTCACGTGATAAAAGGGGTGAGATTTACTCAGCGCCCTTGTGGAACCGTTAGTTGTTGTGCAACAACAAGTGGCCCAAACTGGTGAATGCCTGAGACGTCTTCAGTGACAATGTCTCTGAGGTAGTGGTTGGCAAACACCAAAAGCAGCCCTCCATTATTGTTGTAATCGAGCAGTTTCCATGCAGAGCAAGTGTAGACGCCAAGGCTCTGACTTCATGTGGATTGGAGGCTTGTGGAGGCTCAAGTCCCGCTGCTTTATAGGCCCTTAGTATAACGGCTCTCATCCAGATCGATATCGTTGTCCGAGAGACTTCCGTGGGCGTCTCAGTGGATAAGGGGATGAATAGGTGCTTGAATTTTCGTCTCCTTGTTTTAGTTCTTTGTAAGTAGACTTTAAGTGCTCTGACTGGGCATAATGATAGATCCTGCGTATCCTGTGGCCCACGGACTGTAGATAGTGCTGGGATGTGGAACTGTCTGTCAGGCTGACCAGGCAGTTGGTTCTTGGCGATAAAATCCCATCTCAGTCCAAGATGTACGATGTCACGATGTCCTGATTCAAATAGTGTTCGTTCAAAGTCCAGAGCATGTATTTCTGACATCCTTGCAGCTGTTGCTAGGGCGATCAGGAACAGCATTTTCTGAGTTAGTAGTTCAAAGGATGTCCGTTCTAGAGGCTCGTAAGCATCTGTGGGGAGATGTTGTAAAACATGTTGAGATCCCAGGCAGGAGCCTTAAATTTCTTTTGTTGGTCTTCCAACTTAAACGAGCGTAGTAGTGCCAGAATCTCTGGTACTTTGGTCAGCTTGACATGGTGAAAACTGTACTGAGGGCAGCTAAGTAAGTGGAGAGTGTTGAACCTTTTAAGTGTCTCGTTTGTCGTAGATGACATAAGTATTCCGCCACTTGAAGATGTGTTGCTTTCACCGCTGTAAAGCCTTTCCTCTTTGCATATTGTTCAAATCTCTGCCACTTGTACAAGTTGCGAGTTGATCTGCATAGAGCTAGTGTTACTGCTTTCGCTGCTCTGGCGGAGTACCCTCTAGTCTTCAGGCAAGCTCTTCTGCATAAGTAGAGCGGAGTATATCATCCGGTCTTCTTCGGACGAGGAATTCTTGAACTTCGAGATGAGTGTTTTGTTGACAGCCCTCGATCTGGCTAATCCGAAGAAAGTACGTCTGGTGGTTGTATCCAGCTGCGCTAACTTCTTATCCTCAATCTTGTAAGTTCTTTGACGGGAGTCGGTGATAATCTTGTAGTCATCATCAACCTCTGAAGCCTTCAGGAAGGGTTCCACCCTATGTAGAGGGAATTCCTGGCGTTGAATGTCGGGATGTGCTGACTCTGCGACTTGGTGGCTTTATCAAAAGGTGTCTTGAGGTTGTCTGGTACTTGAGAGATCGGGTTGGTCGGTGGAAAGGTCAGTGTGTCGAAATCATCTTTGGACATCTTGTAGGTAAACACCTCATCTGTGTCCTTAGAAAGTGATGACAAGTCCAAGCCATTGGCGATCCAGGAGTTAATTTCCGTATCGGAGAATATGCCTTCACCTTCATCCTCTGATTTAGACATCTCTCGCTCTAAGGATGCACGATGACTTCAGTCTCTATAGGATGATCTATAAGATGAGCTTTGCGCAGGCGATCGATCCCGATGTGATCTTGAATACTTCCTGGAGGTTTGAGGTAATTCTCTAGGCCTTCGCGAAGGTGGATTCCTGGACGTAGCTTCCAGCGTCAGAGTCCGATGGAGATGACGACTCATATCTACGATGTCTGTACGACGAACGCCTTGATTCCTTCCTGCGTGAACACTTCTTAGCAGCACTCTCTGGGGTGTCTACTTCAGATTGGGAAGACCGTCGTGTCCAAGAGCCTTTGCGCAGGCTTCCCTCTTCATCCAGATGTGGTGGGGAGACTGTAGAGCCTTCACGCAGGCTAGTAGACGTTGTAGCGGTCTTCATAGCAGCCTTCTCTTGAGCGAAGCAACGTTCCATCATCGACATCATCTGGTCTGCAAACTGTTGCATGAACAGTCCCGGGTTGAAGTTCTGCGTTGTCTGAAGAGACTGCTGCAGGGATGATGCATCTGATACTGAAGAGACGTCATCAAAGGCTCGCTACACTTGTGAAGAGTTGACGCTGCTGCTATCTCTGGTACCCGATGTCTGCGTTGATAGTAGGTCTACTGTCAAAGTCTGCGCTGATACCAATGCCGATGTAGCTGTAGAAGCAGGCTTCGTCTTCTTACTGGCGATGGTGACTTCAGGTATGAGGATGGGTGGATCATCATAAACATCTGCTTCTTTGAAACATTCAGCAATTCACTAGAATTATGAATATCCGCAGCTGTGGTTAACACATGGTTATCAGCGCAATCACTCGATTTAGACATGGCTTGTGAATACCTACGTACCCAGTCCTTAGCACGTTTATGGATGGGAAAAAAGGTAATTATTAAATTCAACCGAATTTAAATTAACACAATACTTACAGCGAGAGCTGAAAGAACATGAAACAGTGCAATTAGGACATAATAAATGAGGGTCAGCCGCAAACACTCGGTACCTACAACGAATACAAGTTTTCATCAAATGTAAACATGAAGAAAACACATGTCAAACAATGGAAAATTTAGATCAAATTTCAAACCGTAATGTAGAATATAATCCTAAAAACTGTATACAGCAATAATTTTGATGTAAGGTCCGAAAATTTAAAAGGATATGTGCCGTATAGGGACTCAGGTGCTCTCACAACCATCCTCAAGGGCGAAGAAGGGGAGAGTGACAAATATTACCGTTCATGTGATTTTACGTCGGCTTTTTTAAAGGGAACTTCAAGGGATTTCAAGTGTTCCACTATCATTCTCGCAAGAGGAAGGAGACAAGCATAATTAGCATGAGTCAGGATAAGGAAAAATAATCACACTTCTGTCAGCGATTATTGATCAACTCGGACGAATAATCGATATTCACAAAAAGCGTAAGATCCAATTTAAATTTAGAAAGTGTTTGTTATAGTAATGTTTGTTAACTCAAGACATAAAACTGCACTGTAAACAACATACTCGCGTGCGTCTAAACAGGAAGTATCCTCTGTCATCTTGATCATGGTATTAATCAGTGCCTGTTTCATTTGCACAATGTTATGATTGTGTCCTGCTATTGCCCACATCAGTTTTGAGGAGGGGTTTATGATTATAATCGACTATAGACTAGTGGTGGTCCGATTTATTGAAATAATCGAAGATTGGTCGCAGTGACTAAACGACCAAGCAATCGATCATGTTTTCTCATAATCGAACACAAACAATTCTGGAACATTTGTTTTCATTAACAAAATATTTCACAAATCTGGTTTTGTCTGTTACATTTCATAAGCACTACAAACTCGTTCCAAGTCGTGATTGAATTTATCTTCAAGACTCCAACAAATTTATGACATACTTGTCATCCTTTAAAGATTTGAAATTTTGCCAACCCCCCAAAGAACTACATGTTTGTTCCTTATTTTTTGTGTGCATTAACAAATTTCATAAATAACACTAACCAATTATTTTCGATGATTCATCGGTTGTAATGAAGCAATCATCAATTATGAGACTTTAACCAATTCCCAAAACTACTATAGACAGATTACTCACCTCCAATAATGGATCTGCATATTGTGGACAACAACCAGAACTATTAAATATGGTATGAAGCAATCAGGAATCAAACACCAGTCACCCAGTACCGAAAAACTTAGCAATACAAGCAAGGAGACATACGTCTCATAAATAAGTTAATTATCAATGCAAGTTAGAACTACTCACTTTTCAAGACCGACAAAGTTGTAGACTGTTCCGGACTTGGACTCCACATCAAAGTCAAATGACCTTGTATTGCCGGAACTTCGAGCAAAATTGACCGCAGCAATCTCATCGAACCTGATGTGAATGGGAGGTTTGTGGACGAAGATGAAGCCCCTCTCCAGCGGGTACAACAGCCCTGTGGCTGCCTTGTAGGAGCAGCCGATTGCTTGAGTTCCAGAATGGCTGCAAATACAAACAGGTTTTAGTGTTAATTAGAGATAAGATGGAAGATCAAATTTCTTTAAGCCATCTGCTCCAAATCAAAACAAAAATGCACACATTTCAAAACAGATGCCAGTAATCGCAGAAGTAGGATATTCAAGTTGAAACTGGTTATATCTGAGTGGTTGGATGGCTGTTTAATGTAGCACTCAGCAATATTCCATCTACAGTCCGTTTGGCTCAAAAGCGGACCGATGAATTGCAATCTAACTCGAAAACTAATAAACATAACATACTCAATGAAACACTGATCATAATCAAAACAGGTGTTCGAGAACGGATGGAGACGGCACAGCACAGGTTAATGAATAAATAACTTTGTCTGTGAACGTGCTTCTCGAACACCTGGCTGTCCCTTTCTCTGCACTCCTCCCTCGTAACAAACAGTGAACTGTGTCAATATTTTAATGATAGTTTGTTAAACAACTTTATTATTTTTAGGACATAAATTCTGCAAAAACCTCACAGAGTTGGTATGATGTTTTGATTATGATCAGCGTTTCATTGAGTATGTTATGTTTATTAGTTTTCGAGTTAGATTGCAATTCATCGGTCCGCTTTTGAGCCAAACAAACTGTAAATAGTAGCGGTCTGTAAATAGTCAAGTCTGGGCCAGACAATCTTGGGATCAACAGCATAAGCATTGATCTACGCAGTTGGGTTACGATGACATGTGTCAACCAAGTCAGTGAGCCTGACCACCCGATCTCTTCTGATTAGTATGGGTTGTTGAAGACCAATTCTAACACAGATCTTCATGGGTTATATCTGACGGAGACTTTGTGTGCTCCAACTGGTTCATGGTTATTTTGACATGCCGTAATTTCGTACCCAACAAAGCCTCCTGGTACAGTGATCTTGCTTGTTGTGATGGCCTTGAATATTTTGCTGACCACTTCATAATCTGGTCCAGACATCTCCCTTGTCAGTTTGCCATCATACTTCTTCTCAATGTCCTCACTGGAAGTAAATTAATCAATAATAAAATAGTGAGTGAGTGAGTTTAGTTTAAAGCCGCACTCAGCAATATTCCAGCTATATGGCGGCGGTCCGTAAATAATCGAGTCTGGACCAGACAATCCAGTGATCAACAGCATGAGCACATGTGTCAACCAAGTCAGCGAACTGGCATTAAGAAAATTCAGTAAACAGTTCTTGAGATAGCTTAACATGCAGGTTTACATGCTGAAATCTTCAAAGTGTCCCCATGACCTTGAAAATTACGTGAAGGTCACCAAAATCGAAAGGGCCCTGCACCTTCTCTAGATAGTTTGGTATTGAATATGAAGAAAATCCAGTGAACGGTTCTTCGGATAGATTAACATGCAGGTAAAACGTTAAAGTTCCCTTGTGACCTTGAAATGAAGGTCAAGGTCACCATACCTAACTTGGACCTTCCTTATACTGTGATGAACCTAGGTACCAAATATGAAAAGAGTCTAGTGAATGGTTCTTAAGATATTCCAATTCATACGTACGGACGGAGCCAAATACTATATCCCCCGCTTCACACGCGGCGGGGGATAATGAAACAGCAGACATTAAACCAGTAACACCTACTCTGTTAGGTTCAGTTCGGCCGTCATTTCATCATCCTTGTTGAAGAGAAGAATAAGGAAGTGGTAACGTGTCTGTCCCTGTTTGATGGGCGGGTCGAGGCTCACCTGTAACATACAACCATATACACACAATCTCAATCAACTATAATATTTATCACATGCACATACACAATACACATGAGGGATATAATAAGTGCCTTGGATAGTAACGGTGTTTGGAAAATAGCATACCTTCTTTAAAGTAATGAATCTTTTCTTCTTGAAGGCAAATCTTTCATCAGTGGCAAGTTGAAATTCATCATGAAATTTAGAATTTAGCAACTGATACATGTGGTTAAAGAAACTGAATCTCTTCGCTACAAGCTGCCTGTACATAACACGTCTGTGAAACATACATTGTGAGTGAGTGACTTAAGTTTTATGCCACATCCAGCAATATTCAAGCTATATGGCCGCAGTCTGTAAATAATCGAGTCTTAACAAGACAATCCAGTGATCAACACCACAAGCATCGATCTATGCAGTTGGGATATGATGACATGTGTCAACCAAGTCAGCGAGCCTGACCACCCGTTCCCGTAAGTCGCCTCTAACGACACGCATGGGTTACTGAAGATCTTCACGGGCCAACATGCATTGTGACCCAATCAACATCCAATAAACTTATGGATGATTACGAAGAAGATATTGGGCTGTGGGCAGGCATAGATGAATCCCTGACAACAGCCATAGGAAATTATTCCCCTACACCAGTATACCTGAATCCTGAACAGAACAAGATTCCCTCATCAGTGCACATGACAAAAAGACTTAACCAAAACAACCAAGAATTTGGTGTGTGTGTGTGTGTGTGTGTGTGTGTGTGTTTTATTATCAAAGCGAGATATACAAAACGGAATATACCCCATTAGAATCAATTCTAACATTGAATCCACACAGGGACTAAAACACATGCTACTATTGCCTAGATCGATGCTCATGATCTTGATCACTGGTTTGTCTGGTTGAGACACGATTATTTACAGACTGCCGCAATATAGCTGGAATATTTCGTAGTGTGGCATTAAACAACAAACAAATATACAAGATTACAAATATTAGAGTTTGGAAAGAGTTAGAGGAGTGAGTGAGTGAGTGAGTGAGTGAGTGAGTGGGTTTGCACCGCTTTTAGCAGTATTCCAGCAATATCACGGCGGATGACACCAGAAAAAGGCTTCACACATTGTTCCCATTTGAGGAATTGAACCAAAGTCTACGACATGATGAGGGCACGCTTTAACCACTAGGCTACCCCACCGCCTCATGTATGTGAGTATTGCTACATCAGCTGCACCTGTATTCTTCTAGCAAGTCTAAGTGCTTCTACTTACCACAAAGAACATCTGTCTTCCATCCTTGTGAGGGAGCAAGAAGAGACGTAGAACTGTGGTGTAGGGTATCTTGTAGTCGAAGGTTTTACCATGCAACTGCAGGAACGTCGGGTACATCTTCAGGTCATAACGACCTCTGAAAACAGAAAACATATATTTTCACATGTGTACAGCAACTGATTTATTACCTCAAATACCAACTGAGGTGAAATGGCATTCAGTGTTGACAGCTGTGGCGAAATATAGCACCAAGCTTGCATATGAGTATGGCTGCTTGTACTAGTCTGGTTCATGTACTAGCCCATGAGATACCTTGCCTCAGTTAAACATGTACAAGCCATTCAGACACTGAAAACTGACTCCCTTCAAGCTAACAAGTCATTGCTGTATTCCCTTTGTGCTGACTGCCAGGGAATGTAACAATAAGCATCATAGTATAATGTCTTATGAGTGAGTGAGTGAGTTTAGTTTTACGCCGCTTTTAGCAATATTCCAGCTATATCACGGCGGGGGACACCAGAAATGGGCTTCAGATATTGTACCCATGTGGGGAATCGAACCCGGGTCTTCGGCATGACGAACGAACGCTTTAACCACTACGCTAGCCCACCCCCCTTAATGTCTTATGACAGAAATCAAGCCATTGACCTGCTCTCCAGGTGGACATTTTTACCCTGGAAATGTTACTGTTGTAACCTAATCATAAATGGACACCTTCAGATCAGCGATAGACATTAACATTGGTACTTTGGTCCAAAGCTGACTGAAACCACTTGGACCCACAGCTTTTGTTTTCTGCAGGTCCTTATGGCCGACAGCTTTTCCATCCCCAATAACTGGGATTCTGTCTGCTGACATATCCGTGTCCCGTTAAGCATTCTTTAACTCAGTTTGTTAGTTGTCACACGTTTTATTTGCTGGGAAGTACTTATATTGTAGCTAAAACAAAGGGCCTACACATTCTGATCAGGACCCACAACTGTTTATGGTTCTGGGTCCTCATGGCGAGCAGCTTGTCTGGGTTCATATACTGGTTTTCTGCTTCATATACTACAGCCTTCTCACCTTGGTGTAAGACACTGGATTTCTTGTAGGGTGACAATGGATTCTCCAGTTGCCTGGATGATGTCCGCACTCTCCATCACATTCTTGTAGAACTCCTGGAAACAACACCTGCGTATAACTACAACTGTTGCAGGAGATCGATATGAGTCAGCCTTTGCATACAACCACTTTGAACATTATTTTGTTTTATCATCCAAAACTGTGTTCCACAGGAGATATCGCTTGGTGTGAGATCAAACGATATCTCTCCAGATATCGCCTGACAGTAGATGTACCCCTGACAATGCTATGACGTCATGTACTTGATGACATCACAATGTTATGAACTCTGCAAGTCTAATGGCAGTACCATAACTTCAGAGATGTACATTTTTATTGAAAATTAATGAAGTGGGTGAGTCAGTAGGTTTCAAATGCATGCAACCACTTTGAACAGTATTTTGTTATCATCGTGGGTTCTCATCTTGTAGTTGCTGGAATATTGCTAAAAATGGCGTAAAACCATATTCGCAAACTCACTCAACCATACAGGCCTGTCTGTGAATGAGAAATTACAAGTGTTTCAAAGTACAAAAATTTCAGGTCCCTGAGACTGGTGCAATAGTTTTATTTCACTAAATTTTCAGTAATCAGGCTACAGGCCCAAGTTACAATACATCGTTTGACATTTAAAGATGGTCCGTGAGAAATGAATACATTGGCAGGACAAAGCCATTAATTGTAAGTCTTGATGGACCAGCCTAGATCTTCTAATGTTGGAAAACGTTCTGGATTTGGTCTGACATGCTGGATACTGAGTTAGTTAAGTTTTATGCCACTTTTAGCAATATCATGGCAGGGAACACCAGAAATAGGCTTCACTCATTGTGATGTAGGAAATCGAACCCGGACCTTCGGCGTGACGAGCAAAGCTTTAACCACTGGACTACCCCACTGCCCCAGAATACCTGTACAGGATCATTCTCGGAGTCCCGGTTGGCGTCAGCAGGTATGTGGAATCGCATCTCTGTAAGCGAGACGGCTGCGTCGTCATTCAAGTGAAATTCCAAAGTCACCTCATTCTTCGCCGTTGTTGAGTGCGATACGTTTGTCAGTGGGACCTCAAATGACATGGACTTGTCCACTTCAAACGTCAAGGCGTTACCTGAAAGTATATTCATATTCCACATTTATACCAACAATCTTTGATCTCTTTGAGAAAAAGGTTTATTGTTAAAAGGCATGGGTTACCAATCTGACACTGAATCCAATAAATTTGGAATCAGAAACCGTTAAATATGCAAATGAGGACATCAAGTTGGAACTATTTTCACACTACATACATCAAGGCAATGCCTTGAGATCTCAATTGCGTACATCGATGCTCATGCTGTTGTTCACTTGACTGTCTGGTCCAGACTCGATAATTTTCAAACAGCCACCATATTGCTGGAATATTGCTGAGTGCGGCGTTGAACAGCAAACAAACAATATGATACAGAAAGGCACTCAGCCCATATAGACGTCTATAGACTCACATACATCATGCACATGATCAGATTCAATAAAGCGACAATGTACACTTTTTGCATCATGTCCCACCGAGACCCATGAAGATCCTGGTTAGAACTGAGGGTGAAACAACTATTGCGATAGTGATAGTCTATTGCGACCAACTATTGCACTATTATTGCAATAGTTTTTCTCTCCTTGAATTGTCTGATTTGAAGTCATTTCCCAAATGAATGTATGGTTCATATGAACTAAAAACAAGCTGAATTAGTTGCAGTCTCTTTTAATCAAGTTTGTTTAAAAGGTAACAGGGGCGGATAATTCTAAATCAAAGTGAACGAATCTGGTACTTCCTGTATTTTGCGCTGCGCATTTATCAACGGAAGTCAATTACAGAACTACCGTTAGTCACACATACTATCGATGCATCAATAGTTTTCGTTTCTACCATCGATTAATTGCAATCGGAGACTCAACAACTGCAATCCACCAATAGCATTATTACAGCCCTATCAGCAATCCATGCTTGTTGTAAGAGACGACTAATGGGATCTGGGACAAGCCATTGTATTCCAATTGCGTTGATTGATGTTCATGCTATTGGTCACCGAATTGTCCAGGCTTGATTATTTACTGATGGCAGCCATATAGCTATAATACTGCTTAGTGTGGCATTATAAAATATAAAACATAAATATATAAAATCGTACCTAGAAAACGGGCTATGCCATAGTTCCAGCCTTTCAATGAGACATCCACCTTCTCCAATGACGTATTATAGAAGTTGGACACAAAACCAGACAGCTTCTCGAAATCCTACCAAAATAAGATAATGTTTAAAGTTTTGATGAATGACAATCAAGATTCCTTACAATCACTAGATACTGTGATATTTTTCATACTGTCGTCATTAACAACATAGTTGTTTCTTCAAAGCCCAGTCACTGGTCCATCAACCATTTGCTCATTATGATATTTTACGCATGAAAAATATGACAAATCGTGTACTTATGCAAAATCTATTATGACAGCAAGGTAATGGTTGCTATCTCTCCATACAACTGTTTCAGCTACATGTTCGATGAAACTTAATGAAATCATCATGAAGATAGATAATCTCCCCTTGAGCATGACCTTCACCTTGCACAACTCTTGTGGCAATATGTCATTGATGGGACTGAAAGCATCAACATCAATATACTGGATACTAGTTGTAGAAACATGTTTATGAGTTTGTTTGAAAACATCACACTGAACAATATTATACTTACATATAAATATTAGTGTCTTGAACGATCCACTGAATCCAGTGATTGATATTATGAGCATAGAGTCCAATGACACGCAATCAAACAAGAAATGGTGCCTTACAACTCTATCCCTTAATCTGCCCTTCTCTAACCATGAATTAAAACAGGGGGCACAATTGAAATCTTTAAACTGGCGATGTATATATGCTGACAGCAGGAATGTGGCAATGATCAATTATGACAGTATTCACTGCCCTCTATGCAAAGATGAAACTCACCGTTTCTTTGAAGCCATCATATCTGTGGATTGTATCATTGTTAAGCTTGATCTTCAGACAATAACCTCGAGCACGCTTCAGCCACTCTGCCTTGGTGATGTCACTGCTCTGGTACTGGTCCACCTTACCGGTCTTGGTGTTCTTGAAGATGACACTGTTACTCTGCAGTTTTAGACGACCAGGGTTCTGAAACATTCAGTCAAAGATAGTGAGTGAGTTTTAGTTTTACATCGCTTTAAGTAATATTCAGCAATAATAGGGCAGTGACACCAGGAATGGGCTTCACACATTGTAGTGGAGAATCGAACACAGGTTTTGCGTGACAAGATAACGCTTCAACCACTAGGCTATCGAAACTCATATCTAAAGTAAGAGTGAGGTCAGGTGAGGTGAAATTGGGTTTAACGTCGTGCTTGAGAATATTTCACTCATATGACGACGTGCATGCGTGTATGTGTATGTGCAGCTGCTTGTACTAGCCCAGACTTAAAGATGGTTTTATAGTGCTAGCCCACTGAGATACCATGCCACAGTGACGCATGAATACCCCACTCAGACACATTATACTGACTCCGAGCCGACCAGTCCTTGTTGTACCCATTAATACTGAGAGCCAGGCAGGGACCAAAAGTACCATATTTTAACGTCTTTTGGTATGACACGGTCGGGGATCGAACCTGCGACCTTCCGCTCTCCGGGCGGACGCTCTAACCACTACACCACGGAGGCGGTCAAAGTAAGAGTGAGTAAGTGGGTTGGTTTGGCTTAAGCCTGCTTTGAGCAAGTTCACTGAATTTCTTCATGAGTAACACGGACAGAAACATGCTGATGCTTGAATACCAACTGAAATATTTTAAAATCAAATTTGGAGTCATTATTTAACACAGGTTTCCTTCAAGCCAATTTTGTCATCGGACACAACCAAGCATAACCAGTCTATCAAATCTATGTGATAATCTGTCAAAATTGTTTAGTAATCTGGGAGTACAGCACTTGAGCAGCGTAGTGCGTGAGTATGGCTTTAGCAATATTCCAGCAATATCATGGCAGGGGATACCAGAAATGGGCTTCACACATTGCACCTATGTGGGGAATCAAACCCAGGTCTTCAGGGTGACGAGGAGATGCTTTATCCATTAAGCTACCACTCCGCCCCCCTTGAGTAGGGTAACGATCAGAGCTATCAAATGTACTCCACATAAGTAATAATGTTTTAAATTCCCTTAAAATACAATCAAATACCCAGTATTACTCAATGTTAACACAGGTAAATAATGGCTTAGGGCTTAAACACATATCTGGAGCCCTGCTGCCCTGGTGACTTACAAGATGTCCCCTGAATTCCTGGACAACATCTGGGTATTCTTGAATATCACTCATGTTGAGGGCAGAAATGTCACACTGTTCCAACTGCTAACAAATTATGCTTCTGGATGAACAGGATCAGCTCCAGCCTTCACTGCCTGCAAACAAAACACCAAAATGGCAATCCTCATGAGACCCCTCTAAACAGAAATTCCCATCTGTTTGTACGATCTCGAAAAGACAAAAACACTTCTGTTTGATGTAGACTCAGAGGCCCAGATAAGCTGCGTATCCGGGTAAAATCAAATATAAAATTTCCAATTACGCATTGAAAAATAAATGTTGCGTACCAATTAGGCATTTAAAATGTTGGATACGCAACAAGTTTAAAACAAATGCGTATGAATATACTTATAAACAGTGTTTGCGTAATGAAAAAGACATCGACTGCTATCAAGTTGTACTGTTAGTATAGGACTAGTGTTGTACTGTCAGTTTAGGGTGAGTGATTTTTTATGAAATCATTTCCATTGATTATATTTAAGTTGGTTTTGATTAGGTATGACATAAGGCAGAACATACCTGCTTAGTAAACTTACTCAATGACATAACACTTAGGTGAGTAAAATGACTGAAATATGCACATATTTGAAAGCAGTGGGTAACGGAAATACCCACTCAACATTCATAATACCCACTCAAAAATACAGTGGGTACAGTACCCACATGAGCTAAATCTTATCTGGAGCTCTGTAGAATCTTCAATGCTTCAGTTCTAGGACTGAGCAATGGGTGCTATAGAGATGTACCCATAGTATGTTTCTGTATACAGAAATGTACCCTAAACAAAATCATAATTTGTTCCCGTAACCATATTCCAAAACCCAAAACTGAAACTGTATGTAGTTTTTCCCGTTCAACTTCACTGCAAGTCGTATAGTGTATCGTGAAATATTTGTTACGGTAAACAACGTAAATGCTCATTTCTTATATAACTCCGTGAAATCAGGGGTAGAAATAACTCATTGCCCAACATCCCAGTCCAGTGTTTCTTTTTTGTCGGGCAAGCAAATTTGTATATCATGCTGTACCAGTGTCCAGTTGACTTCCAGTGTTAATTATGTTGCTTATTTAAAAATTCAACCAGAAAATCGTCCGGCATAGTGGAAAACTTATCAGGGCTAGTGATTTTACATGTGCCACAGTAACGGAGTACACTATCAATTTTAAAGTTATTTCCACGCCTGGAAATGTATCTAATACAACAGTATGACAGTTCCAATCAAGAAAGCGGCACAAAGAAGAATGAACCCGTCCTAGTGTATGTTTCTGTATACAGATTTGGGTTAGGGTATGTTTCTGTATACAGAAACGTACCTGGGGTACATGTCTGTAGTACCAGTGCCAACAACGACCCCTTCAGCGACAGTGATTACAGCTGAAGGGGTCGCGTCACAGGTACGTTCTTGTATACAGAAATGTACCCTAAACAAAGTCAAAATACTGAAACGTACCCGGTACCCTAAATGGAGGAAGAGTCCATATTCTGCAATCTAAAACTGACACCATATACAGTTGTTCCAGTTCAACTAATTGCTGTGTGCATTCCCGTTACTGTGTATTCCCATTACTTATATAACGCAATCAAATGTATATAATACAACAGTATGACAGTTCCGATCAAGAATACAACACAGTGGGAATTGAATCGACCTAGGGTACGTTTCTGTATTCTGAGTTTGGCCAGGTTACGTTTCTGTATATATCTGACATCATCTGTAGTGCCGACAACGACCCCTTCAGCATAAATACATAAAACAAAAAAAGCAAACCTAGGGGCATCTCTTAATCTGTGATGTTAGGTCTGTCGGCAAAGGTACTATAGAACTTAAACCAGGTACCTTTCTTAAATCATAAAAATGCACCATGGCATACCCATATCGTCGGCACAGGTCACAATGTCAATACATTCGGGGTAAACAACCCACAACAGACAGTCACATGATACGAGATAAAAAGATTAAATTCCGTCGAGACCCAATTTAGACAACATCTTAACATCATCACACATATTAAATTATGTCGCAATAACTATAAAACAAGCAATTGCGGTAACTTATATTTCTGTTGAATGAGCCTCATTCACAGAGAACATGGCGGGAAATCATACGAAGTTGAGAAAACGTGTAACGTTTCCAAACTTTTCTCATAACCAACAAAACAATATTACCTGTAATATGTGTATATTTACATGGTTTATGTTCCCTGTAACCTCCTTTAAAATGTCCCCCGTACAAAGTGCTACAATCTTCTTTTTGTCCTGTTTTGATGATCCAAGCACGTTTTTCGAAGGAAACAGATGGCGCTATGTGTTGTTGCTCCTCACAGCGACGTTCATCTAACACGACATCAGTACTAAGACCCCGTCAGTGATAGTATATGCCTTGATGGCAGTTTTTAGCGTTACAAGCCCCTGTGGTTTTGGCAACCTCTTGGAGTCAAAGAAGTGATAGCTTTAAATTAAATGTAAATATATCATTTTTTAAAAAATATGTGCTGATATTTATAGAATTAATAAAAGACATAAAAATGTTGTATGTGCACAATAAGTAAAGGGGAGTAACTGTCATCCACTCTGCAAGGAGTCGGCAAAATGACAAAAATGTATTCGATCTCTTGCCAAAAATATGGCAACGGCGTTATTAGAAATATTGACGTATCATCTTTCTGTGTATGTTATCGAAAATTCATTACTGATGCTCATGTGTCCTAATATGACAAATCTGATTTTTACGCATGTTATTATTATTTAATTATACTTTCTTCTTGATTGTGAGGGGCGGTGGGGTAGCCTAATGGTTGAAGCGTTGTCTCGTCACGCCGAAGACCCGGGTTCGAATCCCCACATGGGTACAATGTGTGAAGCCCATTTCTGGTGTCCCCCGCCGTGATGTTGCTGGAATATTGCTTAAAGCGGCGTAAAACCAAACTCAGTCAGTCAGTCAGTCTTGATTGTGAAAATAGTTGCTTGCTCTTTATAACAAATAATATATCTACATTTCAATGCCATACGTGGAAGGTTGAGGGATCAGGTTCTTTGTGACTATGATTGAAAACGGTGACACGGATAACACTCGATAAATACATCATATTTTTCATAATATACAGGAGTGAGTGAGTTTAGTTTTACGCCGCACTCAGCAATATTCCAGCTTTATGACGGCGGTCTGTAAATAATAGAGCCTGGACCGGACAATCCAGTGATCAACAGCATGAGCATCGATTTACGCAATTGGGAACCGATGACATGTGTCAACCAAGTCCGCGAGCCTGACCACCCGATCCCGTTAGTCGCCTCTTACGTCAAGCATGGGTTACTGAAGATCAATATTCTATCGCAGATCTTCACGGTTCTAATATACAGGAAATATACTAAAAGTAACAATTATGTCAATGACTCAGTTGATGGTATTTTACATGTATATTTCGTTTATTAACAGCAATGTAAATCTCTATAATGTGTTCATGTTTGAATATACATGTATAAAGCTAAATGATATCCATTTCGCATCTCTTTTATCTTGATTGTGAAAATAGTTGCTTGCTCTTTATAACAAATAAATATATCTACATTTCAATGCCATACGTGGAAGGTTGAGGGATCAGGTTCTTTGTGACTATGATTGAAAACGGTGACACGGATAACACTCGATAAATACATCATATTTTTCATAATATACAGGAGTGAGTGAGTTTAGTTTTACGCCGCACTCAGCAATATTCCAGCTTTATGGAGGCGGTCTGTAAATAATCCAGTCTGGACCGGCCAATCCAGTGATCAACAGCATGAGCATCGATCTGCGCAATTGGGAACCGATGACATGTGTCAACCAAGTCAGCGAGCCTGGCCACCCGATCCCGTTAGTCGCCTCTTACGTCAAGCATGGGTTACTGAAGATCAATATCGCAGATCTTCACGGGTCTAATATACAGGAAATATACTAAAAGTAACAATTATGTCAATGACCCAGTTGATGGTATTTTACATGTATATTTCGTTTATCAACAGCAATGTAAATCTCTATAATGTGTTCATGTTTGAATATACATGTATAAAGCTAAATGATATTCCATTTCGCATCTCTTTTTAATTCTTTTCTAATGTTTAATGGCGTGACAGGAATGTAGTGTGGGTTTATTTTTTAGCAATATTCCAGCAATATCACGGCGGGGGACACCATAATTGAGCTTCACACATTGTACCCATGTGGGGAATCGAACCCGGGCCTTCAGCGTGACGAGCGGAAGCTTTTAACCATCGGGCTACCCCGCCACCAGTAAGTTTTATTATACGTGCATATGTTTGCATACATCAGCACTAATGCAGGGCCATTTCTTGTGTCCCCCGCCGTGATATTGCTGGAACATTGCTAAAAGCGGCGTAAAACCATACTCACTCACTCACTCACTAATGCACGGCATTAATTCGTACATAACACATAGGGGGACAAGGTAGGCACATATTCAATTAACTACGGCAATAACGAAATCAGAAGGACCACTAATTTTAGTTCGTTTTAACTTAGTTCGTTCGTTCGATAAAAAGTATACCAAGTTGCGCGATAAAAAAACAACAGTTAGTTATAACCGTCAGCTCGTTATAAACGTGTTTGATATAGAGAATATTATATGAGTGTCCATGTCATACTATGTTTACGACACGAGTGCCTAAATGTTGGTAGCGAGAGCGAGGGATATACCGATATTTAGGCACGAGTGTCGTAAACATAGTATGATATGGACACGAATATAATATTCTGTTTATTACCAAAGTCGTCAAATTGAAAATTAACCCAAATCTGCTTTCAAACAGGCTGTCTACCCGCCGTCGCCGCATGTAGAACGCAACGTCACAGAAAAAAACGTGACGTCATAGCATTGTTCATGACGTCACGTCACTATGCCAGAGTGATATTTTGCCCTAGGGCATCGTATGAAAAATATTAACCCCGATATGTTCGCCTACTCGTAGGTAATAAATAAACATACTTTATACGGTATTCCATATCTGATGTGGGTTCGCATATTATACTCAACAACATCTTTTAATATCACAAACCATGAAACACTGGACTATATAAATATATGAAGTATGTGCGTACAGTGTATGAATTAATTTTGAAACACAGTGACCAGGAGGGCTAAGTAAAAATGTTGCTAGCCCACATCATACTTCATCGGTCCCGCAAAATATCAATATCAAAATGCACATCGGTCAGAATTGGTGTGATGTTGGTAACTGAAGATGGTAAGTTATTGTCGCCTCTTTTGCACAACGCTATTATCATTTTTTTATGTAACGATCTTTATGTGACAAAGATAAGAAATATCACGAAACATTTGCGGACGTATTTTTCACCTTAATAATTGACTTTATCATATTCATGTGCATTAAATAAAGAGCCAGTCGCAATATCTTTAACAATATATGTCTGTCTTAAATCACCTGAAGAAGGGGCAAGAAGTAGCCCAGAAACGTTGTCATTCATATACAATAAACAAGAAGCTGCCATCCATATACTCGTCTTATATATTCACCAACTTCTAAATGCCTAAATGCCTCTCAAGAATCTAATACATACACTACTGGCCTGATTCACAATCAGCTAGCTTGGCTAGCGGGCCAGTAGCTATTTCTCTCTCTCTCTCTCTCTCTCTCTCTCTCTCTCTCTCTCTCTCTCTCTCTCTCTCTCTCTCTCTCTCTCTCTCTCTCTCTCTCTCTCTCTCTCTCTCTCTCTCTCTCTCTCTCTCTCTCTCTCTCTCTCTCTCTGTGTTTTATTTCCCTGTTTGATGAAGGAAATAGCAAGGTATTCACTCAGGTATTCATGTATGTGTACACGTTTTATTGGGAAAACTGTTCAGTCATGCATAACCATTGTTACCAGAATTGCTCCATACGTAAATGGGATTTCTCAGTTCACCATAAATCATATAAGTATTGAGGTCTAAACGCTCCCTGTTTGGTCTGAATGGGTTTCACTCACAAAAACGTGTTGAATATTGCTTTCTATACTGGCCTTTTAAGGCAACGCATTTTCGAACCATTCATATGTACATTATGTTGTAAGAGGTGACTAACGGGATCGGGCGGTCAGGCTTGCTGATTTGGTTGACACGTCATCGTATCCCAATTTCGCAGATCGATTCTGATGATGTCAATCACTGGGTTTTGTGGTTCAGACTTGATTATTCGCAGACCGCTGTCATATAGCTGGGATATTGCTGAGTCTGGTATCAAACAGCGTGTGATATTTACATATGTGACACGTCCATATTGTCCATACAAAGGGTCACTAATTCCTACCAATACCAGAGGACATGAAATAACGGTAGTGACAATTTTAATAGTAGCCAGTTTTATATGTTTACTTTGAAAGATGATTGAATGAAATTTGTCAGTCAAATATTTCAGAATGTTTAAAGAATATGTAATAGGCAAAAGACTGCATGTTGCGGCAGAGACACTGTGGCGGTGTATAATTTCATCACCGTAACGGCCCTATCACAGTCGTGTTGACCATACTCTACAGAATACTCCACCATACTCTACAGAAAGCAGTACAGAATGACAGGGTTATGACCGTCAAATGTGAAATCTTGGACACTATAGGACGTAAGCTCTATAAATGTTCTACATAGACTGTTATATGTCACTAGAAAAGATATGTATTTTTGTTAATAACCCTGCCTTAATAAAATATATAATTTATTACTAAGTGATTGTTTGGGACAAGTTTTTATGGATAACAACTTCTTTATTTCGTGAGTGCGACGTTTCGATACAGATTCTTGTACCGTTGTCAAGCAAGAGTGATACATGAAGTGGAGGAGCTGCTTATTTATACTGTATATAACAATGAAACTACATACATTGTAATTGACAAAGGAAACAACATAATTGCCATAATGGTTAAGCAGTAAGCTGAAAGCTGATGAAGCCAGTGAGTACACAAAGGATAGTGAATGGAAGCCAGAGATGTATAAATACAGGAGTGGTACAATGAAGGAGATGTTTATACAATAGGTGCGATGTTTATACAATAGATTGGGCTTGGTGGAGGAGTGGATCATGAGCTGATGGAATGAAGTATCCTTGGTCACGGTTGTTATCCATAAAAACTTGTCCCGTATTGTACGTCTCAACTTCTAAAATGCCACCCGAATCATGTGAGTGAGTGAGTTTAGTTTTACGCCGCGCTTAGCAACAGTCCAGCTATATGCGGCGTGCAGAATATTACACCAAACAAATTATTTTAAAAAATTGAACACACACGTTCAAGTAAATAGGTATGGATGAGCTTAATTATCCCAACATGTTATTTTATAGCTAATTGAAGAAGCAGAGAGCGTTATGTTCTTGTTAAAACTTATTAACTATGAATGTCCAGATACTGTGTGTTCATGATGCCAATATTTTGTCACACGCGGAATCAGCTTTAAAACTCAACTCACTCACTTAACGGATTGTCGATTATCCAGTGTAACATATATAGTCCATCCTATTGCGTTATACGTTATCCCAGCAGTGCAGGCATTTTCAGATTTACAAATGTTTGGATGGTATAGTGACTGATCCAATTTGATCCTATTTCTGTGATTTTACCTTGATATTTAATCATGTAAAAATGTGATGTCTATTACGTATGCTATGATATAAAAAAAACACATTTGATATATTTGAATCCATAAACAACCCCACTTTGCCATTGCTATAAAAATCTGAAATTCTACTTAGGTATATAGGTATATATACAGTACACAGCAAATGTTTACATATATTTCTCATGTAACAATGAAGTTCGTTCCGTTCGTATCGTCAAAACAGTGTCTGCCCATAAGGGCTTTTTCAGACAATCAAACTTGCATGCAATATAGCGATTACTACTCTCTTGCTGTAACCCTTGTTTGGTTGTAAATCTACACATGTTATTTGTCATCATTCACTTGATGGTCAGTCAATGAATTTATAACAGGTATAATTAGTGATAACACCACTCAGATTACACGACAAAGGTTCCCATTTGGCATTTCTTGTGTCAGAAGTAAATACTCATCATTATAAATTTAGGTCTGATGTGGCAAATGTATTACATGTTATGTAATATGCGCATGGAAGTGCAGCAAGAGGAATTATCAGCTGAGTTTCAAAACAAACATCGTTCAAAGGATTAACCGATAACACGCTGATTGATTAATTGCTTTTATCCTGCACAGCGGATTTGTCAAAAGGTAGTGTTTATGTATGTAGATTCACTAATCTATATTGAATACACCCTGTCGTAAAGTTTCTTTGTAAAAACAACTTCCTTCCTTCAAAGGATTAACCGCCAAAACCTTGATTGGTAGCTCAATATTGGCTAACTAATGGCGGACATCATGCAATTACTTGCCAGGTGTGCTATCTTGGGTGACCAATGTGATACACCAATGTGAAAAACCTGAAACTATAGATAACTTTTTCGCATATTAGACCGTTAAAAGACACATGACATATGGAACAGGATTCTTTGTCAGCTGCAGATAAATGGCATCTCATTACTTTATGTGGATATTGATGGATACATTCCCCTAACAAGGTAATAGCCTGATATTGTTGCTATAACTTTAGTCTGTTTTAATTTTAATATTTGCATTTTGTTTTAATCAATTTGTTATGGCATTCAACAGAATCATTTTTTTGCCGTGAAAGGTAATGAGACAGACAATATACACTAGATCGCACTTAGGGCGTGTGTGTGAAATATGATACACTAGGTATTACAGCCATGTTATAAATTCACTAAGTATAAGCAGATCGTGTGCATTTTATTAAGTTTCAAAATGCATACAAATATGATAATAAACTAATTAGGATTATAAGACAAAATATACATGCGTACATTGACTTCGTTATTTCAGTCCTAACATTTTGTACCACTGGCAGATGGTTAATGTTTGAAACAACATCTAGGAACAACAGCCAATTAGGAAAACGTAAATGCTATCAAAACAATGCTTGCAATGCTTGAGAAAAACATCTTGATCAGGACACACTAAAACTTTTAACTACAGCAATTTGAGAAGGGTGGATTTTGTCCATTTTTCTGTTAAGAAGAGATGGATTCTGTCCGGGGTGGCAATTTTGGGGTGGATTTTGTCCGGGTGGAGTTTGTCCGGTTACCTTGGGATTGAGAGGGTTGGGGTGTCACCTCATTACTGTAAAGTTGGACAAAGCTAAACCATCTGACCCCATGTTGGGGCATTACTCAACGGACAATGCGTGTAGAGTGACAACATTTCTCGTGTAATGATAGATCTTCAACTACTACTGACCTGGTCAGCGGGATACATTATGACAGGTAATCTATTTCAGTGTCAACTTGTATAATGAAATGTGGACAGAATGCTTTGACATTAATAGAGTATATGGTCAGAATGCTTTGACATTTAAAGATTTAAATTTGTATAATTTATAATTCATGCACATTTTAGTTCATGCAACCCGACGCCCCCATCAGTTTGTCACATCTTTCGATCAAATCACCCCTCTCTCGATGGCTTGAAATACGCATTTTAGTCGGAAAACACACGTTAAATCCCCCAATCCCCATCACCACCATCATCATCATTTAAAGAGTCTTTTTTACTGATTATTTGTTGAATGACAGTTTCTAAATGTTGTCTTCTAGATACTCTCAGAAATGTTTTCGAAGGTTTCCAATAAAATGAATTTGGTGATAAATAATATCTTAACATGGACACTGTGGACAACCGCGCAGTTATGGAACTTTTTTATATTTACGGTGCAGTTCTAATATATTTATCCATTGTTGATTGTACCCAAGACGCTCTGATTGTACTAGCTGTTCTTATGCTGTAGAAACCATTTCTTTAACTACCCCCCTTAATGTATTAGAAAATGAACCTTCCCCAACTTGTCGCAGATCAGTATTTGCAACACTCCGCACGTACGTGCTAGAAGTGGAGCGAACGGGACGGGCAAAATGCTGTAAAACGACTCGGTGCTGGTCTAGTGACGTCATCAAGGTGACGTCAGGGCATGAAATAATAATTTTATTGTGATAAGATCAGATGACCCGTCCTAACCTTTGGGCTGCATACATCTTCTAATGTAATAATACCCCTTTTCAAATACTGACTCAAAGGGCAGCAATCACATTTCAAGATGCATATGCATTCTAACTTGCCCAGTCATGTCTTCGTCGTTTGAAACCTATAATACCATTGAAATCTCATGTTGATATCTGTATGATCTACACGGTATAGGACAAAACAATCGGAAACATCTACAGCAGACAGTTTGTTGTTAGATTGTTGGGACAGTGAATAATCGTATTGAGCGCGCCACATATAGAGCGTGTCGTCACACTAGTAGCACAGCGCTTGCAGGTAAGAGACAACGATCGTTGACAAATGACAACACATCAACTCCGGCCAACGTAATTTAGTTTGGGGAATTTACACAACAAGCAGCTACATATATCGCAGGGTCTCACACCACGCCATTTTAAACTTGTAAATATGCGGAGTTGACCGGACTATATTTTTAGTCGTCCAAGCCTGATGTCACCGCTTGTGACATCGCTTGACTGAGAGTTTCAAAGCTTGTTGACGGACTGAGTCTGAAAAGGAGGCGAAGAATTAGTCGAATTCCATCGCTGATATGTCAAAATCCTAGCCTAAGGTGTTTTTCGTTTGTGTTCATGTTTCCTATTTGAAGGTTTAAAGACTTAGATCGATGTTATCACCGACATAACGTTTCGCATGGACTTGGATCGGAGCCAAATTCACCCCTCCCATCACCTGAGATTGGCAAGCAATCACAATGACATCTCTGGTTATTGTTTTGCTCGTGAAACCTTATGATATATGACCAGTTATCGCTTATCTATTACGAAAATATTAGGATTGTTATCTCAATGAGAGTTGTTCGTGAGATGTTTTATTTGAATACAATGCAAAATCAGATATGTAGATCTTTTGAGAGTGTTTGCAAGTTTTTAATGTACACCTTAAACTCAGCTCAGCCTCTTTGTAATCTCGGCTATCTTACAACTAGAATTTATGTATGATGTCAACATTAGCCATGACACTTAATGTTGACATCACAGTTCAGTGAATTTGCTTTGTTCATTTCCAGCAGATCCATAGCAATCTATTTTTATTGTGGGTAGACTTCATTTCATTGGACATGTTTACATACACTGTACATATATTCTCACCTCTTGAATGGCAACCTAGATATGGATCTGTTACCAAATTAAGTAACATGCACTAAGAATGAACTTTTCTTTTACTAATAACTAGCTTCTTATACAGAATGCACATGACTTACAAGACGGGAGGCTTATAGTTATCGACATGTCTACACCGGTGCGAGACCCCTTCGAAGACCTCCTAGACATGGGGGAGGACGACATGGGGGTAGAGTCGCCACCACCACTACCTCCATCACAGCCCCCAAAGGTAAGTGTCGCATGCTTTGCATCAGAGGTAAGAGTTCCGCCCGTAACCCCCGCTTGAAATGTATTCTATTTATTAGGATTACTTCGAGGGTTTAGGGTTAGGTTTGGGGTTAGATTTTAGGGTTAGTGTTTAGGGCTAGGTATAGGTTGTTTATGAAAAACATAGGCATATATTCTTAGTCATATAATGATTAAAAAAATACGGGGGTTACAGGCGGAAATCTTTCCGCATCAGATACCCCCAGCCACCTCATGTAGGTCTAGGGCAGGGGGGTAGCCTCGCGGTAAAAGCGTTCACTCGTCAAGCCGAAGATCCAGGTTTGATTCCCCACATGGGTACAATGTGTGAAGCTTATTTTTGGTGTCACTTGCTGGAATATTGCTAAATTCAATTGTCAAGCCAAAGATCCAGGTTTGATTCCCCACATGGGTACAATGTGTGAAGCTTATTTTTGGTGTCACTCACTGTGGTATTGCTGGAATATTGCTAAATGTGGCGTAAAACCTACCTCTCTTTCTCCCCCTTCTCTCTCCTCTCTCTCTATGGAGTAATTAGGCAATTTGTTCAAAATTGCGCAAAGCTATTAAACTTGAGATAGATATATCTTATAAAAATATCCAGTCAATTTATAGATTTGAACAACTTCCTTATCCAAGTATCACTGCCATGACCACATGACCAAACCGGTTAATCATATTAGCATATTCAGATAGGGCATGTGATCTGCAGTATGGCAACCTCACTTACATAAAGATAACCTTTGTGGGTTGAGTGCTTGTACTTGGTGGATGCAAGCGGCAAACCGTTGACCAGCAAGACCAAAGCAAGTGCAGCTTTAATTATAACAGAAGGGGTACAGTTTGTGATTTTGCAAAATTTGTTCAGTAATTGTGTAATTTTGTGAAAACATTCGCCAGATACGATATACATAGCATTGTTTTACCTATACTCTAAGAGCAGTGGATCACTGACTAATTTGCTGAATGTTTTTATGTTAAGTATGCTTCAAAAATGGGAGTGTGCACACTACTCTCCTTGTCTGTAGATGTATATCTAAGGCAGTTTGTGTGTAGTAAAGTAATTCAAAATATAAATTTACAATCCTGAACATCCTTTTCAGTAGAGTTTGTTTTTAATGTTGTATAGAGTAAGCATTACCCAAGCTTCCTTGACCGAACAGAATATCACTAGCCTTTGACTTATGACCAGTGGATTACATATGGTATTGAATGGTAATTTAGCTTCAATGGTAATGTCCCAAGCTTTGAAGGAGAGTAGAAATGTGGAGATCACATCTTAGTGAATATAGGACTTTGAATGGCATTTAGAAGTGATACACAAAAGGAAGAGAATTTTATGTGTGTCAACTTCTTTATGGTGAGGATCACAATGTTTCAGAGTATATACTTTAATACACCTTCATCTCTGAAACATGTTCCTTATAATAAGAAGTTGAAGGGGAACACTTTTTACATATATTCAACTTCTTTTTTGCAATAGAAGCGACTTTCCAGTGTAGATCCTAACACCGTCATCAAGTAAATGATACAAACGTCACATATATTGCAATAAAGAAGTTGTCTCTCCATAAAAGTGTTCCTCTTCATCATACCAGCTTCTAAATGCCACTTAAAGAAAAAAAGAAAAAAGTTGACGTCCATAAAATGTTCTTCCTTAATCAGTATGTGATAAACCTTTGGTGAAAATAGGACAGTGTTATCAGAACTGATTGATAACCTACGATGTGATAACAGACAATCGTAGTACTAAGAGGCGATGAGTCCTGACATGAACAAGAGTGTCATCACGGCAGTGGGTGACTCAAGGGTCACTTGTATGTGTATGTAAGTATAATAAATAGGCAAGCACAACGGAGATATTCATGTATATATGACATTGAATCAGATAGGTAGGTGCACTTCCTGGTACTAAATCAGGTAAACCATGGGTGAACAGAAGCCTAGCGACTGTGTATAGTGAAGAGTTCCACAGCCTTCATGCATGGTATTTTAGCACCAGCATTTCAATATTCTTCTATTATCTCTCGTCAAAATTAAGTATGAAAGTTCCCTGTCATTATTTTAATGTTAAAAATAATAATTTAGATGGTTCTTAATTTGTTTTCTGTTATCCAGTCCTGATGGTGATTAATAGTTGCAGGAAATTAGCATATTTCAAGGATTCGAAGTAAAATGAGGCTTTCTTTCAGCCTAGATAGTGTGGTATCTGTAATTGCACTGTGGTAGTAGGTTCTGAGTGGGAGTGTATGTATAAGCTGCGTAAGGTTCAGTGATGTCATATATAGACGTTGAAATTTTTTAGTTGAATGTGTTTCCCTTTCAAAAATATTTGTAAGGAACTATAAGTTGTATTGTGCAAGAATAATATGTTTTCTGAATATGTTCATTCTGTGATTACCTGGACTTCTGTGATGTTACTGGATAATTACTGATAGCTGTGATATCACTGGATTTTTTTACCTGTCACTATGATGTCACTGGATTATTTACCTGTCACTATGATGTCTGGATTATTTAGAAATCGATGTGATATCACTGGTTTATTCACAGATCACTGTGATATCACAGGATTACCTCTGATTGTTGTGATGAAATGTGATTATTTATTGATCACTGTGATAACGCTATACTGTTTATGAATCACTGAGATATTGCTGGATTGTTTATAAATCACTGTGATATCACTGTACTATTTATGAATCACTGAGATATCGCTGGATTGTTTATAAATCACTGTGATATTACTATACCATTTATGAATCACTGAGATATTGCTGGATTGTTTATAAATCACTATGATATCACTGTACTATTTATGAATCACTGAGATATCCCTGGATTATTTATTAATCACTGTGATATCACTATACTATATATGAATCACTGAGATATCGCTGGATTATTTATGAATCACTGATATGATGCTAGATTATTGCCGATTGCTGTGATATCATTACACTATTTATGAATCACTGAGATATCGCTGGATTGTTTATACATCACTGTGATATTACTATACCATTTATGAATCACAGAGATATCGCTGAATTGTTTATAAATCACTATGATATCACTATACTATTTATGAATAACAGAGATGTCGCTGAATTGTTTATAAAATATAAATCACTGTGATATCACTGTACTATTTATGAATCACTGAGATATCCCTGGATTATTTATGAATCACTGATATGATGCTAGATTATTGCCGATTGCTGTGATATCACTGCAGTATTCTGACTGTGACATTCTCTTACTATTAACACCCACTTTTTTTTTCAGACTGAATCCTGGATGGTTTTGTCGAAGGATGCAGAAGACTTTAAGTCCATGAATGACTCAGATTTATTTGGTAGTGGTAGCTCCAGCATGAAGTCTTCCCACACAGACGACCTTGGCGACATATTCTCCAGCACCAGCAGCAAGAGTGGCACCAAAGCTCACGGCAGTACGTTCAACGACCTGTTCGATGGAGCACCCTCTGATAAAAAGACCAAGAAGAGTACATCCAGTCATGGATCTACCTTCGATGATTTATTCGAGGAATCAAAACCCAGTGGTTCATCTGGCAGTGCCATGGATGATTTGTTTGGCAGTGTAAAGTCAAGCACGGTTTCAGGGACCGATTCTTCTTTGGATGATCTGTTTGGAAGTGGAAGTGCCAAGCAGTCGACCCAGGCAGCAAGTAAAAGTAATGGATCTCAACTTGTGGATTTGTTTGGTGATTCTGAAAGTGGGAAATCGAACAGTATGTTTTCAAGCAAGAATACCGACGACCTTAACGAACTGTTTAAAAGTGACTTGAAAAAATCAGAGAAGGCGCTAGATAAGAAGGACGATGATCCCGGTGAGGATTTATTTGGGAGTTCGTATGGAAAGAAGTCTATAGCGGATACTTCCAGGAACAAAACCGACGACACACTTGATATTTTCAAGGAATCTGCTGTTACAACTCCCAGTTCAAAAACAGATTTTGATGACCTGTTTGGCAGTTCTTCTCAGATGACAAAGTCTACAGAAGTGGCTGCAGCTGTTTCATTTACAGATGATGCCTTGATGACCAACGGTAAAAGCAGCAGGACAAGCAGTGACCTTGATGACTTCTTCTCCACCAGCAAGCCAGCAGCAGCAGCAGCAGTGTCAACGGATACGAAGGACACTCCCGACACTGTGGATGGGAAGGCTGAGATACACGTCTCACCTGTGACAGAGCCAGCAAAGGTAAGCATCATGACTTCATGGCAGCAGTATGTAAATAATCAAGTCTAGACCAGACTATCCAGTGATCAACAGCATGAGCAGCAGTTGGGACACGTTGACTTGTGTCAGCATGCTTGACCATCTGATCCTGTTAGTTGCTTGTTATGACAAGCATGGGTTGCTGAAGACCAATTCTAACCTTGATCTTCATGGTTGGCAGATAAACATTCTAAAAGGATTAATCAATGTTCATTATGTCAGTCATTGGATACTTTGGTCCAGACTTGAATATTTACAGACTGATGTCATATAGCTTGAAAATTCCTGCGTGCAGTGGTAAACAAAAGAAGAAACAAACATTTACCAGTATTCATGTATGAACCACTATGTATTCTAAAAAAACTTTAGCAAAAGCTGTATAAACACATGGGCACAATGTGTTATTTCTGGTGTCACTAAAAGCCACAAACTCAGTCAGTCAGTCAGTAAAACCCTGTGCATTTCTCTTTCTCTCAATAATACTAACTATCAGCCCTCAGGGAAGCTACCATATAATTTATTCCTCTCCCCCCCCCGCCAATACATATTTAGATGACAATATTAAATTAAAAAGTTCTAATGAATTAATGCAATGTTGCATTAAATTGACTCTCAACATTATTTCAAGCGTAACCCCATAGAGTTATGTCCCTTGGAGCGCTCTTTACAAATATCCTACGCACCACTATGTGATTGAAACCAGTTCGACAAACACCAACAACAGTTTTCGATGTGAGGAGCAATTGTGTACATTCCATCTATGGCAAGTGTTCCCTGTTTGCTTTCAAACACATTGTTCTGTGATATACTTGTGTTTTTAAGCTGTAGGAATATAGGCATATAGCAGTGATGCCAACCACTCATATTTTGGCAGAGTTACTCGGATTTCAAATGCAAAATCCACTCTCAAATTTGTCTTTAAAAGACTCTGAATTTTTTTATGGTGTACAGTTTCGTAAGTCACCGGTCATTTTTTTTTAGTTGATACCGGTTAAAGCATTCGGAAGCTTAGAGTATGTTTTGGGGTCTCGATTGTGTATTTTGTGTGTTATTAACGACAAAGTTTCGTAAAATTTTACATGTCATATCCTGTATGTAAGTGAAGCAAAATGGCGGAGCCGACCACACCGCCGAAGAAAAGCAAGATTAAGTACACATCATCAAGCTTCCAAATGGAATATATCAATGTTTTACCTCATCAAATATGGGCAGAACATATGCTTTTTTTTGTGTATGTAAAACTGATATTCTCGTTTTGCATGCAGGCATTTGTTATCTCCATCACCATGTCGGCAGAAAAAAATAAATGTATTAAATGTGAATATTAGCAGAACATAACTCCAGATTCAAAGACAGGTGAACAGTTAGTATTTTGTGGAGCACCTTTAGAATACAGCACCAAAACTTCTCGTGAGGACGATCTCTGCCGTGGGTCACGTGTCATTAAGACAAGCAACCAGTTTGTGAGAACCCGTCGGACGCTAACCCGCTGACCTTCGGATTGTTAGCTTGACAGCTAACCGACTGAGCTTCGTCCACACTGTTGCACAATGTCCAAATTTATCGAGTCATTCCTGTGACGTCCACGAAATGAACGGAAAGAGTCGAATAGGTCATGGACAATTACGAATGCTACGGGTAGACTTGCATGGTGTCTCGTGATTTTATTCTACGGACAACCGCCGAATGGATCCGATGCCATTTGGCACACTCGTCCCCATTCCGTAATCTACAAATTAACGTGTGGCGTGGAATGAGAGCGATATGCCTCAAACTGAAAAGGGTTGTTGACGTCCAGGCGTCAGACGAGATTTCACGGTGCATGCATGAATGACGCTTTTATATAAATCAGTGATTTTGTGACAGAAAAGTGATGTAGGGAACACTGTTAGGATAATGTGGATCGCACTAAGGAACGAGGGAGACATGAGCATGTGTAGTGACGGCACGAGGGTGAGTTAGCCTTCGAATCATTACTTTACATAATTTATGTTGCGCGTGTGAAAGAGGCTTGAGTGCAAATTCCAGGCCAATTTCCATTAGCCCAAAATTTCTACATTAACCCATTTCATAATGTACTTTTCGACGCTTTTGGTTTCCGCGCTTGTGTGAAAAAAGTATTAAAATGCAAAAAGGAAAAACAACAAAATGGTACTCACGTGATTACACCGACATGCACCTACTATATTGGATT
Organism: Haliotis rubra; assembly: GCF_003918875.1. NCBI lineage: Eukaryota > Metazoa > Mollusca > Gastropoda > Lepetellida > Haliotidae > Haliotis > Haliotis rubra. The sequence goes on from NW_025767148.1 coordinate 546,771, forward strand.
AGGTCCCTAACCCTAAACCCTAAACCCTAACCCTAACCCCTTGTAATAATCCTAATAAATAGAATGCATTGACCCGAACCACCGGACATGTACCTACTATATTGTATTAGGTCCCTAACCCTAACCCTAACCCTAACCCTAGTCCTAGTCCTAGTCCTAGTCCTAGTCCTAGTCCTAGTCCTAGTCCTATCCCTAACCCTAATCACTTGAATTAATCCTAATAAATAGAAAGCATTGACCTAACCTGCACAAACACGACGTGTCTAGTGTAATGCATTATTACCGCTCGAAAAATAAAATACTAATAAACACTTTTCTATGTACCGGTAATGGTGCAAATTACTGAATGACAAAATATATATGTAAATTTAAAAATTACAAAATACAAAATACACAAAACATAACTCCTCAGCAGCCCGTAATACAAATAAATATGAGCGTGATTAGTGAAAAAGAAAAATATTTCAAACTGGTGCTTGCAAAATATTAGCATCCGCCCGTATACAACTACTGGAAACTCTCAACATCGTTGGGCTCATGCAATGGCATAGCTAGAGTAGAGATGAAACACCAGTGAGGGGAGCTTATACGCGCACTTTCGGCTGAGCTAGACCACCGTGTTGCCATGCAGGCGTCATAGGGCATTGTTTCGAACGTGCTTTCGAACAAAATCACATTACATTACGTAAAGGGTATTATGGCGATTTTTTAAAGTTTGTGGTGCTGTATTCTAAAGGTAGGCCTATTTTGTCAAGTCACCATGGGCAGCAATGCAGGCTTCAATGCAGCGGGGCATACTACTGATCAAAGAAGTTAGAAAGTCGTGGTCCATGCTGTCCCAATATCGGACCACCTCTTCTTTCATTTCAGCAATATTTGTCAGATTTTTCTTATTGACACTTTCCTTCATAAGTCCCCAAACATTTTCTAAAGGAAACATTTCTCTTCAGTTTTTTAACCAGATGATGTTTTTATTTGTTTATGTTTGAATTGTGAAACACGTTCGGTTGCTACTTCCCCCTTAATTGAAAAGTTACATATATTACTCATAAATATTCTCTCATTAAATTTGTTTACACTTTTCATTTCTGCATCCCTGTCAATAGCCTGCACCTGCGGTTGTATTGATTCAACAACTGAAACCAGAATTTTAAATAAGCTGCATACTTGCGTCAAATATACTAACTAATTAACCGTTACCAATATCACTGGGAGTTGTTTGCATTCAAATAGTTATTAAAAAGTATATAAAACCCATACATGCTTTTTGTTACAGATCTGCTAAATGTACACTAATTCAACTGCAGTAAATAAAGCATAATGGCAGATCATCGTGCTCATGATGATACAGCAGCACATCAACCAATGCATTTTACACGATCACTTTGGCAGAATTATGATCTGAATAGGGTTTAAAAGTACTCCCAAGGACCCAATAGAATAAAACTTTACCCCGAAGAAAAATATTGATAGCTGGAGTGAAGAATAACATGTCACCGAATACTCAGTGACTCAAACATTCATCTGTAGCCCTCTCCAACATATATAGTCATGTGCTATATTAGTCAAATGGAGATTCCAGGTTAGAATATGTCCCCATCAACCTTCCAATACAATGCTTCCTGTAGAGATTCCAGGTTAGAATATGTCCCCACCAACCTTCCATACCATCCTTCCTGTAGAGATTCCAGGTTAGAATATGTCCCCACCAACCTTCCATACCATCCTTCCTGTAGAGATTCCAGGTTAGAATATGTCCCCATCAACCTTCCATACCATCCTTCCTGTAGAGATTCCAGGTTAGAATATGTCCCCACCAACCTTCCATACCATCCTTCCTGTAGAGATTCCAGGTTAGAATATGTCCCCATCAACCTTCCATACCATCCTTCCTGTAGAGATTCCAGGTTAGAATATGTCCCCATCAACCTTCCATACCATCCTTCCTGTAGAGATTCCAGGTTAGAATATGTCCCCATCAACCTTCCATACCATCCTTCCTGTAGAGATTCCAGGTTAGAATATGTCCCCACCAACCTTCCATACCATCCTTCCTGTAGAGATTCCAGGTTAGAATTATGTCCCCACCAACCTTCCATACCATCCTTCCTGTAGAGATTCCAGGTTAGAATATGTCCCCACCAACCTTCCATACCATCCTTGGTGTAGAGATTCCAGGTTAGAATATGTCCCCACCAACCTTCCATACCATCCTTCCTGTAGAGATTCCAGGTTAGAATATGTCCCCACCAACCTTCCATACCATCCTTCCTGTAGAGATTCCAGGTTAGAATATGTCCCCACCAACCTTCCATACCATCCTTGGTGTAGAGATTCCAGGTTAGAATATGTCCCCACCAACCTTCCATACCATCCTTCCTGTAGAGATTCCAGGTTAGAATAAGTCCCCACCAACCTTCCATACCATCCTTCCTGTAGAGATTCCAGGTTAGAATAAGTCCCCATCAACCTTCCATACCATCCTTCCTGTAGAGATTCAAGGTTAGAATATGTCCCCACCATCCTTCCTTACCATCCTTCCTGTAGAGATTCCAGGTTAGAATAAGTCCCTCACCAACCTTCCATACCATCCTTCCTGTAGAGATTCCAGGTTAGAATATGTCCCCACCAACCTTCCATACCATCCTTCCTGTAGAGATTCCAGGTTAGAATATGTCCCCACCAACCTTCCATACCATCCTTCCTGTAGAGATTCCAGGTTAGAATAAGTCCCCATCAACCTTCCATACCATCCTTCCTGTAGAGATTCCAGGTTAGAATATGTCCCCACCATCCTTCCATACCATCCTTCCTGTAGAGATTCCAGGTTAGAATAAGTCCCCCCACCAACCTTCCATACCATCCTTCCTGTAGAGATTCCAGGTTAGAATATGTCCCCATCAACCTTCCATACCATCCTTCCTGTAGAGATTCCAGGTTAGAATATGTCCCCATCAACCTTCCATACCATCCTTCCTGTAGAGATTCCAGGTTAGAATATGTCCCCACCAACCTTCCATACCATCCTTCCTGTAGAGATTCCAGGTTAGAATATGTCCCCACCAACCTTCCATACCATCCTTCCTGTAGAGATTCCAGGTTAGAATATGTCCCCATCAACCTTCCATACCATCCTTCCTGTAGAGATTCCAGGTTAGAATATGTCCCCACCAACCTTCCATACCATCCTTCCTGTAGAGATTCCAGGTTAGAATATGTCCCCATCAACCTTCCATACCATCCTTCCTGTAGAGATTCCAGGTTAGAATAAGTCCCCATCAACCTTCCATACCATCCTTCCTGTAGAGATTCCAGGTTAGAGATTCCAGGTTATAAGTCCCCATCAACCTTCCATACCATCCTTCCTGTAGAGATTCCAGGTTAGAATAAGTCCCCATCAACCTTCCATACCATCCTTCCTGTAGAGATTCCAGGTTAGAATATGTCCCCATCAACCTTCCATACCATCCTTCCTGTAGAGACTCCAGGTTAGAATACGTCCCCATCAACCTTCCATACCATCCTTCCTGTAGAGATTCCAGGTTAGAATAAGTCCCCATCAACCTTCCATACCATCCTTCCTGTAGAGATTCCAGGTTAGAATATGTCCCCATCAACCTTCCATACCATCCTTCCTGTAGAGATTCCAGGTTAGAATAAGTCCCCATCAACCTTCCATACCACCCTTCCTGTAGAGATTCTAGGTTAGAATATGTCCCCATCAACCTTCCATACCATCCTTCCTGTAGAGATTCCAGGTTAGAATAAGTCCCCATCAACCTTCCATACCACCTTTCCTGTAGAGATTCCAGGTTAGAATAAGTCCCCATCAACCTTCCATACCACCCTTCCTGTAGAGATTCTAGGTTAGAATATGTCCCCACCAACCTTCCATACCATCCTTCCTGTAGAGATTCCAGGTTAGAATAGGTCCCCATCAACCTTCCATACCATCCTTCCTGTAGAGATTCCAGGTTAGAATAAGCCCCATTCAACCTTCCATACCACCCTTCCTGTAGAGATTCCAGGTTAGAATATGTCCCCATCAACCTTCCATACCAACCTTCCTGTAGAGATTCCAGGTTAGAATATGTCCCCATCAACCTTCCATACCATCCTTCCTGTAGACATTCCAGGTTAGAATAAGTGAGGTGAAATTGGGTTTAACGTCGTGCTTGAGAATATTTCGCTCATATGACGACGTGCATGTGTATGTGCAGCTGCTTGTACTAGCCCAGACTGAAGCTGGTTTTATAGTGCTAGCCCACTGAGAAACCATGCCGCAGTGAAGCATGAATACCCCACTGACTCCGAGCCGACCAGTCCTTGTTGTACCCATTAATGCCGAACGCCAGGCAGGGACCAACAAGTACCATATTTTAACGTCTTTTGTTATGATGCGGTCGGGGATCGAACCCGCGACCTTCCGGTCTCTCCGGACGGACGCTCTAACCACTACACCACGGAGGCGATCGTTAGAATAAGTCCCCATCAACCTTCCATACCATCCTTCCTATAGAGATTCCAGGCTAGAATATGTTAGAAGTTGACTAAATGCGTGAGGTAGGTGGACGTATTGACTTTGTCAATGGCATGTCATTAAGCCTAACAGTGCTCATAATATCAACGGTTGATAGGGTAGCTAGCGTTGTTCGATTCCCTACATGGGTACAGAGTGTGCGCAGTGTGGTGCCCCCTGCCGTGATATTGCTGGAGTATTGCTAAAAGCAGCGTAAGAACAAACTCACTCTCTCACTCACTCATAATATCAACCACTGGTGAACAGATCTCCTCCACGGTGTAGTGGATGGAGCATTTGTCATCACGGGGTTGAAGCAGACTAATCCCGGGGCCCAATGATGTCAAAATAAGTTATCTGTTGGTACCCACCCTTTTGCTGGTCAGTATGAAGTCTTTGAGTGAAATGTCCATTTTACTTTTGATTTTTGTATCTCATTGCTGAAAAATTAATTTGGTCACTCTTGTAACGGACTACTGTTTCTAGATACGGTGTTAGCAAAACAGAGGGGGCTTGTGTTACGTTATGGTCAGAGCTGCAGATAACTTTTTGAGTCATTGAGTTATGTACTCGCTTGTGTTCATCTAAATGAGGTATCCTAACTTTTCTTTGAGTTACCAAATAAATTGTACCCACCTCACTCAAACACAATTGGGTATTTGCCATTTTCCATTAATTGTAAAAATATAATGAAGTTTAAATGTTGGATTACATGTTTGTTATTTGATCTGTAAATATGAGAAATGACAGCAAGTTGCCATGTCCATGTGCTGAAATAGAACCTCTATAATAATCATGAGTCAGGATAAGTATAAAAATAATAATTTTATCATAAAAATTACATTTTTGTGTCTACGTTTGTAAGATCAAATGTATTGAGTATTTACCAAAATTCAAGCGTACTTGTACCCAATAGACTTAATAGGTATTGAGTTTTCACATAAATATTTGCATAATTTACACAGATACACAGCTTATCTGTACTTCTGATTGTGCAGTACATTGTCACTCATTTTGAACTGTTGTCATCAGTTTTGTGTGTGTATAATTAGATAAATAGTTTGACGGTTTTATTGATTTCAATATGTTTTTGCATTTCTGGAACAATGTTGTTTGTAACCTAATGACAATCCCAAGAAGATGCATGGCAAATATTACACATTATGCTACTCTGTGCCTTGATATGTTCCATTTTGCGGGGCGTTGGGGTAGTCTAGTGGTTTAAGCGTTGGCTTGTCACGCCGAAGATCCGAGTTCGAATCCCCACATGGGTACAATGAGTGAAGCCCATTTCTGGTGTCCCCAGTGGTGATATTGCTGGAATATTGCTAAAAGCGGCGTACAACCAAACTCAGTCAGTCATTCAGTCAGTCCATTTTGCCCATCTCACTCTGATAAACAGCAAACTAGTTCTAAGTAAGAAAACTCCCTCAGAAGTATTCGTAAATTGTCATTTGTAATGACCATGAATATCATAGGCGGATCCAGAGGGTTGGTGCGGGGGTGCGCAGCCCCCCTATTGTGCTGAAAGTTTGTTAGATGACCATTGAAACTCAGGTTAAAATGAAGTGTGCACCCCTCCTTTTCTCAATAGTGTGCAAACCCCACCCCTTCTCCTTCTCAAAAAGCTGTATCCGCCTCTGAATATTGACTTTAACTTATGAAGGGATGCGGTTTGATTCTAGTGAATCGTAACAGGAATATGCTCACAACTTTACTTTATAGGCACAATGTCACACATTGTCGACAATATTTTGGCCAATATATTGTGTATTAGGGGCATATGCACTCACTTTAGCTTCCTGCTGATGCAATAAAATCATCCCTTATGACTTGCCTGAAATCTAAAATTGAAAGTTTGAGGCTTACAGCTTCCAAACAGATAACATTTGCCACATATGGAATGTAAACCATTGTTCCGTACATCGAACAATGTCGCACACAGTGTTGCTGGTGTTTGACGAACTGGTTTTCAGTGACAAGTTGTGCGTAGGATTCGTAAAGAGTGCTCCAAGGGACATAACTCGATGGGGTTCGCTTGAATTAATGTTCGTCCGGAGGAGGGTGCGATAGCCGACGTTGCATTAATTCATCAAATGTTTTTAATTTATTATTGTAATCAAAACCCGTAATTTTGTTTGAAATAGATTACATGTATATGGTAGCTTCCCTGAGGGCTGATAGTTAGTATTATTGAGAGAAATGCATTATCTATTTTTCGAGAAGTGGGGTGTGACATTGTGCCTTTAATGATTTTGAATGTTATATATTCAAATAATCACAATAATACTTTTGTTATTAGTTGTTGGACATATGTATGGTGTTCATATGTATGGCATGAACACTGGACGGTTATTGCCAACATAACTGATATATTTATATACAACTTGTCCTAATATCGATGAAAATATAGTGATATCATCATAAGAATTGTGTCAACTTTTCAGCCTAACAGCAGCAGTGATTTTGGAGACCCAGAACCAGACGAGTTGGACTTCTCTGTGATTGAGGTAATTTTTACATTTGTCATGCTTTTGTCATGAATCACAGGCAGTGGGAACAATTCAGTCAATTCAGATACACCGTAATAGGATTTGGAGATAGAATACGTTCCCTGCTGACTTGGTTGACACATGTCATCGTATCCCAATTGTGCCAAATTATGATTGTCTGGTAATATTGGGGTGTTAAAAAATCAACCAACCGAATCTCCCACATTTTTGTAAAACCCTGGTGGGCCCGTCGGGGCTGAATAGTTTGAATCCTAGGAGTTTGGGCAGACTGGCATTTTGAAAGAAATTCCTGGACTTATTACATTGTTATGATTATTTGATGTCAGTATCATGTCAGTATCAGTCAGTATCATGAATCTCACTCTGATTGTGCTTTATTTCCATGTAATAGTAAACAAGAAACAAATATTCAAGTCCACATACAATTTATCACAATAGACTATTTACTCTACAACTGATTTTATCAAATGTACAATATCTCTGTCATCGTCCTTTATAATTCGGAATAATGGACTTCCTACGGTTGATTGAGAATGTTTTGTACAAGTTTTTGCCCATTGTTTGTACAAGTAATGATTTCAGTTTGTGAAACAATACAAAGTGTGTGAAACAAATCAGAATGAACCATTTTGTACTGTTGTACTGTTGTGTACAGGTGTTCAGCTATCCTGATGAGAATCCAATAACTGATTTGTATTCAATGCAATGTTAAAATGCGAATAAAATACCAATGGAATATAAAAATAAGAACTGTTAAAAGTATATATGTTTTTATTGCAGTCCGCGTTGGTTTGATTCTTTATTTGTTTTTGTGTTAGATTGCAATTCATCGGTATCATTTTGTCTCAAACAGACTGTAGTCAGTGCTAGTCAATTTATTTGTTGTATATATTCTCGTCGCAAGGTGATGCTGGGCTAGCCTAGTGGTTAATGTGTTCGCTCATCGCTCCGAAGACCTGGGTTCGATTCCCCACATGTGTACAATGTGTAATACACTTGATGTATATATTGCTGTAATATTGCTAAAAGTGGCATAAAACCATACTCACTCACTGTCTTCACAATATGGCTGAAATTTTGCTGAAGTTGAACTTTAAGACACTCAGACTTCCCTTGAAATGTTTTTTATGATCTCTGTCTGAATGAATTTGTCCAGTATTCTGTGGCATGAATGACAGTCCTTGTTCTTGATTGTAATGATTATGCTTCCTCCACTCAGGATACATCATTACTGGATCCTAACATGAACAGAAGCAAGACATCGCTACGGAAACGGAGCTCTCTGGCACGGAGGAAGAAGCCCACTCGCAGCAGTATGAGACGAGTATTTCAGCAGACGGAGGACGGTCTCAGCGTCAGCCCCACAAGTGCAGGTAAGTTGTCAGAGGACTTAATTCATCTAACAGTCGGAGGACAGTCGCATTGTCAGCGCTACAAGTGAAGGTAGGTTGTCAGAGGGCTTACTTAGTCAAACAGGTGGCGCTACAAGTGAAGGTAGGTTGTCAGAGGGCTTACTTAGTCTAACAGTCAGAGGACGGTCGTATTGTCAGCTCTACAAGTACAGGTAGGTTGTCAGAGGGCTTACTTAGTCTAACAGTCAGAGGACTTACTTAGTTTAACAGTCAGAGGACGGTTGTATTGCCAGCTCTACAGGTATGGGGGTCAGAGGACTTACTTAGTCTATCAGTCAGAGGACGGTTGTATTGTCAGCCCTACAAGTACGGGTAGGGGGTCAGAGGACTTACTTAGACCAGCAGTCAGATCCACAAGTGCAGGTTGGTTGTGATAGGACTTACTTCATCTAGCAGTCAGGTGGCAGTCTTATTGTCAGCGCTACAAGTACAGGTAGATTGTCAGAGGACTTACTCAGTCCAGCTGTCAGAGGACTTTATACAGCAGTCGGAGGACTCCCTTGTGTCAGATCCATAATTGCAGGTAGGTTATAAGAGGACTTACCTACCTAATCTACAAGTCAGAGGACTTACTTCGTCAAGTCCTTACTTGTGTTGCCGTTGTCATGTGCCTTCATCATTAGTAGAAAGTATTGAAAGTCTCTGTACGTATTAGTCAAATTCAAAAGTTGAACCTTTTTCATGAGCTGTTGAATGTTCAGTGATCCATGACGAGCCATGCCCCGACTAGTGTACTTCTATATCAAGCACCATGCATATCACTATCCTCATGATCTCCAGGGTATACATTACAATAAATCTCCACTATACCCTGGATGCATCTACAGCTCGGCCCAATGATTTTATTGCTTCCCTTGACTGGCTTTTTGAGCGTACCAATCGCAACTCGCTTTCTCTTCTTAAATTATCTAACCGATTAAACGTGGCACCACAATTGATGCAGAGGTACTCTGAAAGAGGTAGAAGGAGTTCTTGCATATAATTTTTTTAAAGTTCAGACCTGTCAATTTGTCTGTATGATTTCCCCCAAAATCTGAGTCGCACCGCGAACAAACCTTCGCGGCTGCGGCTGCTATCTTTGTTGACGCTGGCAAGCATGATGTGAACTGCGGGCACGAATTGATTCCAGCTTTTTTGTTTTTGTTATAAATCATGCCAGGATTTCAGAATTGAAATGTTTTTATAGATGCAGACAAGGATGAGATGGAAGATCAGACCAAGCCAGAGGAAGAACCTGAGTCCAGTGCTGCCAAGGACGAGGACAAGAAGCCTGAAGTTGTCAAGAAGTGCCCCGTGCCTGGTGGGAAGCTGCTTCTGGGGCCCGATGTCCTGGCTCAGGCTCAGGTAACAACAGCGTTACTTACACTTGGAAGTTTACAAAATCATTTAGTGATCTGCTAGAGCTGTCATTGACCTGTTACGACTGTATAAAGATGATAATCTACAAAGGCTTGAGATTAGTGCTTCCTAACTTTTACTGACACAGCACAGATTGAAACTGTATATGGACCTTTACAAAATCATTTAGTGATCTGCTGCAGTTGCCATTGACCTGTATAAAGGTGATGATCTATAAAGATTTCAAGCTAGTCATTCCTGACTTTTATTTGTTTTCGAAAGCAGACGTATGTTAATTTTGACTATATATTTTGATAAAATTGATGCCGGTGTGTCTAGACATGATTGCTTATAAAGTGTATACCATGATGCAGTGTTCAAAATAGCCACTGGCCCACTTGCCCGTGGCTAGTAAAAATCCAGTCGGGCCAGTAAATCTCCACGGTCACTGGCCCGAATGGCTAGTGAATTTTCATGGGGTCATTTTGTAAATACATGTATATCATTCGCTCCAACTTCTTAAGTTATAATACACTTTTAAATCATGCAAGATTATGGCCTGATAAAAATGTTCATCATATTAGCAGCTTAATGATGAAACAGTGAATAATTTTGTGGGCTAGTAACTTTTAGGCATCGCTAGCTCGTCTGGCTAGAAAAATTTGGAAACTATTTCTCACACTGCCATGATGTACTTCCTCTGTTTACCTGTGAAGATCTGGGTTAGAATCGGTCTTCAGCAAACCATGATGCAGGCTTGCTGACTTGGTTGACACATATCCCAATATGTCATATCCCATATTTGTACTACAGCTGCTGAAGGGCATCGGCAGCAAGAGAGGTCAACCATCAGCCAAGGTTGACAAGGTTGACACAGGGGCTACAGCTAGGGCTTCCTCTGAGGTCAAGGCTGAGACCAAGCAGGAACAGCTTCCCCCTGAGAAGCCTGTGGAGAAGCCCTTGGAGAAGCCAGAAGAGAAAGCTGAGAAGGCAAAAGAGAAGGTCGAGGATAAGCCCAAGCCAGAGCTAAAGGAGAAGATTGAGGAGGTTGCTACCTCCAGTGCTAGCCCAGAGAAAGAAGAGCCAGTCGGGAAGAAGGGCCCTGTTGGTGGAAGGCTGGTGCTTGGACCTGATATGTTGGCTCAGTCTCAGGTACTGTTTTAAGCCTATTAAAAAGCTCATTTGTTGAGACATCCTTGGGACATCTTTTGATCAATTTCATGTATATGGTAAAATTTAACCAAACTCAATTTGCTGACATGTTATTGGTACATATGTTCATTTTCAAATCACCCAGCAGTTCTGGCTGATTTCTCATAGGTGTTAATGCTGTTTAAAGATCATGGCAGTATTGCACTTTCTCTTCTTAAAATTATCACTTGGTGCTGCTAGATCGTTTTGTGCAGTGTGTGAAGCCGTCTTTTGGTATCCCCTGCCATGATATTGTTGGAATATTGCTTTCTGTGGTCTAAAATCCACCACCCTCCTTCCCTCACTCACTCAACCACTCACTCACTCAACTGCTCAACCTCTCACTCAACCTCTCACTCAACCACTCAACCACTCATTCATCCCCTCACTCAACCACTCGCTCAACCATTCACTCAGTCACTGAACCTCTCACTCAACCACTCACTCACTCAACCACTCACTCACTCACCACTCACTCAACCACTCTCTCAACCATTCACTCAGTCACTGAACCTCTCACTCAACCACTCTCACTCAACCACTCACTCAACCACTTACTCAACCACTCACTCAACCACTTGCTCAACCATTCACTTCACCACTCAACCACTCACACACAACCACTCAACCACTTAACTCACTCAACCACTTAATCACACAACCTCTCACTCAACTCACTCAATCACTCTCTCACTCACTCACTCACTAAACCACTCACTAACCACTCACTCAACCACTCAATCACACAACCTCACTCACCACTCAACCACTCACTCACTCACTCACTAAACCACTCACTCGACCACTCACTCAACCACTCACTCAACCACTCACTCAATCGACCACTCATTCGACCACTCACTCGACCACTGACTCAACCACTCACTCACTAAACCACTTGGTCGACCACTCACTCAACCACTCACTCAACCTCTCACTCAACCTCTCACTCAACCTCTCTCACTCACCCACTCACTCAACCACTCACTCAACTTCTCACTCAACTCTCACTCAACCTCTCACTCAACCTCTCACTCTCAACCACTCAACCACTCAACCTCAACCTCTCACTCAACAACCTCTCACTTACTCAACCACTTACTCACTCCTCACTAAACCTCTCACTCGTTCAACCGCTCACTAACCCACTCACTCAACCACTCAATCACACAACCACTCACTCAACCACTCACTCAACCACTCACTCAACCTCTCACTCAACCACTCACTCAACCACTCAATCACTTACCCAACAACTTGAACCCAACAACTCGAACCCCAACTTACAATGAGCCATTTTGAAACCAATGTTTGTCGTGTTTTCCTTCAGCTGTTAAAGGGTATTGGGAACAAGCGAGGTCAGCCCTCCTCTTCAGCTGAATCTGTCCATGACCAAACAAATGGTGCTCCCTCTGTCAGTGACCTTGACTCAACGGAGGACAAACAGAAGCCAGTCATCAAATTGAGGAAACCACAACTCAGCCCCAGGCCTAAACTTTCCCCACCTTCCGATCTCAAAACCACAAGGTCTCGGCTGAAGGAGGCCCAGCCTGGAGAGACCAAGAAAGGTTCCTCTTCCATCTCTCAGGAGACTGGTAAGGGCAGTGTGTTTCCCACTGTGCTAAAGCCTGCCGTGCCTCAGGAGAGTACCAGTAACAAGACATCGTCTATGACCTTGGAGAAGGTCAACCTCCGGTCTACGCGAAGCAGCAGCATCGAGACGAAGGTCACCAGCCCCACGGTGGAGAATAATGTGATTCACGGGGAGCTGTCTGAGAGGAAGAACTCCCTGAGGAGAGTGTCGCCAGGGAAGAACAAAGAAGAAGAAAAGAAAGAAGAGAAGAAGGATCAGCCTGCCTGGCTAACTGGGATGAAGTTACGGAAGACTTCATCGGGAGTCAGTGACACCAGCAGCGCTGACTCCACCCCGTCTAAGGGCTTGGCAGAACGCACTCCTGTAAAGACATCCGAGGCTAAGGCAAGCACAACCAGGGTTGAGATAGCGGTCAGTCCGAAGGCCAGTACTAGTGTCCGCACAACTACTCCTCGGGTCCCTAGGGAGGACCGACCTCAGCCAAGCCTTAAGCCACTGGTGGACAGGCCCAAACCCAAGACTGAAGGTGAACTACTTTTTGTTTTGTCTTTGCCTGGCTTTATAGAAATTTTAGAATCAGTGGAAACAGAGTCGACTGATGGATTTTGGCTTCTGTATTCATTAAACAAATGCTTCCTTTTATTTTAGCACCTGTATCAAATTGTGGCTTAAAAAGATCGAAGTTAGAATCACTCCTCTTTTGAATACTTTAAAATCTTTATCCAGGTTAGCGACATGGTTGTCTTAGGTGTAGAGTTGCCTCCCTTGGGCATCTATGATCATGGGTTCTAATCCTGATGATGTTTGTAGGTTTGTCAGCATCTTACTGTTGCTCGAAGGTTTTACCAAAGTTGTAAACTTTTCAAACTTACATCACTTTGGGTGTTTCTTCAACATTAAGCTGACATGTTGTGATATTACAGTAAAATACCTTTATAACGAACTCCAAGGGACCACTGAAGTTACTTCGTTATATCCGTAGTTCGCTATTCACTTTTTTATATGATAATATAAGGTTTATTCGGGACTTTTGAAACAGTTCGCTAGAGCCGTCAGTTCATTATATCCGTGTTCGTTATAAAAGTATTCTCATGGGTACAACGTGTGAAGCCCATTTCTGGTGTCCCCCGCCGTGATGTTGCTGGAATATTGCTAAAAGCGGCATAAAACCAAACTCAGTCAGTCAGTATAAAAGTATTCTACTGTACTGGAATACTGTTCAAAGCAACATTAAGCCACTTGCTCACTTTATCCTTGTCTAGAAGACATGTTATCTCGTGACAATAACATTTTCACAATACAGTTACTGTCAGCATCAAATTTCAACAAATCATGCAACTTCTGCTTGCCTCCATTACTAAGAACCAATGACAAAATGTGAGACCATGAATTTGAAAATTCCAACAGTTTTGTGACGATGCACATATTCTTTGTGTATTTCAATTTAATATTTTTCTCCATGTTTACATGTTATAATTAGCCATGTGTTGATGATTTTGTTAGGAATGAAGATATCTTTAAAACTTGATTTTTAATCTGACTTTGTTGTATATCTTAGCCAAGCCCAGTAGTGTTAACGGACGCGGTGATGCATCTGTGAGCAAGTCTCCCCTCGGTGTACGAGACACCAACACGACTACTGAAGACCTGCCGCGTGGAAACGGGACCTGGCCGAGAGGAGGAAGAAGAAGAAAGAGGATCCAGGCACTGTAAGTTTCTCATCAACTTAGCAGGTTAACTGTCATTATCTTATAAAAATACCTGTGAAGATCCGTGTTAGAATTGGTCTTCAGCAACCCATTCTTGTTTTAAGAGATGACTAACGGGATCATGTCATTGTATCCCAATTGTGACAACTGATGCTCATGATGTTGATCACTGGATTGTCTGATCCAGACATGATTATTTACAGACCACCTCCATATAGCTGGAATATTGCTGAGTGCGCGTAAAAACAAACAAACAAAATTGTTAAAAACTCCAGCTGTCAGAATGGTTTCATGTTCAACCCTTGCTAGTCAGTCATCCATATATGGACAGTCTGACACCATCATGTTTTATAGGATATCATATTCTAGGCTTGTCATGATTTGGGCATGATTTTTCTCAGCACCATGCCTCTGCTCGTGTTTGCTTTCGACCAAGGGGTAAATGTCCGAGAACTGCTTCACTTCAAGCTTTCCTTCAAAATTATGTTTACATGCCGTGATATATCTTTGAATACTGTTAAGTTTTGTTTGTTTGTGGTTTAAAGCTGCATTCAGCAATATTCCAGCTGTATGGTGGCGGTCTGTAAGTATTCAAGTCTGGACCAGACAATCCAGTGATTGACATCATGAGCATGGATCTACGCAATTGGGATACGATGACATGTGTCAACCAAGTCAGAGAGCCAGACCATGCCTCTTATGATGACATCGGTTGTTGAAGACCAATTCCAACCCGGTTGGGATGTTGCGGAGTTCGGTTTTAAACAAAGAAGCAAACGAACTTATGTCCGAGCAACTAACTTGAAATGCACTTCATCAGTGAAATTTGTCTGGCATAATCTTCCTTAAAATATTAATAAATTTTTACTTATACAAAATTCTTAAAGATCTGAGAATACAGTCAGGCCGCGTTAATCCGAACGCTTCCGTTTTTCATAAAATGTGTTCGGATAGTGAAACGTATGGACTACTGAAACAAACCATTATGTACACCACTACAGTAGAGTTACTTCCCTTTGACATACCGAGACAAGAACATAAAAACGTATACATGTACATGTATCAATTAGGAGATAAACATACTGTGTTGGAAAATCAGAGGTATATGACGAAATTATAATAGCTCTAAATTTGATTTAATACCGAACGCGTAGCGTGAGGTTTTAAATATTTTTTTTAGAGCTATTATAATTTCGTTATATACCTCTGATTTTCCAACACAATCTCACGCTTATCTCCATTCTATAACCGCGTTATTAAGATTTTGCAAAATACATACTGTGTTGGAAAATCAGAGGTATATAACGTGATTATATACCTCTGAATGACTTTGATTAACCAATCACAATCCAGTATTTACTGAAGTCATGGTAGAATTGACTTTATTACAGTTTCAATCAAAACTCACTCGGGTTTAAAGAAATCGCCAATTACAGTGGTTACAGCTAGCTACCATTCGGATATCGCGGAAATCTGATTATCGTAGTCCGGACTAACGCGGCCTGACTGTATAATTTTCCATAAGTGTTCATCACCTGAAGTTTGGAACTGGTTTGATGCATTGATGGATGACAACTTCTTGTTATTTCACAGAGCGATGTTTCACTTTTAGCTTGATAACAGTGTTAGAATCTACACAACGAATTGAAATAAGCAATAAGCAAGAGGTTGTTATCATTAAAGTTGTCTGCTTTGTTAGTTTGATGCAACAAGACAAATGTCTTGACATGGCGTTGTTTGTTGTAGAGCACTCCGACAAAGTCTGACACACAAGATGTGGCGGCTAACTGGCGGTCTCAGCTGTCACAGAAGAAGAGGAGGTCCGTGGCATCACCTGCAGGTCAGACATTTCACTGTTCCCGCTCACCGGTCAGTAGTGCCGGTTAAATAGCAACCATCTGTCCACAAAATCCTCTAGACATGGTACTGTGAGCAGTTCTGGAGACATAAATGTTTCTTTCACTGTGGTGATAAGGAATAGTCTGTCGTCAGTGACAACGGTACAATTGTTGATATCATGGTGCAACTAATATTTTGATGGTGCACCCAATATATTGATGGTGCAAACTGATTATTCCATTTGGTTGCACCAAGTGCTGGTAGTGAAAAATAATGAAATTGTATCCTGTGGGTAATTACCATATACAGTGCTGCAGCCAGACTGTGTAATTGCGTGATTGTCTCTAATTGTACTTACCTTGGCGCTTTATTTATAAATGTCTGCACCAACAATGGCACAAATTTATTATTTATAACACATTTTTATATATCGGGCGCATAATTAATTTCAAAATACGACTATTTTCATTGAAAGCAATGTCAAACATTCGAAAACAAAATCAAAATTTTGAAACTTCCGGAATTCAAAACAATGCTTCCTAAGATCTGCACATTGCTAGTACGTCTATTTGTATACAAAACTGTAATATGAATCGCTGTAAGGAGCTTGTTTTGCTGTACGCAGCTCAACTTGATGTACAGAGTTTATCATCGAATCTTTTTGGCTGTCGGAATGTCAGAGAGAAGGATTACAGATTTGTCACTTTTGGTTATTGGCCCACATTTTCTAAAGGTAGGGGCTAACTGGCCCCTTCCAAGCAAATCCCTGGCTGCAGCACTGTATATATTTACTGTCAATATGTGTCACTGTCAGCACAGGAAAATGCGAGAATTGTATCTTGCAAATATGAAAAATATTTGTATATAAAAATATTTAAAAATTATGCTTAAAAAATATTGGAAGGGGAAGGGGGGGTCATTGATTTTTTACATGACATGCAGGGGGGCCACTTACTTTGTACATAAATTTTAGGGGTGGGGTCATTCACATTGTACATGCTTCTCCATAAAGATCATCATCACCCCCCCTTGCCATAAATTATGAACGGTCCCTAACAATGTTTGCTTTTGACCTGTCATCTAAGACTGTGGGGCTTCCCTAATTCATGTTAGCAATGTAGTCTGCAACAAAAATGTACATTACATTTCGCTTTGCCTCGACATTATGTCTCACAATCACATGCACTCTAACAGGCAAAAGACAACTCAGTCAGACATACAACCACTAGGTTAAACTGGCAGGCACAATCACTCAATCACTCACTCAATCACTCACTCAATCACTCAAGGCTAGTCAGACACACAGCCATGCACTTGGCCAGAGACAGGCAGTCTCACTCTCCTGTTCTACTTCATATGGATCTATAATTGTTATCCTCCTACAGGAACTATCAGGTGATCTTAGACGTAACTGCTCTGAAAGAAACAACCAAACTCTAAGCAAAATCATAGACGTGTTGTGGGTACAGTGAATGATATTATCATACCTCTGGATGCAGTGGAGTTTTTATCTGCGTCCATTCTCTACATTTGTGCGTACTGGACGCACATTTGTGTTGTGTAAAACCCCGTAAATCCTAACAAGAATCTACATGTGTTGTGCAGGAGATGCGAAGGCTAGCCCAGACAGCAAGCAGCCGGAGTGGGCCATGCAGGCAGAACAACGCAGAGCAAGGCTTGTCAGTGAGTACAACTATCACTTGTCTGTGCGTGATTGGTTGGGTTGTTGGTTGGTGTTTAATGTCCCACTCTGCAATATCATATAACTGGAATATTGCTGAGTGCGGCATAACAATAGATTCACTCACCTTAACCTTGTTGATTGGGCTGTAAAAGGCCACTAAAATTGCGTTACATTTGATCGCTAAAAATCTGTACAAACCCTGATTTAGTTCACGTCACTGACACGTTGCTCCTGCAGTATGTGCTCAGTTTGTGTTAGATACTATTCACCTCTCATGCAACTACTTCCTCCAGGAGACCCGTGAAGATCCGGGGTAGAATAGGTCTTCAGCAACCCATGTGCTTGCCATAAAAGGCGACTATGCTTGTCGTAAAAGCGACTAACGGGATCGGGTGGTCAGTTTCGCTGACTTGATTGACACATGTCATCGGTTCCCAATTGCGCAGAGCGATGCTTATGCTGTTGATCACTGGATTGTCTGGTCCAGACTCGATTATTTACAGACTGCCGCCATATAGCTGGGATATTGCTGAGTGCGGCGTAAAGCTAAACTCACTCACTCACTCACTCACTTCCTCCAGGAGCTTATCATCGGTGATATGTTTTCCAATTCCGCTGATTTTCATTTTCAGAATCTGGACTCATTGGACAGAAGTGATCCCAAGAATCTTCAGACAGCAAGTCTTATATATACTTCTTCATCCTTTCTGCTCAGCAGCTCCTAATGTGAAGCATTCAGCCGGACAGCCCCACCCCTAGGGCAGGGGCGCCCAGGGGAGGGACTACCCCCCAACAAGAGAGGGACTAATCCCTCTGTAGTGATCTCTGATCATTCCTCTGTGTTATTCACAACTCTTAAGCAATCTTATGTGTTAATGGTGCTCAAATTGTTGTTGATTAAGTCTTGTTAATTCTGGAGTAATGTCAATGTCGGAGACTCAACAATTGCAAGGCAAGGGTGTTGTTGTACAAAGCCATCCTAACGCTAAGGTGATCAGAATTCCTGTACCTTAACATAGACTTGCGACAACCTTAGCGCTGAGGTTGTTTTGAATAGCAGCACCCTGGGCCCAATTCCACAAAGCCATCTTATTACTAGAACTATCTGAAGCCTATGCTGAAGTATAGAAGTTGTGATCGCCTTAGCATTAAGATAGCTTTGTGCAGCAGGGCCCAGTGTTTGTGGTGTCCATGTGGTTTCCCTGGCAACGCAACATACAGAGTTTCTGTCTCCTGTGTCTTAAATACCTGTGACTGATTTACCTACAAGATATTATCTCAGTTTGTCATGAGACAATTTGGTCTAAATTTAATGACAGTGACAAATTACAGATTTCCAAATTCTGTTAATATCAGATGATTGGACCATTGAATAGGAAGAGGTTTCAAGCTTAGTGTTACATTATCCAATATTGCATTGAATAAACTCTCCATCCACAATGTTAAAATACCTCTGAATTTTAGAATTTAAGAATTGTTTGAAAAAATCCCAATTTTGAACCAATTAATGATTGTTTTTCCAATTTAGATGCAACAGGCACTTGGTTTGAAATCAAGTACTTTTATTAGTTCACCTGATACTGTATGTATTAGCTCACCTGGTCATCAACAACCATCTGATATTTGCTATCATGTGAATATTTCCAGGCACTGAAGAAGACAAGACCAAACAACGTTTTATGAAAATATCCTTAAAAGACAAAACGAAAATGCACTAATTTCAGCAAGTCGGATAAAGTCAAGGTCACATTGAAAGCCTGTATGTTGCATTGGAAAATAGGTCACGTGAAGAAAGGTCAAGGTGATATTGCAAAGTTCAAAATGCCAAGGTCACATGGTACTTGTGGCTCCACAAGCTCAAGTTGAGCTCAAATCGGAATCAATTAATGGTTGTGGAATTTCTGGTGTTAATTCAGAATCCAGTGAATTCATTTACGTGACATTTTCATTGTTCATTTAATGAACCTGTAATATACAGACACTGTGGTTAGTGACCAGTTGAGTTGCTGTTCATATTCTCGTAAATATTGGCATCCTTTGGTTGTGTAACATATTCTGAGCTTGATATACTTAGTGTGCCTTACCTACGCTAACATGTATAGTCTTTGACATTGTTTATATTTATTTCCTGGATATCCTTTATAGGTTCATAGTGATATCCTTTATAGATTCATAGTGATATCCTTTATAGATTCATAGGGATATCCTTTATAGATTCATATTGGTGTCCTCTGTAGTTCATATTGGTGTCCTTTGTAGTTCAACAGCAGGGTGACATTTACATGAATTTAGTATTAGATGTTTTAGTCGTTGAGACTGTGTGTTCTTTGTTGAATCATTGTAAAACAGTTTCAGAACGGATTCAATGCAATCTTCCTTTTTGAATTAATTCCATGCTGATACAATGGTATTGATACCTGACAACCCATCCTCGCTAATCCAGGGTGCAACATTGCCATTCAGTTACAGGGATTTACCTGGACCATTTCAGAGTCTGATATTCAGCCCTAAGTCTAAAGCAAATGTCAGTAGTAACTCACCTGCGGAATCAACCAGTCATGACTATGGATGGCGCTAGAGCTTTGGGCTTATACTTGACCGTAATAAACAGTCCCTCGGGGAGTCATGCAACGAGTTGGAGGGTTGCTAGGTGGTCGGTTTGGTTGTTGTTTTTGCCGCACTCAGCAATTTTCCAGCTATATGGCGGCGATCTGTAGATAATCGAGTCTGGACCAGACAAACCAGTGATCAACAGCATGAGCATCGATCTTCGCAATTGGGATACGATGATGTGTCAAATATATTTGACCGTAATAAACAGTCCCTCGGGAGTCATGCAACGAGTTGGAGGGTTGCTAGGTGGTCGGTTTGATTGTTGTTTTTGCCGCACTCAGCAATTTTCCAGCTATATGGCGGCGATCTGTAGATAATCGAGTCTGGACCAGACAAACCAGTGATCAACAGCATGAGCATCGATCTACGCAATTGGGATACGATGATGTGTCAAATATATTGAAAAATATTATGGACCAACTTTGTTTTGAAGTTATGTCATCCTCATCTCTTATCTCACAGATGTTCACATTTTTGACAGAATGGCTCTTTTACTATTGCATGTTTGAATCAGTCTCATAGAACAGGAATTTGTGTGAAAGGTTCGATGGTATGTACAAATGGAGTTGCTGCACGCTGGACGATCGATGAAGGTCAGGTTCCTTGGTAACAAATGGTATCTACTCAGTTTGTTAAAGCAAAGACTAAATGAAATACTCACTTGTAGATAGTGTTGTAGATTTCCAGTCCGTTAAAATCAGGTATTTTTCTGTGATACTGTTCATCTGTGGTGAAGATCTGAGAACACCTCCATAGTAAGGGTGCAGGATAAGTAAGTGTGCAAAATCAGAATAATGATCGGGATCAGAATAATGATCGGGATCAGAATCATGATCGGGATCAGAATCATGATCAGTATCAGAATTATGATCAGTATCAGAATTATGATCGGGATCAGAATCATGATCAGGATCAGAATAATGATCGGGATCAGAATAATGATCGGGATCAGAATCATGATCAGGATCAGAATCATGATCAGTATCAGAATTATGATCGGATCAGTATCAGAATCATGATCAGTATCAGAATCATGATCGGGATCAGAATAATGATCGGGATCAGAATCATGATCGGGATCAGAATCATGATCAGTATCAGAATGATGATCAGGATCAGAATTATGATCAGGATCAGAATTATGATCAGGATCAGAATTATGATAAGCCAATCAGCATTGTGTCTAAAGTCTCCATGCAAAGGTGGGATCTTTTTCTGCGTCTCTAGAACAAATGCAGTTGGGGGGTTAAAATGAAAAAAACTTGACTTGATGGTTAATGTTAATGAAGGTTGCCTTCATCGTCAGGCGTTTCGGCCGACCTATCCCGCCTCGGGATGCATGCCCGTCCTTGGATATTTTATTAATCTTGTTTGTGAGCACTGTTGCATATGGATCCATATGAATGAGTTGTTGTGAGACATTTGTGTTCTGTCTTTTCATGTATCTGAGATTTCAATTTCTCAATCAAGGGTATTGAAATGAAGCAAGATATTTGCTTAGTGCAGAGAATAATGCTCATCCATCATTTATTTTCGAGAATTAACCTGCTCATCCATCATTTACTGGCCCTGCCCTGCCCTGCCCTGCCCTGCCCTGCCCTGCCCCCTGCCCTGCCCGCCCGCCCACCCGCCTGTGTTGACAGATCTTCACACAGAGAGACAGAGACATATCAGGGTTAATGATCTGATTTTAATGTAATTGGTAGGTTTCCAGCTTTGACCTCCCTTGTGTGGTCTATCGCTTCATACTGACTGTGATTACCTTGTACATTTCTCTCATGTCTACACATCACCTCAATATATAACCAATTATTATGCAGTCTCCAGCAATATACATGGCTGTGTATTTCCGTTGCTCATACAATGTAGTCATTGGGTTGTTAGTTACTTGTGCTTCTTGCTTTACAGTGATATTATGTACGAGATTCGTAGTTTAGATCAAATGATCAAATTTTTGTCACTGAAAGTGACTGATTGCTCAAAAACAAAAGTTGTGAAATCCCTATATTGGTGAAATGCTTTAATGTTGTAATTTTGTTATTATTTTAACAGATTTAATGTTGCAAAAGATGTTTTTAGTGCTTGAGTGCATATCATCAAAGGGGAATAACTGCTGTGTTGCAAATCCTATCACTCGGCTTCCAGTCATTCAGCACTAACTGATCACAACATGGATGACTTGGATGGCAGTTGTCACTCTGGCTATAGAAGTGTTGATGTTTCATAATGGCTTACTTACTTTTGTTTTGTTTGTTTTTTAAATACTTTTCTTCCATCTAATTATCTCTTTGAGTGGGATATGTTGATGCTGACACTGAGGTGCTAATGATTGTCCATGTTCCGGTTTGCGAGACCCCCGCGATTCAGACTGTTGTTGCCACATGTCACAGGACGCTCTGGCGGTACTTCTGATACCGCTGGAATCCAATTGTTAGTCAGTAAGCAGACTGTTATCAAGAAATGTTGACGTCTTCCCATTGGGAGATCACAGTAACATACATTACTCTCAGTATGTATACATCTGGATCACGAGACAATGAATTGGACAGTAGCCATTTCTTATTTTAGAGTCTCCTTTTTCTTGTGATTATAAAATGGAATTGGCATCCAGGATTAAAACCAGCCATAGTGCAAACATTTTATCAATGCTTAACATTACTGTCGTTGCTATGTCACCTAATGGTGGTGATGGAATTGGGTTCAACGTCGTGCTTGAGAATATTTCACTCATATGACGCGTGCATGCGTGTGTATGTGGCTGCTTGTACTAGTCCAGACGTAAGCTGGTTTTATAGTGCTAGCCCACTGAGATACCATGCCACAGTGAAGCATGAATACCCCACTCAGACACATTATACTGACTCCGAGCCGACCAGTCCTTGTTGTACCCATTAATGCCGAGCGCCAGGCAGGGACCAACAAGTACCATATTTTAACGTCTTTTGGTATGACGCTGTCAGGGATCGAACCCAGCGACCTTCCGCACTCCGGGCGGACGCTCTAACCACTACACAACGGAGGCGGTCTTGTCACCTAATGTGGCATAGGGGGCGTGAGGGTAGCCTAGAGGTTAAAGTACTCGTTCGTCACACCGGGTATGAAGATCTTCAATGTGTATCAAATGCCTGGATCCAGTGGAGAGTATATAACCAATGAGCATTCAGCTTACATACACTCTCAGGATGTATACAGATGTCTCATGTCATTGGCTGACTGAAAATAGACACACCTACTTCTACATCATATATTGACTGAGTCCATTCATAACTGATGGAGAAACATAAGGTATACAGTGCGTAAATATTCAAAATTTATGTAAAAGGGGACTTACTGTATATATACAGTTAGAGATCATCCATTTTTTACATACCACTATTCTGTCATAAGACATGATGTTCTGTAATTCTCTTGATTAGTATATATACTCTTGGAAACAAATAAGGGAACACATGAAAGTACAAGTGTTCCTAAATTCTTTTCAAGGTTTCTTATTATGCTTTGTATTGCACTGTGGCTGAAAATCTGAAAATGTATAATAATAAGTAATTATAATAATAATTATAAATAATGATAGTACATTTATATGGTGCTATTTCCAATGTCTAAGTATGTAGATTCTAGAAAAGGATAAGTGGCTTGGAGTGGGAACTCAGTTTGACCTGATGGCTGACATGTCCGTGACATCGAGAACACAACCAATGGCGATCCTTGTCACTTTCCGCTGATGGTGCGCTCAATTCTGTGTCTGTACCATGTCCGCACCTCGACCCGCCATATTGTATATACCCTGTCCTATTCTGTCGGCCAATCTGTTTCGGCACGGTCAGTATTTTCCTGCTCTTTTACACAGTTTTAGTTTCTTGACCATTTCTTGTTTTTCTTTTATGTTTCTGTTTTTAGTTGGCAGACTGTATCACGTATGAAGTATTCCGTGTTTTGTTTTATCTGTTGGTTTCCCTGTACATTTAGATGTTGAGATTAGCATTTTGTGATAGATATGGGAGTATTGGTGATGTTAGCAGTTGTGTATGCACTAATCAGAAACTACTTTCCTTAAGATATACCTGTGTGTAGGGCTGGTTAAGATCGATAATCGGAAATATCGTTGATGGGATGAATTATTAATGCTTATCTATATTATGAAAATTGTCTCATCAATAATATCATCCTTAAATTATCATGATGAAATAACTTTATAATTTGCTTAACTTATACACAATAATATTAGATCAAAATTCAGGGGGGTTGGGAATGGGGGTTGTGGGCTTTTGAATTCTGTTTATTTTTGTTCGTAATCCAAACCTAAATATGCCACCATTCACCAGCAGTGTTAAATATTTTGATTCTCCCAGATTTTGGGCATTATTTTGCTCATTTACTTCTCCAATATTTATCATATTCAATAGATATTCAGTTAACGATTATCACTCTCTGTGATCTATATCGATAGCTAGCCCAACCTATGTGTGAATATTTCTGTATGGCCATAGTTAGCTAAAGTGTTGCTACAGAATTAAAAAATAACGACAAACGACAGCCTCTGTCTAAGGTGTGTTCTCTGGCCTTGCAGTGTTTGACACCGATGGGGACTATCAGTTTGAAATGCATATCAGGAGACGTTTTAAAAAAAAAATATTTCCATGAGTTATCTGAAGGAAAAATTAAAAAATATCTGATAAGAAAGAAGAATCAGTTTGTTAAATATCAAATTAATACTTGAATAGTTCAAAACTGTTTTGATTTGTGTTCATTGTGGTCACACTGTAAGTGTGCTGTATTAAGGGACTAGGTGTATCTTTCAAATACTTCCTGTGTGTTTTACATCTATAACATGGGTACCCGGAAGTATTGGAACACACTATCAATGTAATAGCAGTGTATCGTGCAACTGGAACTGGTGGTAGCCTTCATATACTCCCTGTATGTTTTACATCCTTAACATGGGTACCCGGAAGTATTGGAAAACACTGACACTGTTGTCTTCACATTCTTGTATGTTTTACATCGATAACATGGGTACCTGGAAGTACTGGAACACACTAACACTGTTGTTTTCACATATTTCTTGTATGTTTTAAATCCATAACAAGGGTACCAGGAAGTACTGGAACACACTATCACTGTTGTTTCTCACTGTTGATTTACCCATGAAATGGGTACCTGGAAGTATTGAGCTGGGGACATACAGCTCACTTTATGGTTAATGATAGTGCCATACTGTAACAATGCCATTGTTTGGAAATTTGAAGAAACCTGTTTAGTTTTTACCCTTCTTATTTTTCTCTGTATACAATAATTGTAAAATATTTGTCAGGGCATTGTGGGTCCAAGACATACAATCGAGATAGTTGATGCTAACAAGTCAGAATTTAGGAATAACATATGTAGGTAGGCATTTTATGTTTTATTTATACAGTTATATTCCTATAATTTCATAGATGTTTAATGTAATTGCATACATTTATGTAGTTAAATATATTTGTGTTTTGCAATAGCTGCTAAGTTGCCAGAGATCTTGTTAGTGGATCAGTCATATTCAGTTGTGTTTGTGAATGTTCTTGCCACATATCCAGCGTTTATGCAGCGTTTATCCTGTGTTTATTCAGTGTTTATTACAATACAATCAGAAGTTTGTATATAAGAATATTGTCAGCTGAAGTTCCATTGAAAATATCAGATCAAGAGGCAGTTTTAGGATTCTGAAAAGAGTGAGTATAGTTTTACACCGCTTTAAGCAATATTGCAGATATATCACAGTGGGGAACACCAGAAATGGGCTTCACACATTGTACCCATGTGGGGAGTCAAACCTGGGTCTTTGGCATGACAAGCCAACACTTTAACCACTTGACTACCCCACGGTCCCCATTCAAAAAGATTTTGTGAAGCCCATATCTGGTGTTCCCCGCCCTGATATTGCTGAAAGCAGCGTACAACCATCCTCACTCACTCAAGAGGAACAAACGCATGATTAGTGTATCTGAAGTAAGTGCAGCATGTGCTCCACTCCTGATCTGCCATTGAGATGGTTGGATGTCTTCACTTGCTTGTATTATGACTTCCACCTGTCTCCTGATATCTGTATGTTCATGTCATGATCACACTGGTAGTAACCATGTCTCAGAACTTGACCTGGCCTTCAGTTCCTGTATCTTGAAATTTGACCTTGACTTGAGTACCTGTATCTTGAAATTTGACCTTGACTTGAGTACTTGTATCTCGAAATTTGACCTTGACTTGAGTACTTGTATCTTGAAATTTGACCTTGACTTGAGTACTTGTATCTTGAAATTTGACCTTGACTTGAGTACTTGTATCTTGAAATTTGACCTTGACTTGAGTACTTGTATCTCGAAATTTGACCTTGACTTGAGTATCTGTATCTTGAAATTTGACCTTGACTTGAGTACTTGTATCTCGAAATTTGACCTTGACTTGAGTACTTGTATCTTGAAATTTGACCTTGACTTGAGTACTTGTATCTTGAAATTTGACCTTGACTTGAGTACCTGTGTCTTGAAATTTGACCTTGACTTGAGTACTTGTATCTTGAAATTTGACCTTGACTTGAGTACCTGTGTCTTGAAATTTGACCTTGACTTGAGTACTTGTATCTTGAAATTTGACCTTGACTTGAGTACCTGTATCTCGAAATTTGACCTTGACTTGAGTACTTGTATCTTGAAATTTGACCTTGACTTGAGTACCTGTATCTCGAAATTTGACCTTGACTTGAGTACTTGTATCTTGAAATTTGACCTTGACTTGAGTACCTGTGTCTCGAAATTTGACCTTGACTTGAGTACTTGTGTCTCAAACCCTGTACATCACTTGAGTACCCACATCTCAGAACCTACGTCTCAGAACCTACTCTACACACAGGTCGCTGTGTCTCAAAAACTGCCCTGCACTTCTGTACAAATGTCTCAAAACCTGACCTGGACACAAGTACCTGTGTCTCAAAACCTCGACTTCAATACCTGATGCCGTACAGTTAAATGTTTTTGTTTGTTCTCTTTACATCACGTTTGTCAAAACACATCCAGACACTGTCCTGTTTGCCTTCCATGTCTGTAGCACGCTTTAACAATTTGAAAATGTGAGTTATCTCCCCTGACTCGAGTCCACAACAAATGACCGAAATCTGACCCGTGATTGAATGCGTGGGAACTGAGTGTTTGCCTGTATAAATGTCTAACAGCACATCATGTTCTTGAACTCAGCCAAACTGTCTCATCTGTGTTTTATTTTCCAAGTTCTTAACCAAGGAAGAATTTGCTTGTATGTTTTTATATCCATGTACAATAATATTGTATTGTTATATTTTCCTAATTACAGCCTATTAATGATGAGATCCTTATCAAAACTGCAACAAATTTTTTTCACCTGGTTGGTGAGTAGGGCTGGCTGAAATGATCGATAATCAGAAATATCGTTGATAGGGAAATATAATTAATGATTATCGATAGGAAAATTGTGTTAACAATAATATCATACAACTTTTGTGATAGAAAGTAGTTTTAATTTTCTCACACAATATACAAAGTTAGGACTTTATATATGGTCTGCTTCTAAATTATGTTTGGGACACTGTTTTGTTAATAATCCAAGCAAAACATGTAATCTCACCAGTGTTGTGAAATATTTTCATTTCTTTCAGACATTTTTGGCATTTTGCTCAAAGCCACGTCTCTGATATTTATCGATAATCAATCAATATTTAGTTAACAATTATCGATCTCTGTGATCTATATCAATAGCCATCCCTATTGGTGAGGTCTTATTCTAATTTTGTATTTGTTTGTTTTTGTTAGTGAGTGATATGATCCTAATCAAAACTCTCAGAATTGAATTCCGTAGTTTGCAGAGCTGTATGTTGTTTGCAGACCAAAGTCTGTCTTATTCCGAACATGGCTGATACTGCACAAGGCAGTGAGATGGCATTGTGGGTAATTTTGAGAACATATTATCTGTATCAATATACATAGCCAATTATTTTTGTAAAAGTTTGAAGAAGACATTCCTGATTTTCTAGAACTTACAAGAGCTGTAGTGTAAGGGGATGGAAACTTGGTGGTTGAAGGTAGCACAGTAGAACCAGTTGGTATAAGCGACTGGATTATCAAACAATGTAGCTACTAACCAAATTTTCATTATCATATGAACCAAATACCCCCAATTTAAACACCAAAAGAAGTTCAAGAACATTCACATTTTTCACATGACTATAGTGATCCGAGCCATGACATAGTCATGTGAAGAAAGTGTGTTCTTTTAGTTCATTTAAGTGGTAATGCCAGACCAATTATATTTCTTGTTCTATGGATCCGCCGGTCATATTTTTTCAAGAATAAGAAAAGAAATAAAAGGTAATTTTCCCCACTCAAAAAATAAAATCCTAATGTTTTATTGGTCAAAAATGTAAATTTACAAGAAATGTGTTTTTTATATCGTGTTTTGCCTTCATAAATTGTCAAAAGTAAAATCCTTGTAGTATTTATTTATTTTTATTTCTATTCTTTTCCCCTCCTGCCTTTAGGTTTTCTGAGTACAAAAAACCGTAAAACAAGAAATAAAATTGGTCTGGCCTAAATACTAATTTTTGTCCAAGAAACAACATGGGTAATTTAAACAAGGTACGACCCATGTCACATTCACAATCCCTTATCACGTTTGAGGGGTGGTGGGGTAGCCTAGTGGTTAAAGCGTTGGCTAGTCACGCCGAAGACCCGGGTTCGAATCCCCACATGGGTACATTGTGTGAAGCCCATTTCTGGTGTTCCCTGCTGTGATGTTGCTGGAATATTGCTAAAAGCGGCGCAAAACCAAACTCAGTCAGTCAGTATCACGTTTGAGGTGAAAGGCCTACAGCTAATAGTGAGGGTTAGGGATACCTTTTGAGTTTTAAGATATAGTCGTAAAAATATTTCATAAATCATGGCAGACATTTTAAAGATGATTACTAAACAAATTGCTATTTTTCGTTGCTAATTATTTACCCTAGAATCCTAACTGTCCCATGTAGGGGCTGTCATGTAAGGCAGAACATTTCACTTATTTACTGCCAGCTTGCAGACTCATTAAACAGATACAGAATTGTGTGGGATACTTAACTACAATTACTAATACATCTTCATAGTTTGATAGCTTTTTCTTTTTTGTACATCATTTAAATCGTTAATGTTGAGGTCTGGATGTTGACATCAATGCTACAGCAGACTCTCATATTTAAGCACTTTTTAGAAAAGGTTGTGGTATTAGAATAAGTCACCAGGAGAGACTTAATGGATCGGGTAACTTGGGTTAACTGTATTTCATACTTTGACAACATGGATCGTTGCTCACAATATCGACCACTAGTTTGTCTACAAGGCTGTCATAGAGATGGAATATTGCTGAGTGTGGACCTGAACAACACACAACACAAATTAGAGGTTGTAGTGTGGGGTGTGAGACAGTGTATCCCAACCCATGTTGTCCGTGGGACATTTAGAAAATGTAACTACTCCCATTATCTGAGTTAGATAGCAGTAGATTGGGTATTTTTATATACGATATGTTTTATCGGTGCATGAACTATGTCAGCTTTTACAAGGGACCTTTGTTAACTACTGTCACATTCCCTGACGTTAATGGTCCATCAAAACACTGGAGGTTACAAGAATACTTTTTATTATCTGAAAATATGTTTTTCCAAAGTGTTGTTTTAGTTTTTCATTTTGCCATCTTTTTTACATTGCCTTTTGAGTGGTCTTTGATTTTACATTTTGAGAAGGAGTTTAATCAGAGGCTGTTATTGTCATTATGACATCTGCAATGTCTACAAGCTTGACAAGAACGACTATGCACATCCCTGTACATGTTAATTTACAACAAAATAAAGCTTTGCTGCTGGGGGCATGACCAGCATGACTACTCACTTGTCTTTGTTGAATTCATAAGGGTCAGTCTGGAAACGGGTTGTCCACTGACCTGAAGAAATTGTCAGACAGATAGACAGGCTATATTTGGGGAAGATACTGCAATAAGACACTCAGGCCATGCTACTGTGGTAAGAAAGTTTGGTTGTGCTGCTGCACTAAGACAATCATGTTATGCTGCTGCACTAAGACAAACAGGTTATTCTGCTGCACAAAGACAACCAGGTTATTCTGCTGCACAAAGACAACCAGGTTATGCTGCTGTACTAAGACAACCGTGTTATGCTGCTGCACTAAGACAAACGTGTTATGCTGCTGCACTAAGACAAACGTGTAATGCTGCTGCACTAAGACAACCAGGTTATGCTGCTGCACTAAGACAACCGCGTTATGCTGCTGCACTAAGACAACCATGTTATGCTGCTGCACTAAGACAACCATGTTATGCTGCTGCACTAAGACAACCAGGTTATGCTGCTGCACTAAGACAACCAGGTTATGCTGCTGCACTAAGACAACCAGGTTATGCTGCTGCACTAAGACAACCAGGTTATGCTGCTGCACTAAGACAACCAGGTTATGCTGCTGCACTAAGACAACCAGGTTATGCTGCTGCACTAAGACAACCGCGTTATGCTGCTGCACTAAGACAACCACGTTATGCTGCTGCACTAAGACAACCATGTTATGCTGCTGCACTAAGACAACCAGGTTATGCTGCTGCACTAAGACAACCACGTTATGCTGCTGCACTAAGACAGCCAGGTTATGCTGCTGCACTAAGACAACCACGTTATGCTGCTGCACTAAGACAACCACGTTATGCTGCTGCACTAAGACAACCGTGTTATGCTGCTGCACTAAGACAACCAGGTTATGCTGCTGCACTAAGACAACCAGGTTATGCTGCTGCACTAAAGACAACCAGGTTATGCTGCTGCACTAAGACAACCAGGTTATGCTGCTGCACTAAGACAACCGCGTTATGCTGCTGCACTAAGACAACCGTGTTATGCTGCTGCACTAAGACAACCAGGTTATGCTGCTGCACTAAGACAACCAGGTTATGCTGCTGCACTAAGACAACCAGGTTATGCTGCTGCACTAAGACAACCGTGTTATGCTGCTGCACTAAGACAACCAGTGTTATGCTGCTGCACTAAGACAAACGTGTTATGCTGCTGCACTAAGACAACCATATTATGCTGCTGCACTAAGACAACCAGGTTATGCTGCTGCACTAAGACAACCAGGTTATGCTGCTGCACTAAGACAACCAGGTTATGCTGCTGCACTAAGACAACCAGGTTATGCTGCTGCACTAAGACAAGACAATGCTGCTGCACCAAGACAACCACGTATGCTGCTGCAGACAACCAGGTTATGCTGCTGCACTAAGACAACCATGTTATGCTGCTGCACTAAGACAACCAGGTTATGCTGCTGCACTAAGACAACCGCTGTTTTCGAATAACCAGGTTATGCTGCTGCACTAAGACAACCAGCTGCTTAAGACAACCAGGTTATGCTGCTGCACTAAGACAACCAGGTTATTCTGCTGCACTAAGACAACCAGGTTATGCTGCTGTACTAAGACAACCGTGTTATGCTGCTGCACTAAGACAACCGTGTTATGCTGCTGCACTAAGACAACCGTGTTATGCTGCTGCACTAAGACAACCATGTTATGCTGCTGCACTAAGACAACCGTGTTATGCTGCTGCACTAAGACAACCAGGTTATGCTGCTGCACTAAGACAACCACGTTATGCTGCTGCACTAAGACAACCACGTTATGCTGCTGCACTAAGAGAAACGTGTTATGCTGCTGCACTAAGACAACCGTGTAATGCTGTTACACTAAGACAAACGTGTTATGCTGCTGCACTAAGACAACCATATTATGCTGCTGCACTAAGACAACCAGGTTATGCTGCTGCACTAAGACAACCAGGTTATGCTGCTGCACTAAGACAACCACGTTATGCTGCTGCACTAAGACAACCGTGTTATGCTGTTACACTAAGACAAACGTGTTATGCTGCTGCACTAAGACAACCATATTATGCTGCTGCACTAAGACAACCAGGTTATGCTGCTGCACTAAGACAACCACGTTATGCTGCTGCACTAAGACAACCAGGTTATGCTGCTGCACTAAGACAACCACGTTATGCTGCTACACTAAGACAACCGTGTTATGCTGCTGCACTAAGACAAACGTGTTATGCTGCTGCACTTAGACAAACGTGTTATGCTGCTGCACTTAGACAAACGTGTTATGCTGCTGCACTAAGACAACCACGTTATGCTGAGACAAACGTGTTATGCTGCTGCACTAAGACAACCACGTTATGCTGCTACACTAAGACAACCAGGTTATGCTGCTGCACTAAGACAACCAGGTTATGCTGCTGCACTAAAACAACCGTGTTATGTTGCTGCACTTAGACAACCGTGTTATGTTGCTGCACTAAGACAACCATGTTATGCTGCTGCACTAAGACAACCAGGTTGTGCTGCTGCACTTAGACAACCAGGTTATGCTGCTGCACTAAGACAACCATGTTATGCTGCTACACTAAGACAAACGTGTTATGCTGCTGCACTTAGACAACCGTGTTATGCTGCTGCACTAAGACAACCAGGTTATGCTGCTACACTAAGACAACCATGTTATGCTGCTGCACTAAGACAACCATGTTATGCTGCTCAGCTGAGTGAGTGTTATGACTCACGAGATAACAAATCACTAAATTGACCTTTTTAGCACAAAGCCATGCCCTCACACACGGAAATACCGGGCACCTGATGACTCCAGTTATGACGTAATATGTTAGTATATTCTTTTGATTTTAATGCCCAGTTGACGCTGTGGAGGTGGCTACTGTATCGTTCGCTCGTCTTACCGGTAGATGGGTTTGACAATTCACATGTGTACAATGTGTGAAGCCTGTATAGTGTTGGAATACTGCTTAAAACGGTGTACATCCGCCTCAGTCACTACTCAACCTGGCTGTTACACACTGAATAGACTGACTGACTGACTGAGTTTAGTTTTACGCCGCTTTTAGCAATATTCCAGCAATATCACGGCGGGGGACACCAGAAATGGGCTTAACACATTGTGCCTATGTGGGAATCGAACCCGGGTCACACTGAATAGAAACAATGGATGGGTTCCATCACCTCGAGGTCCCATAGGCCGTCTTGCGTCTTGAAGCGCTCGTAAAAGAAGACTAAAGAGCTCAGGGAGCATGCTGTGTCAACCTCTCATCTGCCCATTAAAGTGGTGGTCGCATTTGTTGCATCATCATCATCATCAGCAGCAGCAGCAGCAGCAGCAGCTTGCTGAGTTTCGATAATATTAAAAACAAATAGAGTTTGAGTGAGTGAGTGAGTTTAGGTTTACGCCGTACTCAGCAATATTCCAGTTATAAGGCGGCGGTCTGTAAATAATTGAGTCGGGACCAGGCAATCCAGTGATCAACAGCATGAGCATCGATCTGCGCAACTGGGAACCGATGACATGTGTCAACCAAGTCAGCGAGCCTGACCACCCGTTCCCGTTAGTCGCCTCATAGGACAAGCATGGGTTACTGAAGATCAATATTCTAACCCGGACCTCCACGGGTGAATAGAGTTTGAAATATCCTGGTACACAGTGATTCGGTAAAACGAAATGGACCTCAGTTTATTGATGAACGGAAGCAGGCATACACGATGTGCAAAAGGTTGATTGAAAAGTTGTGTTTAGGCTCATCGATAGAGATTATGATCAGAGAGCAACATGTGCCAGTGAGGATTGCAACTGTTGATATCACTAATACCCAAAAATGTCGTGTAACGACCCAGCGTAGGTCAGATACAAAGGAATGCCTTTGTCAGACGACAGTCATGGACACGATACCAGACGTCTGAGTCAGCTATAAGCAGCCTGCAGGTGGTCGATGGCGTTCTATAACAGACAGGTTTCTCCTGATCGCAGATAGACGTCATCACTTCGCGACTGCCACCAGATCAGAAATGAGCTGCAGAACGCCAGTAATTTCAACGTTTCTTCTCATTCAATACGTAATCGTCTTCGTTAGACTCGATTATTTACAGACCGCGGCCATATAGCTGGAATATTGCTGAGTGCGGCGTAAAACTAAACTTTATCACTCACTCACGCACTCGTTAGGGTGTTCTACGGTCACGGAGGGCATGCATCTGCATCTCACATGACTGACAAGCACCTGAGGGTTGTACTGATACCGTTCAATGGACATACCAATATTTTGCCCCAGTACTTTAAGGGACGGCTGGGTGGCCTAGTGGTTATCGCTCACTCGTGACGCCGAAGGCCCGAGTTCGATTCCCCATTAGGTACAATGTGTGAAGCCTATTTCTGGTGTCCTCAGCATCATCGTGATGGGTACTTTGTTTATATTGAATGGCCAGTCCGGTAACTTAACCTCAACTCTATCGCACACACGTGGAGGGAGCTGCAGGTCGTCCTTTATAGGAACTCAATTGCACCGTTATGGAAGAGAGGCAGTGGGTAGCCTACTGGTTAAAGCGCTCGCTCGTCACGACGAAGACCCGGATTCGATTCCCCACATGGATACAATGTGTTAAGTCCATTTCTGATGTTCCACGTCGTGATTTTGCTGTAACGTGTGTTGCTGAAAGCGGCGTAAAACTAAACTCACTCATTTCAACTTTCAGCGGGTGATCTGTCTGACGTTTGATCACATGTAGTCTGCCTGGTACAGCATGGCACATGACATGACACCGGCTCATTAAAGATTTCTTCGCGCAAAATTTCCTTTGGTTATTACTACAGCAGCAGCAGTAGTGGTTGTTGTAGTAGTTGTGGAATAGTAGCTGTAACACCCCCTTCTGTCGTTGATGACATATCAGATCAGATCTGTTTACTTCACAAGGGTCACCGACAGAAATGCACTTTCATGTTAGTGCATTTCTGACAGTGAGTGAGTGAGTGAGTTTTTGGTTTTACGCCGCTTTTAGCAATATTCCAGCAATATCACGGCGAGGGACACCAGAAACGGGCTTCACACAATGTACCCATGTGGGGATTCGAACCCGGGTCTTCGACGTGGCGAGCGAACGCTTTAACCACTAGGCTACCCCACCGCCCCTCTGACAGTGATCCTGGTCAGAGTAAATATATTTCAAAATATTTTGAGCAGGGCCTGTGATAGCTGTTACACAAATGTCCCGGTCGGAATATGGCAGTATAACAAACAGTGAGTGAATATGTCTCATTTAGCGTCTCATTTAGCAATATTCCCGCAATATCAGGGGAGGGATGTGTGGATTGCTGACGCCACCAGAAATGGGATTCAAAGAAATTGTACCAGTGTCGGGAATCGAGTGAGTTAAGTTTTGCGCCGCTCTTAGCAATATTCCAGCAATATCACGGCGGGGAACAGAAATAGGCTTCACACATTGTACCATTGTGAGGAATCGAACCCGGGTCTTAGCGTGACGAACGAACGCTTTAACCACTAGGCTACCACACCACCCGTTAGACCACCTCCGTTGTGTAGTGGTTAGAGCGTCCGCCCTGAGAGCGGAAGGTCGCGGGTTCGATCCCGACCGCGTCATACCAAAAGACGTTAAAATATGGTACTTGTTGGTCCCTGCCTGGCGCTCGGCATTAATGGGTACAACAAGGACTGGTCGGCTCGGAGTCAGTATAATGTGTCTGAGTGGGGTATTCATGCTTCACTGCGGCATGGTATCTCAGTGGGCAAGCACTATAAAACCAGCTTACGTCTGGGCTAGTACAAGCAGCCGCACATACACACACACGCATGCACGTCGTCATATGAGCGAAATATTCTCAAGCACGACGTTAAACCCAATTTCACCTCACCTAACACCACCCGTTACCTAAGAGAGACCCCCATTTAAGCTTCAACATAGTTCTTCCACATGAATTCATCTTCAATAACGCATGCTTGTCGTAAGAGGCGACTAACGGAATAGGGTGGTCAGGCTCGCTGACAAGATTGACACATGTCATCTTATCCTAATTGCGTAGATCGATGTTGATCACTGGGTTGTCTGGTCCAGATTCGATTATTTGCAGACCGCCGCCAGATGTTGATCACTGGGTTGTCTGGTCCAGACTCGATTATTTACAGTCCGCCACCATTTAGCTGTAATATTGCTGAATGCGGCGTAAAACTAAACTCACTCACTCTACCCCATCTCCTTCCCCTACTGCAGCTCTGACGCCTCGTGTCTCTTCTCAGCACGACATCAACAGCAAATTGCTCGCGCCGATGACCTTCACGTAGATACAAGATGGCAGCAGTATTTACACCATGTCAATTATAACATGGCAGCTGGTAACGAGACAGCACCAGCCAGATGAATATCACACCCATTTGTATCTCTGCAGGGAGACAATTCTGACCAGGCACCTGATAGTCAGTACATCCCATCAATTACCATCACTTCGCATTATCTGTTGACGGCCTTCTAATGATTATCACCCCGACCGCCCGCCAGCCAGGTATGCAATGCTTCCGTATCCCAAGATATGATAGATACCTCGTAAAGATTATAAGCCTGGGTTGATTTCCACCATTCTATAACAGGTGTAATTTGCACCAATTAGGCATCCGTAAGTAGGTTGTTTGATGGGTCTATAACCAGGTTCCGTAAAGTCAGTCTTCAGTTGCCTGTTACGTCTCATTGTTGACGCTATTTTCAGTTATCCAATATGTAATGTTTCAGTAATAATACCATTGATCACGTTATGGTGGAAACGAATATCATCATATGGCGATTTTGGATGCCGTGTATACGTTCAACTGATTTTTGAAACACGAACTAGGACATATGAGATGGACAGTGGTGGTCAGTGCACAGCTAGGACAAGAATATATCATAGATGCTAGGACAGGAGTATATATCATCGGTGTTAGGACAAGTGTATACATCATCGATGTTACTACAAAAGAGTGTATATCAGAGGGGCTAGGATAGGAGTATATATCAGAGGTGCTAGGACAAAAGTGTATATCACAGATGGTTGGACAAGAGTATATATCAGAGGTGCTAGAACAAGAGACCCGTGAAGGTCCGGGTTAGAATTAATCTTTAGTAACCCATGCTTGTCGTAAGAGGCGACTAACGGGATCGGGTGGCCAGGCTCGCTGGCTTGGTAGACACTCACTCACTCACTCACTAGAACAAGAGTATATATCATCGATGCTAGGATAGGAGAATATATATCATAGATGCTAGGACAGGAGTATATATCATGAATGCTAGGACAAGAGTATATATCAGAGGTGCTAGAACAAGAGACCCGTGAAGGTCCAGGTTAGAATTGATCTTCAGTAACCCATGCTTGTCGTAAGAGGCGACTAACGGGATCGGGTGGCCAGGCTCGCTTGCTTGGTTGACACTCACTCAGTCACTCACTCAATAGAACAAGAGTATATATCATCGATGCTAGGATAAGAGTATATATATCATCGATGCTAGGATAAGAGTATATATATCATAGATGCTAGGACAGGAGTATATATCATGAATGCTAGGACAAGAGTGTATATCATAGACATGAAGATGGCAGATGTATCAAAGATGCTAGGACGGGGTGTCATTGAGTATAGGATCTCCCAGTTCAATCTCCTACTGTTCTGCCTCTGAAGGTGTGTGATGGTCGGAATGCAGGATGTCTGCGGTATGCGGGGAAGGTTAGGTATGTGGCAGACAGTATCCACGAGCACACAGCTTGTTGTCTACCGACATATTGATCAATGCACATATTGATATCTGCTGGATGTCACGCATTCAGGCTATGCATGACCCGGCAAGCAGCAGCTGGTGGTCTGTCTCTATGTAGCGATGAAAACATTCACTAGCAACTGTATAGTGTGATGTGCTCAGGTAATTGTGGTGTATTGTGCTCAGGTAAGTATTGTGGGCATTGTTTGGGGAGTTAAACACAGCGATCCCAGTTTATGGTTGTTGGTCAAACCACGGCTGTTATGTTGGAGATTAAAACAGAAAATATCGTTGGCTGTATGATTGAGAGTCAAACAGGGAACCTTTTGCTGTTGTCTTGTTTTTCAGTTGAATAAGTTAAACTATTCACTCCTATAGTGTTATCGAGTCAAACAGAGAGCTATTCACTCCTGTAGTGTTATGGAGTCAAACAGAGAACTATTCACTCCTGTAGTGTTATGGAGTCAAACAGAGAACTATTCACTCCTGTAGTGTTGAGTCAAACAGAGAGATATTCACTCCTGTAGTGTTATGGAGTCAAACAGAGAACTATTCACTCCTATAGTGTTATGGAGTCAAACAGAGAACTATTCAC
Organism: Haliotis rubra; assembly: GCF_003918875.1. NCBI lineage: Eukaryota > Metazoa > Mollusca > Gastropoda > Lepetellida > Haliotidae > Haliotis > Haliotis rubra. The sequence continues at coordinate 585,453 of NW_025767148.1, forward strand.
TTCTGTTGTGTTGTCGAATCAAACAGAGAACTATTCACTCTTGTAGTGTTATGGTGTCAAACAGAGAGCTATTCACTCCTGTAGTGTTATGGTGTCAAACAGAGAACTATTCACTTCTGTAGTGTTGTGCAGTCAGAGAACTATTCACTCCTGTAGTGTTATGGATTCAAACAGAGAGCTATTCACTCCTATAGTGTTGTGGAGTCAAACACTATTCACTTTGGTGCTGTAAGTTTGGTTCAAACAGACTATGCCAGACTGATCGTAAACACGATACACGACTCAAAGACTTCATGACAGGGTGTTTATTACGTACACATCAGTGAATGCGACCAATGAGCATGACATGAATCGTCTCAAAATGTATCGTCATAAATATTACACATAGAATCAACAAAATAGCAACTTCTTGTTCCAACAGAATGTCCAGAATACCCTCCTCTGAAATGACCCACATTCTCCCTTAACAATACGTGTTTCCTGTCTTATTGACAAAAACATCACGTTGATATCCTCATCTAGAAGCTTCTTTATCGGACTACTGTCCTTGGTTATAAATCCAGATTAGAATTGGTCTTCAGCAACCCAACTTGTCGTAGAAGTGGTCAGACTCACTGACTTGGTCATCACATGTTATCGTATCCCAACTGCGTAAATCGATGGTCATGCTGTTGATCACTGGATTGTCTGGTCCAGACTCGATTATTCACAGACCACCGCCATATAGCTGGAAAATTGCTGAGTGCGGCGTTAAACAACAAACCAACCAACCTTGGTTATAATGCTGACGGGAGGAAGGAGAAATTGAATTTATGGCCACACTGGATAAAATGGCAGGTAAAAGTACTGGAAATGTGATACTGTGTTATTGCTACTTATACCTGAAAGGGAACACTGAGTAAGTTACCCGCCTGACCATTATCACCTTACCCTTTTATCAGTGACCCATCTGTTGTCATTATCCTGACCCACTATGGTGACACATTGACGCCAGTTTTAACTTGCTTACTCTGTTACTGCGTTCCGGCACAGACGCTTCAGGGTTACTATAACAAAACTACAAAAACAAGAACGTGGCGTCTATCCAATTATTTTGCTTACAAAACAAATCGATCCGATACACGAGCGTTATTCCACGATAACAGACACCTATAAACCCACGGGCGGATCCAGGGCCTAGATTTTCGAAGCTCTCTAAGCGCTAAGATAGGCGTAAGTTAATGTTAACGTATGGCACTTACGACTATCTTAGCGCTAAGAGAGCTTCGAAAATCTAGGCCCAGGATCATTGGGTGGGGGAATGGGGGTGTGCACATAGATTATGAAGTCCAAAGGTTAGGGGGAAATGTTCCTCAGGGAATTCTTTTCTCCCCCCTCTCTATATCCGCCCCTAAAACCCATGCCATCCTGAGTCATCGGGTTTTCATTATTCATTCTTTTATGATAAACTTTCTTGATCCGGGTTAGAATTGGTCTTCAGCAACCCATGCTTGTCGAAAGAGGCGGCTAACGGGATCGGGTGGTCAGGCTAGGTGACTTGGTTGACACGTATCATCGTGTACTAACTGCGTAAATGCGGTTGATCATTGGATTGTCTGGTCCAGATAGCCGTCATTCATTTAAACAACCCGTTCGGTGTCACAGCTTCGTGTAAAGCACGAATGGAACATAACGGTCCTTGAAATAGCCATCAGTCACATTCCTCTCATGAGTCAGAGAAATCTGTGCTGCATTATAGATAGGAAGTGAGGTGAGGTGAAATTGGGTTTAACGTCGTACTTAAGATTATTTCGCTCAAATGACGATGTGCATGCGTGTGTATGTGTGGCTGCTTGTACTAGCACAGACTGAAGCTGGTTTTATGGTGCTAGCTCACTGAGATACCATGCCGCACTCAGACACATTATACTGACTCCGAGCCGACCAGTCCTTGTTGTACCCATTAATGCCGAGCGCCAGGTAGGGACCAACAAGTACCATATTTTAACGTCTTTTGGTATGACGCGGTCGGGGATCCAACCCGCGACCTTCCGCTCTCCGGGCGTATAGATAGGAGCTACGGAAATGGCATAAGGTTATTGCAATGTTTGTTTGTGTTTCAACGCCGCACTCAGCAGTATTCTAAGTATATGGCGGCGGTCTGTAAATAATCGAGTCTGGACCAGACAATCTAGTGATTGACATAATGAGCATCGATCTAGGCAATTACGACAAGATGACATCCATTGACCGAATCACATAGCCTGAGTACCCGATCACGTTAGTCGTCGCTTACTGGTTGCTGAACGTCAGTTCTAACCCGGGCCTTCACGGGTATGTCGTACCATCTTCAGGTAGAGAGTGAGTGAGTAAAGTTTTACGCCGCACTCAGCAACATTCCAGCTATACGGCGGAGGTCTGTAAATATGTGAGCCTGGATCAGACAATCCAGTGATCAACAGCATGACCATCAGGTAGAAAGACTACCGTTGTATATAGCCCCTTAAAATTAGAACTGGATGTCATATTGTAAGGAGGGATTGGCACATACATATACTGAAATTCTGTGTTGATCATTACATCAAAATATTTTTGCTTTTTATTAACATTGTTTCTTGGAACAGGTCTACCAAACGTCACCGAAATAACGGTTATACTTTTCCAACTTGAAATCAACATGGTACAGACATTAATAGTCACAGTTGCGTCAATCCGTAATTGAGACATATATCGAACGAATGAGTAAGTATATCGTATGTCGCCTTGGACAATATTTCAGGAATATCACAAATTATACTTGTTTGAGAATCCAACGCGGGCCTTCGACGTGGCACAAACGCTTAACTAGTAGACTACCCATCCTTGCTTAGAAAAACTGCCACAAATTCAGATAATCTCCACATAAGGGACCGTTCATAATTTATGGCTTATTATGGGGGTGATGATTTTTATGGAGAAGCATGTACAATGTGAATGACCCCTCCCCCTAAAATCTATGTACAAAATAAGTGACCCCCTGCATGTCATGTACAAAAATCAATGACCCCCCTCCCAAAAGCATAATTTCAAAGCATAATTTTAAACATATTTTTATGTATAAAATTGCCCCACCCCCACCCCCACCCCTACGTGAGTACAAATTTGCTGACCCCCTCTAGCTCCCCAGAACAATATGGGTGACCCCCTTAAACTCATCATCATCCCCCCTAGCCATAAATTCTGAACGGTCCCTAAGATCATTAACCTCTTGAAAATCTCATATCGTTGACCGAACGGCACCACGGTTGTTTACGCCGTAGCCCTTAGTAGTGAATTCAAACACAGCTTCTATGTAATCCAGGCACAGGTTATCTGCCCATGATTTGGGAGGAAATCCTTCTAAGAATCCACAATGTCCTCCTTTCTCTGTCGCCACCAGTAAAAAGTTGGGATAATATTTAAAGAGATCATAAGGTATATTACTCTTGGCATAGAATGGATCGTCTAAACTGTTAATACACAGCACAGGCACGGATATGTCATCCACATCACGGATGGGATTATTCCTTTCCCAGAACTCATCCATACTCTCGTAGCCATATATTCGACAATACACATCCTCTTCGTATTTATGAAACGTCCAGGCTTTGAGAGCCTGTTTCACGTCCACAGTGCCTGACAAGGCCCGTGCGTGGCGACACAGGATGACCTTGAGGAACAGCAGGAACATGTAGTCATACATACTTCTCATCGACATTGAGAATCGTTCACATGCATCGTAACACGGAGACACGCATGCGCCCACGGATATGAGAGCCGAGGATCCGAACTCGCCTAGATAGGAAATCAGCAGACCACACCCCGTTCCGTATCCCACAGCTGCTAACTTACACCGCGGGAATTTTAACCTGATGTATTTTACGACTTGCCGTAAATCGGAAGGGTCGCCGGAACTTTGTAGTTTGGCTGTTGTTAGTACGCTTCCGCCGTGTCCCCTGCGGTTGAATACCACAGCTTTGAATCCACGTTGCGTGGCGTCGTAACACAGTGCTGAAACACCTAGCGCACTTCCTGTTATAGAGGGAATGATTAGCAAAATAGTCCTTTTCCTTTTGATCTTTGGCTGAACACTCACAACCCAATCAAGGGCGACAACTCCCTTGTCTCTCATTTGCAAGTACTCCCTGTCGAAATTGACATCAAATGAAGGGCATATTGCTGCAAGAACTGATTGCACGTGAGGATTGCGTATCCAAAACGAGGGCGAAAATACCCTCTCTCGCAGACGACACTTGCTGAGTAGGTGTCGCGTAAGCGTAGATTCCCTGTAGTGGAGCTTTGGGAGGTAGGCACGTGACCGGAAGAAGCTATGTATTCGGACGGCGAGACTCAGAAGCAGGGAGCCGATGACTGCCATCAGAAACGGGACGGCAATGATGGCGTATAGGGATAACATCGTCATAAGAGGAAAGGACCGTGTACCCTCGCTGCCATCTTTCTCCTGTTGTCTACATGGCGCTCTTTCTGGAAAAATAAGTATAGAACTATAGCAATTATACAACGTATATTGATGTTCAGACAAGATTCACCCAATGTAAAACGTCTCGATTATCCGACGAAATTGTAAATGGGGGACCGTTCCACACAGTGGTCTCCCATTCTTTAACAGACTTAAAACTGACAGTCTCAACTCAAGGATCTTAGTACTAAGATGAACCTAACTCCCATTCTTTAACAGACTTAAAACTGACAGTCTCAGCTCAAGGATCTTAGTACTAAGATGAACCTAACTCCCATTCTTTAACAGACTTAAAACTGACAGTCTCAGCTCAAGGATCTTAGTACTAAGATGAACCTAACTCCCATTCTTTAACACAGACTTAAAACTGACAGTCTCAGCTCAAGGATCTTAGTGCTAAGATAAACCCAATTCACATTCTTTAACACAAATTTAAAATTGACAGTCTCAGTCCTAAATATCGCTTTGAGGAACGAATCCCAGGGTTTTGTTGTACTAAAGTCACCTTAGCCGTACGTTTTTCGTAAGTCTGCGTTAAGGTATGAGAGTTACGAGTCCCCTCAGTCCCCACTTGCTCCCCTCTCCAAATTCCATTACCACAACTGAACATAATGTCATCCATAGCGCATATAGACCAAACTGAAAATATTTCACGCATATGGTACATGTCAAACACAAGGAGAGGTTCTGCAAGTGGAATTCTCGTAGTCTGGAGTATTTACCTACTTACTTTCAAGTGCCCGGTAATTGGATTTGTTCTGACACGTAAGTTCATGACCGTCTGTTCTAGTGACGTCATAACAGATACTTAGTGTCCGGCTGATATGACAAAGCAGCTGTCTCGTGGAACACAAGTGTGTGAAAGACCAGCACGAGATGTTGATTAAATAGACGGCCCCGGGACATGCTCGGTCCTTGAATCGATCCAGTTGTGAATGTGATTTCCGCAATGACAAAACATCAAGGCTGTTGACGAGATGTTTTTGGTCACTGAACATGTCGATTACATTAAGGAACAAGGACGTCTTCCTAGTGAACGAAGGGATCAGGATGGTTAGATCGTTAAGCCTTGTCTTAATCATGGTCTGTAGCAAATCTGTTGTTAATCAGGAATGAACATGTTGTCAGATACAATTGATGTATTACGTGGTTACTGTTACATGTATAGTCAAAGACCTCGGGATGGAATTGGTTACGTTGATGTTGATTTACAGAGCTAATCTAGAGGCGTCAGGTTTGTGGGGACATTCTTCAGAAACATGACGGGGCGGTGGGGTAGCCTAGTGGTTAAAGCGTTGGTTCGTCACGCCGAAGACCCGGGTTCGAATCCCCACATGGGTACAATGTGTGAAGCCCATTTCTGGTGTCCCCCGTCGTGATGTTGCTAGAATATTGCTAAAAGCGGCGTAAAACCAAACTCAGTCAGTCAGTCAGTCAGTCAGTCAGTCAGTACAATGTGTGAAGCCCATTTCTGGTGTCCCCCGCCGTGATGTTGCTAGAATATTGCTAAAAGCGGCGTAAAACCAAACTCAGTCAGTCAGAAACATGACACAATGAGGTTCATAGGGCAATGATAGCAATATACTAGCTTTGGTTCACCGGACTATACTCAGCATCGTGACCAACTGACGTTTATGGTCAATCTTCAGCAACATGACTAGATGAGGTTGACTGGTCAATCTTCAACAACATGGCCAGATGAGGTTGACTGGTCAGTCTTCAACAACATGGCCAGATGAGGTTGACTGGTCAGTCTTCAACAACATGTCCAGTTGAGGTTCACAGAACAACCGTCACCAACATGGCCAGATGAGGTTAATATGTCAATCTTCAGCAACATGACTAGATGAGGTTGACTGGTCAATCTTCAACAACATGGCCAGATGAGGTTCACAGAACAACCGTCACCAACATGTCCAGTTGAGGTTCACAGAACAACCGTCACCAACATGGCCAGATGAGGTTCACAGAACAACCGTCACCAACATGGCCAGATGAGGTTAATAGGTCAATCTTCAGCAACATGACTAGATGAGGTTGACTGGTCAGTCTTCAACAACATGTCCAGTTGAGGTTCACAGAACAACCGTCACCAACATGGCCAGATGAGGTTCACAGAACAATAGCAAATCCAGAACAACCGTGGCCAGATGAGGTTAATAGGTCAATCAGAACAACCGTCACCAACATGGCCAGAACAACCGTCACCAACATGGCCAGATGAGGTTAATAGGTCAATCTTCAGCAACATGACTAGATGAGGTTGACTGGTCAGTCTTCAACAACATGGCCAGATGAGGTTCACAGAACAACCGTCACCAACATGGCCAGATGAGGTTCACAGAACAACCGTCACCAACATGGCCAGATGAGGTTCACAGAACAACCGTCACCAACATGGCCAGATGAGGTTCACAGAACAACCGTCACCAACATGGCCAGATGAGGTTCACTTCAGCAACATGACCGAGGTTGACTGGTCAGTCTCAACAACATGGCAACAGATGAGGTTCACAGAACAACCGTCACCAACATGTTCAGAGGTTGACAGAACAACCGTCACCAACATGGCCAGATGAGGTTCAATCAGAAGGTTGACAACAGTCGTCAGTTGAGGTTCACAGAACAACCGTCACCAACATGGCCAGAACAACCGTCATGAGGTTCACAGAACAACTAGATGAGGTTGACGTCATAGGTCAATCTTCAGCAACATGACTAGATGAGGTTGACTGGTCAGTCTTCAACAACATGTCCAGTTGAGGTTCACAGAACAATGAGGTTAATAGGTCAATCTTCAACAACATGGCCAGATGAGGTTCACTGATCAGTCTTCAACAACATGTCCAGTTGAGGTTCACAGAACAACCGTCACCAACATGGCCAGATGAGGTTCACAGAACAACCGTCACCAACATGGCCAGATGAGGTTAATATGTCAATCTTCAACAACATGACTAGATGAGGTTGACTGGTCAGTCTTCAACAACATGGCCAGTTGAGGTTCACAGAACAACCGTCAACCACGCTGAGGCTGATAGGTCAAACTTCAGCAGCATGACCAGTTGAAAATCACCGGACAAAGTTAGCATCGTGACCGGATGTGGTTCATAGGACCGGACACCGCACTAATAGCAATCCCAGCAGATACATTGTCCAGACCGTAACTTAATCATATGATTGCCTGGCAGCAGGTGTTCGGAGCAGCATTAAAGTCCCAGCGGGTGTTCTGCGATGCATATGCGCATAACTACCCATACTTGTTGTGGAATTGATATCAATTACGTTTGCAGTCTTGGGCCTTGACTTAATGGAATCGCTGGTCAGAGAGACCAGTGGCTGATGGCGACGATGCACGCCGTCGGGAGGCAATGGGTCGCAATCAGACAAGACACTCAGAGTAATAACCTAATCTTCATGAATCGCCTACGACAAACATGATATAATGTTGACGCGGGATTCCAGCGGAATGGCAGAATTTGTATTTATCGTACTCCCAGTGACGTGGATTCATGCTGAACCGTTACTTCGTCTTGTTGTGATGTTTGTTTATTTGTTTTTATATAGCAGTAGACAGTAACACTCTAACACAGCTGGGTTTAAGAGGTAGCCGACCCAGGAACAGACAATCCAGTGATACAGACCGTGAATTAGGCTCTAGGGCGGCAAGTAATCTATTAGGTCTATTAGTAATCTAGTACAATGATAAGCATCGGACTATCTCGGGACGAACCTCGACCATCCAGTGAGTGAGTGAGTGAGTGAGTGAGTGAGTTAGTAATTGAGTAAGTGAGCCAGTGAGTGGGTGGGTTTGTGGATGAGTGAGTGAGTGAGTTGGGTTTATCACCGCGTGAAGTGATGAGGTCATAAATGTTTTCTGGTGAGTGAGTTTGAATGCAGTCACATCCACAGCGCTTCAGCCATACCATCACTGACCATGTTGTTGAGTGAGTGAGTGAGTGAGGGGGTTTAGTTGTACGCAACACTCAGCAATATTCCTGCTATATGGCGGCGATCTCTAAATAATCAAGTCTGGAGCAGACAATCAAGTGATCAACAGCATGAGCATCGTTCTACGCAATTGGGATACGATGGCCAGTGTCAACCAAATCAGCGAACCTGACCACTCGATCCCGTTAGGCGCCTCTTACGACAAGCATGGGTTACTGAAGATCAATTATAACCTGGATCTCCCCGATCACCATGTTGTTGAATCACTAGAGCACAAGTATGGATTTGATGAACAAAGAATCAGTATGAGGGCGAAAACGGAATTCGAAACAAAAGATTACTTCATCCTTGCACACAAAGGGGTGTAATTCTGCTCAACGAACTCAAACTATTGTGATTGGAAAACTAATGATGCACGCGATGCATCATTCGGGCATTTCTGCGTGGCCCCTGAGGCTTGCGTGACCTTGATGAGGCTGCTCTCAGGAGAATGATACTTGAGCATCTAAAAAGTGATTATAATCATGTTCCGTATTTTTTCTTTCACCAATTATACCAACAAACACAACTGTGTACACATCTAATTCAGTTTTAGATAAATGACAGTTGTCTCACATTGGTAACAGAGTCTGCGCTGGCTGAGTGGGTTAGATCGCTGACTTTGTACGGCGGCGATTAGGTGCCTGACTCTGAGTGGGATATGGAGAAAACGGACCCCAGCGAAAACGGACCCCAAAAATTTGGAAAACTGCCACCGAGCTGGAGAGAACGGCTTCCGAACCTAGAGAAAACGGCCTCCGAACCTAGAGAACACGGTATCTGTGCCTAGAGAAAAGGGCCAACATAGTTGCACCAAGATAAAAGGAGATAATATGATTATATATATCATAAATAATAGAGATTTACTTCATTGCGGATAAGCTTTAAAAAATTGATTGATGTGTTTTTTCGATATCCATAGAAGATTGACCTTTGAAGATTGATTTCTTGTTTCGATAGTTACGTGAACCAACCAGTGTGATTGATAGTAGATTTTACAGGTAAGATTAGTTGATGATAGAGAAAAAAGACGATACGGTAGTGTTTATATTGACGAGCGGTGTGGTTCGAATCCCGAATGGGACTCACCCTAACATAAGTACTAGAATAGGTACTTTACTGAGAAAATGTAAACCCAAATATAACCTTTATAACATTTGACCATCCCCGACCGCGTCATACCAAAAGACGTTGAAATATGGTACTTGTTGGTCCCTGCCTGGCGCTCGGCATTAATGGGTACAACAAGGACTGGTCGGCTCGGAGTCAGTATAATGTGTCTGAGTGGGGTATTCATGCTTCATTGCGGCCATGGTATCTCAGTGGGCTAGCACTATAAAACCAGCTTAAGTCTGGGCTAGTACAAGCAGCCACACATACACATACACACGCATGCACGTCGTCATATGAGCGAAATATTCTCAAGCACGACGTAAATACCAATTTCACCTCACCTCACATTTGATAAGTTTTAAATTGTCATCGTGTATTCACGCTCTGTAAATAAAGAAAAATATTTTGCATTGGCAATGAATGTGACGCGCAGGGTTAACGCTATGCGCAGACTTATCGCGACGCGCCGCGGCCGATGCCGATAAATGCATGTTTTTATCAGACTTAAGATTACACTTCTATACGTTTGGCAGTAGAAAAACAAAATGACGGCGAATTCCTCAGGCACAAACGTTTGCTGCAAATAGTGTACATTAATATACAGTTACAAGTTTTAGCTAACAACCAGTGCATCTGAGTGAAGCAACGAGCTTAATGCTGACATGCGCAATGCCCTGGAGCACCTGTCTGAAGGAACACGATACACCGTCTGTCTAGCTTGCGAAAAGATGTGTCTTTCGGGAAGGGTAATTGAGGGCCCGCTAGAACGTGTTCGGTGTTTTGATGTACAAGCACATTTTCTACTTCACAGATAATAAAAGAGTAATTTGAGTGCCTGAAGCCTCAACATGATTTGCTTGCTAATGCCCAGGTTGAAAGCAGCGTATCCTGCATCGAAGGGGGGAGATTATACCGCTGCGTCTTTGAAATGTATATTTTGGAAAAAACCCAACTGTATTTATATTGTAAGGGAGTGTTTAGGTGGTATCATTACAGTCGGGGCTAGGCGGAGGGTTAAATAATTCGGCTCCGGGTTTGTTTGTTTGTTTGTTCGTTGCCACTCTCAGCAATATTCCAGCTATTCTTCTTCAGTTATATGCTTTGGAGGTCGCCTTCGCCTGTTGGCATTTCGGCAGACCTATCCCGCCTTGGGATGCGTGGGGTGTCCCTCCTTGGGACTCGTGGGGAGGCTGTGGTGTCCTTCTTTGGGACGCTTGGGCCGGATAAGGGTGTCCCTCCTTGGGACGCGTGGGGCGGCGTTGGAGTGTCCCTCCTTGGGAAGACTAGGCTGCATCTGGGTGTCCGTCCTTGGGACGCTTGGGCCGGATAAGGGTGCCCCTCCTTGGGACGCGTGGGGCTGCATTGGAGTTTTCCTCCTTGAGACGCATGGGCTGCATCTGGGTGTCCCTCCTTGGGACGCATGGGCTGCATCTAGGTGTCCCTCCTTGGGACGCTTGGGCCGGGTAGGGGTGTCCCTCCTTGGGACGCGTGGGGCTGCGTTGGAGTGTCCCTCTTTGGGACGCATGGGCTGCGTCTGGGTGTCCCTCCTTGGGACACATGGGCTGCATCTGGGATTCCAGCTATATGGTGGCGGCCAATAAATAATCGAGTCAACCAACCCTGATCTTCATCGGGACAGTTATCTATTGAAGTATTGCTCTTGTTTAATAATATATTGGCAAACAAGGATAAGTTGGACAGGCGCAGAGAACGCGTTTACGAGAAGTAGGCGGTGCACGGCAATAAGCAAACCCATATGGCTTGTGAAAGGTGGAACAGATGTTGGCTAGAGCACGTGCATTGCATGACGATGAAATTGATTCCGCGCGTAGCTGTCGAACTCGGTGTTTGCTGAGACAGGCCACGGTTCACCCATCGCACTACATACACTTGATCCCGGACAACCTGGAGCCCCTTCAACAATGACAAGCGCCAGTGGGCGGCACTCATACACGCTAATACGGGTCAATTGTCAGGTCGGTGCTCCACTTATCCTTGTTTGCCAGTAGTTGTGTGAGTGAGTGAGTTGGGTTTGAATGCCGCCTTTAACAACATTCCAGTTACATCTAGGTAACGCTGGTCTAAATTATTAACTAAATTATCTAACTTTTATAAAACCCATGATCATAAGCAGGTGTATATAAACCAGAAATTAATCGGGCCTGCCAAGGGGATAAATTGTTTGGTTTGATGTTTTACGCCGCACTCAGCAATATTCCAGCTATATGGTGGTGGTCTGTAAATGGTGGTTGAGGCTGGATCAGACAATCCAGTGATCAACGTCATGAGCATCGATCTACGCAACTGGGATACGATGAAATGTGTCAAACCAAGTCAGCGATCCCGACCACCCGATCCCGTTAGTTGCCTATTACGACAAGCATTGGTTGCTGAAAACCAGTTCTAACCCGGATCTTCACGGGTGCAGTTCGGGGACTATGAGACCACGAAGAGGGGATGTAGTCACGCTCACGGTCTCTGAACCATATTTTTCCTTCTACCAAGTCATTTCTATATTGCGAAGGCCCCATCCGACCCCCACCACCCCCCCGCGCCCCAACCTGAGACTCTTTTTCAATTTCAATGGAGTCTATTGTTTCTATCAAACCCCATATTTATAGAAACTGAGGCTATGTTAGTTGAAGGGGAGGAGAGGTATCACACATTCCTCGCCGATTTGACCCAAATATCTGTGCGATGACGCTCTCGTCCTAAATGTCTATAATCGTCATTGCAGTTTAGGTTTGAAGCAAATATGTCATCGCTGAAAGGTCATGGATGTTCAAGACATAAACATTCCTGACAGTTATAATGTTTTTCATCAACATGAGCATCTGACTGCATAAACTGTAGGCTTTATAGTCCATGCCTGTTTGTAACAACGGCCTGTAAAACGTTCGATTAAAACCTGGCCATTATCACTCAGTGGCAGTCGTTAGTCCTGCAGACCTCCGCTTGTACATACCCGGTTAATCAGAAGGCTAATACTGAGTCTCTGGTTTTATAAATAGTTTTGACACAAACAAATGATTTCATTTGAATTAAGAAATCCCAGTAAGAATGGTCTAAACCTGAGGAAATCTAGACTTGCTTCAGTTACTGCTCTAGCAATGCAAACGCTTACTCTCCGAGAATAATTTTAATAGAAACAAATAATTAAATATATACTATCCCAAAAAAGAAACGCATAGGCGATTTGTATGTTTCAAAAATCTACTAATTACCTATTGTGTTCAAACAATCGTCAAAATATTTAACAAAAGTGTTGATAACATGATTTTACACAATTGAACAAGTAAAAAATCGACTTTACCTGAAAATGTTGATTTTGATGAGATTTCTTACAAAGATTAAAAAGGCATCGCCACAACGCAACAGAAATCACCTTCCAGTTGAAATTGTGCAGCAAAGGGCATGTACTGTCTGGCAATAAAAATCCAGATTAAAATTGGAATCGGAAATTGGCATTCGTTTTGAAGGAGTTTCAAGGTCAAATCACTACGCCACGTCTTTACTCTGCGACACGGAACATCGCCATTGACAGAATCACGCTGGACATTAGCAATCTTCTGTTGCCAGGCGTCTGAATGTTAGTCTGAGCACGATATATCACGGCTTGCAGCTCGTTATAACCAAACAGGTATAACAAATGACCGTCCCCGTAAGGGAGACCTCGAGTCACCACTGCAGCCCAAGATCGGTACATCCGGGTACTACATTTGCGTGATCGAACTGCCACGGGTGAGAGAACAGCAGCCAGGGTGCCTGGACTTCGGAGGATACCCGTCAAACTGTACGGAACAGGTTAAAAGAGATTGGTCTGAGAGCCAAGACACCCGATGTCGGGACCGTGATGCGTCGTCACCATCGCGCTCAATGTCTCCGTTATCTAAAAGTATCCACTTGGTTGTATAGACATTACTTTCTTCTAAACTGGTGTGAAAATTCATTTGCTAAAGTCTATTTGTGGACGAGTTAAACATTTTCGCACAAGATTTCTGGCCTATGCGTTTCTTTTTTGGGATAGTATATATTGAAAAGGAGCCCAAGTGAGACTGACCTGAACCTGAGGAAATCTTGACTTTCCTCACTGAGGGCTCTAACAATGCAAACGCTTAGTCTCTGAGTATATGCAATTTTGAAACAGAAATACTTTCATAAAATTTATAAGGAGTCCCATTGAGATTGGTCTGAGCCTGAGGAAATCTAGACTTGCTTCTTTAAGGAGTCTGGCATGACAAACACTTAGTTTCTGATAATAATACTTTAAAAGAAACAATTAATTAGATTTAAATTGCAAAGGAGTCCCCAAAAGATTGACTTGAACCTGAGGAAATTAAGACTTCATTAAGGGCTTTGGCATTGTACAAAGGGCTAGGTGGAAGGGAAAATATAGTGGTTCGAGGACTATGAGACAGAGAGGCTAATCAGACAGACACGTCTTTCTGCGGCCTGTGACTGCAGACTCCGTCCTATCAGAGAAAATGTGTGCTGGAAATTAAGTTCGAGGTAATTGTAACTTCGATAAAGAAACACCGTTGACTCGAAGTGGAAGGGATCTACGAAAACGCTTCGCGTTATCAAAGGTTCGACACAACAGCAAAAGGATGACTAAAATAAGGAATAATCATGAACAAAACCTTTACCTCGGGACAACCGTAACTTCGACTATTTTTAACTTTACATCTTTCCAACGAGTTAATTTCACTATACGTCCCGCTTGGTACCACAGAGGGTGTCCCGATAGTTTTGCAACAAAGTCTCATATCTTGAGATGTCATTGATCAAGTATTGAGTGAGTGAGGTTTTACGCCGATTTTAGTAATATTCCACCATAGGACACAGGTCTTTATGTGTCATTCCTATTACTTACACCTTCTAGAATGTCTCTCAAACAGTTCAATATTCCAGCAATATCACGGCGGGGGACACCAGATATGGGCTTCACACTGTATTAAGATGAGCTCAGACCAACTCAAGGCGATACAGCTGTCCCCGAAAATACCACATGCTCTCTAATCAAGTGGAGGCAATTGATCCAGTTAAATCCTTGTCCTGGGGTAAATGTGACATGTAGATATGTGTTAATCCCGGGATGAAACATCTAATCTCTTACTGTATATGGAGACACTGGTGACCTAGTCATCTATGGGTGATATCTGAGCAGAGTAACGTCCCTTGGGCGCGCCAGTAACCTGTGATTGTAGGTCAGGCTATATTTTTAGGTCGGTCAGCATCAAGCACAATCTCGTGGGTTTCACGGATGTGGTGCACGTGTGAGACCAGCATCAGATCGAACTTTCCTCCACATTAATCTGATAGAACTTGATGTTTACTGTTCAAAGCGACTCTGGGACGGTGGGGTAGCCTAATGGTTAAAGCGTTGGCTCGTCACGCCGAAGACCCGGGTTCGAATCCCCACATGGGTACAATGTGTGAAGCCCATTTCTGGTGTCCCCCGCCGTGATGTTGCTGGAATATTGCTAAAAGCGGCGTAAAAACCAAACTCAGTCAGTCAGTCAAAGCGACTCTAAACCAAACTCACTCATTCATACCTAATTTATACTGTCATGTAAAATATTTGATATGGTCATCTTTTTGGACGTTTGGGGATAGACCTTTTCCCTTGCCATTGATCAATACTTTTTTCTTCTCCTCAATCGGCTGTGGGATAGCC
The DNA here is from genome assembly GCF_003918875.1 of Haliotis rubra. Classification (NCBI taxonomy): domain Eukaryota; kingdom Metazoa; phylum Mollusca; class Gastropoda; order Lepetellida; family Haliotidae; genus Haliotis; species Haliotis rubra. The sequence goes on from NW_025767148.1 coordinate 600,710, forward strand.
TAATGGTTCGATTCCCCACATGGGTACAATTTGTGAAGCCCATTGCTGGTGTCCCCTGCCGTGATGTTGCTGGAACAACAAACTAAACTCACTCACTCATTCCACGTAGCTGACCGTCACAAACCAGTAACTCTGATCTCGTAATATAAATGGGATTGTTTGTTACTTTCAAATAGATATATTCAGACCAGACACTATGCGTTAGTCTACGTAAAAGACTATAACGTATGGAATCCTGTAAGGGACATTGTCGCGTTGTCGCCCTCTCAAATACAAGCAAAATGAGGCAAAATTAACCAAAACGCGACACGCAAACATCGCGACAACGCGACATTTCGCCCATTTGTCACATTGTCGCGATGTCGCGTGTCGCGTTTTGAATAATTTTTTTTTTTATTCCTCCAAATGGCGACACGCGACATAGCGACAATTTTCAAGGTCAAAATATGTCGCGTTGTCGCGCGTCGCCCTATGTAAGATGTGTAAAAACAGCCTAAAAATTGACTAAAACGCGACATGCGACATCCCGACAATGCAACAAATGAGCGAAATGTCGCGTCGCGTGTCCCGTTTTGGTTTATTTTGCCTCATTTTATTTGTTTTTTGAGAGGGCGACAATGCGACAACGCGACAATGTCCCTTCTCGGATTCCATAATAACGGCATTTGTGATCACAACGGTTTATCTTACACGCCAATGGCCGCAAATAAAGACAGGGAGAAACAGGCAACAATCGAGAGTGAATCATGAATTGTATTTTAGGTAAAGTGTAAATTCAAAAGGAACAAATCACAACCTCTTAAACATAATACAAAACAGTTGTCCTGTCACTTTAACCTCTAAAACACAATTTACAATAAGAAATTTACCTGTCACTCTTAAAATGCGATTGTTTATTTTAAGAAACACTACATGTCATATAATGATACATTGTATGATTTCACCTTCTCTGAGTGGCATTTTAGACGTTGGGACGAACAATAATGACAAATCTTATGGATAACATATTCTTCTATTTCGTGAGTGCGACGTTTCGATACAGATTCAAGTACCGTTGTAAAGCAGTTCAACCAGATGGTTTGTTGTTTAACGCCGCACTCAGCAATATTCCAGCTATATGGCGGCGGTCTGTAAATAATCGAGTCTGGACCAGACAATCCAGTGATCAACAGCATGAGCATCAATCTACGCAATTGGGATACGATGTCAACCAAGTCAGCGAGCCTGACCATCCGGTTGCTGAAAACCAACTCTAACCATATCGTCACGGGTCGAATGGGTTGACACCGGGCATAGCAGTTTTTTCCATTCAGGTTTACATACTATAAATTGATAGGAAAAAGAGAAAGACAGAGTCAAAAAGAGAAAGAAATAATCCCTTTTCATCCCTTGTCATCACACCTAATTTGAGATTGCTGCTATGTCAACCGTAGCATGGGGTCTTAGTGTGAAGAAAGGATTATATGCATGTACAATTAATGTCACTCACTTTCAAACACTTTTGCTCCTAATATATTGCAATATAATGTCTCTGATGCACAGCAATAGCAGCTTCCTGGTACGTACAAGGGACACAACTCTACAGCAACTCCGAGTCCCAACTGTGAGGATACAGTTTGCGATGACGTATGGATCTTGTGATGTAGAGAAGACAAATATATTGCAATATAATTTCTCTGATGCACAGCAATAGCAGTTTCCTGGTACGTACAAGGGACGCAACTCTGCAGCAACCCCGAGCCCCCACTGTGAGGGTACAGTTTGTGATGACGTATGGATCACTTGTGATGTGGAGAAGACAAATATATTGCAATATAATTTCTCTGATGCACAGCAATAGCAGTTTCCTGGTACGTACAAGGGACGCAACTCTACAGCAACTCCGAGTCCCCACTGTGAGGGTACAGTTTTTGATGACGTATAGCACTTGTGATGTAGAGAAGACAAATATATTGCAATATAATTTCTCTGATACACATCAATGGCAGTTTCCTGGTACGTACAAGGGACGCAACTCTACAGCAACTCCGAGCCCCTACTGTGAGGGTACTGTTTGTGATGAAATGTAGCACTTGTGATGTAGAGAAGACAAATTGCAACTGTCAGAAGAACTAAGAATTAGGCTTAAAATCTTTTCTTGCTTATCGGGAATTCTCGATTGGACGAAACTTCCTCCCGCCCCGGGGCTTACCACACACCGAGCGCCATAACACAATGAACCGAACACAACAACAGGCACTGGTAAAGATGAACAGATTTGGCTGAAAAAGGCTTTGGAAAAATCTCATTTCAGCCAAATTAGATCTCAGGGAATCCAAATGTCAAATCTTGTTAATCAGGAGTAGAAAGTGATAAGCCAGAATCTGACGAAACATGTGGCGGCAATATTGCCATTAAGAAGCAGGTCTGGCGAACCCATTGGAAACGTCTTTCTAGGGACACATAAACAGCGCTGTGTTACAAACTACGTCATTCCCGTGCGCTGCCAGACAGGGGCTTAGGAACATGCGCAGATACATTCCATGGAGTCAAGTTACCTTTTAAAGACAACATATTTATACCAACTGCCCAAACTGTGAAGATCCGGGTTAGAATTGGCCTACAACAACCCATGTTTGTACCCCGTGAAGATCAGGGTTAGAATTGGCCTTCAGCAACCATGTTTGTACCCCGTGAAGATCCGGGTTAGAATTGGCCTACAACAACCCATGTTTGTACCCCGTGAAGATCCGGGTTAGAATTGGCCTACAACCCATGCTTGTACCCCGTGAAGATCCGGGTTAGAATTGATCTTCAGCAACCCATGCTTGTACCCCGTGAAGATCCGGGTTAGAATTGATCTTCAGCAACCAATGCTTGTACCCCGTGAAGATCCGGGTTAGAATTGATCTTCAGCAACCCATGCTTGTACCCCGTGAAGATCCGGGTTAGAATTGGCCTTCAGCAACCCATGCTTGTACCCCGTGAAGATCCGGGTTAGAATTGGCCTTCAGCAACCCATGCTTGTACCCCGTGAAGATCCGGGTTAGAATTGGTCTTCAGCAACCCATGCTTGTACCCCGTGAAGATCCGGGTTAGAATTGGCCTAGCAACAGCAACCCATGCTTGTACCCCGTGAAGATCCGGGTTAGAATTGATCTTCAGCAACCCATGCTTGTACCCCGTGAAGATCCGGGTTAGAATTGATCTTCAGCAACCCATGCTTGTACCCCGTGAAGATCCGGGTTAGAATTGGCCTACAGCAACCCATGCTTGTACCCCCGTGAAGATCCGGGTTAGAATTGGCCTTCAGCAACCCATGCTTGTACCCCGTGAAGATCCGGGTTAGAATTGGCCTTCAGCAACCCATGCTTGTACCCCGTGAAGATCCGGGTACCCCGTGAAGATCCGGGTTAGAATTGATCTTCAGCAACCCATGCTTGTACCCCGTGAAGATCCGGGTTAGAATTGATCTTCAGCAACCCATGCTTGTACCCCGTGAAGATCCGGGTTAGAATTGATCTTCAGCAACCCATGCTTGTACCCCGTGAAGATCCGGGTTAGAATTGATCTTCAGCAACCCATGCTTGTACCCCGTGAAGATCAGGGTTAGAATTGATCTTCAGTAACCCATGTTTGTCGTAAGAATTCTTCAAAGGAGCGACTAACAGGATCGGGTGGTCAGGCTCGCTGACTTGTTAAACACATGTCATTGTATCCCAGTTGCCTTGATCGATGCTCATGCTGTTGATCACTGGATTGTCTGGTCCAGACACGATTATTTACAGATCGACGACATTTAGCTCTAATATTGTTGAGTGCGGCGTTAAACAACAAACAAAAATAAACAAAATTGCCCAACTTGAATTAAATATTCCGCGTCAACATGTAAACGAACCCCAGGCTTGGCGTCATCCGTTGAGTAACAGCCTGGCTTGACATTTGGCGAAATAGCAACAGGGTTTCCATTGTTTGGTCAAGGAAATTACGTAGACATTTTCTGGGAGTCGAAATAAAATAGCCTGAGGTCAGTATATGTGGTTTTTAAAACATGCCAGAACCAGAGTCCAGATTTATCATAACGGCCTGAATCTAATTGATTCCAGTGTTACTCGTGACTGAAAACACTCCCAGCAATCCATTCCACAGAGTCCTAGCGAGCGTGTGTCCACGCGGAAGCTTGTATCTATCAACATAGCCATGGGGTCTTACACTGGGGATACGATCAATACAGCACAGATAGTTTCAACGGACAGTGTGTCACAATTCTGTTATGGCTTGCGTATTCAGTTGTGTTATGACGTAACGTCACATTTGTCAAATGACGTGCGTGTGTTATAGTTGTCTAATGACGCGTTTGCGTCAACGTTGTGTTTCATGACAATTGCGTATAATGTATATTCTAATTCAACTTAGTATGTAACACGAGTTCTGATTGGTCAATGCTATAAATTTCCGACCGTATAATCAGCATATACGGTCGCAATTTGAAAACCGATTCCCCAACACTTTTGAATTTATCCCTACACTATTGGGGTAACGCTGTTTCTCAGGACATTGTCATTTGCAGAAGCCATTGGTCAATTAACTCCCCTATCCAGCTAAAATGGGTGGAATATGTGTTAAAAAAGACAAAACAGTATCAAAAATTGAATTTTAAGTTCAAACAACTTACTCGCAACGGGCTGTTGACCCAACACTGTTAGATCATGAAACAAGGTTTATGACGTCATTATGGAGCGTGACGTCACCTGCTATGACGTCATTTGACAACAGAACTGATAATGGCCCATAGTTGAGGAATCAGCGGGCCGCTCATTTCTGTAACTAGAAGGCGGTTTCATTATAATACCGTCCATTTTATCTTTAATACTATGATCTATTCATCATTGTCAAATTTAGTCTGTGTGCACATAATAAACGTGTGTAGTTTGAAAAGGGAACTACTTTCTCTGGCGATGGTGTAAGTTGAAGGAGTGATATGATTAACCTTTGACCTAGAGGAACTTTGACCTGGTTTAAATAATGAATTTCTTTCACGAAAAAACAGCGTAAAACGAGTTGAATTAGAATGGGGATAACGCGGAGCCGATATAACGTTAAATTTGCGGCTATATAACCACCGGTATACGTCCCCAATTCGTCAAACACAGTACAGTTATCCCCTAATTTACTGTTATTTGATACAGCACAGCAATAGTCTGTTTGCAGTGAAAGCGTACCGATGAATTTCACTTTAAATAAAACAATAAATCAAACAAAGTGAAATTAAGATTGCGAATCCTCATAATTTTACCCTGCGATTTGAAATCTAAATTTCAGAATTTTATTCATCTAAGGATAAACGTTGTTTAACAAACGATCATAGATTCAAATAGCTGTTATCTGTTTGTATTACAAGGGGGTAAGCGCAGTAGTTGGAACAGTAAAACAAATGCACGTGCGGTACGTGATGAGCGTTAACTTAGACCAACCCTACTTGCTCTCGGTGTTTCATTTAATGTGCGTACCCCATTGTAATACAAACCAATAACAGCGATTTGAAACTATGATCGTTTGTTAAACAACTTTTATCCTAAGTTGTATAGAATTCAGACATTTAAATGTTGAATTGGCAAGGTAAAATTATGAGGATTCGAAATCTTAATTTCACTTTATTCGATTTACTTTTTTGTTTTCACTGCAAACAGACTATAGCTGGATGCGCTTATACGACACAGTTGTTTAATGACGTGCATACATGTAAGCAGTTGCATATGACGTGTATGCGTTGTTTATGACGTATGTGTGAGTGAGTAATGTTTTACGCCGTTGTTGGCAATATTCCAGCAATATCACGATGAGGGACACCAGAAATGAACTTCACACTTTGTACCCATGTGGGGAATCGAACCGGGGTCTTCAGTGTGACGAGCGGACGCTTTAACCATTAAGCTACCCTACCGCCCCTTACGACGTATGTACACAGTTGTTGAATAAAGTGTATACGGCACAATTGGCTAGTGGAGTGTATAAACAGTTGTTTTTAATTCATTGTATAACACGCACCACAGTAAGCTAACAACGAGAATACACAGCTCTTTTATGTGGGCTTGAACTCACAGTAATAATAATAATCAGAAACATGGCAACTATATGGCGTCAGTCTGAAACCAATCAGGACCAGACAACCCAGTGATTGTCATAATGAACATCGCCCTACACAAACGGGATACGACGACATGTGTCAACCAAATCAGCGAGTGTGACCACCCGATCCCGTTAGTCGCCTCTTACAATATGTTTTGGCTGCTGGAGACCAATTCTAGCCCGGATCTTCACAGTAACTGTTATCAGAGACCATATATTATATGGTCTCTGCTGTTATCTGAGTGAGTGAGTGAGTTTAGTTTTACGCCGCACTCAGCAATATTCCAGCTATATGGCGGCGGTCTGTAAATAATCGAGTCTGGACCAGACAATCCAGTGATCAACAGCATGGGCATCGATCTGCGCAATTGGGAACCGATGACATGTGTAAACCAAGTCAGCGAAACTGACCACCCGATCCCGTTAGTCGCCTCTTACGACAAGATAGTCGCCTTTTTTATGGCAAGCACATGGGTTGCTGAAGACCTATTCTACCCCGGATCTTCACGGGTCTGCTGTTATCTACTGAAGTATTGCTCTTGTTTTATAATACAGTTGTGTGAGTGAGGGAGTTGGGTTTCAACGCCGCTATTAACAAGATTCCGGTTACAGCAGAGTAATGCGAGTCTAAACATGTCACACCTTTTGTAAAAACGGGGTGTAAACGGGATTCGAACCCATGTTTTCCGGCCTGTCAAAGTAATAAATTGTTTTGTTTGTTATTTAAAGCCACACTCAGCAATATTCCAGCTATATGGTGGCGGTCTGTAAAATCTTTAATAATCAAGTCTGGACCAGACAATCAAGTGAACAACAGCATGAGCATCGATCTACGCAATTAGGGATACGATGACATGTGTCAACCAAGTCAGCGAACCTGACCACCTGATCCCGTTAGTCGCCTCTTACGACAAACATGGGTTACTGAAGATCAATTCTTACCCGGCTCTTCACGTGTCGTCAATGGGATAAAGATCTGCATGTGGTTTTAATGAGATCCCTAAACAAAGCGAGCGCAAGCACTAAGAGATAAATTTTATGAGTTTACAGTTGTAATACTTTCCACTAACCGTAAGGGCACACAGCTGAGCAACATCTGGCTACAGCTGACCGATAAATATCATCGACACATGATATATTATATCGCGATGATGACGTTCTCTCTACCGCGACAGTTGTCCTGAGCGTACAACACGCAAAAAGGTGACATTGATTATTGGACACATTATATAGCACATGTTGCACTATTTGCGATCCCTTTGCCGTGATATCAGAGGCTGCTGTCTACACAGGAGCTCCCCACCATGTAGATTACATCTGGCCTTACAACACATGTACAAAGCCTAATGCTTCCACTTTTGTAGCATAACATATTTTTTTAGCGAAAGTACTCGTTTCGCTTATTTTTTTCGTAGCTTCAAATATTTTCTCGTTGCTTCGAGTATTTTCTTGTTGCTTCGAATATTTTCTCGTTGCTTCGAATATTTTCTCGTTGCTTCGATTAATTTTGCGTTTCTTCAAGTTTCTGTCAAAAGTATGAAATTTCGAATATTTTCTCGTTGCTTCGAGTATTTTCTCGTTCCTTCAACTATTTCTCGTTGTTTCGATTAATTTCTAGTTGCTTCAAGTTTCTTTCGAAAACTTGAAATTTCAAGCATTATTCGTTGCTTCAAGTTTCTGTAAAAAACTTGAAATTTCGAGTATTTGCTGGTTGCTTCGAGTATTTTCTCGTTACTTCATGTTTCTTTGAAAAACTTGAAATTTCAAGTTTTTGAAAGAAACTTGAAGCAACTAAAAATTAATCGAAGCAACGAGAAATTAATTGAAGTAACGAGAAAATACTCGAACAACGAGTAAATACTCTAAATTTCAAGTTTTTGACAGAAACTTGAAGTAACGAGAAAATACTCGAAGCAACGAGAAAAATAATTGAAATAACAATAAAATATGCTTAAGCACCGTACAAATAATCGAAACAACGAGAAGTGTCGCTGACAAATATTTTATGCCACAAAACTGGCAGGATTAGGCTTTCGTACACATGTTGTTTCAAATCGCCCGTTCAACATCCATGACAGTGACGCGCTTGTTTGAGGCCCTGGTCTATTTCACGGTAGAGAGACAGGCGGAAGTGTTCATTACACACCTAGACTCACGATTACTAAACAGCGTACAGCGGTACATTGACTATACAGAAGTATCTATGATGAATCTACCTTATGTTATGAGGGCTGTTGGTAAAAGAAGTGGGCCCGTTACGCAAAGCGATCTTATCTCTAGGATGATGGGAGTAACGATCACCTGAGCGCTAAGATCGCTTAGTGAAATCTGGCCTTGGTTCGTACACAAATAGTCTTGCGCCATGGCTGTAGACCATACCTTTTTCTCAATCTTTTAATGAACGACCAAGCAAAGTCTAGATCAAACTAAATCAAGTATAGTTTTCAAGAATATCGCAGAGGAGGGAGGACAAGATCGTATGAAAAATTATTTTCCAATTATTTTAAATATTTAATATCAACCCAGTTTTGACTATCTTCAGAATTATAAACCATTTGCAGTAAAGGATAAAACAGCTGTGAAAATCATAAATGGACCAAAGAAAATCAGTGATTACAGCAGGTGTTCTAGAAATGTAGAAAGAGAAATGTTTTCATTTACGAGGCGTTAGCCTTGTTTTCAGCATTCTGTTTTGTGTCTTCTATTTTTTTCTAATAATAATTTCGCAGACAGTGTTTCATATACTAGTATTGTGCTCATTCCATACAAATACAATGTAATATACACAGTTCATTGTTCGTCACTTGCTAATATCATTACATCAAGTGTCAGAATGTGTATTTATGCAACTGAGTGAGTGAGTTTAATTTTACGCCGTTGTATTCCAGCAATATCACAGCGGGGGACATCAGAAATGGACTTCACACATTGTACCCATAAGGGGAATCGAACCCGGGTCTTCGGAGTGACAGGAGAGCGCTTTAACCAGTAGGCTACCCACTGCTCCTCTTCCATAAGGGCACAATTGAATTCCTGTAGAGGACGATCTGCAGCTCCCTACACGTGTGTTCGATGGGGTGACCGGACAAAATCCACCCCAAAATTGCCACCCCGGACAAAATCCACCTCTTCTTAACAATAAAATGGACAAAATCCACCCTTCTCAAATTGCTATTGTTAAAAGTTTTAGTGTGTCCTGATCTTTGATCAAGTTGTTTTTCTTAAGCATTGTTTTGATAGCATTTACGTTTTCCTAATTGGCTGTTGTTCCTAGATGTTGTTTCAAACATTAAAGGTTTCTCCATTTGTCACATTTTGATCACTACTTAAGTAGTCATTAAGTAGTCTCACACTTTGATCATTACGTAATCCCCTTAAAGAATTAAGATGTTTTTGCAAGCCTGATTGGAGCCCTTTATACTCATGTTTTGATATAACATACTTTTTAATGAGTTTGAGATCATCCTGTTTATGTCCTGGATTCGTTCGATAGAGCTGAGGTTAAGAGACACGTGATGTAATTGAAGATAGATTATGAAAAGTATTGAATTTAGCTGGAGTGGCCGATGCACAGTCTGATAACAGGACATTGCCCTGTGGTATCTACACACATGACGTACAAGCTGCAGTCATCATACCGCCACGTAATTAACTTCAGTTAGGGTTTTCTCAAGATATGTCTGGAGGGTTGATTTGTGACACAGTTATTATTAGTAAACTAAAGGAAAGTATTTTGTATTCCGCTTGTGAGACACGCTGACTGGTTATGTTTGCAGGAATATCGAACAGCAATTCTAACTTCCTCGTCCAGTGATGCGTTCACTGCATCAGCAGTGTTCAATGTTGCTGATGTTGTACATCAAAGGAGGATTGTCCGACACGCTTATTGAATTATGGAAATAGGATATTAACACTACATTTTATTTTTTTATCACTATTACTCCAAGTCTTTGTTTCGGGTTTGCTAACTCGGAGAGATCGGTTCATAAATTCGATTGCTATTTCCGTACATTTTTTCGAGCAAAATACACACGATGTTAATCCCTGCGTACAAATGTTATTGTTGAGTGAATGAGTGAATGAGATTAGTTTTACGCCGCTTTTAGCAATATTACAGCAATAACACGGTGGGGGACACCAGATATGGGCCTCACATACCAGACAAAGAACCAAAGAAGGTCGCACAACTATCAAAAGTCGAAATATCTCCAAACCGTTATTCCACAGTTCTCTTATCAATCTTTATAATAATCCCTTCAGATGTAGATATGGAAGTGTAATCGACATCAGCGATAACTTAATAATATCACTCTGTAAACACTTGTCAGTTAGTGATACTATAATCAGTATAGTGGCACCAAGTGTGTAGTTTCTTTTGTATGTCAGTATAGTTTGCATACCAATGTTCATAATTATTCTTACAGGTGCAGAAATGGAAGTGGAATCGACAGCAGTGATGACTTAATAATATCACTCTGTAATCACTTGTCAGTTAGTGATACTATAGCCAGCATCACTGGCCCATAGTTGGCATCAAGTGTGTAGTTTCTTTTGTACGTCAGTATAGTTTGCACCAAGGCTAGCTTCACAGGCCTCGGAGTTTCCCAGGTGAGCTTTAACAACCACTTTTGATGCTGATCGTTCATCACCATCAGACCAGAAGTGTCTCGAATTAAACATACGGTATACCGGTTCGAAACCCGACAGAGCTGGGTACTTTTAAATTAGAAATAAAAAGAAATCAACCAATTCAATAACCCAGCACCCCTGGTTTCGGAAGGTACAATTTCCTGTCGCTGTAGCCTCTTCCTGGAGGGGGCATCGCATACACACCCGCACTTACGCCACACGTAACCATGGCAACCAGACAAGAGAATGGTATCCTAGATGTGCATGATGACATGGCGACCTGTTCATGGAATATCTGTCCATGGCATACAAAGGGTCAAACACCAGGTTATGACATCGGTAGCTTGACCTTTGGTCTATATCTCACTGACGGATCAGGTTTATGATTGAAAGTGGCAGGTACATTTATTATATGGATTATATGGATTTGTAACATTCATCCTTCCATGGAGTTAAACAAATGACGACACGACAGACGGGCAAGGAGTGAGTGAGCGAGTGAGTGAGTTTAGTTTTACACCGCACTCAGTAATATTCCAGCTATATGGCGGCGGCCTATACATAATCGAGTCTGGACCAGACAATCTAGTGATCAAAAGCATGATCATCGATCTACGCAACTGGGAACCGATGACATGCGTCAACCAAGCCAGCGAGCCTGACCACCCGATCCCGTTAGATGCCTCATACGACAAGCATCTGTTACTGAAGATCAATTATAACCCGGATCTTCACGGGTTGACGGGCAAAGAGGAGAGGTGGGCTTAACGCAACTCTTCTGTTAATCACGATGTGTCAGCTTGATATAGAATGAAGCCTGAAATGGTGCAGGTCTTCCGCATCCTTGCTGAATCTCAACCCCACGTAAATAATAAATAGCGCACTGCTGAGACTCGAACTTAGAAGCATACGTTCCTGGTACGCCTAGGGGAGGTAACTCAGGACAGCGACATGCAGATCCATGGGTGTTTGGGCAAGCTAAAGCAATAATTATCAGTTTGAATCCAAATGTCTAGATTATATAAATACCACGAACAAGTTGTCCCGTAAAGACCGATGTCCTTAATTGTGCTGCCCACTGTACTAGACTTGCATAAGGATAGAATAACTAAACATCGTTGTATCATTCAGTCCAGCCTTGGGGCAGGATTAGAGCCATCCGTGCGAGAAACTACCTCATGAAATGATCAGCTGTCACTCACCGAGCTGAGATGCAAGCCTGTATACCAATGTAGCCAAGAGTCCATAGGCAATAGAGTAACACATCCTTGTGTCGAAGCCGAATGGGAGAACTTAAATAATTCGAGTTATTGGATGGATGCTCATTATATCACTCACTAGTTCAGGTTTGTTTGTTGGTTAATGCCGCACACCACTGGGCTAGAAGTATAGAATAGTATACCTATGTGGATAGAACCTTGTTTCGTTTGCTTGTTGTTTAACGCTGCATTCAGCAATATTCCAGCTATTTGGCGGCGGTCTGTAGATAATCGCGTCTGGACCAGACAATCCAGTGATCAACATCATGAACATCGATCTACGCAATTGGCATACGATAACATGTGATAACCAAGTCAGTGAGTCTGACCACTTCTACGACAAATTGGGTTGCTGAAGACCAATTCTAATCTGGATTTATAACCAAGGACAGTAGTCTGATAAAGGAGCTTCTAGATCAGGATATGGACCAGACAATCCAGTGATCAACATCATGAGCATCGATTTACGCAACTGGCATACGATGACATGCATAAACCACGTTAGCGAGTCTGATCACACGATCCCGTAATTCGCCTCTTACGACAAGCATGGGTTACTGAACATGAATTGAAACCCAGATCTTCTCGGGTCCGTTCAGGTAGGTACTGATGCAGTGAATAAACATTTGCTGCCCCATCAGCCTGGATGGAGATATCTGAAGATATCATACGTCCCAGTAACACTCAGAAATGAACAGCACCAAGGCTGATTCAGAAAGAATCACGATCAGTACAACTCGCTTTCCACTAGACACCCTTAATATTTAGAACAACAGATAAATAATTCGCATGCCACCGTGGCTAGGTTTTTGACATATATTACAGGTACTTAACTGTTGGATTCCCTTTCGAGGTTGGGTTGTGACACCAGCTTAGATTAAACTCTTACTGGTATCGAGGGCAAAGCCCCCATGAATCATAGAGGCCTTGTTATGTTCAGTATGTACGTTATCTGTAGCTGGAATATATGACACTCTGTGTTTGTTTGGGATTGTGTATTAAAGACCCTACATTGTCCATATGCGTGTGTTGTCCTGGGTGAACAAGTGGCTTGACGTTCTAGCTGGGCAGTCCAAATAGGGGTCATTGCAGACTGGCGTTTAGTATCAGGAATAAAGCTTATTTGAAAAAATAAAAAAATATATATATTTATCTACAAAACAAATGCAAATTGAACTCAGAACAATTCTTGGTTTCAGAAGGAGAGGCAATCTAGACTTGAGCTGGACTCGTTTTAATCTATTCTCTAGGGACTGAGTGAGTGAGTTTACGTCCCTTTTAGCAATGTCACCAGCTATATTCATCAGAAATGGGCTTCACTCATTGTAATCATGTGGGGAATCGAACCCGGGTCTTCGGCGTGACGAGCAAACGCTTTAACCATTAGGCTACCCGACGCCAGCTCAAGGGGATGGGAGACAGATTGAGGTAATTGTTATATGTTTGTTTGTTTGCTTGTTTGTGGGTTGACGTTATTAGCAGATTCCGAGGTGGTGAACATACAATGCCATGTAATCAAAACTCAGTCTCACTTACAACGATTATTATACTTACTGGAACATTTCTAGCTTGGCTCCCGAAATACCCCAAAGGGTGAGGTGAGGTGAAATTTGAGAATATTTCGTTCATATGACGACGTGCATGCGTCTGTATGTGTATGTGTGGCTGCTTGTCCAGACTTAAGCTGGTTTTATAGTGCTAGCCCAATGAGATACCATGCCGCAGTGAAGCATGACACATTATACTGACTCCGAGCCGACCAGTCCTTTTTGTACCCATTAATGCCGAGCGCCAGGCAGGGACCACCAAGTACCATATTTTAACGTCTTTTGGTATGACGCGGTCGGGGATCGAACCCGCGACCTTCCGTTCTCCGGGCGGACGCTCTAACCACTACACAACGGAGGCGGTCATACCCCAAAGGGTGTGATCTAGAGTTGGGGTATTGAACTATATAGATATATTTATTTATATTGGAGCTATAAAAAGTGGCACTATACATTGTAGGGTGTTTTAAGCATCTTTTATCACGTACAGTTGTATGCAAATATAAGACATATCTGGTGGCCGTGGGGTAGTCTAGTGGTTAAAGCGTTCGCTCGTCACGCCGAAGACCGGGTTCGATTCCCCCAGTGTGTGAAGCCCATTTCTGGTGTACCTTGCCGTGGTATTGCTGGAATATTTATAAAAGCATCGAAAAAGCAAACTCACTCACTAACTCACTAATGCACATCTGTCTACATTGTCCATAACAGCTGTGACAGAAATTGTAATATATGGACTGCATAATTCCGTGAGTCAGAGTATACCGTATCAGACCATATACATTACTCGTATGATAGAATCCACCTATATTTCATTTCGGTAATTGGATTTTTTATCTCAACTGTCATGGGATATATCTGTTGTCAGAATAACGGTATCACATTGGGCTCCTGGATTGCTCATTTAAGCAGACGCTAGAACTGGTACAACGTATCTTCACAGAGCTCCAGATAAGATTTAGCTCATGTGGGTACTGTATCTACTGTGTTTTTTTTTGGAGTGGGTATTATGAATGTTGAGTGGGTATTTCATTTTCCGTTACCCACTGCTTTCAAATATGTGGGTATGCATTGATTTTACTCACCTAAGCATTATGTCATTGAATGTTTACTAAGCAGGTATGTTCTGCCTTATGTCATACTTAATCAAAGCAAACTTAAATATAATGGAAATGATTTCATAAAAAATAACTCATCCTGTACTGACAGTACAACACTATTCCTGTACTAACAGTACAACTTGATAGCAATCGATGTCTTTTTCATTACGCAAGCGATTTTCATAAATATATTCCGTACGCATTTGTTATAAACTGTTTGCGTATCTAACATTTTAAATGCGTAATTGGTACGCAACGAAGATTTTTCATTGTGTAATTGGAAATTTTGTATGCGTATTTTACCCGGATACGCAGCTTATCTGGGCCTCTGAGTCTTCGACAACGAAGTGTTACCGTTTGCTTGACCACAACAGGCGGTCTGTTTCGCCGACGGTAACTTTAATTTAGCCCAGGAACTGAAAACCTTTCATGTCATAATTATGAGGACTGTCTTAATAAACAAAACTATATTAGTTTCCTGAATTTGACCAGCCTTAATGTTATTGTATTGGTCGAATGTTGTTGCATTATTATGTTTTACAAATTAAAGAATAGTAATAATAATAGTCCACTTGTAACGCGCTGAATCCATGCACAGCACATGCTCTAAGCGCCCATGTCCGAGATGAGATGACAGAGTGAGTGAGTGAGTGAGTGAGTTTAGTTTTACGCCACACTCAGCAATATTCCAGCTATATGGCGGCGGTCTGTAAATAATCGAGTCTGGACCAGACAATCCAGTGATCAACAGCATGAGCATCGATCTGCGCAATTGGTAACCGATGCCATTTGTCAACCAAGTCAGCGAGCCTGACCACCCGATCCCGTTAGTGGCCTCTTACGACAAGCATAGTCGCCTTTTGTAGCAAGCATGGGTTGCTGAAGACCTATTCTACCCCGGATCTTCACGGGTCGAGATGACAGAAGTTACACAGAGAAGGCAAGTCTGAACAGGAAGGTTTTGAGTTGGATCTTAAACGACGACAATGATTTACAGTCTTTCAGGTACTGGGGCCAGAGTTCCAGACTTTAGTGGCTGAATTTGCAAATGTTCTCTCCCCATAGTAAGCAGCAGAGAGAGCATTGCTATTACTATTATTATTATCATTATGAAGGAGTTTCTCCCCTCCTCCACACAAAATATAACTACGCTTGTATTTGCCTTGCCGACAAAGGCACGCACGAGAACACACACACATTTAGTTCACATACATTCATGTATCATACATAGAATTATTAATTTATGACAAGTGGAATATCTGTCTCATTTAAATGACTCACAGCTATCACATCTGATATGTATAGGATATTAAATTACATAGACACACTCCCGCTGTTTATCTATAGAAGATCTACACCTAGTGATGCTATGCAAAAGTTGTACAAGTCATATACAGTCATGTAATATAAGCGTTTTACAGGAGACCGACATATCCAATTATGCCATGTAAGAGCTGTATAGAAGACCGACATATCCAATTATACCATGTAAGTGCTGTACAGAAGATCGACATATCCACTTATACCATGTAACAGCTGTACAGAAGACCGATATATCCACTTGTACCATCAATGAGTGCTGTATAGAAGACCGACATATCCACTTATACCATGTAAGTGCTGTACAGAAGACCGACATATCCAGTAAGAGCTGTACAGAAGACCGACATATCCAGTTATTATCATGTAAGAGCTGTACAGAAGACCGTCATATCCACTTATTCAATGTAACAGCTGTATAGAAGACTCATATCCACTTATACCATGTAAGTGCTGTACAGAAGACCGTCATATCCACTTATACCATGTAAGAGCTGTACAGAAGACCGATATATCCACTTATACCATCTAAGTGCTGTACAGAAGACCGATATATCCACTTATGCCATGTAAGTGCTGTACAGAAGACCGATATATCAACTTATACCATGTAAGTGCTGTACAGAAGACCGATATATCCACTTGTACCATGTAAGTGCTGTACAGAAGACCGACGTATCGAGTTATTATCTGTAAGAGCTGTACAGAAGACAGTCATATCCGGTAGTTATTATCTGTACAAAGAACTGTATGCAGTTATTCAGAAGACAGTCATATCCAGTTATTCAATGTATATCCCACTACTATGTACAGCTGTATAGAAGACTCCGTCATATCTAGTTATTCAATGTAAGAGCTGTACTGAAGACCGACATATCCGGTTATTATCCGTAAGAGTTGTATAGAAGACAGTCATATCCAGTTATTCAATGTAAGAGCCGTATAGAAGATCGTAATATCCAGTTGTACTATATAAGAGCTGCACAGAAGACCGTCATATCCCACTATACTATGTAAGAACTGTACAGATGGAATCCTAGCCAGCCCAGATCAATGAATTGTCCATGGCATACTAACCGTGCCTTCACGAGATGATTGAGTGTTCAAACAAAACACATCAACCCAACAGTAGACTGACGGTAGGTTGTTACGGTGATCACCGAACATCTCCGGAATCACGCGATCATTGACCCACAATCACATGCACTCAGAATATACAAGCATGATATCCCAACCTCACTAAAATATCCCCGTGTTTTCGTCATGCTCTTTACCCCCGTGACTGGGGTGGCACGCAACGGTGAGGCCCAACCCTACTCTCAGATCCGGTTTGATTGCCGTAGGGGAGAGCGACTCAGCTCGACCCGCACTAACTTCATCCTTTCACGGTAATTGTATACGGTAAGTCGTGTTGGTTTATCACGGCATGTAGAAAAGCCGCAAACCAAACACACGTTACAAGACATCTGTTTGAGGCCGAACTCCCACGAACTGGAAGCACGTCGTCGTCGTCGTCATTATCATCATCATCGTCGTCGTCGTCAAAATCATTAACGCCTTCTTAAATTATCGACGCCCTAATCATCATCATCGTCGTCGTCATCATCATCATCATCATCATCACCATCACCATCATCATCATCATCACCATCCCAGAATCAGTATCATCATTATCACCATCACCACCACCATCATCATAATCACCGTCAAAATCATTATCGCCTTCTTAATTATCATCGCCGCCCTAATAATCATCATCGTCATCATCATTATTATAATCGCCGTCCAAATCGTCGTCGTCATCATCATAGCCGTCCTAATAATCATCATCATCGTTATCATCTCCACCTCCATCATCATCATCACAATCGCCCTCGTGAACATCATCAGTATGCAAATCATCTCAATCATCATCCCCATCACTAAACCTGATCATCATCCCCGTGGCGCTATTGGAACGGTAGTCATACCACATAACACTGCATAAAACATCCTCAAAGCGAATCTGCTGGTACATCGTCGGTGCTGTATACATGCTACTATGTCGTCACCGTCAATACCCAGCCGAGACCCTCTCTATCCCCGCTCCCCATGCACAGAGGGGGGTGAGGGGAGGAGGGGCGGGCGGTGTCAGTTACCATCTCTACGTAAACACGATAAGACGAAAGGCTAGCACCCAAACATTAAGTTGAGACAGAAATTTGATCCGGTCACGACCCAACACTGAACATAAACTAACTCCGGAGCTAAGGACGTATACAACCACATGGGTTTATTAAATACAATGATTTTGTGACAGTAAGATGGTAAAACTTACCCTGCACCGTTCCCCTCGTGGTAAGCCTTTCCATTAACCACGTGTGTAATCACAGACACGTTGGGCAAAACCAACTCTCTTAATACACCTACCACCCAATGTACAAAGATACACAATACATCCCAAACCCATCTTAATCAAGTGATATACTTACACGCTAGTGTTCCACTCCGAATATCCAACAGTGCCCCATCAGTGAGTTCCACACTGTCGTCTATAACATACAAGTATTGACATTCCGAAGTTACCGAGTCGCTCTCTGCCGCGGACTGTTCAACGTCCTCGTGAGGCGGCGACTGGCCCACCACAGCGCTCGATCCACATTGGCAGTTGCGGAGTTGTACAGCGCGTTCTGTGTGTGAGCGGAGGAGGAAGCAATCGAATTTCAATAAGAATAACCTATACTGCACACAATAGATCGATGTTTTGACATCGTTCTGAAGGAATCACGCGTTTTGGCCTTATTACTTCCTGTTTGAGCCCGCTTGATGTTCAGTGTAAGAAGTCAAGAGTATCATGTGACCGAGATGTGAGAGTTTAGCTCAATAGTCCGTGTCTTTATATATGGAAATACGCAGATTCGGCCTAGTGGGTTTTGTAGTGGGTTTCCCTGCTTATCCACAAATTCACGGTCCTGGGCTGTGTATGAATGGATCGCAGTGTGGTGGCTGTTCTACTCATTAGAACCCCAGGACGTGTTCAGCCGTGTTCGCACCTGCAGTCTCACCTTAGGCAAGTGAGTGTGTTCAAAATTGCATCTGTTCACCCAGCAGAAAATGGGTACCCGGTGGGATCAGTCATGTGACTATTAACCTTGTAGCGCCTCACAGGCAGCTAGGGTTGTCCGGGGTAATAATAATCATATTGTACTGAGCTTTGATTGTGAGTGAGTGAGTGAGTGAGTGAGTGAATGAGTGAGTGAATTTAGATTTACGCCGCTTCTAGCAATACAATTGATTGTTAGCACTATGATCATTCTTCTAGTGAATGGAGTTTAACATATTATATATGCACGTATTATTACCTACCGCCTCATACCCCACCCTGGTTCGACCGCCTCCGTGGTGTAGTGGTTAGAGCGTCCTCCCGGAGAGCGGAAGGTCGCGGTTTGATCCCCGACCGCGTCATACCAAAAGACGTTAAAATATGGTACTTGTTGGTCCCTGCCTGGCGCTCGGCATTAATGGGTACAACAAGGACTGGTCGGCTCGGAGTCAGTATAATGTGTCTGAGTGGGGTATTCATGCTTCACTGCGGCATGGTATCTCAGTGGGCTAGCACTATAAAACCAGCTTAAGTCTGGGCTAGTACAAGCAGCCGCACCTACACACACACATGCATGAACGTCGTCATATGAACGAAATATTCTCAAGAACGAGGTTAAACCCAATTTCACCTCACCTTCACCCCACCCTGGTTCTATCCAAACCGTGAAGATAAACTTAAGAATTGATCTTCAGCAACCCATACTTGTAAGAGGCGACTAACGGGATCGAGTGATCAGACTCGCTGACTTGGTTGACACATGACATCGTGTCCCAATTGCGTACATCGATGCCCATGCTGTTGATCACTGGATTGTCTGGTCCAGACTCGATTATTTACAGACCGCGGCCATATAGCTGGAATATTGCTGAGTGCGGCGTCAAACAACATACAAACACAACAAGGTTCTATCCACTTGGGAAACTCTTCTATACCTTTCTCGACACACAATGCCTGGTAGTTTCTAACCTAGTGCACCGCTGTTACACGGTGCAATCAGTTATGAAGACAGCTACAAAGGCTCTCCCAGAAGGTCACACATCTACAGTTATATAAACAATGCTTAATATTCCATCATCACGTTAGACGTCGTCAGGGTTCTGTGTTTTGTCCAAGTGCGTTGTGGTGCTACGGGTTGGTAAACAATCTGTTTCCTTTAGATAGCCATCTCTAAACAGAAGCATTGTGCTAAATAATTCACTGAGTGTTGAGAGCTGATCGATAGGTGCATAAGGGACGTAGAGCTACACGGGTCGGGTACTTAGAACCAAGTATGTCTTCATGTCTGGTAATTGTGTATATGTGTAATGAAATCAAGTGTATGTAAATATTATGGACTGAAATCATGTGTATGTGAAATATTGCGGACTGATATCTTGTGTATGTAAATATTGCGGACTGATATCTTGTGAATGTAAATATTGCGGACTGATATCTTGTGTGTGTAAATATTGTGGACTGATATCTTGTGTATGTAAATATTGTGGACTGATATCTTGTGTATGTAAATATTGTGGACTGATATCTTGTGTATGTAAATATTGTGGACTGATATCTTGTGTATGTAAATATTGCGGACTGATATATCTTGTAAATATTGTGGACTGATATCTGTCTATGTAAATATGTAAATATTGTGGACTGATATCTTGTGTATGTAAATATTGTGGACTGATATAATGTCAATGTAAATATTGTGGACTGATATAATGTCTATGTAAATATTGTGGACAGTTATCTTGTGAATGTAAATATTGCGGACTGATATTGTGTATGTAAATACTGATATCTTGTGTATGTAAATACTGTGGACTGATATCTTGTGTATGTAAATATTGTGGACTGATATCTTGTGTATGTAAATATTGCGGACTTGATATAATGTGTATGTAAATATTGTGTGTGTGATTGTGGACTGATATTGTGTATGTAAATATTGTGGACTGATATCTTGTGTATGTAAATATTGCGGACTGATATCTTGTGTATGTGAAATATTGTGGACTGATATCTTGTGTATGTAAATATTGTGGACTGATATCTTGTGTATGTAAATATTGTGGACAGATATCTTGTGTATGTGAAATATTGTGGACTGATATCTTGTGTATGTAAATATTGTGGACTGATATAATGTCAATGTAAATATTGTGGACTGATATAATGTCTATGTAAATATTGTGGACAATTATCTTGTTGTGGACAGATATCTTGTGTATGTAAACTTGTGTATAATGTGTATGTAAATATTGTGGACTGATATCTTGTGTATGTAAATATTGTGGACTGATATCTTGTGTATGTAAATATTGTGGACTGATATCTTGTGTATGTAAATATTGTGGACTGATATCTTGTGTATGTAAATATTGTGGACTGATATCTTGTAATCTTATGTATGTAAATATTGTGGACTGATATCTTGTGTATGTAAATATTGTGGACTGATATCTTGTGTATGTAAATATTGTGGACTGATATCTTGTGTATGTAAATATTGTGGACTGATGTAAATGTGTGGATATTGATATATAATGTGTA
The DNA here is from genome assembly GCF_003918875.1 of Haliotis rubra. NCBI lineage: Eukaryota > Metazoa > Mollusca > Gastropoda > Lepetellida > Haliotidae > Haliotis > Haliotis rubra. Next base: position 622,293 of record NW_025767148.1, read on the forward strand.
TGTAAATATTGTGGACTGATATCTTGTGTATGTAAATATTGTGGACTGATATAATGTGTATGTAAATATTGTGGACTGATATCTTGTGTATGTAAATATTGTGGACTGATATATGTAAATATTGTGGACTGATATCTTGTGTATGTAAATATTGTGGACTGATATCTTGTATGTAAATATTGTGGACTGATATATTATGTATGTAAATATTGTGGACTGATATCTTGTGTATGTAAATATTGTGGACTGATATAATGTCAATGTAAATATTGTGGACTGATATAATGTCAATGTAAATATTGTGGACAGATATCTTGTGAATGTAAATATTGTGGACTGATATAATGTGTATGTAAATATTGTGGACTGATATCTTGTGTATGTAAATATTGCGGACTGATATAATATGTATGTAAATATTGTGGACTGATATCTTGTGTATGTAAATATTGCGGACTGATATAATGTCAATGTAAATATTGTGGACTGATATAATGTCTATCTAAATATTGTGGACTGATATCTTGTGTATATCAATATTGTGGACTGATACCATGTGTATGTAAATATTGCGGACTGATATAATGTGTAAATGTAAATATTGTGGACTTGTGTATGTAATATTGTGGACTGATATCTTGTGTATGTAAATATTGTGGACTGATATCTTGTGTATGTAAATATTGTGGACTGATATCTTGTGTATGTAAATATTGTGGACTGATATCTTGTGTATGTAAATATTGCGGACTGATATAATATGTATGTAAATGTTGTGGACTTGTGTATGTAATATTTTGGACTGATATCTTGTGTATGTAAATATTGTGGACTGATATCTTGTGAATGTAAATATTGTGGACTGATATAATATGTATGTAAATGTTGTGGACTTGTGTATGTAATATTGTGGACTGATATCTTGTGTATGTAAATATTGTGGACTGATATCTTGTGAATGTAAATATTGTGGACTGATATCTTGTGAATGTAAATATTGTGGACTGATATCTTGTGTGTAAATATTGTGGACTGATATCTTGTGAATGTAAATATTGTGGACTGTGTATGTAAATATTGTACTGATATCTTGTGAATGTAAATATTGTGGACTGATATCTTGTGTATGTAAATATTGTGGACTGATATCTTGTGTATGTAAATATTGTGGACTGATAGCTTGTGTATGTCAATATTGTGGACTGATTAATATTTTGTGGACGTTTTTTAGATGTACATATTGTGAACTGATATCTTGTGAAGGTGTATTTCGCGTACGTTTTTAATAAGTTTAATAAGTCCGTTTAGTTTTTACTGTTTTATTTATAACGTTTATACTTCAAAAACGTCCCCCCGTGAGCGCATATATTAGACATAGGTGTATGAATGTATAGATTGTGACCGCACATATAACTGATATCACCGACAACTCGTAAACGAACACTATTAAGATCTAACACAAGAGAACAACACTGTCAATAATATCTGTGTTCCAAGTTCAACACCCCGTGGTGCAATGTGGTTGACACATACGCTCAGTGGTCGTCAACCCGCGGTGAATTATGAGATAATAACTCCCAGGGTAAACATTATCATGGATAAATAATAACTATGAAGTCAGATTAATGTGTCATATCTTTCTCTTTAACATTCTTGTTTAGGAGACAGAGAGACAAGATGTCGCAATCCTGGCTAGGAGACCCAGCTTCTCAGGGAAATAATTCTCAATAATTTGGATTTAGTTGTGGCTTGGTTTGTCTTGACGCTTTTTACGACAACGGAGTTGCAGACCCGGTGTGTCAGACATATTGGTATGCTCAATCCATTCAGACAGACCAGGTGTGTCAGACATACTGGTATGCTCAATCCATTCAGACAGACCCGGTGTGTCAGACATACTGGTATGCTCAATCCATTCAGACAGACCAGTGTGTCAGACATACTGGTATGCTCAATCCATTCAGACAGACCCGGTGTGTCAGACATACTGGTATGCTCAATCCATTCAGACAGACCCGGTGTGTCAGACATACTGGTATGCTCAATCAATTCAGACAGACCCGGTGTGTCAGACATATTGGTATGCTCAATCCATTCAGACAGACCCGGTGTGTGTCAGACATACTGGTATGCTCAATCCATTCAGACAGACCCGGTGTGTCAGACATACTGGTATGCTCAATCCATTCAGACAGACCCGGTGTGTCAGACATACTGGTATGCTCAATCAATTCAGACAGACCGGTGTGTCAGACATACTGGTATGCTCAATCCATTCAGACAGACCCGGTGTGTCAGACATACTGGTATGTTCAATCCATTCAGACAGACCGGTGTGTCAGACATATTGGTATGCTCAATCCATTCAGACAGACCGGTGTGTCAGACATGTAATATTTTCAATCTTGACATCCATTGGTGGATCACTGACTGATGTTGGTGATTTAGTTTGGTGGATCATTGACAGAGATGTGGTGGTTTAGTCTGGTAGATCATTGACAGAGAGGGTGGTGGCTTAGTCTGGTAGATCATTGGCAGAGATGATGGTGGTTTAGTCTGGTTCACCACTGACAGAGAGGTGGTGGTTTAGTCTGGTAGATCATTGACAGAGAGGGTGGTGGCTTAGTCTGGTAGATCATTGACAGAGAGGATAGTGGTTTAGTCTGGTGGACCACTGACAGAGAGGGTGGTGGTTTAGTCTGGTAGGATCATTGGAGATTAGAGATGTGGTGGTTTAGTCTGGTGGATCATTGACAGAGAGGGTGGTGGTTTAGTCTGGTGGATCATTGACAGAGATGGTGGTGGTTTAGTCTGGTGGATCATTGACAGAGAGGGTGGGTGGTTTAGTTTGGTGGATCATTGACAGAGATGGTGGTGGTTTAGTCTGGTGGATCATTGACAGAGAGGGTGGTGGTTTAGTCTGGTGGATCATTGACAGAGATGATGGTGGTTTAGTCTGGTGGATCACTGACAGAGAGGGTGGTGGTTTAGTCTGGTGGATCATTGACAGAGATGGTGTGGTTTAGTCTGGTGGATCATTGACAGAGAGGGTAGTGGTTTAGTCTGGTAGATCACTGACAGAGATGTGGTAGTTTAGTCTTGTAGATCATTGACAGAGAGGATGGTGGCTTAGTCTGGTAGATCATTGGCAGAGATGATGGTGGTTTAGTCTGGTTGACCACTGACAGAGAGGGTGGTAGTTTAGTCTGGTAGATCATTGGCAGAGATGTGGTGGTTTAGTCTGGTTGACCACTGACAGAGAGGGTGGTGGTTTAGTCTGGTAGATCATTGACAGCAGAGATGTGGTGGTTTAGTCTGGTGGACCATTGACAAAGAGGGTAGTGGTTTAGTCTGGTAGATCATTGACAGAGATGATGGTGGTTTAGTCTGGTGGATCATTGACAGAGAGGGTGGTGGTTTAGTCTGGTAGATCATTGACAGAGATGATGGTGGTTTAGTCTGGTAGATCATTGACAGAGAGGGTGGTGGCTTAGTCTGGTAGATCATTGGCAGAGATGATGGTGGTTTAGTCTGACTGACCACTGACAGAGAGGGTGGTAGTTTAGTCTGGTAGATAACTGACAGAGATGTGGTGGTTTAGTCTGATGGACCATTGACAGAGAGGGTAGTGGTTTAGTCTGGTAGATCACTGACAGAGATGTGGTAGTTTAGTCTTGTAGATCATTGACAGAGAGGATGGTGGCTTAGTCTGGTAGATCATTGGCAGAGATGATGGTGGTTTAGTCTGGCTGACCACTGACAGAGAGGGTGGTAGTTTAGTCTGGTAGATCATTGGCAGAGATGTGGTGGTTTAGTCTGGTTGATCACTGACAGAGGGTGGTGATTTAGTCTGGTGGATCATTGACAGAGATGTGGTGGTTTAGTCTGATGGATCATTGACAGAGAGGGTAATGGTTTAGTCTGGTAGATCATTGACAGAGATGATGGTGGTTTAGTCTGGTAGATCATTGACAGAGAGGGTGGTGGTTTAGTCTGGTAGATCATTGACAGAGATGGTGGTGGTTTAGTCTGGTGGATCATTGACAGAGAGGGTGGTGGTTTAGTCTGGTGGATCATTGACAGAGATGGTGGTGGTTTAGTCTGATGGATCATTGACAGAGAGGGTGGTGGTTTAGTCTGGTAGATCACTGACAGAGATGTGGTGGTTTAGTCTGGTAGATCATTGACAGAGAGGGTGGTGGCTTAGTCTGGTAGATCATTGGCAGAGATGATGGTGGTTTAGTCTGGCTGACCACTGACAGAGAGGGTGGTAGTTTAGTCTGGTAGATCATTGGCAGAGATGTGGTGGTTTAGTCTGGTTGACCACTGACAGAGAGGGTGGTAGTTTAGTCTGGTAGATCATTGGCAGAGATGTGGTGGTTTAGTCTGGTTGACCACTGACAGAGGGTAGTGGTTTAGTCTGGTAGATCACTGACAGAGATGTGGTGGTTTAGTCTGATGGACCATTGACAGAGAGGGTAATGGTTTAGTCTGGTAGATCATTGACAGAGATGATGGTGGTTTAGTCTGGTAGATCATTGACAGAGAGGGTGGTGGCTTAGTCTGGTAGATCATTGGCAGAGATGATGGTGGTTTAGTCTGACTGACCACTGACAGAGAGGGTGGTAGTTTAGTCTGGTAGATAACTGACAGAGATGTGGTGGTTTAGTCTGATGGACCATTGACAGAGAGGGTAGTGGTTTAGTCTGGTAGATCACTGACAGAGATGTGGTAGTTTAGTCTTGTAGATCATTGACAGAGAGGATGGTGGCTTAGTCTGGTAGATCATTGGCAGAGATGATGGTGGTTTAGTCTGGCTGACCACTGACAGAGAGGGTGGTAGTTTAGTCTGGTAGATCATTGGCAGAGATGTGGTGGTTTAGTCTGGTTGACCACTGACAGAGAGGGTAGTGGTTTAGTCTGGTAGATCACTGACAGAGATGTGGTGGTTTAGTCTGATGGACCATTGACAGAGAGGGTAGTGGTTTAGTCTGGTAGATCATTGACAGAGATGATGGTGGTTTAGTCTGATGGACCATTGACAGAGAGGGTAGTGGTTTAGTCTGGTAGATCATTGGCAGAGATGATGGTGGTTTAAGTCTGGTGGACCATTGACAGAGAGGGTAGTGGTTTAGTCTGGTAGATCATTGACAGAGATGATGGTGGTTTAGTCTGGTGGATCATTGACAGAGAGGGTGGTGGTTTAGTCTGGTAGATCATTGACAGAGATGATGGTGGTTTAGTCTGGTGGACCATTGACAGAGAGGGTAGTGGTTTAGTCTGGTAGATCATTGGCAGAGATGATGGTGGTTTAGTCTGGTGGACCATTGACAGAGAGGGTAGTGGTTTAGTCTGGTAGATCATTGACAGAGATGATGGTGGTTTAGTCTGGTGGATCATTGACAGAGGGTAGTGGCTTATTCTGGTAGATCATTGGCAGAGATGATGGTGGTTTAGTCTGGTTGACCACTGACAGAGAGGGTGGTGGTTTAGTCTGGTAGATCATTGACAGAGATGATGGTGGTTTAGTCTGATGGACCATTGACAGAGAGGGTAGTGGTTTAGTCTGGTAGATCATTGACAGAGATGTGGTGGTTTAGTCTGGTGGACCATTGACAGAGAGGGAAGTGGTTTAGTCTGGTAGATCATTGGCAGAGATGATGGTGGTTTAGTCTGGTGGATCATAGACGGAGGGGGTAGTGGTTTAATCTGGTAGATCACTGACAGAGATGTGGTGGTTTAGTCTGGTTGACCATTGACAGAGAGGGTAGTGGCTTAGTCTGGTAGATCATTGACAGAGATGATGGTGGTTTAGTCTGGTTGACCACCGACAGAGAGGGTGGTGGTTTAGTCTGGTAGATCATTGACAGAGATGATGGTGGTTTAGTCTGGTGGACCATTGACAGAGAGGGTAGTGGTTTAGTCTGGTAGATCATTGACAGAGATGTGGTGGTTTAGTCTGATGGACCATTGACAGAGAGGGTAGTGGTTTAGTCTGGTAGATCATTGGCAGAGATGATGGTGGTTTAGTCTGGTGGATCATAGACGGAGGGGGTAGTAATTTAGTCTGGTAGATCACTGACAGAGATGTGGTGGTTTAGTCTGGTGGACCATTGACAGAGAGGGTAGTGGTTTAGTCTGGTAGATCATTGGCAGAGATGATGGTGGTTGAGTCTGGTGGATCATTAACAGAGAGAGTGGTGGCTTAGTCTGGTGGATCATAGACGGAGGGGGTAGTGGTTTAGTCTGGTAGATCATTAACAGAGAGATTGGTGGCTTAGTCTGGTGGACCACTGGCAGAGAGGGTGGTGGTTTAGTCTGGTAGATCACTGACAGAGATGTGGTGGTTTAGTCTGATGGACCATTGACAGAGAGGGTCGTGGTTTAGTCTGGTAGATCATTGGCAGAGATGATGGTGGTTTAGTCTGGTGGATCATAGACGGAGGGGGTAGTGGTTTAGTCTGGTAGATCATTAACAGAGAGAGTGGTGGCTTAGTCTGGTGGATCATAAAAGGAGGTGGGTAGTGGTTTAGTCTGGTAGATCATTAACAGAGAGATTGGTGGCTTAGTCTGGTGGACCACTGGCAGATGATGGTGGTTTAGTCTGTTGGGTCATTGAGAAAAAGAGTTATGGTTTAGTCAAGTGGATCATTGACAGAGAGGGTGGTGGTTTAGTCTGGTGTATCATAGACAGATGGTGATGGTTTAGTCAGGTGGATCATTGACATAGAGGGTGGTGGTTTAGTCAGGTGGATTAATGACAGAGAGGCTGGTGGTTTAGTCTGGTAATCATTGACAGAGAGGGTGGTGGTTTAGTCTGGTAATCATTGACAGAGAGGGTGGTGTTTAGTTTGGTGGATCATTGACATAGAGGGTGGTGGTTTAGTCTGTTGGATCATTGGGAAAAAGAGTTATGGTTTAGTCAAGTGGATCATTGATAGATGGTGGTGGTTTAGTCTGGTGGATCATTGACAGAGATGGTGCTGATTGTGCCTAGTGGATCATTGACAGTGATGTATGGTGGTTTAGTCTGGTGAGTCATTGAAAGACATGGTGGTAGTTTAGTCTGGTGGATCATTGGCAAAGAGAGTTGTAGTTTAATCTGGTGGAGCATTGGCAGATAGGGCGGCGGTTCAGTCTAATGGGTCATTGACAGAGAGGTAGGTTTATGAGCCCGGTAGGCCACTCACTTAGCGAGTGGCGGGGTACTCAAATTGGTTAATCACGCCTGAAGGGGGTAGCAGGGTATGGAATTGCAGGCATTCAAAGAGGGTGGCTTGGTATTCAACGACACAGCCTGAAGCCCAATCATGAATGTGGTTGAAAGTGTGACCCTTGTGTTCGCCATGTATCCGTCTGCATGGATGCATCTACACAGAGCTGATTGAACGTGATATAGTTGCAGAGGACGTGCTCCGATCACGAGATAGCCCCGTCTCACGTCTACACGCGATATCCTCCCTGCAGGCAAACCTGAACAAGCGTACATTTATAACGATTATCATGAAGCCACTTTCCACATAGTTCTCCCCAGCAGACCTCGTTTCTGTGACCACAGGAAGCATAATGTTTAGCAACTCCCGAAAACACCGCACCAGATCATTGAACGTTTTAACAAAAGTCCTATTGTGGATGCTTTCACCGTTGCGGTGAAATTCCACAACATTGCAATGCTATTGCAGTTTAAGGAGACTAGCCTGAAGGTTTGACAGTTAAATCAATCAGTGAATCAACACATAATTTAATGTTGTTTATCTCATAGGCGGCCATTTTCCTCCATGTTGCATCTCGAATAAAAGGGAAATAACTCTAATCTGAAGTTGTTTCCCCTTACTGACTAAGCACAGTGACAGATTTGAAGCTGGCATAATATAGGTATTATTTATTATCAACTGCTTGGTTTAAAAATATCAAATTGAGACAAGAATGATGAAGCTTGATGACATTATCAACAAAATATATAGTCAACATTTCAGAAATTTCAGCAGACTCTCTCAATGCTGGCGACATCCCTGATACAAAACACCGTGAATGAGTGAGTGTGGTTTTGCGCCGATTATAGGAATATTCCAGGAGTATCACGGCGGGGAACAGCAGAAATGGGCTTCACACATTGTACCCATGTAGAGAATAGAACCCGGGTCTTCGGCGTAACGAGCGTTCGTTTAGCCACAAGGCTACCCCAGTGCCCCTAGTCCATGGATCAATTTCTTTAAGTGGTACCTTACATATCATCATCATCATCAGCATCATCATCATCATCATCATCATCATCATCATCAGCAGCAGCAGCAGCAGCAGCAGCAGCATCATTTAAGTTGCATTAAGTACTTGGTACGGAAAAGAGGAGCACGTTTTACGGATTGACAGCGTCTTTACAACATAAACGCGACGTTTCGGTGCAGATGCTAACAGTGCCCAGTTTAGCGATAAGTCCAGTTCATTTACACTTGATATGCAGCAGAGATGACACCAGTCTCTCGTAGACTTCCCAGTAACAGCGGATCAATATACACAGTCCACATGTCTATTTCATATACATCCGCGCAACTACGGCCGTTTTGCCAGTGAACGTGATCAAAGTCAAGCCTGTTACGTAACGTTATCAGGACGTATTTCATTTGGACTGACGTGTATTAGCTATCAATCAGATGTGTGGTAGGTCTTGGAAATAAACGTAATTTCGAAGTGATGGTAGCCTCGTGGGATGACAGCCGGCTTCAGATGGAGCTAGCGTGGGCAGTGGCTATTACCTACTCTCGGCAGTATCATATTGAGTAGTTACGCGTTGTTCTGTGTCGTGGTATTGTCGAAATAATTACCGGTATTTGTTATTTCGGCTGTGAGAAATTCTTTCCGCCTGGGAGAAAACCTTTATAGAGGTTGTTAGGTTGGGCCGTGGCTTTGCGTAAGATGCAAGTTTTATTTTCACATAAAATACGTTGAGAGAAGATTAAACGTTAGACCAATGTTGTCATGGTTTATAGCGGGTGACTTCATTGGTGGATTGTGAAGGTAAAGGTCAAGGTCGAAGATTCCAGATATTAATTACAACACCGTAATAGGCACAGGAACACATTGTTTGTGGGTGAGTGAGTGAGTGAGTGAGTGAGTGTGGCCAGTGAAAGACATTTGGGAACAGACAAAATATTTTCTGATTTCGAGAAATTGAATTACAGAATTTATTACATTTATCAGTCTTAAGTCTGTATGTATGCTTAGTATGTATGCGTGTTTGTCTGTATGTCTGCTAGCCTGCATGTGTATTTAGTCAGTACATGTGTTTAGTCTGTATGTGTGTTTAGTCTGTATGTGTGATAAGTCTGTATGTATGCTTAGTCTGTACATGTGTTTAGTCTGTACATGTGTTTAGTCTGTACGTGTGTTTAGTCTGTACATGTGTTTAGTCTGTACATGTGTTTAGTCTGTACATGTGTTAGTCTGTATGTGGGCTTAGTCTGTACATGTGTTTAGTCTGTATGTGTGTTTAGTCTTACATGTGTTTAGTCTTACTGTGTTTAGTCTGTATGTGTGTTTAGTCTGTATGTGGGCTTAGTCTGTACATGTGTTTAGTCTGTACATGTGTTAGTCTGTATGTGTTAGTCTGTATGTGGGCTTAGTCTGTACATGTGTTTAGTCTGTACATGTGTTTAGTCTGTACATGTGTTTAGTCTGTACATGTGTTTAGTCTGTACGTGTGTTTAGTCTGTACATGTGTTTAGTCTGTACATGTTTTAGTCTGTATGTGGGCTTAGTCTGTACATGTGTTTAGTCTGTACGTGTGTTTAGTCTGTACATGTGTTTAGTCTGTACATGTGTTTAGTCTGTATGTGTGTTTAGCCTGTACATGTGTTTAGTCTGTATGTGTGTTTAGTCGGTATGTGTATTTAGTCCGTACATGTGGTTAGTCTCTGTGTATGTATAGTCTGTATGTGTTTTCATTACGACACAGTTATAGGCACACGAACATGTCTTTTGTGAGTGAGTGTGGCCATTGAAAGACATGTGGAAACAGACAAACTATTTTCTGCTTTAGATAATTACTGTATTTATTACATTCTTGAGTCTTTAGTCTGTATGTGTGCTTAATATGTATGTTCGTTCAGTCTGTTTAGTCTTTGTGTGCGTTTAGTCTCTATGTGCGTTCAGTCCTTTGAGTGTTTGGTCTGGATGAGCAACACCGTCATGTTTCACAGCCACTGGGCGAAGCGACAGTCCAGCGATTCAATACCGCCATCAGGTGCAGGTTTGATTACCTTCGTATGTATCCCCCTTTCTGCATCGAATGGTCACACTCGCCGACGTGTCTAACATCCCAATTGCGTAACTTGATACTCATGACGTCAGCCATTGGATTGTATAGTCAAGACTCGATCATTAACAGACTTTTATCACATATAACTGCGTTATTGCAGAGAGCGGTGTTCAACACACAAAAACCAAACAAGCTTGAAGTTACCTTAGTGATCTTGCTGAAATATCAACATCATCGTAACACGCACTCCCTCACCCATGTACTCCTAGCCTCAGGGTGTTGACAAGCGAACATTGCAAGCTGTTGACTCAAGTTGTCAGGGCAATGTAAGACCCAGGTTCGCCCCTGAGACATGCACTTTAGGCAGTAAGTAATGACATGCATACATTACACATACATGTCAGCCCCCGAGGGTGAATGAAACCTCCAGGGAACCACTATATTTACATATATATTGATGAGACACTGGCGTATTAACACGCGGAACATAAAAACCTGTGTTCGTGACAGTGAATGTATAATAACCTGTTCAACTACAGCACCCATTCTGTCGTGAAACATATATAATCCACAATATGGTCAGGAGATTTGTTCTAGCTCAAATGCAATGACAGATATTTGATAAAATAAGTTTTCATTGAAGTTGCTAAATGTTTATCAATGTTCAGTTTTGCTGCTTGCATGGATTAGCTGTCCATTAAGTCCTGCATGTTGTTAGATCGTAGGCTATGTAGGGGGTTCTGGAGGATACTCTTCTCTCCAGGGGTTGTGAATTTTATAAATGTTATGGGTTTTAAAGACTTTACTCCAAATTGAATTAATCACTCAGTGTCGCTAGGCTGGCTTGAAGATTGGCGTACAGCTTTATAAATAAGTCATTTGATAACATTTTGTGTTGCAAATAACATCCTGGAAAGTTTACATTCAAAGTACTTCTATGTTAGCACGTGATCACCTCGCTAGTGCCCAGAAAGCAGTTTTCGCGCTTGACTGCGCAGACCTACCGGAAGTTGCCCTGAGGGCGTTGTTGTTATGATGTAAAGACGTATTTGTGAGATGTTGGAGATTAGGGTTATATATCATTAACGTGTTAATCCCATTTTCAAACACCTTTAACAGCTCTTAGAATTTTCTCCAGGTAATGAAGGCCTCAATGTATATCCTCTTTTGCCATACCAAATGGACACTTTAGTTTAGTTGAGTTATTTGTATCTGACACATAGTCCTGTGGTGTAGGGTGTTGTACTGGTCCTGTGGTGTAGAGTGTTGTACTGGTCTTGTGGTGTAGGGTGTTGTAGTGGTCCTGTGGTGTAGGGTGTTGTACTGGTCTTGTAGTGTAGGGTGATGTAGTGGTCCTGTGGTGTAGAGTGTTGTACTGGTCTTGTAGTGTAGGGTGTTGTAGTGGTCCTGTGGTGTAGGGTGTTGTACTGGTCCTGTGGTGTAGGGTGTTGTAGTGGTCCTGTGGTGTAGGGTGTTGTAGCGGTCCTGTGGTGTAGGGTGTTGTACTGGTCCTGTGGTGTAGGGTGTTTGTAGTGTAGAGTGGTAGTTGTCCTGTGTGTAGGGTGTAGTGGTCCTGTGGTGTAGGGTGTTGTACCTGTGGTAGGGTGTTGTAGGGTCTTGTAGGGTGGTCCTGTGGTGTAGGGTGTTGTAGTGGTCCTGTGGTGTAGGGTGTTGTAGTGGTCCTGTGGTGTAGGGTGTTGTAGTGGTCCTGTGGTGTAGGGTGTTGTAGTGGTGTGTAGTGTAGTGGTCTTGTAGTGTGTCTTGTGGTGTAGGGTGTTGTAGGAGTGGTCCTGTGGTGTAGGGTGTTGTAGTGGTCCTGTGGTGTTGTAGTAGGGTGTTGTAATGGTCCTGTGGTGTAGTGTGTTGTACTGGTCCTGTGGTGGTAGTGTGGTGTTGTAGTGTAGTCTTGTGTAGTGGTCATGTGGTGTAGGGTGTTGTACTGGTCTTGGGTGTAGGGTGTGTATGCTGGTCCTGTGGTGTAGGGTGTTGTACTGGTCCTGTGGTGTAGGGTGTTGTACTGGTCCTGTGGTGTAGGGTGTACTGGTCTTGTAGTGTGGTGTAGGGTGTTGTACTGGTCCTGTGGTGTAGTGGTCCTGTGGTGTGTAGGGTGTGTAGTGGTCTTGTGGTGTAGGGTGTTGTACTGGTCCTGTGGTGTAGGGTGTTGTAGTGGTCCTGTGGTGTAGGGTGTTGTAGTGGTCCTGTGGTGTAGGGTGTTGTAGTGGTCTTGTGGTGTAGGGTGTTGTAGTGGTCCTGTGGTGTAGGGTGTTGTAGTGGTCCTGTGGTGTAGGGTGTTGTAGTGGTCCTGTGGTGTAGGGTGTTGGTGTTGTTACTGGGTGTTGTAGCGGGTGTACCTGTGGTGTAGGGTGTGGTGTAGGGTGTTGTAGTGGGTCCTGTGGTGTAGGGTGTTGTAGTGGTCCTGTGGTGTAGGGTGTTGTAGTGGTCCTGTGGTGTAGGGTGTTGTAGTGGTCCTGTGGTGTAGGTGTTGTAGTGGTCCTGTGGTGTAGGGTGTGGTGTAGTGTGTGGTGTAGGGTGTTGTAGTGGTCCTGTGGTGTAGGGTGTTGTAGTGGTCCTGTGGTGTAGGGTGTTGTAATGGTCCTGTGGTGTAGGGTGTTGTAGTGGTCCTGTGGTGTAGGGTGTTGTAGTGGTCCTGTGGTGTAGGGTGTTATACTGGTCCTGTGGTGTAAAAGGGTGTTGTAGTGGTCCTGTGGTGTAGGGTGTTGTACTGGTCCTGTGGTGTAGGGTGTTGTAGTGGTCCCATGGTGGTGTAGGGTGTTGTAGTAGTGGTCCTGTGGTGTAGGGTGTTGTAGTGGTCCTGTGGTGTAGGGTGTTGTAGTGGTCCTGTGGTGTAGGGTGTTGTAGTGGTCCTGTGGTGTAGGGTGTTGTACTGGTCCTGTGGTGTAGGGTGTTGTAGTGGTCCATGTGGTGTAGGGTGTTGTACTGGTCCTGTGGTGTAGGGTGTTGTAGTGGTCCTGTGGTGTATTGGGTGTTGTAGTGGTCCTGTGGTGTAGGGTGTTGTAGTGGTCCTGTGGTGTAGGGTGTTGTACTGGTCCTGTGGTGTAGGGTGTTGTAGTGGTCCTGTGGTGTAGGGTGTTGTAGTGGTCCTGTGGTGTAGGGTGTTGTACTGGTCCTGTGGTGTAGGGTGTTGTAGTGGTCCTGTGGTGTAGGGTGTTGTACTGGTCCTGTGGTGTTGTAGGGTGTTGTAGTGGTCCTGTGGTGTAGGGTGTTGTACTGGTCTTGTGGTGTAGGGTGTTGTAGTGGTCCTGTGGTGTAGGGTGTTGTAGCGGTCCTGTGGTGTAGGGTGTTGTAGTGGTCCTGTGGTGTAGGGTGTTGTACTGGTCCTGTGGTGTAGGGTGTTGTAGTGGTCCTGTGGTGTAGGGTGTTGTAGTGGTCCTGTGGTGTAAGGGTGTTGTAGTGGTCCTGTGGTGTAGGGTGTTGTAGGGTGTTGTACGGTCCTGTGGTGGTGTTGTAGTGGTCATGTGGTGTAGGGTGTTGTACTGGTCCTGTGGTGTAAAGTGTTGTAGTGACCATGTGGTGTAGGGTGTTGTAGTGACCATGTGGTTCAGGGTGTTGTACTGGTCCTGTGGTGTAAAGTGTTGTAGTGTAGTGACCCTGTGGTGTAGGGTGTTGTACTGGTCCTGTGTAGTGTAAAGTGTTTGTGTGGTGTAGGGTGTTATACTGGTCCTGTGGTGTAAAGTTGTAGTGACCATGTGGTGTAGGGTGTTATGTTGGTGTAGCCATCAAACTGTTGTACTGGTTTTGTATGTTTTATGTTAGCTCAAACTTCTATGTATGACACATTTTATCATGATGATCAGTTTACCAGACAATGACAGACTTGTAGACCAAGACTTAAATGAACGCCGAATCGTGGAACAACGTCCCACTTTAAGCCGACACTATTAAGGGGATAACGAAAGCAATCTCGTTAAGCGGAGTCAAACCCTAAGGGACTCACTTACCCCATCTGTGATCTGTCTTCCTGGATTGCAAACATCACGGAATGACTCTCGCCACACCAGGGTCTGAGAACATTGAAATCCTTCTCAGTGCTTTCATGATGCACTTAAACCCGTTATTTACAGTATAACATCACCGAACTGGTAACCTATTTTATGACAATGCTAGATTGTATTCATAACAATAAGGAAATAAATGTAAACAAACATCATCCCCATGCTACCAGCTAGACAGTCTAATAATGCCCCTTTGTTGCTATGCGACAGCACCCTTGATCCGGGTTAGAATAGGTCTTCATCAACCCATGCTTGTCGTAAGAGGCGACTACTGAGATTGGGTGGTCAGGCTCGCTGACTTGGTTGATGATTATCAGCGTACCACAGTTCCCAATTGCGAACATCGATGCTCATGATATCAAACTGTTTGGTACAGATTTGATTATCTACAGAGCGACACAAATAAGTGGAATTAACAAACAAACAAACAAACAAACAAACAAACAAAGACGTCCAGCTGAAAGATTGCACAAGTCTCTTGTTCATTGAATATTTGGTTAAAAATATTTTTAGATTATATTAATGATAAAAACACATGACTTATAAAAGAACGGAATCCTTGGGCTGACCTCTTGTCCGGACTCACCTATAGTGGAAGGATAGAATTACCACACTCCCATGGACTTGAAGAGGAACACGTGTTATGGATTGACAACTTCTTTATTGAAATAAATGCGGCGTTTGGGTGTAGATGTTAACACCGCTATCAAGCAAGTGTTAGCATCTGCACCAAACGTCGCGTTTAATGCGATAAGGACGCTGTCAATCCATAAAACGTGCTCCTCTTTTCCGTACCAAGTTCTTAATGCAACTTAAATGATGATGATGATGATGATGATGATGATGATGATGATGATGATGATGATGATGATGATGATGATGATGATGATGATGATGATATGTAAGGTACCACTTAAAGAAATTATCCATGGACTAGGGGCACTGGGGTAGCCTAGTGGTTAAAGTGTTCGCTTGTCACGCCAAAGAGCCAGGTTCGATTCCCCACATGAGTACAATGTGTGAAGCCCATTTCTGGTGTCCCCCGCCGTGGTATTGATGGAATATTGCTGAAAGCGGCGTAAAAACCATACTCACCCCCTCACTCACTTATCATTCAGTACAACTTTCAGAGCAAGGAAAGCGTGTTGTTTACAACTGTAAATTCCCACCACTGCTCTTGAAGAAATTAGCTCACAACAGTGTACACATACACACATGTGTCAGCCATGTGTTTCTGTGTCAGCATATGGTGACGCCTACACGCTCGTCATCAGGGTCGCATTGTTCCGGGGTCGCGCGTCCAATGTGTGGCAGTGGGACTGCACCAGGTGTTGACCCCAGCTGGTATACCATGGACAAATGGAGACAGATAAGTCTCGAGTTGAAACCATCAATATTCCTCAGCAAATCGATGAGAAGACGACTTCACAAACCAATTTGAACGTGTTGGGTTTCAAGGGACAAAAGCTGCTCCACCCATACCAGTCAGTTGTGTGGTCTCTGTCACACCACACAAAATGTCAAGTAGACATATGTGTTACTTTACGGTTAAAACATCATGAAGTTAGGAGGAAGCGTATGAGTCATTAAAAATATACACTATAAAAATTAAGTCTATAAAATAAACACTAAACGCTATGAATGGGAATTGTCAGCAAAGGCGTCTACATATGACCAACACCCACTCTAGAGTCTCTAGACCCTGAGTGCGTCACTTCGTTGGAACCTGTGAAAATCCGGGTTAGAATTGGTCTTCAGCTTGTCGTAAGAGGCGACTAACGCAAACAGCGTCACTTCCTGTAAAGGAAGACGTAATGTAAACTTGGTTCCACGCCGCTTTGTAGACCATTCTACTCATGTTGACAAGTGCATGCATGCATGTGCCTGTATGTGGGACTGCTTCAACTGACCCAGTCCGGACTACAACGTATAATACTAGGCTACTAAGACGCCACGTTGTTACGGTCTAGAAATTACCGAGATAAAAGGAGAACGCAGATAAAAAAGGAGTACGCAGATAATGTATATTGAATAACAATAAATAAGGTTGCAATGAATGACAGTACATATTACCAATACAATACAATTAAGTCACAAATCTATAAAATTAACTCACAAAAGTTGTGTTATAAACACACACACACACACACGTACACCCTCTCTCTCTCCCCCCCAATTCCATAACCATAAACTTCCATAACCTATTTCACGGTTCTGGAAAACTACGCCTCAACACAAACATTGAACATTCGTAAATACTCGTGTCATGGATGGCGTCTCGTACCCCTCTCGTAGCCATGTTACGACTGGGCCCTGTCTAAGCGGAAACGGGCATGGAGATGAAAATAGTCTAGTACTATAACCAAGGAAAGATAACTCTGAATTTCCAAACATGGCTCCTATAATATCCTATACCCTATGGGTAAAACAGCAATACAGTCATTCTCTTAGTAAATATGTTTCAGTGTTTAAGGTTGCTGATCCTTTAGCTCATAGTGTATGTTTAAATTGTGCTTTGCATAGTTTAGCGAAGTTTCAAAGTTGCCGCCATTTTCATGCTTCGAAATGCGTTTTACTACGCGCGATTTGATTGGTTCGCCACGATTCTAGGCAATAATGGCGTACGATAGGCGTACGAGTCTTCAAGTAGGTCACGGAAAGAGGCCAGTAGTTACGAATGAAACATTGAAGTGCTTCTCTTCCGCCGGAAGCAAAACGACAATAAAGAGGAGGTAACTATAAGTCCTCAACTTTCTGTCTTAACAGGTCAAATACACCGCCTAAGTTCAAGGTTTGAGTTCAGATCCACACCCAGCGCTTTAAACGTTTGTGACCCATGACAACCAAAAGTTACCTAATGTGACATAATTAACACTCAGACATAGTTTACTGACTTTGAACTGGGTCCGTTTCCTACATTGTGAATGCTGATGGACAGCCATGGTAACAACAAATACCATCTTCAAACGTCACTCGCTTTGATGGGGATCGAACCACCGTCCTTCGCCTCTCTGGGTGGACGCTCTGTCCACTGGACCAATTAGGCAGGCAGAAAACTAATCACATAATTACAATTTGAACAAGAAGATATGGTCATCAATATGCCCCGTCACAGTGTTCTGTTCCTATTTGGTTCCTGTTTTTTAACGCCACCACGACATTCATGTCCTGAAAACACATACCACATTTGGTTTCCCTATCTATAACGGTTTTTGAGGAAGTCTGTCCCCATTGAGAATACCGTGCGTTAAGTTACGAAACGCATGACAAGGGCCATGACTCTGTAACAAATTGTAACACGGTTTCCGCTCTCGAACTAAATCAAGGCATTCATGTCCTCAAAACACATATCAAATGATGGTGGTTTTGAGATAATCTGTCCCAGGGCCCCGTTTCTAAAGCTCTCTCGTAGCGCTACGACTATCGTAAGTCAATGTTACAGCATCAGACATATAAAGTTAAACATAATATGATTTTACTACACATTTCTCATTACTAATATATGATATTTCACTCGCAGAAATACATAGAGCAAAATAGTCTTGTTCATTTACTGGTATTCTTAAATAATTGATGTTCAACGGAGAAAGCTTATAGGTAGGGTATGAATACACTGGCAAGGTGAACCGTCCATGCACCACTAGTGCCAAATGAATTGTGGCGTTGTTTGCCAAAAGTATAACCCACACATCGGGTGCTATTGTTGAATGTATTAAGGAACATTTTCCAGTTGCTAATTGTTATGTATGAAGTTAAAAAAAAGTAGTAACACTAAAGTGAACTCATTTATTTCCGAGTTGAGTCGTGTTACGTCTATGGGATCGGTTCGGCGTACCGGTTCACCGCTATCCATTCTCTGACAAAAATAGAATATCTGTCACGTCCCGTATCCAACAATTCAGGAATCTGTCAAACAAACAACCAAGGTGTATAAATGTGTTCTCATCTGACTCTCGATGTCCCCCATCCGAAACCAACCATGAAAACATATAATGCCAACGTCAAAGACGCGACTCGAGTTCCCAGCGTCTCAATATATCCAGGTGTAATGCTATAATACCATTATATCATACGGTATGTCAGCGATGTTCTGGCTGGAGGCTGTTGTGAAGCCAACATTGTGACTACTCTCAGTCATGTGGATAGGCTTTTACATCCAGATAAGATAATGACATCCTACAAACTAGATTATTTGTGCATGTTCTTGCGCAAACACATTAATCAAGGCTTACAACGTGATTCCACTCCAGAGTGCATGGTGTGTTTAATCTCTCCCATTTTACGTCCAGCGCTTGAACCTTAAAAACATTATAGCATAATAATGGCTCTTTATAAAACGCCTGTTTCCATCTACCTTTGTATGCTCAAGGCGCTAACACAATATTACCCCGGATAGCCCAAGCTGTTAATTGTCATATGACTTATCCCCCGGGTACCCATTTACTACTGATGGAACAGAGGTAATTTATGGACAAACTCACTTACCTAGGGTGAGACCACATGTATCACATGCGCTTCGTTGTGGGGCAGGACTGAAGTCTATCAGGCTTCAAGCTGACAGACACAGTCACCCATCTAAGGCTCTCGCCGGCCAGCGATGCTTCACTGGTTTATATCCCCAAACTTCCACATCCCAGTACTACCACACATTGTTAAAACAACAACTGCTCATCAACCCTTTTCAGGTAAGTCACCTCACTTAGCAGAGTAGAACTTTTAGTAGAGAAGAGACGAGTTAATTAATAAATTCTGAAATATATATAATATAAATAAGTACATATTTGATGTAGGCAAAAATTGTAAATTTTGTTTTCATGTTTTATCTTGAAATGTTGATTACGTTCATAGTATTCTCAATATACAAAACATAAATTATGCAAGCTTAACGTACATTTAATGTACATGTATATAAAAATATGTAGTTTTAATATATATATAACATGGCTAATGAGTTTTGAAAGTTTATATTTATTGCTTAAAACGGGCCAGCAAGCCAAACAATTCCTTTCAATTCTGATTTGCAAAAATAAAGTAATATGTAGCAAATAATTCAAAATGAGAATATGAATTAAATTATGCTTACTTGAAGCTCTGCTACCAAACATACTTTTACTACCAAACCCAGGCATAAACACATAAGTCAATTTGTGCGCTGGGACCACGGGACCACACACAACCACTAAAAACACAGGTGGTGCAATACTCGAAAACAGAGTCGTTGTAGAAATAGTCCCACATTCTTTTTTATTAAACGTGTTCAGCAGGACATCCCCGGGTCATTTTACAAACAACAGCGCTACACATCCATGCAGAGTCAGATAAGACCATCTGTTCATGCATATATATTTCACTGGTCAGCAATGGAAACCCAGTTCGTCTTTTGACCAAACAGTAAACATCTGTATATGGATCCCTCATGTACAAAGCTACTTTACTCTGCTAAACCATAATACACCGAGTCGCCTCAAACACACACTTATGTTAGGCTCAGTGTATCCGAACTGCATTTAACAGAGAAAGACATTCCCCTACAGGTGGTCATTTTCAGCACTGACATTTGACTGACGTGGTTCGTCTTTGAGTTATATCTTTGAAATGGAAGAAAGGGAATTGTGGCGTCTACTCACGATGTCCCGGTAGAGGACTTAGACTGACTGACTGACTGAGTTTGGTTTTACGCCGCTTTTAGCAATATTCCAGCAACATCACGGCGGGGGGACACCAGAAATGGGCTTCACACATTGTACCCATGTGGGGATTCGAACCCGGGTCTTCGGCGTGACGAGCCAACGCTTTAACCATTAGGCTACCCCACCGCCCCCTGACATGTGAAATGAGGATAGGTTCACCTTCATATGTCTAGATTATACCATAGTATGTGTGATGAGACCACAACTATGTTGTCTAAACTGCAAAGAATTATCAGCCAACCAGGTTACCTTAGTCTCCAAATGGAAACTTTCTGAAGGCTGAACAATTTCGGCTGAAGTGGTTTCCACTGGACAATTCCAGTACTGGGCATCTTCAACGTACAATCAACAACTGCAATACCCGGAGCTGCATCCATCCTTAATTTCATCAACAATCAAATTGCACAATCAATATTATACTCATGCCAATAAAAAAACCCAAACCCAATTAAAAAAATTGAAGGGAGTGACAACCATTATTGGCATGAGTATATTTTGTTTAAATCATATCAAATGAAACAGTCTTGTGATTTCACCTTTCACAACCATAATGTTTTAATGAGGAAATAACGATGATCGTTCATTGATCGCTCAAGAATTATCAGCCATCTAGGTTACGTAAGTCTCCAAAATGAAAACTTTCCAAAGGTTGAAGAATTTCGTCTGAAGCTGTTTGGACGGAACATTCCAGTACTGTACCTCTTCACCGTAGAATCAACAACTACAATACCCGAAGCTGTATCCTTCCTTTCATCCACAATCAAATTGCACAATCAGTAGTATTTTGTTTCAAACACTATCAACAAAGCAGAGTGTGGTTTCACCTTTCACGCCCATCATATCGTAATGAGGAAATAATGTTTCTATGAGCGTTCATTGATCGATCATCCACTTAAGAGATTGTTAGCCCTGCATCTCCAGCACGACCACTGGTCAGCACCCCGGACAGGCACTGACCACTGCAGTGGAACTAATGATAATCAGCTCTTGATTCTGGGATAGAATTTTCCGGTCACTCCATGCTGAAAATGACTCCTACTTTTAATGATAACAATTTCCAGCAAATAGTCCCTTAAATACAGAAAAGTTGATATAATAGGTGCTAACGTTAAAAAAACCCCGACTTTCAAAGAATGTCTTTTGGACAGCTGTCTGTATTCGTGGGTGCTGTTTTATCTTGTATTTGCAAAGAATAATGACAATTATTATGGATAAACAACTTCTTTAATTCTGTGGAGGCGACGTTTCGACATAGGTTCAAGCAAGTGATACATGAGTAACAAATTGAGAGAATATATACAGGAGTTGTTGTTACAGTAGATAGGGAATGAGTTGTTTATACAATAGATGAGGCTGATGTACAACGTTTGTATGAGAGATTGAGTAAATTGATAGGAAACCAGTAGGGTGACATACAAGGACTGGTTTAGAACTTATACAACTGAAAGGAAGCCAGGTGGATGATTATACAATGGATGGGGTTGATGTACATAGTTGGAATGAAACAGGTAATGTACACAAGAAATATTGTTGATTACTTTATCAAGTGATGTTAGGCATTGGGAATGTAGTATCCTTCATCTCCGTGTAGAGCGGGTCCTATCTTCTTGATGTGTACTGCTTCCAAAAGTTTACGAATTTTGTAGTCAAGAGTGGAGTGCACTTCTTCAACTCTGGATTTGATGATGGTAAGAGCTTCTTCACGGGGGACATTAGTGAATAAATCAACCACGTCATAGCTAAGCAGCTTGTTGGGTTCCTGGATGTTGCTAATCTTCTTGCAGAATTCGCTGGAGTCTGCGATGAAAGACGTGGCTGTCTTCCCTAGGGGGGCCAGAGGGAAGACCCCTCAGGTGTGGTTTACCACATAGAATGTGACTGCTGTGACTCCTATGTTGGAGAAACACCAAGGCCACTCACCCACAGGATCAAGGAACATCAGGTTTCAGTTAAGAAAAATGATTCTAAATCAGCTATTACCGACCACATCAAAGCCCATCCTAACCACACCATCAAATGGGACAAGACCAAAACCATAGTAAAGAACCAGTCAGACTACAAAATTCGTAAACTTTTGGAAGCAGTATTCTTCATCAATTCAACTTCTAAAATGCCCATCAAAGAAGTTGTATTTGCAAATGTGAAAATGGTTTAAATACAATCTTAGTTTCTAAATACCGTTTACATTTTGTATTTCAGTCACAAACAAACATCGTTATTTCCTCAAGACAGTGAAGGCAATGATCATCTAACTGATCAGCTTCATAGTTTTTGAGTATTCAATTACCGTTTACAGTTTTGCAGCACGATTCCATGTTGAGCCCCGAAGCTGTAGGGATTGTCCAATCTTGCTCCTACATGTGACCCACCTCTTTGATGGTGTTGTATGCTTACATGTGGCACATGCACATTCTGTACAGGATATTACATAGCTACTGTCAGTCTCAGAGTGGAGTGATCTAGATGCGTACATCAACATCTCCAAATATGATAATGGCATCTCGATAAGTATACAAATACTGAGGTATCTCACTTGTGACACCTATCTAAACGATCCAGGAGTATGTCCAACTTCAAATCCCATGGCCAGGTATTTAAATACTTTTCCAACTGATTCGTGTGTGCATTTTCTTGTGCAAACAAACTGATCGAGGCTGGCAACGTGAATTCACTCCAGAGGCCAGTCTGTGTTTTGTCAGTCCCGTTTTATACCCTGGCCTTGAAGCACAGGTTCCGATAGTTGTTACAGAACATCAACATGCAGAGGCAAAACAGGGTCTTTGAAAAACGTTTCACGCTATCTATTCTTGTTAAGAATTTTCTTTGACCAATTCGTTCCCAGAGATAGTCACGTGAGTACAGTATCATTTAGTTGTCAGAAACATATCCAGGGTTAACATAGCCACGTAGCACATGTATTGCCTATCATTATTTAGGTTATTCCATTGGTGGCAGGTAGATAAGTAGTCAAGACATTCCCTTGTCACGCGCCGAAGGCCCGGGTTCGAATCCCCACATGGGTACAATGTGTGAAGCCCATTTCTGGTGTCCCCCGCCGTGATGTTGCTGGAATATTGCTAAAAGCGGCGTAAAACCAAACTCAGTCAGTCAGTCAGTCCCTTGTCACGCCGAAGATCTGACTGTACCCTCTTGGTTAAAATGTTTAAATTCTATTTAATGGTATTCTCTCACATTCAATATCATCCACACACATCAAAATGGCACCAAACCAACATCCCTCCCTCCAACGCTCAAAGGTCAAGTTTTAGACGCTTCCACAAACGACGTCATAAGTAACATGGATGACAATTAATCATTTTGTGAAGTTCTTCCTCGGTTAACATAGCAAGGATTAAGTAGATCTTATGTGTATTGCAGTCAATTTGAATTGTATTTATTTTTTCCAATTTTCAGTGAGTGAGTGAGTTTAGTTTTACGCCGCCCTCAGCAATATTCCAGCTATATGGCGGCGGTCTGAGGGATAGTGCTACTTCCAATCATTATAAATGCTACACCAGGTTTGGTGGGGCAGCCAAGTAGTTAAAACGTTCCTTTTCTGAAGACCTGGATACAGAAGAAAGAAAAATTGTTAATTACAATGTGCCACACCCCGGCACAGAGTCCGGCCTGTTTAGGCCTATGAGACATACATAAAACAAGGATAAAACTATGATAATATTAAAATGGCACACATCTAGTCAGCACACATACTGTAACAACCAACAAGTGGCATGAACAACCCCCTTGCACACACAGTTACGTATCCATTCATAATACCATACTGCATAAAACCCCTCATAAGAACAATTTCTTACATTCCTTCACATTCAATGTCACCCACACACATCAAATTGTCACCAAACCAACATCCCTCCCTCCAACACTCATAGGTCAAGTTTGCTTTTAGACACTTCCACAGACGGCGTCATAAGTAACATGGATGACAATTAAATATTTTGTCAATTTCTTCCTCGATAAACATAGCAAGAATTAGGTAGATCTTATCCGTATTTCAGTCAGTTTGAATTGTATTTACTTTTCCAATTTTGAGTGAGTGAGTGATTGAGTTTAGTTTTACGCCGCACTCAGCAATATTCCAGCTATATGGCGGCGGTCTGTAGATAATCAAATCTGGACCAGACAATCCAGTAATCAACAGCATGAGCATCGATCTGCGATATTGGGAACCGATGACATGTGTCAGTGAATCTGATCACCTGATCCCGTTAGTCGCCTCTTACGACAAGTATAGTCGCCTTTTGTGGCAAGCATGGGTTGATCAAGACCTATTCTACTCCTATTTTGAACTCAACAACGACAAATAGAAATTTTCCTCACCATGCTCTTCATCGATTATTGTTGAACTCAATGCCAGCCTCCGGGCCGTCTACATACGTCTGTGCGACTACAACGCTACACAATCTCACAGAATCAAAATATATCATAAGAAATATAATTAATTGTTTTCCATTTCAGGCAGATTACATTGTATTATTGGAAAACTGACTGGCCTCAAACATTCACACTTATGTTAGTCTCAGTGTTTAGGAACTGCCTTTGATAGAGAAAGATCTTCCCCTGCAGGTAGATATGTTTGGCACTTGAATTTGAAATGAGGTTAATTTCACTTTACTATGTCTAAATTACATCATGTTGTGAATGATGTGAACACAAGAAACATGTTATCTTACAATCTTGTCATAATTCACCATCACCATCACCATCACCATCATCATCATCATCATCAGTGACAGATGTACCTGTCATCTCATTTGGCTACAATGTCTATTTATTGCTTTAGGTTGGTCTTCAATTCAACAAACCAATTAGTTTTGCAATTAGAACCCAAGAGAGGGGCAACGTGAAACCAACACAGTTATAATGTCCAGTATTCATGTCCTCAAATTCTGAAGGATCTGGAATGTCTGGCACCTTGGTCATGAAATGACAGCTTCAGAAGCCATGATTGTCCCAATGCAACAAAAATTCCCATAATGCCCTGACGAGGAAATAATCATTGTATGACCGTTCATTGATCGATCATCCACTTAAACGATTGTTAGCCATGTATCTTCAGGACAGCCACTGGTTAGTGCCCTGGACAGCCACTGACCACTGACCACTGTAGTGGAACTGATGATAATGGGTCTTTGATTCTCAGACTGAATTATGATTGTGCTTTCTACTTTTCAAGCCATTCGTCTGTTAAATATGGAATAGTTGGTACAAGACGTGTTAACCTTTAAAAGCCCATTACAGTTTTTGTTTACAGTCTTACAACACAATTGCCAAAGCTGTACGGATTGTCCAATCTTTTCTTGTAGTTAAACAACCTTCAATAGTATCAACTAACTTGGAGGACGTCATCTGTCTGACGCACTTCGACGTTGTACGTTAGTTTTATCTTTGAAATGGAAAAATGGGGAACTGCAGCGTCTACAATCGGTGTCGCGTTAGATGACTTAATGGAAACGTTTTTGTCACACGTGAAATATCCATTTTTTCTCCTGTGTTGATCAATATGTGTTTAACATTGATCAAGAACTGTGTCGGCGAGTAAAACCAAATGTACTTGAGACTGACTTCAGTGCTTTTTGCGTCTTCTGAGGAAAACGCAGATTTTCAACGTAAGAGCATCGTTAATCACGTTTACAAGACTAGAATTTGGCATATCCTAAACTACAAAACATATATTAAAGTTATTTCTTCTGAATAGAACTTGCTCTCTCACACACTACATACAGTGTAGATTACTCTCGCTCCAACACGTGACGTGTGTGGTGTGTTTGCATGTGCCTGCATATGTTTGGTGTTGCACATGCAAGTGCTGTAAAGGAATACTTCATCATCGGATATAGGTCTCTGTGTATTGGAGCCGCGTTTAATAGGGAAAGTCTCAACACTCATTTCATGTGTAAAAAGTTGGCATATCGCAATAGGCATCATCATCGCCATCATCGTCAGTATCATTGAAAAAGATTTTTATCAGTGTAACAGTAGACTGTAAACAGAGTATTTTTGCGGCTCAATAGTGAAAATTTATTGGATGTAGGTCTGGGGATAGGGGAATGGGGAAAGTCTGAACACTCATTTCATGCTTAACAATTTCTCTGCATTGCTTTTGACTCTTTAGAATAGCAAATCTTACTGTTATACGATGTAGAACTATAGTATTAACTTAACGTCTGGAATTTGGCATATTATAAAAGTGATCATCAGCGTCATCATCATCATCATCATCATCATCATCATCATCATCATCATCATCATCATCATCATCATCACATCATCATCATCACCATCATCATCAGTATCATCATCATCACCATCATCATCAGTATCATTGAAAAAGATTTTTATCAGCGTAACAGTAGACTGTGAACAGGGTATTTTTGCGGCTCAATAGTGAGCGATGTACCATTCAGTTACATCAGCTACAATGTTATATTTACTGATGGAGACTGGTCTTCAATTCAACAAACAAAATCGTTTTGCTACTAGAACCCTAAAGAGGGAGGCGGCGTGGATCCAACACCATCATTATAATGTCCAGTATTCGTGTCCTCAAATTCTGAATGATTTGGAATGTCTGGCAACCCGGTGAAGAAATGCCAGCTACAGAAGCCATGATTGTCCAAATGCAAAAAAGTATCCCCATAATGCCATGACGATTAAATGAACATTTTCTGAACGTTCATTCGTGGATCATCCACTAAAGTTGCCACTGGTTAGCATCTTCGACTCTGACCACTGTAGTGTAGCTGAAGAAGATGGGTCCTCGGATTGTGTTTCCCGGCCACTCCATGCTGATTGTGACACCTAATTTTGATCGATTTCGAAGAAATCACCTGTTTGATACTGAGTAGTAGGTAAAACAAAAGGAAGTGTTAAAGCCCAAACCTATAAATAACGTCTTATTGTCGACTGGTCCATTGACGAATGGTCAGCTATTTCTCTTCGGAGACCTGTCTGATGTTGTTTTATCTAGTATTTGCAAATGTGAAAATGCTTTAACAAAAAAACTTTTTTGCATTTTTTTCAACTGGTATAAAATCGTTATTTCCTGTGAACGCAATCTCATTGATCGTCTTACAAGTTGTTGAGTATTCCAATTACCGTTTACAGTCTGACAACAGCATTGCCAGAAGCACTGAAGTTGTAGGGATTATCCAATCTTTTCTTGTAGTTACACAACCTTCAATAGTATCAACTTACATGCGAGGACGCCATCTGTCTGACGCACATAGACGTTGTTCGTTAGCTTTATCTTTGAAATGAGAAACAGGAACTGCAGTGTCAACCTTCGGCGTCGCGATAGAGAACTGAATGTAAGCTTTGTTGTTTGAACTCAATTGAAGCAGTTTTGTTACATGTGAAATGTAAACTGATTTTGCGATAGAGTAGTGTTTAGAAATATCCATATTTTTCCGCGTGTGGGTTGGTCAATTTAAGTTTACCGTTGATCCAGACCTGTGTCGGCGAGAGAAACTAGATTTAGATACTTGAGAACTGACTTCAGTGGGGTTTTTTTGCGGCTTTCGACGAACACTTTTTTTGTATTCAGAAGTAAGAGCATCGTTTTTCACGTTATACATAAAAATAATAAAATGGAAAAATAACTCTTCCAAATAGATATTGGTCTACCACGTAGTACATACAGTGTAGATTACTTTTGACTCCAACAAGTATGAACAAAACAGTTGAAAATATACACATGGAAAAACCGTTTTGCAAGACTTTTGATTTTCAACCCCCATGTAACCATTTGGTCCTTCGAGCACAAAATACATTGATGTTTGATGTGCACATGTAACGATCAAGGTGAGCATCACGTGCAATACAATATCAAGTTTCAAGCTCGATGACTAGAAAAATCAACTGATTTCAATCGCCATAACTGGAACGTTGCTGGATGTGGTGTTAAACAACAAACAAAGAAGGAAACAAACAAACAAACAAACAACGTCACCACGGAGGCAAACAGAAAACTAATTACAATTTGAAAGATATAATCTGCTAGACCTGTCACCTGTTGAGCAGTTTTCTCAAATGTAATAAAGTTTAACATAAAAGGTTATTGGGCGTATATTACACATTTCGCATTACTAATATATAATATTTCACACGCGGAAATACAAAGGGTAAAATAGTTATTTTCATATATTCTTATTATTAAATAACTGATGTGAACTCTCGCTCAACGAATAAGGTTACAGAATTCATATGAATACATTGGCTTGGTGAATCGTTCTATGTGCCCATTGTGCCAAATGATTTGTAGCGTTGTTTGCAAATAGTATAACCCACACATCGGGGTCTTTCGTTGAATGTATTAAGAACCATTTTCAATTGCTAAGTGTTACGTGTGAAGGTAAAAGTGGTAACACTAAGGTGAACTCATGTATTTATGACGGGAGTCGTGTTACGTCTATGGGAACGGTTCGACGTACCAGTTCAACGCTATCCATTCTCTGACAAAAATCGAATATCTCAGT
Organism: Haliotis rubra; assembly: GCF_003918875.1. Taxonomy (NCBI): domain Eukaryota; kingdom Metazoa; phylum Mollusca; class Gastropoda; order Lepetellida; family Haliotidae; genus Haliotis; species Haliotis rubra. The sequence goes on from NW_025767148.1 coordinate 650,746, forward strand.
CACGTCCCGTATCCAACAATTCAGGAATCTGGCAAACAAACAACCAAGGTGTATAAATGTGTCCTTATCCCACTCCTGATGTCCCCCATCCGAAACCAACCATGAAAACATATAATGACAACGCCAAAAAACACGACTCGAGTTCCCAACGTCTCAAAATATCCAGGTGTAATGCCATTATATCATACGGTATGTCAGCGATGTTCTGGCTGGAGGCTGTTGTGAAGCCAACATTGTGACTACTCTCAGTCATGTGGATAGGCTTTTACATCCAGATAAGATAATGACATCCTACAAACTAGATTATTTGTGCATGTTCTTGCGCAAACACATTAATCAAGGCTTACAACGTGATTCCACTCCAGAGTGCATGGTGTGTTTAATCTCTCCCATTTTACGTCCAGCCCTTGAACCTTAAAACAATTATAGCATAATAATGGCTCTTTATAAAACGCCTGTTTCCATATACTTTTGTATGCTCAAGGCGCTAACACAATATTACCCTGGATAGCCCAAGCTGCCTGTGAGACGCTAGAAGGTTAACAGTCGTATGACTTATCCCGCCGGGTACCCATTTACTACTGGTGGAACAGAGGTAATATTTTAACAAACCTACTTTCCTAGGGTGGGACCACATGTATCACATGTGCCTATTTGTGAGGTAGGACTGAAGTCTATTAGGCCTCAAGCTGAGAGACACAGTCACCCATCTAAGCCTCTCCACGGCCAACGATGCTTTACTTGGTTATATACCCAAATTTCCACATCCAAAAACTTCCACATCCAAAAACTTCCACATCCCAGTACTGCCACACATTGTCAAAACAACAACCCCTCATCACCCCTTTTTAGGTAATGGGATAGCCAAGGCAGTGCACTGAATTGAAACAACAAATAATGATACATCACCTGACTTAGCAGATTAGAGTTTTTAGCTGAGAAGAGTTAATTATTAAATCTGAAGTATATATAATATGCATTCGTGCATATTTGATGAAGGCAAAAATTATAAATTTTGTTTTCTTGTTTTACCTTGAAATGTTGTTGATTACGTTCATAGTTTTCGGAACATACAAAACATAAATTATGCAAGCTTAACGTACATCTAATTTACATGTATAACAAAATAAGTAAATTTTAATATGTAACATGGCTAATGAGTTTTGAAATATATATTTGTAGCTTAAAGGGGCCAACAAGCCAAACCATTCGTTTCAATTCTGATTTGCAAATATAAAGTAATATGTAGCAAAATATTCAAAAAATGAGAATATGAATTGTATTATGCTTACTTGAAGCTCTGCTACCAAACATACTGGCACTACCAAACCCAGGCATAAACACATAAGTCAATTTGTGCGCTGGGACCACGGGACCACACACAACCACTAAAAACACAGGTGGTGCAGTTCCCGAAAACAGAGTCGTTGTAGAAATAGACACACATTCTTTTTTATTAAACGTGTTCAGCAGGACATCCCCGTGTCATTTTACAAAAAAAACAGTGCTACACATCCATGCAGAGTAAGATAAAACTAAAGATAATATACTAGCCACATAAAGACACTGTGCACACAGAAAATGCCTTCAGAACTGGAATACAACACACCAAAGACAAAATGATGAAGACACTTTATAAGCTGAAGTATCGGACCACAACAAAATGTCAAAAGAACATGAACAATGTCCGTAACGATGACGTCAGAAGTTCAAAATCGAGTAGGGGGTGAAGCACAGTAGTGCATCGAAGACGCATAGAGGCTACCAAATGAGCATTGAAGGCCTGGGGAATGGTCTTGGACGTGGTCACTGCTGTCTGGAACCTTTATCTGAGATGAGTCACCCGAATCCATCTGTCCTGTCTTGGCGTCGTTACGTCGGGAAAGACCAGAACTGTTTCGATAACGCCTGAGCAATGCAGATATCGTGTTACGATGGCATTGGAAATGTGCTGCCACCTGTTGTGGGCTCATGCCTGCTCGAACCATTCCAATGGCTTCATGACGTTGAGCAGATGTTAATCTTGGCATGATGTGCATGTGACTTCTCATGTGAATTTGTGAACGTTTGAATGACCAAAGATCAAGCTTTCGACAGTGACAGCAATTTCAGAATTTCACATGTTGTGTGCAGCTGCACGGGCTGCACGTGCAGTAACACATTGCAAGGCCATAGGCCACCGTCAATGACGTCACATCGCCTGGCACGTGCATGAGCGTTTGATTGTCTCAATTACTTGCTATGTTCACAAATGTAATTATGTATAAAGACGCTGTGTGCCTATATTTATATTTTCTATGTGCACAGTTTCTTTATGTGGCCAGTATATAAATATTTGTCTTCGACCATCTGTTCATACAGATATTTTTCACTAGTCAGCATTGGAAACCCAGTTCGTCTCAGTTTTGACCAAACATTAAACATCTGTATATGGATCCCTCATGTACAAAGTTACTTTACTCGGCTAAACCATAATACACCGAGTCGCCTCAAACACTCACACTTATGTTAGTCTCAGTGTATCCGAACTGCAGAGAAAGATTTTCCCCTACAGGTGGTCATTTTCAGCACTGGCATTTGAGATGAGGATAGGTTCACCTTCCTTTGTTTTACCATATTATTTGTGATGAGACCACAACTATCTTGTCTAAAATGCAAAGAATTATCAGCCAACCAGGTTACCTTAGTCTCCAAAATGAAAACTTTCTAAAGGTTGAACAATTTCGGCTGAAGTGGTATCGACAGAGAAAAATCCAGTACTGGGCATATTCACCGTAGAATCAACAACTGCAATACCCGAGGCTGCATCCTTCCTCTCATCCACATTCAATCAGTATTATTTTGTTTAAAATATATCAAATGAAACAGTCTTGTGATTTCACCTTTCACGCCCATATTTTTTTTATGAGGAAATAACGTTGAGCGTTCATTGATCGCTCAAAATTATCAGCCATCTAGGTTACATAAGTCTCCAAATGAAAACTTTGTAAAGATTGAAGAATTTCGTTTGAAGTGATATGGACAGAGAACATTCCAGTACTGGACATCTTCACCATATAATCAACAACTGCAGTGCCCGGAGCTGTATCCTTTCTTTCATCCACAATCAAAATGCATATTCAATATTATTTTGTTTAAACCTCTATCAACGAAACAGTCTTTTGATTTCACCTTTCACGCCCATAATGTGAGGAAATAGGCATTCTATGAGCGTTCATTGATCGATCATCCATTTTCAAGAGATTGTTAGCCCTGCATCTCCAGCACGGCCACTGGTCAGCACCCCGGACAGACACTGACCCCTGCAGTGGAACTAATGATAATCAACTCTTGAATCCTGGATTGAATTTTCAGGTCACCTCATGATGGCCGTGACTCCTGCTTTGATGATAACGATTTCCAGCAAATCGTCCGTTAAATACAGAGTAGTTGGTATAATGAGTGCTAACGTTAAAAAATCTTTCAAAGAACGTCCTTTGGGCACCTGTCTGTATTCGTGGATGCTGGTTTATCTTGTATTTGCAAATGTGAAAATGGTTTAGCTACAAACGCAGTTTCTAAATATCATTTACAGTTATATTTCAATTACAAAGAAACATCGCTATTTCCCCCAAACAGTGAAGGCAATGCTAATCTGACTGTTCAGCTTGAAGGTTTTTGAGTATTCCAATTACCGTTTACAGTCTTGCAACAGTATCTGTTGTTGAGCCCCGAAGCTGTAGGGATTGTCAAATCTTTTCTCGTAGTTTAAACAACCTTTGATTGTATCAGCTTACTTGTGAGGACAATGTTAATCACCTGTCTAATGCACACAGACGTGGCTCGTCTTTGAGTTTTATCTTTGAAATGGAAGAAAGGGAATTGTGGCGTCTACTCACGATGTCCCGGTGGAGGACTTAGACTGACTGACTGACTGAGTTTGGTTTTACGCCGCTTTTAGCAATATTCCAGCAACATCACGGCGGGGGACACCAGAAATGGGCTTCACACATTGTACCCATGTGGGGATTCGAACCTGGGTCTTGGGCGTGACGAGCCAACGCTTTAACCATTAGGCTACCCCACCGTCCCAGTGGACTTAGAGGATGCCTGAAATGTAAGCTTCCTTTGTGGTGCGATATTGCATTGAAATATCTATTTTCCCATGTGTTGGTCGATGTAGCTGGAATTTCCCTCGTGTGTGGAGACAGGTACTTGTGCCGGCCTTTGAAACCAGATGTATTAAGAACTGACTTTGGTGTTTGTTTATAGAGGACCACGCAGATAGTGGGAACATCGTTATTGACGTTTACACCCCCTAAATTGCAAAAAACTATAACAAGTAAACGTCTTCTAAATAGACATTACTCTCTCACACACAACACATAGTGCTGATTACTTTTGCTCCTACATGTGACGCAACTCTTTGACGACTTGTTCTGCTTACATAGGGTATTGGTGTTGCACATGAACATTCTGTAAACGGTTACTACATATATCTACTGTCAGTTTCACAGTGGAGTGATGTAGGTGCGTATTCACATCATCATGGTAGCATCTCGATAAGTAAAGACGGTATCCTTTTATACCTCACCCAGGACTCGTATCCAAACAATTTAGGATTATGTCCAACGTCAAATGTTTGGCCAGGTATATATAAATACTTCCTCAACTGCATTTTCTTGTGCAAACAAATTGATCAAGGCTGGCAATGACAATTCACTCCAGAGACCAGCATGTGTTTTGTCAGTGGCGTTTTATATCCTGTCCTTGAACCACATATTCTGAGAGTTCTTACGGAACATCAACATGCAGGGGCAATACTTCGAAACGGAGTCTTTGTAAACATATACACATATTCACTTTTTTGTTTAATTTATTTTCTTTGAAGAATCCTTTCCTTGAGATAGTCCCGTGAGTGCTAGTGAAGTACGATTTAGTTGGCAGAAACATGTCCAGGGCTAAAGCCACGTAGCACATGTACTACCTATCACTATTTAGGTTATTCCATTGGTGGCAGGTAGATCAGTAGTTAAGACATTCCCTTGTCACGCTGAAGATCTGACTGTACCCTCTTGGTTAAAATGTTTAAATTCCATTTAATGGTATTCTCTCACATTCAATATCATCCACACACATCAAACTGTCACCAAACCAACACCCCTCACTCCAACGCTTCCTTTGTGATGCGATATTAAAGTGAAATATCCATTTTCCCATGTGTTGGTCGATGGAGCTGGAATTTCCCTCGTGTGATCCCCATGGAGGTAGAAAAGTTGTGTCTACGAGTGAAACTATATGTATTTGAAAACTGATTTTGGTGTTTGTTTGCGTATATAGAGGACCATGCAGATAGTGGAAACATCGTTATTCAAGCTTATACCTTATAAATTGCAAAAAAACTGTCACAAGAAGTAGACATTGCTCTGCCACACACAACACGTAGTCGCACTCATTGCAATAAAGAAGTTGACTATCGATAGAACTTAGTTTTTCAACACGTTGTGTAGATTTAGGTTTGCTCCTACATGTGACCCACCTCTTTGATGGTGTGGTATGCTTACATGGGGCACATGTACATTCAGTAAAGGATATTACATAGCTACTGTCAGTCTCAGAGTGGAGTGATCTAGATGCGTACATCAACATCTCCAAATATGATAATGGCATCTCGATAAGTATAGAAATACTGAGGTATCTCACTTGTGACACCTATCTAAACGATCCAGGAGTATGTCCAACTTCAAATCCCATGGCCAAGTATTTAAATACTTTTCCAACTGATTCGTGTGTGCATTTTCTTGTGCAAACAAACTGATCGAGGCTGGCAACGTGAATTCACTCCAGAGGCCAGTCTGTGTTTTGTCAGTCCCGTTTTATGCCCTGTCCTTGAAGCACAGGTTCCGATAGTTGTTACAGAACATCAACATGCAGAGGCAAAACAGGGTCTTTGAAAAACGTTTCACGCTATCTATTCTTGTTAAGAATTTTCTTTGACCAATTCGTTCCTTGAGATAGTCACGTGAGTACAGTATCATTTAGTTGTCAGAAACATATCCAGGGTTACAGCCACGTATTGCCTATCATTATTTAGGTTATTCCATTGGTGGCAGGTGGATCAGTAGTTAAGACATTCCCTTGTCACGCCGAAGATCCGGCTGTACCCTCATGGATACAATGTTAAATTCCATTTAATGCTATTCTCTCACATTCAATGTCATCCACACACATCAAATTGTCACCAAACCAACATCCCTCCCTCCAACGCTCAAAGGTCAAGTTTTAGACGCTTCCACAGACGACGTCATAAGTAACATGGATGACAATTAATCATTTTGTGAAGTTCTTCCTCGGTTAACATAGCAAGGATTAAGTAGATCTTATGTGTATTGCAGTCAATTTGAATTGTATTTACTTTTTTCAAACTTTCAGTGAGTGAGTGAGTTTAGTTTTACCCCGCACTCAGCAATATTCCAGCTATATGGCGGCGGTCTGAGGGATAGTGCTACTTCCCATCATTATAAATGCTACTCCAGGTTTGTGGGGGTAGCCAAGTAGTTAAAACGTTCCTTTTCTGAAGACCTGGATACAGAAGAAAGAAAAATTGTTAATTACAATTTGCCACACCCCGGTATAGAGTCCGGCCCTCTTTAGGTCTATGAGACGCACAATAAAACAAGGATAAAAACTATGATAATATTAAAATGGCACACATCTAATCAGCACACATACTGAAAGAACCATCGAGTGGCATAAACAACCCCCTTGCACACACAGTTACGTATCCATTCATAATACCATACTGCATAAAACCTCTCACAAGAACAATTTCTTACATTCCTTCACATTCAATGTCACCCACACACATCAAATTGTCACCAAACCAACATCCCTCCCTCCAACACTCATAGGTCAAGTTGCTTTTAGACACTTCCACAGACGGCGTCATAAGTAACATGAATGACAATTAATCATTTTGTCAATTTCTTCCTCGATAAACATAGCAAGAATTAGGTAGATCTTATCTGTATTTCAGTCAGTTTGAATTGTATTTACTTTTCCAATTTTGAGTGATTGAGTTTAGTTTTACTATTGCACTCAGCAATATACCAGCTATATGGCGGCGGTCTGTAAATAATCAAGTCTGGACCAGACAATCCAGTGATCAACAGCATGAACATCGATCTGCGATATTGGGAACCGATGACATGTGTCAACCAAGTCAGCGAGCCTGATCACCCGATCCCGTTAGTCGCCTCTTACGACAAGCATAGTCACCTTTTGTTGGCAAACATGGGTTGATGAAGACCTATTCTACTCCAATTTTGAACTCAACAATGACAAATAGAAATCTTCCTCAACATGCTCTTCATCGATTATTGTTGAACACAATGACAGCCTCCGGGCCGTCTACATACGTCTGTGCGACTACAATGCTACACAATCTCACAGAATCAAAATATATCATAAGAAATATAATTAATTGTTTTCCATTATCTGTTCAGGCAGATTACATTGTACATTGGTCCGAAAGTGTTAAAGTCTTGATACGGTCCCTTTATGGAGCCCTCTCGTACAGAGCTACTTTATTCTGATAAAGTTGCACTGCACTGACTGGCCTCAAACATTCACTCTAATGTTAGTCTCAGTGTATCGGAACTGCCTCTAATAGAGAAAGATCTTACCCTGCAGGCAGATATGTTTGGCACTTGAATTTGAAATGAGTTAATTTCACTTTACTGTGTCTAAATTACATCATGTTGTGAATGATGTGACCACAAGAAACATGTTATCTTACAATCTTGTCAGAATTCGTTTGGACAGTGAACATTCCAGTAAACTCTCCTTTCAAGTCTCAACTAAACACTCATTTCTATCAATTTGAGAATCACATTTAACAGTTTGTCCGTATGGCTCCTGATTCTTTGAAGCATCACATCTAACTATCATAAAATGAGGATTAACTTGACGAATGGGATTTGGTGTATCATAAAAGAAATGATCACCATTATCATTATCATCATCATCATCATCATCATCATCATCATCATCATCATCATCATCATCATCATCATCATCAGTGACAGATGTACCTGTCATCTCATTTGGCTACAATGTCTATTTATTGCTTTAGGTTGGTCTTCAATTCAACAAACCAATTAGTTTTGCAACTAGAACCCAAGAGAGGGGCAACGTGAAACCAACACAGTTATAATGTCCAGTATTCATGTCCTCAAATTCTGAAGGATCTGGAATGTCTGGCACCTTGGTCATGAAAAGACAGCTTCAGAAGCCATGATTGTCCCAATGCAACAAAAATCCCCATAATGCCCTGACCAGGAAATAATCATTGTATGAACGTTCATTGATCGATCATCCACTTAAACGATTGTTAGCCATGTATCTTCAGGACAACCACTGGTTAGTGCCCTGGACAGCCACTGACCACTGGCCACTGTAGTGGAACTGATGATAATGGGTCTTTGATTCTCAGACTGAATAATGATTATGCTTTCTACTTTTCAAGCCATTCGTCTGTTAAATATGGAATAGTTGGTACAAGACGTGTTAACCTACAAAAGCCCATTACAGTTTTTGTTTACAGTCTTACAACACAATTGCCAAAGCTGTACGGATTGTCCAATCTTTTCTTGTAGTTAAACAACCTTCAATAGTATCAACTAACTTGGAGGACGTCATCTGTCTGACGCACTTCGACGTTGTACGTTAGTTTTATCTTTCAAATGGAAAAATGGGGAACTGCAGCGTCTACAATTGGTGTCGCGTTAGATGACTTAATGGAAACGTTTTTGTCACACGTGAAATATCCATTTTTTCTCCTGTGTTGATCAATATGTGTTTAACATTGATCAAGAACTGTGTCGGCGAGTAAAACCAAATGTACTTGAGACTGACTTCAGTGCTTTTTGCGTCTTCTGAGGAAAACGCAGATTTTCAACGTAAGAGCATCGTTAATCACGTTTACAAGACTAGAATTTGGCATATCCTAAACTACAAAACATATATATAAAGTTATTTCTTCTGAACAGAACTTGCTCTCTCACACACTACATACAGTGTAGATTACTCTCGCTCCAACACGTGATGTGTGTGGTGTGCTTGCATATGTTTGCATAAGTTTGGTGTTGCACATGCAAGTGCTGTAAAAGAATACTTCATCATCGGACATAGGTCTCTGTGTATTGGAGCCGCGTTTAATAGGGAAAGTCTCAACACTCATTTCATGTGTAAAAAGTTGGCATATCGCAATAGGCATCATCATCGCCATCATCGTCAGTATCTTTAAAATGTTTTTATCAGTGTAACAGTAGACTGTAAACAGAGTATTTTTGCGGCTCAATAGTGAAAATGTATTAGATGTAGGTCTGGGGATAGGGGAATGGGGAAAGTCTGAACACTCATTTCAAGCTTTACAATTTCTCTGCATTGCTTTTGACTCTTTAGAATAGCAAATCTTACTGCTATACGATGTAGAACAATAGTATTAATTTAACGACTGGAATTTGGTATATCATAAAAGGAATCATCAGCGTCATCATCACCATCATCATCAGTATCATCATCATCACCATCATCATCAGTATCATTGAAAAAGATTTTTAGCACCGTAACAGTAGACTGTGAACAGGGTATTTTTGCGGCTCAGTAGTGAGCGATGTACCATTCAGTTACATCAGCTACAATGTTATATTTACTGATGGAGACTGGTCTTCAATTCAACAAACAAAATCGTTTTGCTACTAGAACCCTAAAGAGGGAGGCGGCGTGGATCCAACACCATCATTATAATGTCCAGTATTCGTGTCCTCAAATTCTGAATGATTTGGAATGTCTGGCACCCCGGTGAAGAAATGCCAGCTACAGAAGCCATGATTGTCCAAATGCAAAAAAAGTATCCCCATAATGCCATGACGATTAAGTGAACATTTTCTGAACGTTCATTCGTGGATCATCCACTAAAGTTGCCACTGGTTAGCATCTTCGACTCTGACCACTGTAGTGTAGCTGAAGAAGATGGGTCCTCGGATTGTGTTTCCTGGCCACTCCATGTTGATTGTGACACCTAATTTTGATCGATTTCGAAGAAATCACCTATTTGATACTGAGTAGTAGGTACAACAAAAGGAAGTGTTAAAGCCCAAACCTATAAATAACGTCTTATTGTCGACTGGTCCATTGACGAATGGCCAGCTATTTCTCTTCGGAGACCTGTCTGATGTTGTTTTATCTAGTATTTGCAAATGTGAAAATGCTTTAACAAAAAACTTATTTGCATTTTTTTCAACTGGTATAAAATCGTTATTTCCTGTGAACGCAATCTCATTGATCGTCTTACAAGTTGTTGAGTATTCCAATTACCGTTTACAGTCTGACAACAGCATTGCCAGAAGCACTGAAGTTGTAGGGATTATCCAATCTTTTCTTGTAGTTAAACAACCTTCAATAGTATCAACTAACATGCGAGGACGCCATCTGTCTGACGCACATAGACGTTGTTCGTTAGCTTTATCTTTGAAATGAGGAACAGGAACTGCAGTGTCAACCTTCGGCGTCGCGATAGAGAACTGAATGTAAGCTTTGTTGTTTGAACTCAATTGAAGCAGTTTTGTTACATGTGAAATGTAAACTGATTTTGAGATACAGTAGTGTTTAGAAATATCCATATTTTTCCGCGTGTGGGTTGGTCAATTTAAGTTTACCGTTGATCCAGACCTGTGTCGGCGAGAGAAACTAGATTTAGATACTTGAGAACTGACTTCAGTGGGGTTTTTGCGGCTTTCGACGAACACTTTTTTTGTATTCAGAAGTAAGAGCATCGTTTTTCACGTTATACATAAAAATAATAAAATGGAAAAATAACTCTTCCAAATAGATATTGGTCTACCACGTAGTACATACAGTGTAGATTACTTTTGACTCCAACAAGTATGAACAAAACAGTTGAAAATATACACATGGAAAAACCGTTTTGCAAGACTTTTGATTTTCAACCCCCATGTAACCATTTGGTCCTTCGAGCACAAAATACATTGATGTTTGATGTGCACATGTAACGATCAAGGTGAGCATCACGTGCAATACAATATCAAGTTTCAAGCTCGATGACTAGAAAAGTCAACTGATTTCAATCGCCATAACTGGAACGTTACTGGATGTGATGTTAAACAACAAACAAAGAAGGAAAACAAACGAAGAAACAAACAACGTCACCACGGACGCAAACAGAAAACAGTTTTCTCAAATGTAATAAAGTTTAACATAAAAGGTTTTTAGGCGTATATTACACAGTTCGCATTACTAATATATAATATTTCACACGCGGAAATACAAATGGTAAAATAGTTATTTTCATATATTCTTATTATTAAATAACTGATGTGTACTCTCGCACAACGAATAAGCTTACAGAATGAATACATTGGCTTGGTGAATCGTTCAATTTGCCCATTCTGCCAAATGATTTGTAGCAAAATTTTTGTTTGCAAAAAGTATAACCCACACATCGGGGTCTTTCGTTGAATGTATTAAGAACCCTCTTCAATTGCTAAGTGTTACGTGTGAAGGTAATAAGTAGTAACACTAGGGTGAACTCAGGTATTTATGACGGGAGTCGTGCTACGTCTATGGGAACGGTTCGACGTACCAGTTCAACGCTATCCATTCTCTGACAAAAATCGAATATCTCAGTCACGTCCCGTATCCAACAATTCAGGAATCTGTCAAACAAACAACCAAGGTGTATAAATGTGTCCTTATCCCACTCCTGATGTCCCCCATCCGAAACCAACCATGAAAACATATAATGACAACGCCAAAAAACACGACTCGACTTCCCAACGTCTCAAAATATCCAGGTGTAATGCCATTATATCATACGGTATGTCAGCGATGTTCTGGCTGGAGGCTGTTGTGAAGCCAACATTGTGACTACTCTCAGTCATGTGGATAGGCTTTTACATCCAGATAAGATAATGACATCCTACAAACTAGATTATTTGTGCATGTTCTTGCGCAAACACATTAATCAAGGCTTACAACGTGATTCCACTCCAGAGTGCACGGTGTGTTTAATCTCTCCCATTTTACGTCCAGCCCTTGAACCTTAAAAACATTATAGCATAATAATGGCTCTTTATAAAACGCCTGTTTCCATATACTTTTGTATGCTCAAGGCGCTAACACAATATTACCCTGGATAGCCCAAGCGGCCTGTGAGGCGCTAGAAGGTTAATTTTCATATGACTTATCCCGCCAGATATAAATTTTGTTTTCTTGTTTTACCTTGAAATGTTGTTGATTACGTTCATAGTTTTCGGAAAATACAAAACATAAATTATGCAAGCTTAACGTACATTTAATTTACGTGTATAACAAAATAAGTAGTTTTAATATGTAACATGGCTCATGAGTTTTGAAATTTATATTTGTAGCTTAAAGGGGCCAACAAGCCAAACAATTCCTTTCAATTCTGATTTGCAAATATAAAGTAATATGTAGCAAAACATTCAAAATGATAATATGAATTGTATTATGCTTACTTGAAGCTCTGCTACCAAACATACTGGCACTACCAAACCCAGGCATAAACACATAAGTCAATATGTGCGCTGGGACCACGGGACCACACACAACCACTAAAAATACAGGTGGTGCAATTCTCGAAAACAGAGTCGTTGTAGAAATATACACACATTCCTCTTTTATTAAACGTGTTCAGCAGGACATCCCCGGGTCCATTTTACAAAAAAACAGTGCTACACATCCACGCAGAGTAAGATAAAACTAAAGATAATATAAATATTTGTCTACGACCATCTGTACATACATATATATTTCACTGGTCAGCATTGGAAACCCAGTCCGTCTCAGTTTTGACCAAACAGTAAGCATCTGTATATGGATCTCTCATGTACAAAGCTACTTTACTCTGCTAAACCGTAATACACCGAGTCACCTCAAACACTCACACTTATGTTAGTCTCAGTGTATCCGAACTGCAGAGAAAGATTTTCCCCTACAGGTGGTCATTTTCAGCACTGGCATTTGAGATGAGGATAGGTTCACCTTCCTTTGTTTTACCATACTATGTGTGGTGAGACCACAACTATCTTGTCTAAACTGCAAAGAATTATCAGCCAACCAGGTTACCTTAGTCTCCAAATGGAAACTTTCTGAAGGTTGAACAATTTCGGTTGAAGTGGTTTCGACAGAGAACATTCCAGTACTGGGCATATTCACCGTAGAATCAACAACTGCAGTGCCCGGGGGTTGAAGACTTTCGTCCGAAGCTGTTTGGACAGAACATTCCAGTACTGTACTTCTTCACCGTAGAATCAACAACTGCAATACCTCATGCTGCATCCTTCCTTTCATCCACAATCAAATTGCACAATTAATATTATTTTGTTTTTAAAACATATCAAATGAAACAGTCTTGTGATTTCACCTTTCACGCCCATATTTTTTTGATGAGGAAATAACGTTGATCGTTCATTGATCGCTCAAGAATTATCAGCCGTCTAGGTTACATAAGTCTCCAAATGAAAACTTTGTAAAGTTTGAAGAATTTCGTCTGAAGTGATATGGACAGAGAACATTCCAGTACTGGACATCTTCACCGTACATTCAACAACTGCAGTGCCCGGAGCTGTATCCTTCCTTTCATCCACAATCAAAATGCATATTCAATATTATTTTGTTTAAACCTCTATCAACGAAACAGTCTTTTGATTTCACCATTCACGCCCATAATGTGAGGAAATAGGCATTCTGTGAGCGTTCATTGATCGATCATCCATTTTCAAGAGATTGTTAGCCCTGCATCTCCAGCACGGCCACTGGTCAGCACCCCGGACAGACACTGACCCCTGCAGTGGAACTAATGATAATCAGCTCTTGATTCTGGGATTGAATTTTCCGGTCACCTCATTATGGCCGTGACTCCTGCTTTTGATGATAACGATTTCCAGCAAATCGTCCGTTAAATACAGAGTAGTTGGTATAATGAGTGCTAACGTTAAAAAAAACTTTCAAAGAACGTCCTTTGGGCACCTGTCTGTATTCGTGGATGCTGGTTTATCTTGTATTTGCAAATGTGAAAATGGTTTAGCTACAAACGTAGTTTCTAAATATCATTTACAGTTATATTTCAATTACAAAGAAACATCGCTATTTCCCCCCAAACAGTGAAGGCAATGCTAATCTGACTGTTCAGCTTGAAAGTTTTTGAGTATTCCAATTACCGTTTACAGTCTTGCAACAGTATTTGTTGTTGAGCCCCGAAGCTGTAGGGATTGTCAAATCTTTTCTCGTAGTTTAATCAACCTTTGATTGTATCAGCTTACTTGTGAGGACAATGTTAATCGCCTGTCTAATGCACACTGACGTGGCTCGTCTTTGAGTTTTATCTTTGAAATGGAAGAAAGGGAATTGTGGCGTCTACTCACGATGTCCCGGTAGAGGACTTAGACTGACTGACTGACTGAGTTTGGTTTTACGCCGCTTTTAGCAATATTCCAGCAACATCACGGCAGGGGACACCAGAAATGGGCTTCACACATTGTACCCATGTGGGGATTCGAACCCGGGTCTTCGGCGTGACGAGCCAACGCTTTAACCACTAGGCTACCCCACCGCCCCAGAGGACTTAGAGGATGCCTGAAATGTAAGTTTCCTTTGTGGTGCGATATTGCATTGAAATATCTATTTTCCCATGTGTTGGTCGATGTAGCTGGAATTTCCCTCGTGTGTGGAGACAGGTACTTGTGTCGGCCTTTGAAACCAGATGTATTAAGAACTGACTTTGGTGTTTGTTTATAGAGGACCACGCAGATAGTGGGAACATCGTTATTGACGTTTACACCTCCTAAATTGCAAAAAACTATAACAAGTAAACGTCTTCTAAATAGACATTACTCTCTCACACACAACACATAGTGCTGATTACTTTTGCTCCTACATGTGACGCAACTCTTTGACGACTTGTTCTGCTTACATAGGGTATTGGTGTTGCACATGAACATTCTGTAAACGGTTACTACATATATCTACTGTCAGTCTCACAGTGGAGTGATGTAGGTGCGTATTCATATCATCATGGTGGCATCTCGATAAGTAAAGACGGTATCCTTTTATACCTCACCCAGGACTCGTATCCAAACAATTAAGGATTATGTCCAACGTCAAATGTCTGGCCGGGGATATATAAATACTTCCTCAACTGCATTTTCTTGTGCAAACAAATTGATCAAGGCTGGCAATGACAATTCACTCCAGAGACCAGCATGTGTTTTGTCAGTGGCGTTTTATATCCTGTCCTTGAACCACATATTCTGAGAGTTCTTACGGAACATCAACATGCAGGGGCAATACTTCGAAACAGAGTCTTTGTAAAAATATACACATATTCACTTTTTTGTTTAATTTATTTTCTTTGAAGAATCCTTTCCTTGAGATAGTCCCGTGAGTGCTAGTGAAATACGATTTAGTTGGCAGAAACATGTCCAGGGCTAAAGCCACGTAGCACATGTACTTATTCCATTGGTGGCAGGTAGATCAGTAGTTAAGACATTCCCTTGTCACGCCGAATATCTGACTGTACCCTCTTGGTTAAAATGTTTAAATTCCATTTAATGGTATTCTCTCACATTCAATATCATCCACACACATCAAACTGTCACCAAATCAACATCCCTCCCTCCAACGCTCAAAGGTCAAGTTTTAGATGATTCCACAGACGACGTCATAAGTAACATGGATGCCAATTAATTATTTTGTGAAGTTCTTCCTCGGTTAACAGAGCAAGAATTAAGTAGATCTTATGTGTATTGCAGTCAATTTGAATTGTATTTACCTTTTTCCAATTTTGAGTGAGTGAGTTTAGTTTTACGCCGCACTCAGCAATATTCCAACTATATGGCGGCGGTCTGTAAATAATCGAGTCTGGACCAGACAATCCAGTGATCAACAGCATGAGTATCGATCTGCGTAATTGAGAACCAATGACATGTGTCAACCAAGTCAGTGAGCCTGACTACCCGATCCCGTTAGTCGCCTCTTACGACAAGCATAGTCGCCTTTTGTGGCAAGCATGGGTCGCTGAAGACATATTCTACTCCAATTTTGATCTCAACAACGACAAATAGGAATTTTCCTCACCATGCTCTTCATCGATTATTGTTGAACACAATGCCAGCCTCCGGGCCGTCTGCATACGTCTGTGCGACTACAACGCTACACAACCTCACAGAATCAAAATATATCATAAGAAATATAATTAATTGTTTTCCATTATCTGTTCAGGCAGATTACATTGTACATTGGTCCGAAAATGTTAAAGTCTTGATACGGTCCCTTTATGGAGCCCTCTCGTACAGAGCTACTTTATTCTGATAAAGCTGCACTGCACTGACTGGCCTCAAACACTCATGTTAGTCTCAGTGTATCGGAACTGCCTCTAATAGAGAAAGACCTTCCCCTGCAGGCAGATATGTTTGTCACTTGAATTTGAAATGAGGGTTAATTTCACTTTACTGTGTCTAAATTACATCATGTTGTGAATGATGTGACCACAAGAAACATGTTATCTTACAATCTTGTCAGAATTCCTTTGGACAGCGAACATTCCAGTACTGTGCATCTTCCCCAAGGAACCAGCTACCGCAATATATATGTGGAGATGTAAACACCCTTCGATCATCAAACCAATGGAAGCCTAATAGTGCCATTTTGAAATTTATCGCTATTTGTATATTTTTTGTGTAAATGCTTAAATTTTATTACGTAATTTCGAATATTTCTCGTAATTTCTCTTATTCCAAATACTCGTTATATCAAGTTTGTTTAAATTCTAAATTACGATTTCTCCCAGTTAGTTCAAGATTTTCTCTTTTTTTCAAACGTCTCTTGTAAAGTAAAAGTATTCTCGGTATTTTGATGTTTTTCTTTAAATAACTGGAAATAGCGAGAAAATAATTCGAGTAATAAGAAACTAATCGATTCTTTTTTAAAAGAAACTTGAAATAACCGAAACGAAATTACGAACTACGATATTATAATCGAAGTAACGTGAAAAAGCTCCAAATTTAACGTGAAAAAAGCTCCAAATTTAACGGATGACTGAAATTACGAGACATTTTGCTACCAACATGGCACCAGAAACCACACAGTCGTGGGTACGTGATTCAGATAACGTCTGCCTGCCCGCCTCAGCAACAATTACATGTTTTATTTGCATCTGTGTCATCTGTGTCAACTTATCGGGTTTATATCAACATATTGTTAGGCATGGACGACACGTGACCGTCAGCATGGCTATATTGCTCTAATGTCATCATGACATACCATGGGTTTCAAATCGTCGTCCACGAGCAACCAGAATTTAGAGCGCTGCCGGAAAACATTAAATCATGATAGATGACATATCATGTGTATTACCGATAAGATATATGCAAGAGAGAGAAAACAACAATGAGAAAAATACAACGGTGGATCACATTCATACCATACACGTTGGAGGGGCGGTGCGGTAGCCTAGTGGTTAAGGCGTTCGCTCGTCACGCTGAAGAACCGGGTTCGATTCCTCACATGAGTACAATGTGTGAAGCCCATTTGTGGTGTCCTCCGCCGTAATATTGATGGAATATTGCTAAAAGCGGCGTAAATCTTAACTCACTCACTCACTCACTCACTCATACACGTAGAACCATATGTAACAGAACGGACTCACACACGTTGAGTGAGTGATCAAGCTTTCAACGAGACCCCGGTCTGTTTACACACTTAAAACCTTTAAGTTGGAAGTCAAGAACAAATATATTTTCTTGTAAGATTTATACGTTCGAGGGCAGTAAGATCTGTACTGTAAAAACTCGATCTGGAGATCAACTGGTTTAGCGTAAAAGCATTGCTTTTGAAAGTCAAAATGTCGAGATGCTGCATATAGAAATACGTATTACAGTAAGATTATAATCAAACCTTCGCTTCGGGACAGTCAGATTAGTATTATTAAAGCGCAATCTGTGGATCAGCAGAGAAACCGCTACTCGCGCCCAACCCACACAAACATCTCCTCCAATCACGAGGAAACTATGACAGACCACTATCTGCGAATCTTTAAGCTCGTCGTATTACCCGGATTCTCCATCGCTAATTAAAGAGCTTATTAGAGGGATTAAAGTCGATTAGCTGAGTTTTCTCTTTGCGTGAGCAACCCACACGACACAGAATTTCAGTGAATAAATTGTGAGTTAATATTAGTGAAGTCTTTTTACTATCGATTATGAGGTTATAATTATCGATCACATATGATTGCAGAGATACATGATATGTTTGTTTATGTGACCGTTTGTTGTCTTACGGCTTTGCGATATCAGAAGTATATATATATATGTATATATGTGTGTGTGTGTGTGTGTGTGTGTGTGTGGAGGACGCGAATCAGAATCAGAATAACTGACCAGCGTACATGCCTCTCTCTGTCTCCCTATCTCTCTCTCTCCCTCCCTCCTTCCCTCCCTCTCTCTCTCTCATTCTCTACCCCCCCCTCTCTCTCTCTCTCTCTCTCAGTTGGTCCAGAGCATATGCATTTTTTTCTTAAAGCTAACGGCAAGTTAATACATTTCAAAACAGATTATTTTCACGTACACTGGTCTGCCATTGTGAGCAGCGTGTCTGTTCCCCTTCTGTTCCCCTCTCTGTTCCCAATGTCTGCAGGTGTGAGGAAGCGGAATTCTTGGCCTGGCCCCCTGAGGTAATGACACCACCTATCAAGGGGCACAGTATATAAATACACGGGTGTTGATCATTCTCCCAAAACGGCAAATTATTTGTACAGATGGGTCCCGCCGTATTAGATGTAAACATTTATTCCGTCGGTTTAAAAACGTTTCCTAAACACTATCAACAACTTGGTGTTGTAAGTAAGTTCCAGATTTACATTTTCTAATTGAAACAGAGTACGTTAATACATATGCTTTATGTGAGAATCTCCATCTCTTTCACAGGTGGCGCTGTCCTGAAGGGGCAGATAACTCTGTAATGGGGTTGGTGGAAAGAATTGAGGTGAGGTCGGGTTTAAGTTTGAATACAAGAATATTGCACATATTGTGGTGTCTGTGAATATGTGTCTGTGTATGTGCGTGAGTACGTGCGTGAGCGGGAGCGTGTGTGTATTGTTGCTTATACCAATCCGGACTAACACCGGTTTTCCAGTGTAAGCCCACTGACCTACCCAGCCGTAGTTTGACATGGACCCCAGCAAACCGTTTAAGCCCACTAATCCTTGTTTGTTTTGTTTGTTTGTGAAAAACAAAGAAACAACCAGGATATGATAACTTGGATGGTTTGGTTGGTTTGTTGTTTAACGCCGCAATCAGCAATGTTCCAGCTATATGGCGGCGGTCTATAAGTTGGCCAAATAATCGAGTCTGGACCAGACAATCCAGCGATCAACAGCATGAGCATCGGTCTACGCAATTGGGATACGGTGTCATTTGTCAACCAAGTCAGCGAGTCTGGTCACCTTATATCGTTGTCCGCTCTTACAAACATGGGTTGCTGGAGACATTCTAAAACCCATGTAAGCAATTTGACATAAACTATTGGTGACAGCTTCCCCTAGCGTTGATACTTCACCTGTGTTGACTAGGCTAACCCTTGACACGCGTGCTACATACTTCAAGTGTTGACGAGTATTGCTGATCCTACTGGTATATGCATAATGCTTCATGCTGATCATCACTACATACTACATCAAAGTGTCGACAAGTATTGCTGATCCTACTGGTATATGCATAATGCTTCATGATCATCACTACATACTTCAAGTGTCGACGAGTATCGCTGGTCCTACTGGTATATGTATAATGCTTCATGGTCATCACTACATACTTCAAGTGTCGACGAGTATTGCTGATCCTACTGGTATATGCATAATGCTTCATGATCATCACTACATACTTCAAGTGTCGACAAGTATTGCTGATCCTACTGGTATATGCATAATGCTTCATGATCATCACTACATATCTTCAAGTGTCGACGAGTATTGCTGATCCTACTGGTATATGCATATAATGCTTCTGATCATCACTACATACTTCAGTGTCGACAAGTATTGCTGATCCTACTGGTATATGCATAATGCTTCATGATCATCACTACATACTTCAAGTGTCGACAAGTATTGCTGATCCTACTGGTATATGCATAATGCTTCATGATCATCACTACATACTTCAAGTGTCGACAAGTATTGCTGATCCTACTGGTATATGCATAATGCTTCATGATCATCACTACATACTTCAAGTGTCGACAAGTATTGCTGATCCTACTGGTATATGTATAATGCTTCATGACATCATCACTACATACTTCAAATGTGCTAGATGACAAGTATTCAAGTGCCTGCTGATTGCTGATCCTACTGGTATATGTATAATGCTTCATGGTCATCACTACATACTTCAAGTGTCGACGAGTATTGCTGATCCTACTGGTATATGCATAATGCTTCATGATCATCACTACATACTTCAAGTGTCGACAAGTATTGCTGATCCTACTGGTATATGCATAATGCTTCATGATCATCATTACATACTTCAAGTGTCGACGAGTATTGCTGGTCCTACTGGTATATGTATAATGCTTCATGATCATCACTACATACTTCAAGTGTCGACGAGTATTGCTGATCCTACTGGTATATGCATAATGCTTCATGATCATCACTACATACTTCAAGTGTCGACGAGTATTGCTGGTCCTACTGGTATATGTATAATGCTTCATGGTCATCACTACATACTTCAAAGTGTCGACGAGTATTGCTGATCCTACTGGTATATGTATAATGCTTCATGATCATCACTACATACTTCAAGTGTCGACGAGAATTGCTGGTCCTACTGGTATATGCATAATGCTTCATGGTCATCACTACATACTTCAAGTGTCGACGAGTATTGCTGATCCTACTGGTATATGTATAATGCTTCATGGTCATCACTACATACTTCAAGTGTCGACGAGTATCGCTGGTCCTACTGGTATATGTATAATGCTTCATGGTCATCACTACATGCTTCAAGTGTCGACGAGTATCGCTGGTCCTACTGGTATATGCATAATGCTTCATGGGTCGACGAGTATTGCTGGTCCTACTGGTATATGTATAATGCTTCATGGTCATCACTACATACTTCAAGTGTCGACGAGTATCGCTGGTCCTACTGGTATATGTATAATGCTTCATGGTCATCACTACATACTTCAAGTGTTGACGAGTATTGCTGATCCTACTGGTATATGCATAATGCTTCATGGTCATCACTACATACTTCAAGTGTCGACGAGTATCGCTGGTCCTACTGGTATATGTATAATGCTTCATGGTCATCACTACATACTTCAAGTGTCGACGAGTATCGCTGGTCCTACTGGTATATGTATAATGCTTCATGGTCATCACTACATACTTCAAGTGTCGACGAGTATCGCTGGTCCTACTGGTATATGTATAATGCTTCATGGTCATCACCACATGATCTACGGCATTCTTCACTTATGCCGCCCAGTGTATGAATTAATTTTGAAAAGTCACTGGCTAGGAAGGATAGTTAAGTAAAAATGCTGCTAGCACACATTATACTTCACTGGCCCTGCAAATATCAATATCAAAATGCACATCGGTCAGAATTGTTGTGATGTTTGGTAATTGAAGATGGTAAGTTACGGTATTGTCCCCACTTGGAAACAATATAAATCAAACAAACACAATCAAGTTAAACGTAGTATTTGTATTGAAATGGTTCCTAATCTCTTTTGCTCAACGCTATTAATTATAACATTTTTATATAACGATCTTCGTGTGACAACTAGATAATAAAATCACGAAACTTTTGCGGACGGACTTTTAAATTAACACCTTAATGGTTAACTTCATCATATTCATGTACATTAAATAAGAACACATTATCTGAGATTTTCAGCCAGCCAGTCGGGATTGCTTTAACAATACACTCAACGCCAAAAGAAACGTTACCCTCCTACATTTATGAATTACTTAAAAACTATCAAAGATATGTTAGAAGGTATTAGTTTACAAGAAAGCTTAACAACACAGCTTTATGCAAATCACGAAAAACAATTCTCAAATGCATTCACATTTAGGTGAAATGCATCTTTTTCAGTAGAGTTAAATTGTCCTATTTTCTTCCATCCCGAAATAAACCAATAACAGTGATTTAGATGACCAAAAGAAAGGTTGAAATAAACTTCTGGTTTGAGACAAAGATAAACCACTTAAAGGCACCATTTTTCAATTATTAAAACAAGAAACAACTGTTGTAGGGTGTGTTAAATTGTAAAGGAATCATTCCTATTATTTCAGTCTTTTAAAACATTTTCTGCTGATTTGCATTAGTGAAAACAAGTAAAGCGTGTCTTTGATATTGTGAAAAAATGTTTAGGAACATCTACAATGATCTTTGTTAGCATTCTTGCTTGCAACGTAACATTTTGCCATTTTTTGTTACACATAACAATTTCAGTCGTCAAAACGCAGTAATATTCAAGCAGTATTTGTGTCGATTTCACATGTAGAATGATTCAATAGGGTATAAAGAGAGCCTAGAATGCATGATATGATACACAAGTATATAAAACATGCCACGTTTAACAGCTGAAGAGAGAGAAATAGCCATTGGGATGGTGCAGATGGGGTCGACATACAAAGCTGTTGCCAACGCCCTCGGATGCCACCGTATCACGGTTATAAGACTTATTCAGGGCTTCAGACAGACTTGGGTCCCCGTAGACAGACCAAGAAGTGGACGTCCACGCATCACAACGCCAACTGAAGATAGGTACCTCCGTCATTAAGGAAGGAGGGTAACTTTCCTTTTGGCGTTTAGTGTATGTTACTGGCCCGATTCACAATCTGTGCTATCTTTGGACGGGACGAGCTCTACTCGATGTGGGGCTGTGATTAATCTTGATCATACTTGTCAGAAATTAAAGTAATTAATATAATATTGCATGTGGTTTCAACTGCAAGCGACGTTTGTGGTATCGCTAAAATACCGGACCTGATCGCTTCCTAACACGCCGTGAATTAACAGACACATTGTTCTCAGATAGCGTAAGACAAACAAACTAAACTATACGAGTTGTTCATACCCATGCATCATGTTTTGCCCGACTATCAGTAAATATGTCAATAGATCTTGTTTCACTCACGGAAACAACTCCCTGTCATCAAGTTACCCCACGAGGGAAACTCAAGTTACATTGACCAGAACACCGCCAAAACGATGAGCACAGTCTACCACATCTCAAAACCAGCTTGCATTACAAATGTGGCGTCCACGGCTCCATTGAGTCCTCTACCGGAACCTGGTGAGGAGACGCCAGACAACCAGTATCTTCCATTCTGAAGGTAAAACTATCATGCGAGCAACGTCTATGTACGCCAGACAGGAGATTAACATTGATCTCTCGTGTAAGTTGATGCTACTGTAGTTTAGTTTTACGGCAACAAAAAATAAAGAACCTCTCCACCATCGAGACCCAATCGGGGATCGTGTTACGACTGTAACTGGGATATGGAATACTCAAAAACTTTCAAGACAATCAGTAAGATTAGCATTGTCTTGAGGAAAGAGCGATGGCTTTGAGCTTTGGGAATACACCTGTTTTACTGACAATGGGCAATGGATATTATTAGTTGTTCACAGGTCACGAGGGGGACATGGGTTGGTGTACCCTCTATGTTTCTTTATGTTCCCTGAGCCCATCAACCCATGGGCCCCGAGGGACAAGTGAACAACGTATTCATCTTACTGAACAAATCAATGTTAATTTTGAACTGTTTAAAGCACGGGTATTGGATCATAATAGGGAGTATCGTAGTTAGGCAACAGCCAAAACACTTCTAACACGAAGTACCAAACGAATTCCCACACTTCGGCATTTCCAGAGGGTAACATAGAAAATGTTACTCGCTTGTAAGCTGGGTACATGGATTGGCTGAGCCAATCAGAAAACGACATTTATGTGTGAGGTAAGATAACAGATACTGAGAAACGTTTGCCGGGAAAACATTTTCGTGTTCCCAAGTATAAGATGAACCATACCCACACATACTGCAGACATGACTCCAAAGACGGCTGACTGACAATTTGTCATTGAGAAGTTCCTTGAAGGTCTCTAAGTTAGTTAGTACGTATTTATGTTCTCTGTGTTAAACAGATTTGCTGGCGATCAGCGTTACTGATCAAAAGGAGGAGTCACAATCAGAATGGAGTGACCGCAAATTCAATCTGAAAATCAAAGAGACCCATTATCATCAGTTCCACTACAGTGGTCAGTTTCCGTGTGCTGACCAGTGGCCGAGCTGGAAACCCGTGGCTAACAATCACGTTAGTAGATGATCGATCATTGGACGCTCAAAGAATGAGTCCAGGTTTTGCGGGGATATATGGCATATATTGACCATCATGGCTTCCATAACAACAATTATGAGCCGGTGTGAGACATTTCGGATCCTCCTGAATTTGAAGAACAATGGACATTATCTGGCGTAGGTTCCACTTGGACATCTCCTTGGGGTGCTCTTAGCAAAACGAATTGGTTTCATTCATTGAAGACCAGCCTCCAGAGACCTCAAGCAGTTACTGGACATTGTAGCTAATGGAGCTGGATTGTACATCCTTTCCTCTTAGGACACAAAAGCGACCATGTTCACAGTATACTGCTTCGTTAATACAATGATGAACATAATTATGATGAGGGGGGGGATTTTGATGATAATATTTAATAATTAAACCATTTATTCTTTTTCTTACCCCGTTTCTTCAAAAAGTCAAATTGATATTTTTTGCTAAAATCATGTTACAAATGGAAAGCTGCCTCTTTATTATATACCTTGTGTTTATGTTGTTGTATTCTATATCTTATATGAAGCTCGAGTGTTTGAAGCTTTCAGTTTGATCATGTGCCATCGTTTATAACTTTAAAAATAAGTAAGATGAGAAGATAAAAACAATGTCATCAGAGATAATAGTCTGTTTTAAGCATGATAAGATGAACTGTGCATTGATATTCGTATTCATGACATCCTGACACTTTTAGTTTATCCAAAGCATAAAAAAAACAACTAAAAAATCTCTGACCATATCACATTCCCGAGCTAAATGTTGAATAGGTTCTTTTCAGAACCACAAAAAGTACTCATTGTTCTACATCACGAGGGAGCAAAGTTTCGAAGTTACAAGAGCTATATAGATAGATTGTTAGATATGGTGGTACAATTTGAAGAGTTGTTGAGACGTGAATGACGGGAAGGAAGGATACAAATCTCGTTATTGATCTAACTGGTTCTTCAGTTAAGAGTGAGTGGGTGAGTGAATATGGTTGTACGCCGCTTTTAGCAACATTCCAGCAATATCACGTCGGGTGACACCAGAAAAAGCCTTTACAAATTGTACCCATGTGGGGATCGAACCCGGTTCTTCAGCGTGAGTAGCGGATGCTTTAACCATTATACTACACCACCGTCCCTTTAAACGGACTTCTGATGGAATGTTTTAATCGTCACAGGATTTCATTTTGTAGACCGAGATATCTCAGTTTCGTTGGTATTTTGGTAACAGATCAGACAACAAAATCAATATGAATTGCACACAATGCATACATTACGAATATCATGCTAAATGCCAAAGCCAAAACTGACTTCATGCGTTGGAAAGACCTTTCCTATTAAATGCAGTTCCCACACTCTGAGACCTTCATGTAGTCACTGAAAGTTCCGAGTGGGTTTCAGTGGACTGACACGTATGAAAACATTTACTGACTGGTGGTCAAAACTCGACTGGTTAGGATTCAAACCAAAGTGCAGCGAAATACATCTGAATGGACAGACATTGAAAAACATTAACTTATATTTCCTTTCTTTGAATCTGACTCAGTGAGAAGTGTGCAGCTGTGAACGTCAGAATGGGTTTCAGATTTATCAAGGTGCGACAGCATTGTATATGAAGAAACCTTGATTTGACATTTACCGCCTGCTTTTTAAAACTGAGACTGGTTAGATTCAAACTGATGTCCAGTGAGATAAATCTGAATGAACAGGCAGGGATTGAAAAAAGAATAATTATATTTCCTTTGTATCTGACTCTGAGAGAATGTGCAGCTATGCAAACTGCACAGAGGCAGATACACATAGATATTCGGACGCTCTGATTGTGCTGACGGTAACACCAAAAATCGATGAAGTGCAAAATGAATAGAATTTCTATTTGTCGCAGTTTAGTTTCCAAATGGGAAAAGTAAATATAGTTGAATTGGGCTGCGTGACAGGCGTGGCACTGACTTACTTCTTGCTGTGTTAACAAGGAAAGAACTCTTAATTGTCATTCCTGATTCTTATGACGTCGTCTGTGGAATTGTCGGAAAACATATTTGATTTAATCTGCTTCTAATTTCAACTGATGAGGAATTGGTCAACTGGGCCAATATAAGACGTCTTTGTGTCGATATTAAAAAGGGTTTTGTTGTGTCGGGATGCATGCAAATATGATGTTTAGACATAAACAAATACTGACTGAGTGAGTTTTAAGTCACTTTATTTAATTTCCAGGGATATTTCATGGCAGGGTCTGCAGAAATAGGCTTCACACATTGTACCCACGTTGGTATTGTAACCAGGTTCTCAGGTGACGCTTTCACTTTACTTCGCCACCATTTAGGTAACACGAATGAGTTTAGTTTTACGGCGCTTTTAGCATTATTCCAGCAATATCACGACCAGAAATGAATAAGTAGGAAGAGAACGTGGACTAAGTGGCTTCAAACTTAAACCTGTATTTTTGTACTTAATGACTTTAACTAGCAGTCAGATGACTATCAGTTCAAAGGATTGTCACAATGGCAATAAATTAATCAAATATTGTGTCCAATTCTACAAAGGCTCTGTTTCAGAGTTTGGCACCTGTTTTCTGCCGATTCTGTCATTACTCCCAGCAATACTTCAAGGAAAGGACATAAAACAAGACAGCCAGCCTTGATTAATTTGTTTGCGCAAGCAAATGCACACACAATTGAGTTTGTAGAATGACATTATCCTATCTGGGTGTGAAAGCCTGTCCACATGACTGGGACTATTCATAGTGTTGGCTTCACAACAGCCTCAAGCCAGAACAGTGCTGACATTTCGTATGATATAATGACAAAAAGGCCTTGAACTCGCAACGTGTCTTACATGTTTGCGTTGAGACTGGCAACAGGTTGAGTAATTTTGGAAGCTATTTATTTACCTGACCGTGGATTTGATATCTGGCATACTCCCAGGCTTAATGACAATAAACCTACTTTACCGGTAAAGAAGGAAGGGTCCTTAATGGCGGTGGTCTGTAAATAATGAAGTCTGGACCAGACAATCCGGCGATTAACACCTTGATCATCAATCTACAGAATTGGGATACGATGACATGTGTCAACCAAGTCAGTGAGCCTGACCATCTCATCCCGTTAGTCGCCTTACAACAAAGCATGGGTCACTGAAACAATTTCTAACCCAGATAGGTCAGATATAACTGTCATACGAGCAGAGTTTGTTAGTTTTTCCTTTTTACGCTTTACACAAGACTCAGCAATATTCCAGCCATAGGGTGGCGGTCTGTAAATAGCGAAGTCTGGACCAGACAATCCAGTGATTAACACTAAGAACATCAATCTGCAGAATTGGGATACGATGACATGTGTCAACCAAGTCAGTGACCACCCGACCCCGTTAGTCGCCTTACGACAAGCATGTGTTGCCAACTAATTCTAACCCGGATCTTCACTGGTCAGATATAACTGTCATACCAGCAGCGGATATGTGTGTCAGACAGGTGATTAACATTGCTCAAACGAGTAAATTAATGTTGTTTTGGCAAGGAAAGATTGGACAATGCCTCACCTTCAGGAACCCACCAAGAACCGTGTTGTAAGACTGTAAACGGTAACCTTCTCAAAATCCTTTCCAATGAAAAGATAAGCATTCCCTATATCGATTGGTAGAAATTAAAATTGATTTTTACAGTTAGAGATAAAACAGTTTCAGTGACATAGGGCAATGATGACTGGATATTGAACAGTTGTTTTGTTTTTTATATGTTTACGTTTGCAAATGTTAGGTAAAACAGTTGACACAAACAGTCAAGGTCTCCAAAGAGTGTTTTCCGATTATCCGTCATAAAGACGTCCTTTATAAGTTGGGTTGAAATTTAGTACTTATTAATAGATTACTCGATATCCAAGAGAGCATTTGCCACCAGACATTATTTAACAAAAGTACAAAAGTATGAGTCACAATCAGTAAGGTCTAAACAGGAATTTCAATCTGAGAATCAAAGACCCATTATCATCAGTTCTACTGGACTGACCAGTGACCCAGCTAGAAACGCATGGCTAACAATCGCTTAAGTAGATGATCGATCAAGGCAAGCTCATAGAATGATTGTTTCCTCATTAAGGAATTATTGGGATACTTGGAGTATTTGACTATCATTGCGTCTGTAACGGGTTTAGCTGGCGTGCCAGATTTTCTTTTTCCTCCTTAATTCGCGAACGCCAGGATTGACAGTATCTGAGAAGGTTGTACTCTGTCCATTCTCTGGGAAAACAAATTGGTTTGTTGTATCAAAGACTAGTCTTCCGAAATCTCCAGCAGTAATTGGTTAGTGGAGATGAATGGCACAACTGTTACTCTTGAGCCTCAAAACATACTGTTTCGCTCATAGATGATGATGATGATGATGGTGATGATGATGGTGATGATAATGACGACAAATACGACGATGACGACGACGACGACGATGATGATGAAGTAGAAAAGCTGTATATATATCTTGTTGGGTTATGTACAATTTAAAGAAGTGAGTTTGGTGACAGAAGGGAAGGATGCAGGTCCTTGTATTGCAGTGGTTGCGCAGAACTGGAAAGTTAACTGTTCAAACAACTTCTGATAAAATGTTTGAACGTTTAGCAGGGTTTTATCGTCAGACTGAAAGTCACCTGGCCAGTTGATATTTTGTAGCAGTTCAGACAACAAGGTCGGGCTTGCCTGGTCAGTATAATATAAAAGATGTTTACAAACCGTTGTGAACTGACAATTAGAAAATACTGAATATATTTTCCCTATGTTTGTGTCTTATGCTGCAGGAATGTTCAACGTTGTAGTCCACACTGTGGCTTATAATTAAAGTGGCCGGGCTGTACTCATGTGAACGCAAAAACGCTGACGTTTAAAGTAAGGAGAATTCCTAATCGTCGTTGAAATACAGTTGAAATTGGTTGCGTGACAGACTTAAGATTGAGTTTAATTTTGCTCTGTTAAATAAAGGAAGTATTTGATCAACTTATTAATCGCCCTTCCTCTTCCTGTTAACGTCGTCTGTAGAATTATAGTAAATCAACCCGGACTTGATCTGCGTTCCGAGGAACGGGTTCAGCTGTCCATTGTCAAGTCGTTGTGTTGCCATGAACAGAGTGTTTTGTTGTGGAAGGATGTGTGCGTGTTGCACGCATTTGTAATATGAGGTAAAGAAACCTTCGTTTCTTCCACATTTCTCCGATCTTCAGCAACCCATGCTTGTCGTAAGAGGCGACTAACGGGACCGGATGGTCAGGCTCGCTGGCTTGGTTGACACATGTCATCGTATCCCAATTGATGATTGAATAATTGAATAGATCGATGTTTATGCTGTTGATCACTGGATTGTCTAGTCCAGACTCAATTACTTACAGACCGCGGCCAAATAGTTGGAATATTGCTGAGCGAGTGATTGGGTTTTACACATCTTTTAGCAATATTCCAGCAATGTCAGAACGGGAACACCAGACACAGACTTTAAACATTGCACCCATGTGGGTAATGGAACCCAGGTCTTTGGAGAGACAAGCAAATGCCGCACCCATTAGGTTACCCGAACCTTCCTCCTACAACGAGGGGAGAGACGTGTGTAAAGTGGCTTAGGAGACCGACACGGTATTTGGACATTCAATGGACTCAGGCCAGCACTAAGCGATTATCTCCAGAACAGAAACATAATGTGTGCCTCTGTATAGTTCCTGTCTCAGAAAGCTAACATTTCATGCCTCCTCTAAACGTCGTAAGGACAAGTCAAAGATATAACTGTCATACAAGAAATGTCGATGTCGCAAAATTGACCACACGAGTAAGTTAATACTATTGTAATTTTTGCTGCAAGACAAAACTCGAACAATCACCACAGATTTAGGATTCCTTTGGAGTCGTGTTGCTAGAGTAAACATGAGCATTGCCTTCAGTGACTGGAGACATAACAATAAGATTATAAACTTTGATGTTTTTCAATGGTAGTCGGCAATGGTGATATTAAGGAACTAATCACAGTGTTAAAACATTATTGTTAGGTACACAAGTACCAAGGAAAAGAGCTTTTCAAATCGTTACGATGTTCTTTGGACGTCGGAGTTCTACAGTTCAGTGCTAGTTTATTTTAGTTTGATTCCAGCTTTAGTTTCGTTTACTTTAGTTTATTGTTTGGTTTGCTTGATATCGTTTCTGATGAAAAGTGGAAAATGCAATCACCATGGAGTGACTGGTGAATTCAATTTATTCTGAGAATTAAAGACCTGTTACCACCGGTTCCACCACAGTGGTCAGTGTCTGTCCGGAACTAGGAAAGATCTTTCTACGGAACAAGCACTGGAATGGAATACGATATACATGTTTTCCATTTCACAGTCAGCTGGTTGACAATAGCTTCAGCCTGCAACATGTTGTGACACACAGCAAAGTATCACATGGTGTGCCTACAAAATCTAACCATCTACGTTTGACCTTAGATAGTTAACGTTTAAAGAGAGGACATATTCCAGTGGCCGCGCGGGAGATGCCTGGCTTCAAGTCGTTTTTGTGGATGATCGATCAATGAAAACTGACTGAATGATTATTTCCTTGTCATGGTGTAATGGGGATATCTTGTATTTTGACAGGCATGGCGTCTGTAACGGCGAGAACCCAGGAGAGGTCTTTGATAGGGATAAACATAGACTGGTAACAGAACTACGTAGGTGTGAGGTTCATGCTGCTGATCTCAAGGATTCACACATTGTACCCATGTGGGGGAATCGGGCCCGGATTTTCAGTGTGACGAGCGAACGCTTTAACCATTAGCCTACCACACCGCCCCGAAAGTTGTTGACGGTGTTGGACACGCAAGGATATCTCGTACATGTTCGATAGGTGATAAGTCTGGACGAGGAGGTTGGATGGTAAGGCGGTTGTAGTCTCCAGTTGGAAGTGGCCAGTAACAGCAAGTAAGAGGCCTGTGTGTTCTTGCTTTGTCATCCTGAAACACAAGACGACGTCCATGTTGGCGAGACAGTACACCACGTGTGCCTCCTGGATGTTGTCACTGTAGTTCTGCCAAGTGACACGTCTGTGAATAACATGTAAATATAAAACACGCAGGGGCCAAAGGTGTTCTACCATTTACAGTGAATCCACCCCATACCAAACCAGCGCCATCCTAAAAACGTCGTTCTGTCAAACGTTAACGCCATGATGAAAACGCTCATTCCGTCAACGCCACTGTCTTGTAGCCTGTCAATGAAGTCCAAAGTAAACCGTAATTCATTCGAACACATAAGGTTTGCCTAAAGACGTTTGGTTCAGCGTTGCCCCGACGACTTCTTGCAGTAACGTGACGGTCGTGGACGTTAACACGTGGACGTCGGACGTGCATGTTCCATCTGTCTCGATGATTACGTATTGTCTATCCGCTCACCTGTGATCTGCGAAGTCCATCTCCAAGACCTCCAATGAGAGGTACATTGGCCTGTTTCATGACAGGTGTTCTGATACCAGTGGTCGACCAGATCCACGTCTGTGATCAACGTTATTTGACTATCTGAAATCTGCTAGTTATTGACTATGAAACGCTAAGAACTCGTGCCATAATGCTATGTCTTGTTTCAACTTCCAACATCCCAAATTTACGTTGTCGTTCCTGACGTCACAGACGCTGCATGTTACGAACAACGTTCAACTGGCATTCAGTATGGTATTTATCAGTGAAATGTACAGCAACAAACTGACGCATTATGCTGGGAATTTCGAATCATGTTAACGTGCACACCTTAAGAAAAGGTTGCACGAGATTAGCGTGTATGCATGTGATTCTTATCATGTGAATTGAACACTAATTTTCTAAATCCATATATTATACAACTTGGTTCTCAAATAATATCAACTCAAAATGGAATATTCAGTACTATAATAGTGTAATAATAAAGAAATAATATTCGGGGAAAAAACAAAGCTACGACTGTGTAATGTGTTTGTTTGTTGTTTAACGCCGCACTCAGCAACATTCCAGCTACATGGATGCGGTCTGTCAATAATCCAGACAATATATGTAGACAACCCAGAGATCAACAGCACGAGCATCGACCTACGCAGTATGGGTACGATGACATGTGTCAACCAAGTCAGTGAGCCTGACCACCCGATCCCGTTAGTCGTTACGGGTTGCAGAACACCAATTCTGTCTCTATCTTCGCTTGGTTTGCATATGGGTAGGTTTCTGACAGTTATAACTCGAAACTTCATAAGTTCAATAAATGATACAAATCAGTGAAAATGGCGAATTCTTAACAAAGCCTTACAACAAAACGCAGCAAATGCATCATGCCTCAAAATCACTCAAAGAATCGAGATGGACCTTAGATAGTTAACGTTTAAAGAGAGGACATATTCCAGTGGCCGCGCGGGAGATCGGCTTCAAGTCGTTTTTGTGTGGATGATCGATCAATGGACTGAATGATTATTTCCTTGTCATGGTGTAATGAGGATATCTTGTATTTTGACAGGCATGGCGTCTGTAACGGCGAGAACCCAGGAGAGGTCTTTGATAGGGATAAACATAGACTGGTAACAGAACTACGTAGGTGTGAGGTTCATGCTGCTGATCTCAAGGATTCACACATTGTACCCATGTGGGGGAATCGGGCCCGGATTTTCAGTGTGACGAGCGAACGCTTTAACCATTAGCCTACCACACCGCCCCGAAAGTTGTTGACGGTGTTGGACACGCAAGGATATCTCGTACATGTTCGATAGGTGATAAGTCTGGACGAGGAGGTTGGATGGTAAGGCGGTTGTAGTCTCCAGTTGGAGGTGGCCAGTAACAGCAAGTAAGAGGCCTGTGTGTTCTTGCTTTGTCATCCTGAAACACAAGACGACGTCCATGTTGGCGAGACAGTACACCACGTGTGCCTCCTGGATGTTGTCACTGTAGTTCTGCCAAGTGACACGTCTGTGAATAACATGTAAATATAAAACACGCAGGGGCCAAAGGTGTTCTACCATTTACAGTGAATCCACCCCATACCAAACCAGCGCCATCCTAAAAACGTCGTTCTGTCAAACGTTAACGCCATGATGAAAACGCTCATTCCGTCAACGCCACTGTCTTGTAGCCTGTCAATGAAGTCCAAAGTAAACCGTAATTCATTCGAACACATAAGGTTTGCCTAAAGACGTTTGGTTCAGCGTTGCCCCGACGACTTCTTGCAGTAACGTGACGGTCGTGGACGTTAACACGTGGACGTCGGACGTGCATGTTCCATCTGTCTCGATGATTACGTATTGTCTATCCGCTCACCTGTGATCTGCGAAGTCCATCTCCAATACCTCCAATGAGAGGTACATTGGCCTGTTTCATGACAGGTGTTCTGATACCAGTGGTCGACCAGATCCACGTCTGTGATCAACGTTATTTGACTATCTGAAATCTGCTAGTTATTGACTATGAAACGCTAAGAACTCGTGCCATAATGCTATGTCTTGTTTCAACTTCCAACATCCCAAATTTACGTTGTCGTTCCTGACGTCACAGACGCTGCATGTTACGAACAACGTTCAACTGGCATTCAGTATGGTATTTATCAGTGAAATGTACAGCAACAAACTGACGCATTATGCTGGGAATTTCGAATCATGTTAACGTGCACACCTTAAGAAAAGGTTGCACGAGATTAGCGTGTATGCATGTGATTCTTATCATGTGAATTGAACACTAATTTTCTAAATCCATATAGAATTATACAACTTGGTTCTCAAATAATATCAACTCAAAATGGAATATTCAGTACTATAATAGTGTAATAATAAGGAAATAATATTCGGGGAAAAAACAAAGCTACGACT
This sequence comes from Haliotis rubra, assembly GCF_003918875.1. NCBI lineage: Eukaryota > Metazoa > Mollusca > Gastropoda > Lepetellida > Haliotidae > Haliotis > Haliotis rubra. Next base: position 684,992 of record NW_025767148.1, read on the forward strand.
GTGTAATGTGTTTGTTTGTTGTTTAACGCCGCACTCAGCAACATTCCAGCTACATGGATGCGGTCTGTCAATAATCCAGACAATATATGTAGACAACCCAGAGATCAACAGCACGAGCATCGACCTACGCAGTATGGGTACGATGACATGTGTCAACCAAGTCAGTGAGCCTGACCACCCGATCCCGTTAGTCGTTACGGGTTGCAGAACACCAATTCTGTCTCTATCTTCGCTTGGTTTGCATATGGGTAGGTTTCTGACAGTTATAACTCGAAACTTAATAAGTTCAATAAATGATACAAATCAGTGAAAATTGGCGAATTCTTAACAAAGCCTTACAACAAAACGCAGCTGTTCACATGCACGATATTTGCACATGCTTTTCAGCAATTTGATGCATGATCGTCGTGCAATTCATCTGCATAAGGTGTGCAGTTGGTTTCCCCAAGTTAGTGTAAGCATATATATGTATATAACATATAGTGAGTGTTTTAAGTGAGTATAAACTTTTGAAAGGAAGTATATAACGGATAGCTCCATATATTCCGAACTCACTGTATGTAAATATAAGCAAAATCTATGATTTTGGAGAGACATTTGGGAGACATAGTTAACCTCCCATGTGACATCTTCCTATTCACCTTCCTTGATAGATTCCAGGGAGACATATGTATCCACTGCCTCATGTATGACTGGAAGCGGACTAAATGGTAATCGATGACTGAGGTATGGGGTATGTATTTTATGGTTTTGCATTTTTTTTATCCCATTGTGCATGTCATGAATCACTTAGCTGTCTGGTTCAAATTTTACTATATACACATAACAATGAAAGATGGCATAAAATGCAGACTACGACGTGAAGCAGCATCCAAGCTGTCGTACCTGAATTATATGGATGAATTCCTCTCACGAAAATAGCTGCCCAGGTGAATGAGGCATAAGACATTATCAATGAGGACTTTATCAAACAATACAAGAATGGTGAGTGAATGAAAGCTGCTTTACGCCGCAGTGGCAATTTTGCAGCAGTACAAGAATACAAGTGGGTAGGAAATCAAGCCAATATAACACACACATAATACATACATTTTGAAGCACCTTATTGCAGGCATTGTTGAATGAAATTAGTATATTTTTATGCAGATTACAAAACTGTTGACATATGACGTGGAACCAATGTTTACAAAGTACTGCTCCGGAAATACGTGACAAATATCTGATTTTTTACACATTTCGTTCAACGTTTAGAGTTTCCAATACCCGTTATAAATAGGAACATGATATTAATACAAATTTTATAACATTTAAGAAAACGTTTCCTTCACTTTGGAACCTAAATGGAATTTTCATATCAAATCTATATCAAAAACTGAAATGCTATAGGAGTGACATGCACTTCAACCACTAGCAATACATGAAACAATGTACACGAAACTATGTACAAGTGGAAATCTGTGATGTTCATGTAAAGGAGGGATCTGAGAGAACATTTGTATGACCTACACTGATGACTTACAATAAACGAAACAGTCAATCGTATATGCCGAATGTATGAAAGCTTCAATATTCCTCTGATGAAGATAAGATATTCTAGGATTTAGGGAATCGGTTGGATAAGTAAGCCACTAATCCTGTGCATGCGTATTGACTTTAGGATATACGGTACTGTGTTAAAGGTTAAATCAACAGCACCAATAATCCCAGAGTTAACCTCTCTTGGGCTGTAACTACCGTAGTAGATGGTGCCTCTGTAGAGTGTCATGCTCCAGGGAATGGCGTCCAATGTGGTGACCTCTGTACTCACATTACTGGACACTGCCATCTTCATCAGTTTCCTTTCATTGTTATAATACAGCATCCCTGCCGTTTGATCCAAGAACACAGCAAACATGCGTGATCCTCTGGCTAATGTTTCAAGACCTTGACCATCATATGTCAGAATGAACATTATCTCTCCTTTACAGGCATATATTTTCTTTCGTTTATTGTCGAGTGCAATTCCAACTGGCCACCAAATCCCATACTTGGATAAGTCAGTGATGGTAGTGAAGTCTTTCCCCTGTGTAGACATGCGGCTTATTGTACGTCGTGGGGCTTCCGTTGTCATAAACACGATGTCTCGTTCCTCATCCACTGCCATGCCATATGTCTTTACACCTTCTCTAACTACGGCAGTATAGCTTGCGTCCAGAGTAGACGACATTATCTTTCCAGGGTATCCAAATCCTATCAGAAGTTTCTGTGTCTTCGCTATGTAAGCAAGACAACGAACACCCTGCAAGGTGTGATACGGATAGACATTGAGGGACTTACTGCGGATGTTGAGTTGACGGAACTGGTGCATGATTTCTGACCAGAGTGGAGCAATCAGGATCTTACGTTTCTCCTCCTCTGGCCTGAGTGTCGTCACTGACGCTGTCAACACAGGTGGTCTGGACGTCATCACTGACGTTTTCGTCGCTTGTGGTCTGGGCATCGTCACTGATGTTGTCGACACAGGTGGCCTGGGCGTCGTCACTGACGTTGTCAACTGAGGTGGTCCGGGTGTCGTCACTGAAGTTGTCGACATAGGTGGTCTAGGCGTCGTCACTGACGTTGTCAACTGAGGTGGTCCGGGTGTCTTCACTGAAGTTGTCGACATAGGTGGTCTGGGCGTCGTCACTGACGTTGTGGACACTAGTGGTCTGTGTGTCGCCACTGACGTCGGAACAGGTGAGTTGGATACAGTGTTAACATCCTGAACTGATCCGGGAGAAGCAGGAACACCAAGAGTTGTTTTCATTTGTGATATTTCGGACTGACACGTCTCATTCACTACCATCAACCGATCGATGTCTGTCTTGAGATCGGCAGCGGTAACGTTACACTTATATAGTTCTATTTCCAGTCTATCTTTATCTCTAACACAGACGACACATGAGTCCCTTCCATTCCAAACATCTGCCTTCTTGGGTATAGGTTGGTGCAATACATCCATCTTGTCCTGCAAGCCCTTAAGTGATTTTGAGAAATTACTCAACCGTCTCTTCATTCGATGGTAGTCCCTCTTAAGGTGCCTCAATTCAGAGACAACCTCACTTGACACCATGTCTTGAAGAGAATCCCCATGTAGAATCTCCATCATGGCTTCTCTCACTTGCTCTCGTATGTTTTCCTTTAGTTCAGCTCTCAATTCTGTCTTTGAAACCTCAATTAAGTTCAGTACATTTTCTTCCATACCAAGGATCTCCTTCTTGTTATTAAGTAGTTTCCGATCGAACTGGCTCAATCTCTGTATGACAGACGCGATACTCTCCTCACAACCACAACAACAGATCAGTGAAGTTACAATCAGCAACAAAGAAATGCCTCTGAAGTCAGTCATCTTTGGAACTGAACAATGTGGTTACTACAGTGCGTTAGGACACTCTGTACACTGATGCTGATTGCTGACTGTTAAGTACAAGTATAGAAACCTCTTTATCACTACGTAATTAGTGTTGTGTTATATAAACTGGGTTAGAGAGCGCGGAGTTATCATTGTCTCGGTGATGTAGCACTATGAAGTGTCACTCCACGGGAACAAACAATAATCGTAAACTGCGTTTGGAAACAACTTTGAGGTCAGGCCATCCGTATTTTGTATGTGTTTCTCGTCTCCAAAATAGACTTGCAAGATCGGGCGGGCAAAAAATGGCTTTAACTTTTTGTGGAACTTACTCTATGAAATTTTAACTATTAGACCACTTGGTAATAGTCTTTAAATATTAAATCGTCTTCCTGCGGAAGCAAATTGTATATCTATGTAGACGAACAAAGATGAAACTGACCTGGCCTGGTATGCAAGGGAAAAGAATAATTTTGCATCGGATCTGAACATAAATTTCTAATCATTTGGGAAAATTCAGTTTAAAAAACTTGCAATGGAAATTCAGGATCGCGTAAAATGGGCAATACCGAAAAACTACGAACAGCCAAAGTGCAGGTATACAAACCTGTTATCATTACCTGATCGGCGTTGGACAAATTTCACGTAGTGGATTTATATATTGGTTAAAGAGCACGCAATTATCAATGTCCCTATGATGCAGCGATATAAAAGTTTACTACAACGGGACAATTGCGGTGAATCCTGATAACAAACCATCTATAATTTCTCTATAAAAGTAAGGGGATGGTGGGTTAACCTACTGGTCCGTTTTAATGCGGCTTGGAACGGTATTCCAGTTGTATCACGATGTGTCATCTTGACCTTTGAGTTAAGCCTCAAGTGATGTGGCTCTTTGACGTTTACACTATGATGATGCCCCAAAGATGAATGGGTAGCCTACTGCTTACAGCGTCAGCTCGTCACGCCAAAGACCCGGGTTCGATTCCCAACATGTGTACAATGTGTAAAGCCCTTCTTTTGTGTGTAGCCTGCCGAGATATTGCTGAAATGTTGCTAAAGGCGTCGTTTAGGAATGAGTTTAGTTTTATGCCGCTTATCGCAGTATTCCAGCAATATCCAGCGGGGGACACCAGAAATAGGCTTCACACATTGTACCCATGTGGGGAATCGAGATCGGGGCTTCGGCTTGAGAGGCGAACGCTTTAACCACTAGGCTACCCACCGCCGCCACTATAAAATTAGAAGATATAAACAGCTATGAATGCTAATTTGCACTGTAACATGCCACTTGACATGACCGGATAAGGTTTTGTGATTCTGAGAAAGGTTATATTTTCAAGTTGTCGTTGTAGTCAACCTGAACGCTGTCGGTCCTCAACGTCCTTAGATTGCTGATGTTTTTGGCTAATCGGCGAATAGTTAATAGCTGACAACCAACAACTCTTGCAATAACCCCCAATAACATGCCACTATTCCTCATACCATTTCTTGACATTTTTAGTTGTCAGTTGAGGAGGCCCAATATTTGGCCAAATATATCAACAAAGTAATCAATTGATTTTCCTTGTTATCGAGCTTAAGGAAGAGTACTAGTTTACTGAAACTACTCTACACTGTATGTGAGGTGAGGTGAGGTAAAATTGGGTTTAACGTTGTGCTTGAGAATATTTCGCTCATATGACGACGTGCATGCGTGTGTATGTGTATGTGCGGCTGCTTGTACTAGCCAAGACTTAAGCTGGTTTTATAGTGCTAGCCCACTGAGATACCATGCCGCAGTGAAGCATGAATACCCCACTCAGACACATTATACTGACTCCGAGCCGACCAGTCCTTGTTGTACCCATTAATGCCGAGCGCCAGGCAGGGACCAACAAGTACCATATATTAACGTCTTTTGGTATGACGCGGCCGGGGATCGAACCCGCGACCTTCCGCTCTCCGGGCGGACGCTCTAACCACTGCAACACGGAGGCGGTTTACACTGTATGTAGTACGTGAGAGACCAGTATCTATTTAGAAGAGTTTGTATTTTATTGTTTTATGTATAACGTGAGTACAAAACCTGAGTACAAAAAGGTGTTCCTCGAAAAGCAACAAAAAAAACCCCACTGAAGTCAGTTCTCCAGTATCTACATCTACTGTGGCTGACACAGGTCTGGATCAACGTTAAACATAAATTGACCAACACACAGAAAAATGGATATTTCTAAACACTATTGTATCTCAAAATCAGCTTACATTTTGCATGTAACAAAACTGCTTCGATTGAGTTCAAACAAAAACGCTTACATTCAGTTCTCTATCGCGACGCCGAAGGTTGACACTGCAATTCCGTTTTCTCATTTCAAAGATAAACCTGAGGAGCAACGTCTATGTGCGTCAGACAGATGGCGTCCTCGCAAGTTAGTTGATACTATTGCGGGTTGTTTAACTACAAGAAAAGATTGGATAATCCCTACAGTTTCGGTACACTACTGGCAATTATGTAACAGAAACTGTAATGGGGCTTTGAAGGTGAGCACGTGTTATACCAAATATTCTGTATTTAACAGATGAATTGCTTGAAAAGTAAGAATCACAATCAGAATGAGCGGAAAATTCAGCCTGGGGTGAGGTGAGGTGAAATTGGGTTTAACGTCGTGCTTGAGAATATTTCGCTCATATGACGGCGTGCATGCGTGTGTATGTGTATGTGCGGCTGCTTGTACTAGCCCAGACTTCAGCTGGTTTTATAGTGCTAGCCCACTGAGATACCATGCCGCAGTGAAGCATGAATACCCCACTCAGACACATTATACTGACTCCGAGCCGACCAGTCCTTGTTGTACCCATTAATGCCGAGCGCCAGGCGGGAACCAGCAAGTTCCATATTTTAACGTCTTTTGGTATGACGCGGTCGGGGATCGAACCCGCGACCTTCTGCTCTTCGGGCGGACGCTCTAACCACTACACCACGGAGGCAGTTATTCAGTCTGAGAATGAAAGACCCATTATCATCAGTTCCACTACAGTGGTCAGTGGCTGTCCAGGGCACTAACCAGTGGCTGTCCTGGAGATACATGGCTAACAATCGTTTTAGTGGATGATCGATCAATGAACATTCATACAATGATTATTTCCTCGTCAGGGCATTATGGGAACTTTTGTTGCATTCAGACAATCATGGCTTCTGTAGCTGGCATTTCTTGGACCGGGTGCCAGACATTCCAGATCCTCAGAATTTGAGGACATGAATACTGGACATTGTAACTGTGGAGTTGGTTCCACGTCTCCCATATATCTAGGGTTCTAGTTGCAAAACGAATTGCAATTGGTTTGTTGAATTGAAAGCCAGCCTATAACAATGGATAGACATTGTAGCAAGTTGAGATAAAATGGTACATCTGTCACTTTTGAGAAGCAACATTTACCCTCTTTACGATCTTCTGTTTCGCTGATGCAACTCTTTTTGAATGATGATGATGATGATAGTGATGATGATGATGATGATGGTGATGGTGATCATTTCTTTTATGATACACCAAATCCTATTCGTCAAGTTAATCCTCATTTTATAAAAGTTAGATGTGCTTGTTCAAAGAATCAAGAGCTATACGGACAAACTGTTAAATGTGATTGTCAATTGAAAGAAATGAGTGTTTAGTTGAGACTTGAAAGGGAAGTTTACATCTGCACATATTGCTGTAGTTGGTTCCTCGGGGAAGATGAACTGTACTGGAATGTTCGCTGTCAAAACGAATTCTATAAAACTGATATACTGACACTAACATGGGTGCGAGAGGGATCCATAAAGAGGTGTGTATGAAGGAATTTTCCAATTGGTGAAAACTGACTTTACTTTCGATTCGGACCAATGTATAGTGTAATCTGCCTGAACAGATAATGGAAAACAATGAATTATATTTCTTATGATTTATTTTGATTCTGATTGATTGTGTAGCATTGTAGTCGCACAGACGTATGCAGACGGCCCGGGGTCTGTCATTGTGTTCAACAAAAATCGATGAAGAGCATGGTGAGGAGAATTTCTATTTATCGTTGTTGAGTTCAAAATTAGAAAAGTAAATACAATTCAAATTGACTAGGTGGCAGATAAGATCTACTTAATTCTTGTTAACCGAGGAAGAACTTGCCAAAATAATTAATTGTCCTCCCTGTTAGTTATGACGTCGTCTGTAGAATTGTAGCTACACAACACCGTTGCTTTTACTACCGTCTCCGCCATGTTGATGGGAGTAAACCAGGTGAAGTCCTTCACCAAGTCTGCCCAGATTCGGTCTTTTGTGGAGAAGCTTTCTGAGAAGCCATTGCATCGTGTGTACATGCAGTGTGTGTGGAACAGAATAGCAATCCAACCGACTCCTTCGTCTGGATGAAGTCTGCTGGTCTCAAATGTGAAACTGAGGGCTTCCTTTTTGCTGCTCAGGACCGGTCACTTCCCACTCGCAATCGCCAAAATATGATTCTTTAAGAAAATATTAACATGAAATGCCGACTGTGTGATGAATTTACAGAGACTGTCCAACACCTTGTTAGTGGATGCCCTTCCTTGGCACAAACAGCATATCTTAAGAGACATGATGGCATGGCTCGTTGCTTTTATTACCGTCTTCGCCACGCCTGTGGCTTTGACTCTGAGTTCCATCCAAGGTACGACCCTGAACATGTCCAGGGCGTCACGGAAAATGATACTTTCAAACTTCTGTGGAATAGGCCCATATACAGCCTCAGAGGAATTCCTGCCAACAAACCTGGTCTTGTACTTTTTGATAAAGCGAATTAATTTATTTATATCATCTTTAATCTGTACAGCATAATAATAATAATAATTCCAGCCAACAAACCGGATGTTGTCCTTTTTGATAAAGCCAATGAATTTATATATATCATTGAATTTTCTGTCCCTAAAGAGGGAAGTGGCGTGGATCATTATAATGTCCAGTATTCTTGTCCTCAAATTCTGAAGGATTTGGAATGTCTGGCACCCCGGTGAAGAAATGACAGCTGCAGAAGCCCCAATTGTACAAATGCATCAAAATATCCCCATAATGCGATGCTCATTCATCGACCATCCACTGAAGTGACTGTTAGGCAATCGTCCCCAACACTACCAATAGTCAGCAACCAGGACAGACACTGACCACTTGAGGAAAACTGATGATGATGGAATTTACCGGTCACTCCATACTGATTGTGCTCCATCCTACTTATAATCCATTTGAAGCAAACACTGAATAGTTGGTCAAGAAAAGAAGCTTTAATTCCCCGAAATTTAAAAGCGTCTTATTGTCGAATAGTCAGTCAATTCTCTTTGGAGACCTGTCTTATGTTGTTTTATCTAGTATTATGTGAAAGCAAACTCAGTTTCGGAATATTATTTACATATTTTTTCATTTGTTATAACATCGTTATTTCCTGTGAAGGTAATCTGACTGATCATCTTGAACGTTTTTGAGCATTCCAATTGCCGTTTACAGTTTGACAACAGAATCACCAGTGGTTTACCGAAGCTGTATGGATTATCTAATTTTTTCTTGTATTTAAACAGCCTTCAATAGTATCAACTAACTTGGAGGACGCCATCTGTCTGACGCACATAGACGTTGCTCGTTAGTTTTATCTTTGAAATGGAAAAAAAGGAAATTGCAGCCTCTCCCCTCAGTGTCGCGTTAGATTACTCAATAGAAGCGTTTGGTAACATGTGAAATGTAATTTGATTTTGCGATACGATACTGTTTAGAAATATCAATTTGTGCGTGTGTTGATCAATTTAAGTTTACCGTTGATCCAGACCTGTGTCGGCGAGTGGAACTAGATGTAGATACTGGAGAACTGACTTCAGTGTTATTTTGCGTCTTTAGAGGAACACTTCTTTTTACATGTTATACCTAAACAAATAAAATATTAAAAACCTCTTCTTAATAGATATTGGTTTCTCACGTACTACATACAGTGTAGATTATCAAGCTTCAGTAAACTTTTCTTACAGCTCGATGACTAGAAAAATCAATTGATTTCAATCGCCATAACTGGAACGTTGCTCAAATGTATTAAAACTTAACATTAATGTTTTTAGGCGCATATTACACGTTTCGCATTACTAATATATGATATTTCATAGGGTACAAATACAAATACATTGGGTTAAAATAGTTATTTTCATATATTGCTATTCTTAAATAACTGATGTGCACTCACTCTCGCTCAACGAATGAGCTTACAGATCGCGTATAAATACATTAGTTTGGTGAATAGTCCCATTTGATTTGTAGCGTTGTTTGCCAAAAGCATAACCCACATATCAGGAACTTTAGTTGAATGTACTAAGAACCTTTTTCAATTGGTAGGTGTTATATGTGAAGGTAAAATGGTAAACTCATTTATTTCCGAGGGAGTCGTGTTATGTCTATGGGATCTGTTCGACGTACCGGTTCAACGCTATCCATTTTCTGACTAAAATAGAATATCTCAGTCACGTCCCGTATCCAACAATTCAGGAATCTGTCAAACAAACAACCAAGGTGTATAAATGTGTTCTCATCCGACTCTCGATGTCCCCCATCCGAAACCAACCATGAAAACAGATAATGCCAACGTCAAAGACACGACTCGAGTTCCCAGCGTCTCAATATATCCAGGTGTAATGCTATAATGCCATTATATCATACGGTATGTCAGCGATGTTCTGGCTGGAGGCCAACATTGTGACTACGCTCAGTCATGTGGATAGGCTTTTACATCCAGATAGGATAATGACATCCTACAAACTAGTTTATGTGTGCATTTTCTTGCGCAAACACATTAATCAAGACTGGCAACGTGATTCCAATCCATAGTACTCGGTGTGTTTAAGTTTTCCCCCATTTAACGTTCAACCCTTGAATCTTAAAAAAATAATAATATAACGTAATGCTGTTTCCACGCATGTGTGCATGTTCAAGGAGTTAACAAATTATTACCCCGGATAACCCAAGCTGCCTGTGAAGCGCTAGAAGGTTAACAGTCGCATGACTTATACCCCGGGTACCCATTCACTTCTGGGTGAACAGAGGCATTTGTAAACAAACTCACTGGCCTGAGGTGAAACCATATTATCATTTGCTTCGTTGAAGTTCTAGAAACTCTCAGGAGTCGAGCTGGCAGAAACGGTCACCCATCCGACGCTGCTTTACTTCAACTGATTTGTGCCCTGGGCTCTATTCACAGGACCACACACCACCTATAAAGGGCAGTTGGACGTGGCTGCAATACCCTAAAACAGATTCGTTATAGAAATATACGCACATATATATATATATAAATATAAATTTAAAGTTATTTGTATTGAAACAATTCTTCCGAGAGATAGCCACTTGACTACCTGTTAACTGAGCTGAGCTGACAAAGACATGGTTGGGTTTAACGGCACGAAGCACATGCACTTTCCTTAATCATTTGTGTTAATCCAGGGGTGAAAGTAGCCTTGTAGTTACAGCCATCCTTTAACCCATGTCCATTACCCTCATTAGTACAGTGTGTGAGGCCCATTTCTAGTGTTCAGATGAAACGAGCAATTATTTTAGATTACCACAATCGAACCGATTTAACCCTTTGCCTGTCTTTATCTTCTTGTATTCAAATGACGCTGTTTTATTCAACAATCACTTGAAATTTTCATAGACATTATTCAATATGGAAATTAAATGTAAACTTGTCCAAAACCAAAATGTTTGTTTTGGGAAAACAGCAAGAAAAAACTATAATATATATATAATTAACCATAATTATATACATCTTGGACTAAAGTTATACAGGTGATTTGTAGAAGCCATCAAAATCTTAATTGAAAAGGAAACAGAAACTATGATTTTATTTTGTCTTAGAAAAATGCTAACAGAAACTTAAACTGAAGCCCAGCTGTGATATTATGAGAACATTGCTGAATCCATCGTAGAACTCACTTCCTAATGTTTCCCCCTGTTTGAATAACACTTTTGTTCCTCCACAAACATACTCTTTCTGATGGCGACACAACGACTTCCCATAATGGCACTTTGGAATTGAAAACAGATTCAATAAAATTTCTTTGCCACAATTCCAGACAGCGTAAAAAAACAGAACGGACAGTAGCGCCACTTTCAATTATATTTGCCATTTCAATTGAGAAATATCGACGACGAAAAGGAATTCTCGCCATGCTCTTCATCGACCTTTTGTTGTTAACATCAGCAGGACCCTGGTCATTTTACAAACAGCAGAGTGTTGCAAATCCATGCAGAGTTAGATAACTGAAGATAATATAATTATTTGTCTTCGACCATCTGTTCCTACAGATGTATTTCAGTGGTCAGCATTTGATACCCAGTTCGCCTCAGACACGGTCACCCATCCAAAGCCCCTCCGCGACCAAAATTGCTTTACTTCAACTAATTTGTACCCTGGTCTCTATGCACAAGACCACACACCACCACTGACAACACAGATGGTGCAATACTCCAAGTCAGAGTCGTTGTAGAAATATACACACATTCTTTTTTATCTCAGTAGGACAGCCCCTGGCCATTTTACAAACAACAGTGCTACAGAGCCATGCAGAGTCAGATAAAACTAAAGATAATCTAATTATTTGTCTTCGACCATCTGTACATACAGATATCTTTCACTGGTCAGCATTGGAAACCCAGTCCGTCTCAATTTTGACCAAACAGTAAACATCTGTATATGGATCCCTCATGTACAATGCTACTTTACTCTGCTAAACCATAATATACTGAAATACCCAAAGCTGCATCCTTCCTTTTATCCACACTCAAAAAGCACAATCAATATTATTTTGTTTATAACACTATCAAAGAAATAGAGTAAGAATTCGCCTCTAACGCCTATTATGTCGCATTGAGGAAATAATCATTCTACGAGCGTTCATTGATCGTTCCTAAAGCATGTACCCTGCATCTCCAGCACGGCCATTGGTCAACACCCGGGCAGACACTGACCACTGTATTGAATCTAATGATAATCAGCTCTTGAATTTGGGATTGAATTTTCCTGTCACTCCAGCTGATTGTGACTCCTACTTTTGATGATAACGATTTCAAGTGAATCGTCCGTTAAATACAGAGTAGTTGGTATAATGAGTACTAACGTTAAGAAACCGACTTTCAAAGAACGTCCTCTGGACACCTGTCTGTATTCGTGGATGCTGGTTTATCTTGTATTTGCAAATGTGAACATGGTTTAGCTACAAACTTAGTTTCTAAATGTCATTTACAGTTTTATTTCAATTACAAACAAACATCGCTATTTCCTCAAGACAGTGAAGGCAATGATCATCTGACTGATCAGCTTCATAGTTTTTGAGGATTCCAATTACCGTTTACAGTCTTGCAGCATGATTCCATGTTGAGCCCCGAAGCTGTAGTGATTGTCCAATCTTTCCTTGTAGTTTAAACAACCTTTGATTGTATCAGCTTACTTGTACGGACAATGTTAATCGTCTGTCTGGTGCACACAGACGTGGCTCGTCTTTGAGTTTTATCTTTGAAATGGAAGAAAGGGAATTGTGGCGTCTACTCACGGGTCCCGGAAGAGGACTCAGTGAGGGCGTGAAATGTAAGCTTCCTTTGTGATGCGATATTGTATTGAAATATCCATTTTCCTACGTGTTGTGTGAATTGGTCGATGTAACTGGAATTTCCCTCGTGTGATCCCCGTGGAGATAGGGGGGTATGTCTACGAGTAAAACTGGATGTATTTGAAAACTGACTTCAGTTTTTGTTTGCCTTTATCGAGGAACTCACAGATTTACACAATGGCAACATCGTTATTTACGTTTATAATTCCTAATTTGCATTAAGGTAATTTCTTCTAAATTGATATTTCTCTATCACACAACATATAAAGTGCAGGTTACGGCTCCAACACATATGACACACCCCTTTGATGGTGTGATCTGCTTACATAAGTTATTGGTGCTACACATGAACATTCTGTAAAAGGATATTACATAGCTACTGTCAGTCTCACAGTGGAGTGATATAGATGCGTATTTATACCAACAGCTCAAAATATGATGGTGTATGATCTTTATAAGTAAAGACTACATCCTTGTATCTCTCACCCAGAACCCATATCCAAACAGTCCAGGACTATGTCACATCCCTGGCCAGGTATTAATACGTTTTAAAACGATTCTTCTTGTGCAAACAAATTAATCATGGCTGGCAATGTCAATTCACTCCAGGGACCAGCATGTGTTTTGTCAGTCCCGTTTTATATCCTGTCCTTGAAACCCAGATTCTGAAAGTTCTCAAAGAACATCAACACGCAGGTGCAATACTCCGAAATAGGGTCTTTGTAAAAATATACACACATTCACTTTTTGTTTAATTTATTTTCTTTGAACAATTCTTTCCAGAGATATTGAGTGCTAGTGAAGAACCAGTCAGATACAGGTATGAAGCCACGTAGTACATGTACTTCCCAGGGGTAGCGGAGTAGAATAGCAGTTAAGACATTCCCTTGAAGACCTGACTGTACCCACATGGATACAATGTTTAAATGTCATTATTGTGTCCGCAGCAATACCATTGTATATACTGCTCCAAGTGGAGTAAAACCGAACTCACTCCTCCACTATTTGCGTACATCCAACCACAATGAAGCTTATTATTAATGGTGACACACAACGACTTCACACAAAGGGCTTGTATCCATCTTCTTCTGTTGGAATTGGAAGTAGATTAAACCAAGGTTGTGTAGCTACAATTCCACAGACGACGTCATAAGTAATATGGAGGACAATTAATTATTTTGTCTAGTTCTTTCTCTGTTAGCATGGCAAGAATTAAGTAGATCGTATCTGTGTCGCAGTTAATTGGAATTGTATTTACGTTGCCAAGGATGCAATGTTGTTACGATGTTTCCTCGCTGTGCTCTTCATAGGTTTTGGTGAACACAAGGTCATCTTCCGGACCCTCTACATGTCTCTGTGCGACTACAGTGCTGCACATTCTCCACACTCAAAGAAATATAATTCATTGTTTTCCATTATCTGTTCAGGCAAATTACACTGTACATTGGTCCGAATCCAAAGTAAAGTTAGTTTTTACCAAGTGGTAAAGTCTTGAAATGCGTCCCTTTATGGATCCCTCTCGTACAGAGCTACTTTACTCTAACAAAACTGCACTGCATATAGTGGCCTTAAACACTCACACTCATGTTAGTCTCAGAGTATCGGAACTGCCTCTAATAGAGACAGACTTTGCCCTGCAGGTAGATATGTTTGGCACCTGAATTTGAAATGGGGTTAATTTCACTTTACTATGTCTCAATTACATCATGTTGTGAATGATGTGACCACAACAAACATGTTATCTTACAATCTTGTCAGAATTCCTTTGGACAGCGAACATTCCAGTACTGTGCATCTTCCCCAAGGAACCAGCTACCGCAATATGTTGAAATCACAATTACTTTTAACAATTCGTCTGTATAGCTCTTGATTCTTTGAACTAGCACTTTTATAAAATGAGCAATCAAAAAGAATTGTATCAGAGAAAAAGAAGATCGTAAACAGGGATTTAGTATATTATAAAAAAACAAAACAATCATCATCATCATCATCATCATCATCATCATCATCATCATCATCATCATCATCATCATCATTCAAAAAGACTTGTATCAGCGAAAAAGAAGATCGTAAACAGGGTAAATGATGCTGCTCAACTGTGACAGGCCCTGTGACAACTGTGTACCATTGATCTCAATGAGCTATAATGTTTTTAGCTATATTGCTGTAGGCTGGTCTTCAATTTTGCAACTATCTATAGAACCCTACATATATGGGCGACGTGGAACCAACTCCACAGTTATAATGTTCAGGATTCATGTCCTCAAATTATGAAGGATCTGGAATGTCTGGCACCTTGGTCATGAAATGACAGCTACAGAAGCCACGATTTTCCAAATGGAACTAAACACCCCCATAATGCCATGACGAGGAAATAATCATTCATTCATCATGTACTAACACGATTGTTAGCCATGTACAAGACGTGCTAACGTTCAAAGCCTTTCAGTTTCTGTTTACAGTTTTACAACACAATTGCAGTGGTGTCCCGACGCTGTAGGGACTGTCCAGTCTTTTCTTGTAGTGAAACAACCTTCAACTGTATCAACTAACTTCCCTGGACGTCACCTGTCTGACGCACATAGACGTTGTACGTTAGGTTCATCTTTGAAATGGAAAAAAGTGAACTGCAGCGTCTACCCTCGGTGTCGCGTTAGATGACTCAATGGAAACGTTTTTGTCACACGTGAAATATCCATTTTTTCCATGTGTTGATCAATATCAGCTTAACGTTGATCAAGAACTGTGTCGGCGAATGAAACTAGATGTACTTGAGGACTGACTTCAGTGTTTTTGCGTCTTCAAAGGAAAAGCATCGTCAATCACGTTTATACCTCCTAAATTGAAAAACATATATTGCTTAAGTTGGTGTTGCACGTGCAAATACTGTATTATATGTAGGTCTCATTGTATCGGAGCCAGTTTAATGGGGAAATTCTCAACACTCATTTCATGTTTCACAATTTCTCAACATTGATTTCGACTCTTTAGAATAGCAAATCTTACTGTTATACGATGAAGAACTATAGTATTAACGCAACGACTAGAATTTGGCATATCATAAATTGCAAAACATAATTAAAGTTACGTCTTCTAAATATATCTTGCTCTCTCACACGCTACATATAGTGCAGAATACTCTCGCTCCAACACGTGACGCACCTATCTGGTGGTGTGGTGTGCTTACATAGGTTGGTGTTGCACGTGCAAATACTGTAAAAGGATACTTCATCATAGGAAATAGGTCTCTGTGTATTGGAGCAGAGTTTAATACGGAAAGTCTAACTCTCTTTTCATGTTTAACAAGTTCTCTGTATTGCTTTTGATTCTTTAGAATAGCAAAACTTACTGTTATACGATGTCGAACTATAGTATTAACTTAACGACTGGAATTTGGCATGTCATGAAAGGGATCATCATCATCATCACCACCATCCATCATCATCATCATCATCACCACCATCATCATCATAGTCACCATCACTACCATCATCATCATCACCACCATCATCATCATTGTCACCACCATCGTCTTCATCATCATCACCACCATCATCATCATCATCATCACCACCATCACCACCACCACCATCATCATCATAGTCACCATCATCATCATCATCACCACACCATCATCATCATCATCATCATCATCACCACCACATCATCATCGTCATAGTCACCACCATCGTCAGTATCATTGAAAAAGATTTTCATCAGCGTAACATAGACTGTGAACAGGGTATTTTTGCGGCTCAAAAATGACAGATGTACCATTCAGTTACATTAGCAACAATGTTATATTTACTGATGGAAACAAACTAACTAGTCAGTTTTGCTTCTAGAACCCTAAAGAGGGAGGCGACGGGGAACCAATATCACAATTATAATAACAAGTATTCGTGTCCTCAAATTCTGAAGGATCTATAGAATGTCTGGCACCCCGGTCAAGAAATGACACCTGCAGAAGCCACGATTGTCCAAATGCAACAAAATGTCCCCATAATGCCATGACGAGGAAATAATCATTGTATGAACGTTGCATTTTTTTCAATTGTTATGGCATCGTTATTTCCTGTGAAAGTTTTTGAGCATTTACAGCCTGACAACAGAATTGCCAATGGTGATCCGAAACTGTAGGGATTATCCAATCTTTTCTTATAGTTACACAACCTTCAATAGTATCAACTAACTTGCGAGGACGCCATCTGTCTGACGCACATAGACGTTGTTCCTTAGCTTTATCTTTGAAATGAGAAACAGGAATTGCAGTGTCAACCTTCGGCGTCGCGTTAGAGAACTGAATGTAGTCTTTATTGTTTGAACTCAATCGAAGCAGTTTGTTACATGTGAAATGTAAGCTGATTATTAGATACAATAGTGTTTAGAAATATCCATTTTTTCCGTGATCCAGACCTGTGTCAGCCAGTGTAAGTAGATGTAGATACTGGAGAACTGACTTCAGTGGGGTTTTTTGTTGCTTTTCGAGGAACAATTTTTTTGTACTCACGTTATACTTAAAAACAATAAAATAAAAATAAAAATTAGTGTAGATTAGTTTCAGTAAAGTAGTACTGTTCTTACAGCTCGATAACAAGGAAAATCAATTGATTACTTTGTTGATATATTTGGCCAAATATTGGGCATCCTCAACTGACAACTAAAAATGTCAAGAAATGGTATGAGGAATAGTGGCATGTTATTGGGGGTTGTTGCAAGAGTTGTTGGTTGTCATCTATTGATTATTAGCCGATTAGCCAAAAACATCAGCAATCTAAGGACGTTGAGGACCGACAGCGTTCAGGTTGACCACAACGACAACTGGAGAATATAACCTTTCTCAGAATCACAAAACCTTATCCGGTCATGTCAAGTGGCATGTTACAAACAGAGTGCCTTCCTCATCGTCGCCTGTCCAACATAAAAGTAAAAAATCACCTAAAATCGGACGGGTATGGAGCCAGACTATCTGTCAGACACCCGGTGTTATCCGTAGTATGTATGTACGCACGCACTCACGCACACACGCATATAATTCAGTTGGTCATGTACGACAGCGTGGATGCTGCTTCACGTCGTAGTCAGCATTTTATGCCATCTTTCATTGTTATATCTAAATAGTAATCTTGGAACCAGACAGCTAAGTGATTCTTGACATACTAGCGGGATCGGGTGGTCAGGCTCACTGACTTGGTTGACACATGTCATCGTACCCATACTGCGTAGGTCGATGCTCGTGCTGTTGATCTCTGGGTTGTCTACATATATTGTCTGGATTATTTACAGACCGCATCTGTGTAGCTGGAATATTGCTGAGTGCGGCGTTAAACAACAAACAAACACATTACACAGTCGTAGCTCTGGTTTCCCCCGAATATTATTTCTTTATTATTACACTATTATAGTACTGAATATTCCATTTTGAGTTGATGTTATTTGAGAACGAAGTTGTATAATTCTATATGGATTTAGAAAATAAGTGTTCAATTCGCATGATAAGAATCACATGCATACACGCCAGTCTCGTGCGACCTTTTCTTAAGGTGTGCACGTGAACATGATTCGAAATTCCCAGCATAATGCGTCAGTGTGTTGCTGTACATTTCAATGATACATACCATACTGAATGTCAGTTGAACGTTGTTCGTAACATGCAGCGTCTGTGACGTCAGGAACGACAACGTAAATTTGGGATGTTGGAAGTTGAAACAAGACATAGCATTATGGCACGAGTTCTTAGCGTTTCATAGTCAATAACTAGCAGATTTTAGATAGACAAAAAACGTTGATCACAGACATGGATCTGGTCGACCACGGGTATCAGAACACCTGTCATGAAACAGGTCAAAGTACCTCTCATTGGAGGTATTGGAGATGGACTTCGCAGATCTACAGGTGAGCGGACAGACAATACGTAATCATCGAGACAGATGGAACATGCATGTCCGACGTCCACGTGTTAACGTCCACGACCGTCACGTTACTGCAAGGCGTCGTCGGTGTCAGGAGCGGCAACGCTGAACCAAACGTGTTTGGGCAAACATTATGTGTTCGAATGAATAACGGTTTACTTTGGACTTCCTTCCTTCCTTTCCTTTCATCATGGCGTTAACGTTTGACAGAACGACGTTTTGGGGATGGCGCTGGTTTGGTGTGGGGTGGATTCACTGTAAATGGTAGAACACCTTTGGCCCCTGCGTGTTTTATATTTACATGTTATTCACAGACGTGTTACCTGGCAGAACTACAGTGACAACTTCCTGGCGGCACACGTGGTGTAATGTCTCGCCAACATTGACGTCGTCAGCACGACAAAGCAAAAACACACAGGCAGCTTACTTGCTGTTACTGGCCACCTCCAACTGGAGACTACAACCACTTTACCATCCAACGTCCTCGTCTTATCACCCATCGAACATGAACGAGATATCCGTCAACAACTTTCGGGGCTGTGTGGTAGGCTAATGGTTAAAGCGTTCGCTCGTCACACTGAAAATCCGGGCCCGATTTCCCACATGGGTACAATGTGTGAAGCCTTGAGATCAGCAGCATGAACCTCACACCTACGTAGTTCTATGTTTATCCCTATCAAAGACATTTCCTGGGTTCTCGCCGTTACAGACCTTTGCCTTCTTCACGATGGATTCCTGAAATACAACCATCTCGTCTTTGAGTGATTTTGAGGCATGATGCATTTGCCTCTTCATCTGATGGTAATTTATAACCCTGTTTCAGATACCTCAATTCAGTTACAACCTGCCCCTTCAACATGTCATCAAGAGACTCGTCTTCTAGAATCTCCGCCAAGGCATTTGCCCCGTTTGTTTTGCTTTACCTCAGTTGTCGAAGGTTCCACCAGATATTGGCATTGTGCTCAGTTGTTGACACTTCATTAGCTGTAGAGACAATTTATTGTTAGGCCGGTCCTCAAAGCAACAAGGGGCGGTGGGGTAGTCTAGTGGTTAAAGCGTTCGCTTGTCACCCCGAAGACCCGGGTTCGATTCCCATATGGGTACAATGTGTGAAGCCCATTTCTGGTGTCACCCCCCACCCCCCACCCCATGATATTGCTGGTATATTGCTAAAAGCGCCGTAAACCTAAACTCACTCACTCTCACTCAATCAATGCAACAAACTAATTCGTTTTGCTACTTGAACCCTAGAGAGGGGCGGCATGGAACCAGCTCTACAATTATAATGTCCAGTATTCATGTCCTCAAATTCTGAGAGATCCGGAGTGTCTGGCCGGTCAAGAAATGACGCCATGCCTGTCAAAATACAAGATATCCCCATTACACCATGACAAGGAAATAATCATTCAGTCAGTTTTCATTGATCGATCATCCACAAAAACGATTTAAGCCAGGCATCTCCCGCGCGGCCACTGGAATATGTCCTCTCTTTAAACGTTAACTGTCTAAGGTCAAACGTAGATGGTTAGATTTTGTAGGCACACCATGTGATACTTTGCTGTGTGTCACAACATGTTGCAGGCTGAAGCTATTGTCAACCAGCTGACTGTGAAATGGAAAACATGTATATCGTATTCCATTCCAGTGCTTGTTCCGTAGAAAGATCTTTCTTAGTTCCGGAGAGACACTGACCACTGTCGTGAAACCGGTGGTAACAGGTCGTTAATTCTCAGAATAAATTGAATTCAACAGTCACTCCATGTTGATTGCATTTTCCACTTTTCATCAGAAACGATATCAAGCAAACAAAACAATAAGCTAAACAAAACGAAACTAAAGCTGGAATCAAACTAAAATAAACTAGCACTGAACTGTAGAACTCCGACGTCCAAAGAACATCGTAACGATTTGAAAAGCTCTTTTCCTTGGTACTTGCAATTGTGTACCTAACACAAATGTTTAAACAACATGATTAGTTCCTTAATATCGAGTCACCATTGCCGACTACCATTGGAAAACTTCAAACGTTATAATGTAATTGTTATGTCTCCAGTCGCTGAAGGTAATGCTCATTTTTACTCTTGCAACACGACTCCAAAAGAATCCTAAATCTGTGGTGATTGTTCAAGTTTTGTCTTGCAGTAAAAAGTGCAATAGTATTAACTTACTCGTGTGGTCAAATTTGCAACATGGATATTTCTTGTATGACAATTATATCTTTGAAATATAAGGGAATTGTGGTGCCTCCTTACGACGTTTACAAGAGGCATGAAATGTTAGCTTTCTGAGACAGGAACTATACAGATATATGCACACATTATGTTTCTGTTCTGGAGATAATCACTTAGTGCTGGTCTGAGTCCATTGAATGTCCAAATGCCGTGTCGGTGTCCTAAGCCACTTTACACACGTCTCATCCCTCGTTGTAGGAGGAAGGTTCGGGTAACCTAATGGGTGCGGCATTTGGGTTCCATTACTCACATGGGTGCAATGTTTAAAGTCTATGTCTGGTGTCCCCGCTGTGAGATCGCTGGAATATTGCTAAAAGCTGTGTAAAACCCAATCACTCACTGAAATGTGAGTTTAGTTTTACGCCGCGCTCAGCAATATTCCAACTATTTGGCCGCGGTCTGTAAGTAATCGAGTCTGGACGAGACAATCCTCTGATCAACAGCATGAACATCGATCTATTCAATTATTCAATCATTAATTGGGATAGGATGACATGTGTCAACTAAGCCAGCGAGCCTGACTATCCGATCCCGTTAGTCGCCCTTTACGACAAACATGGGTTGCTGAAGATGTGGAGGAAACTAAGGTTTCTTTACCTCATATTACAAATGCGTGCAACACGCACACATCCTTCCACAACAAAACACCCTGTTCATGGCAACACAACGACTTGACAATGGACAGCTTAACCCGTTCCTCGGAACGCAGATTAAGTACGGGTTGATTTACTGTAATTCCACAGATGACGTTAACAGAAATAGGAAGGACGATTGGTAAGTTGATCAAATACTTCCTTTATTTAACAGAGCAAAAATAAACTCAATCTTAAGTCTGTGACGCAACCAATTTCAACTGTAATACATTTTCTTTTCATTTCGATCAAAATGACGACGATTAGGAATCCTCCTTACTTGAAACTTCAGCGTTTTTTGCGTTCACATGAGTACAGCCTGGCCTCCTTATTTATAAGCCACTGTGTGGACTACAACGTTGAACATTCCTGCAGCATAAGACACTATTATAGGGAAAATATATTCAGTAGTTTCTAATTGTCAGTTCACGACGGTTTGTAAACATCATTTATATTATACTGACCAGGCAAGCCCGACCTTGTTGTCTGAACTGCTACAAAATATCAACTGGCCAGGTCACTTTCAGTCTGACGATAAAACCCTGCTAAACGTTCAAACACTTTATCAGAAGTTGTTTGAACAGTGAACTTTCCAGTTCTGCGCAACTACTGCAATACAAGGACCTGCATCCTTCCCTTCTGTCACCAAACTCACTTCTTTAAATTGTACATACCCAACAAGATATCTATACAGCTTTTCTACCCCTGAAAATGTAAGCTGCTGCTGCTCATCATCATCATCATCATCATCATCATCATCATCATCATCATCATCATCATCAGCGAAACAGAGTGTGTTTTGTGGCTCAAGAGTAACAGTTGTACCATTCATCTCCACTAACCAATTACTGCTGGAGATTTCGGAATACTAGTCTTTGATACAACAAACACATTTGTTTTCCCAGAGATTGGACAGAGTACAACCTTTTCCAGATACTGTCCATCCTGGCGTTCTCGAACTGAGGAGGAAAAAGAAAGTCTGGCACGGCAGCCAATCCCGTTACAGTCGCAATGATAGTCAAATGCTCAGAGTATCCCAATAATTCCTTAATGA
Source organism: Haliotis rubra (assembly GCF_003918875.1). Classification (NCBI taxonomy): domain Eukaryota; kingdom Metazoa; phylum Mollusca; class Gastropoda; order Lepetellida; family Haliotidae; genus Haliotis; species Haliotis rubra. The sequence goes on from NW_025767148.1 coordinate 707,810, forward strand.
GGAAACAATCATTCTGTGAGCTTGCCTTGATCGATCATCTACTTAAGCGGTTGTTAGCCATGCGTTTCTAGCTGGGTCACTGGTCAGCACACCGGACAGACACTGACCAGTGCAGTAGAACTGATGATAATGGGTCTTTGATTCTCAGATTGAAATTCCTGGTCAGCCCTTGATGATTGTCACTCCTACTTTTGATCAACAATGATCGCAAGCAAACCCTCTCTAAGATATCGAGTAATCGATTAATAAGTACTAAATTGCACCCCAACTTATAAAGGACGTCTTTATGACGGATAATCGGAAAACACTCTTTGGAGACCTTGACTGTTCGTGGTAACTGTTTTATCTAATATTTGCAAACGTAAACATAATTATGTAATTATAAGCAACAAACTTTTCAATATCCAGTCATCACTGCCCGATGTCACTGAAACTGTTTTATCTCTAACTGTTAAAATCAATTTTAATTTCTACCAGTCGATAAAGGTAATGATTATCTGTTCATTGGAAAGGATTTTGAGAATCCCGGTAACCGTTTACAGTCTTACAACACGGTTCTTGGAGGGTTCCCGAAGGTGTAGACAGTCTTTCCAAAAACAGCATTAATTTACTCGTTTGGTGAACGTTAATACCATGCCTGACACACATAGACCCTGCTAGTATGGCAGTTACATCTAACCCGTGACGAACTGGGTTAGAATTGGTTTCAGCAACCCATGCTTGTTGTAAGGCGACTACGGGATAAGATGGTCAGGCTCGCTGACTTGGTTGATTGACATGTCATCGCATCCCAATTCTATAGATTGATGATCAAGGTGTTCATCACAGAATTGTCTGGTCCAGAGTCCATCATTTACAGGTTGCCGCCATATAGTTGAAACATCGTGTTAAGCAAAGAAACATGTTTCTACTGCATTAAGGACCCTTCCTTCTTTAACAGGAAAGTAGGTTTATTGTCATTAGGCCTTGGAGTATGTCAAACATCAAATGCACGGTCAGGTAAATAAATAGCTTCCAAAAGTGACTCAACCTGTTGCCAGTCTCAACGCAAACATGTAAGACACGTTGCGAGTTCAAGGCCTTTTTGTCATTATATCATACGAAATGTCAGCACCGTTCTGGCTTGAGGCTGTTGTGAAGCCAACACTATGAATAGTCCCCGTCATGTGGACAGGCTTTCACACCCAGATAGGATAATGTCATTCTACAAACTCAATTGTGTGTGCATTTGCTTGCGCAAACAAATTAATCAAGGCTGGCTGTCTTGTTTAATGTCCTTTCCTTGAATTATTGCTGGGAGTAATGACAGAATCGGCAGAACGCAGGTGCCAAACTTTGAAACAGAGCCTTTGTAGAATTGGACACAATGTTGAATTAATTCATTGCCATTGTGACAATATTTGAACTGATAGTCATCATTAAGTTGGCCAAAAGGTTCAGGTTTGAAGACACGAAGCCCATGATCTCTTCCTACTTATTCATTTCTTGTGTCTCAGGCCGTGATATTGCTGGAATATTGCTAAAAGCGGCTTAAAACTAAACTCATTCATGTTACCTAAATGGTAGCGAAGTGAAGTGAAGACGTTACCTTGTCACCCGAGGACCTGGGTTACAATACCCACGTGGGTACAATGTTAAAAGCCTATTTCTGCTGTCCCTGCCATGAAATACTCCTGGAATATTGCTTAAAGGGACCAAAATCTAAAGGGACAAAGACTTCTGATATTGGGCCAGTTGACCCATTCCTCATCAGTTGAAATTGGAAGCAGATTAAATCAAATATGTTTTCCGACAATTCCACAGACGACGTCATAAGAATCAGGAATGACAATTAAGAGTTCTTTCTTTGTTAACACAGCAAGAAGTAAGTCGATGCCACGCCTGTCACGCAGCCCAATTCAACTATATTTACTTTTCCAATTTGGAAACTAAACTGCAACAAATAGAAATTCTCTTCACTTTGCACTTCATCGACTTTTGGTGTTACTGTCAGCACAATGGCAGCTTCCGGATCTCTATGTGTACCTGCCTCTGTGCAGTTTGCATAGCTGCACATTCTCTCAGAGTCAGATACAAAGGAAATATAATTATTCTTTTTTCGATGCCTGCCTGTTCATTCAGATGTATTTCGCTTGACATCAGTTTGGACCGAACCAGTCTCAGTTTTAAAAAGGCAAGCGGTAAACGTCATCTACCAGGCAGTTCAAGGTTCCTTCATAAACAACTGACCGAGTTTGGTTTTAGCAATGGTTTTAGCAATATTCCAGCAACATCACGGCGGGGACACCAGAAATGGGCTTCACACATTGTACCCATGTGGGGACCGAACCCGTGTCTTCGGCGTGACGAGCCAACGCTTTAACCACTAGGCTACCCCACCTCCCTCCTTCATAAACAAAGCTGTCGCTCCCTGATGAATCTGAAACCCATTCTGAGCTTTCACAGCTGCACATTCTCACTGGTTCAGATTCAAAGAAAGGAAATATAATTTTATGTTTTTCATTGTCTGTTCATTCAGATGTATTTCGTTGGTTTGAATCAATCAGTAAATGTCTTCCTACGTGTCAGTCCACTGAAACCCACTCGGAATTTTCAGTGACATTCATGAAGGTCTCAGAGTGTGGGAATTGCTTTTAATAGGAACGGTCTTTACAATGCATGTAGTCAGTTTTGGCTTTGGCATTAGCATGAATGTATGCATTATGTGCAATTCATATTTAATGATAAATGGTGAGACCACACAGATTTTGTTGTCTGATCTGTTACCAAAATACCAACGAAACAAAATGAAATCCTTTGAAGATTAAAACATTTCATCAGAAGTTCGTTTAAAGGGACGGTGGTGTAATATAATGGTTAAAGCATCCGCTACTCACGCTGAAAAACCGGGTTCGATTCCCCACATGGGTACAATTGTGAAGGCTATTTCTGGTGTCCCCCGACGTGATATTGCTGGAATATTGCTAAAAGCGACGTAAAAACATATTCACTCACCCACTCACTCTTTACTGAAGAACCGGTTAGATCAATAACGAGATCGGTATCCTTCCTTCCCGTCATTCACGTCTCAACACCTCTTCAAATTGTACCACCATATCTAACAATCTATCTATATGGCTCTTGTAACTTGGAAACTTTGCTCCCTCGTGATGTAGAACAATGAGTACTTTTTGTGGTTCTGGAAAAGAACCTATTCAACATTTAGCTCGGGAATGTGATATGGTCAGAGATTTTTTAGCTTGTTTATGCTTTGGATAAACTAAAAGTGTTAGCATGTCATGAATACGAATATCAATGCACAGTTTATCTTATCATGCTTAAAACAGACTATTATCTCTGATGACATTGTTTTTATATTCTCACTTTACTTATTTTTAAAGTTATAAATGATGGCACAAGATAAAACTGAAAGCTTCAAACACTTGAGCTTCATATAAGATATAGAATAGAACAACATAAACACAAGGTATATAATAAAGTGGCAGATTTCCATTCTTTGTAACACGATTTTAGCAAAAAATATCAATTTGACTTTTTGAAGAACGGAGTAAGAAAAAGAATAAATGGTATAATTAATAAATATTTTATCATCATAATCCCCCTCCCCTCTCATCATAATTATGTTCATCATTGTATTAACGAAACAGTATACTGTGGACATGGTCGCTTTTGTGTCCTAAGAGGAAAGGATGTACAATTAGCTCCATTAGCTACAATGTCCAGTAACTGCTTGAGGTCTCTGGAGGCTGGTCTTCAATGAATGAAACCAATTCGTTTTGCTAAGAGCACCCCAAGGAGATGTCCAAGTGGAACCTACGCCAGATAATGTCCATTGTTCTTCAAATTCAGGAGGATCCGAAATGTCTCACACCGGGCCATAATTGTTGTTATGGAAGCCATGATGGTCAAGATATGCCATATATTCCCATAATGTCTGGAATTATTCTCTGAGCGTCCAATCATCTACTAACGTGATTGTTAGCCACGGGTTTCCAGCTCGGCCAATGGTCAGCACACGGAAACTGACCACTGTAGTGGAACTGATGATAATGGGTCTCTTTGATTTTCAGATTGAATTTGCGGTCACTCCATTCTGATTGTGACTCCTCCTTTTGATCAGTAACGATCGCCAGCAAATCTGTTTAACACAGAGAACATAAACACGTACTAACTAACTTAGAGACCTTCAAGGAACTTCTCAATGACAAATTGTCAGTCGGCCGTCTTTGGAGTCATGTCTGCAGTATGTGTGGTTATGGTTCATCTTATACTTGGGAACATGAAAATGTTTTCCCGGCAAACGTTTCTCAATATCTATTATCTGACCTCACACTTAATATCGTTTTCTGATTGGTTCAGCCAATGAATGTACCGGGCTTACAAGCGAGTAACATTTTCTATGTTACCCGCTGGAAATGCCGAAGTGTGGGGATTCGTTTCGTACTTCGTGTTAGTAGTGTTTGGGCTGTTGCCTAACTCCGATACTCCCTATTATGATCCAATAACCGTGCTTTAAACAGTTCAAAATTAACATTGATGTGTTCAGTAAGATGAATACGTTGTTCACTTGTCCCTCGGGGCCCATGGGTTGATGGGCTCAGGGAACATAAAGAAACATAGAGGGTACATCAAACCATGTCCCCCTCGTGACCAGTGAACAGCTAATAATATCCATTGCCCATTGTCAGTAA